>NC_141064.1:31018970-31721470 GCF_041138505.1 Cibotium barometz
ATACGACAAGTGGGAGCAAAGGTCTCATCAAAATCAATGCCCTTTTCTTGAGCATAACCCTTTGCAACAAGTCTAGCCTTATAGCGATCAACACTGCCATCTGGCTTTCGTTTCAACTTAAAAACCCACTTACATCCAGTGACCTTTTTACCAATAGGCAAATCACACAAAGACCATGTAGCATTCTTCATTATAGCATCATATTCACTTTGCATTGCAGCCAACCAATTTTTTGATTTTTGTGCCTCATCAAATGAAAGAGGTTCTTTCTCTTCACACATACTAGACACAGCCAACGCATAACAATCTGATGCATAAGAGGCATGCTGAAAACCTGAACGAGTACGACTAGACATAGGTGCATCAATTTTGCTATCACGCAAGGTTTGCACCAGCCATTTAGGCATACCTCTAGCCTGCTCATTTTCAGCCCTATCCTCATAAATTACATCCTATTATAAATCTGCATCAGAAATAGGCTGATCTATAATGTCATTTGAAATCTGCATAGGCTGAATATTTGCCTCATTAGGACTTACATTTGAATTCCCACCTGTAAACAGAGGCAACAACGTATCAAATACATCCCATGAGCTCACACCTGTCTCTTTGGTACATGATAACAAAGGCTGCACAGCATCTTCCACAAAAACAACATCTCGACTAATCAAGATACGCTTTGATTGCGGATGATACAATCTGTAACCCTTGCTCTCAGCACTGTAACCAACAAAAATGCATTTGACAGCCTTATCATCCAATTTTCTATGTTGTTGCACAGGCACTAAAGCATAGGCCAAGCAACCAAAGACACGCAAGTGACCAATAGAAGGCTTCCTGCCATGCCAAGCTTCGTATAGAGTAACAAACTGCAAGGCCTAGTGGGACACCTGTTAAGTATATATGCAGCACACATGACAGCCTCAAGCCAAAACGCATGTGGCAAAGCTTGGCTCTTGACCATACATCGTGCCATCTCCATAAGTGACCTGTTTTTCCTCTCAGCAACACCATTTTGTCGAGGGGTATACGGCATTGTACATTGGTGTTTTATCCCACGACTAGCCAAAATGCATCAAACTCTTTAGACATGTACTCCCCCCCTCGATCAGAACGGAGGGTGCCCACAGTACAATTGGATACATTTTCAACCATAAGTAAAAACTGTTTGAAGCACAAAAACACTTCGGACTTTGCCTTCACTGGATATACCCATGCATGCCTTGAGTAATCATCAATGAAAGTCACGAAGTACAAGTGTTTACCAAATAATGGAGTTTGCATAGGCCCACATACATTACTATGTACAAGTTGCAATTTGCGAGTGGCCCGCACAGAACCATCCTTTGGAAATGCAAAATGCTGCATTTTGCCCAAAATACAGCCTTCACAAACATGTTTCAATGGTGCCTCAAGAGGGGGCAATGAAGCAACCATATCAAATTTCTGCAAACGCAGCAAACTAGCAAAGTTCAGATGACCAAAACGAGCAGCATGCCATAGTTTTGCATCTGAAACTGCCTTTTCATCAGAAAGTGCATTTGCTGAATCTTCCACACACTTGTCATAAGAATTGAGCCTATACAGCCCACGAAACAAGGTGCCAGATGCAATAATCGTATCACCAGAAGTCAAATCATGAACAGTACATCTGTCATCCACAAATTTGACTACAAGTCCAAGTCTAGCAAGCGCAGAGACAGACAATAGATTCTTCTTTATCCCTGGCACATACAAAGCATCTGAAAGTGTGAAAGCACTGCCATTTGCAGCAGTAAGCATCATTTTACCAGCGCCCTTCACTAGGTAAGAAGCATTATTGGCACATGTGACAGTATTCCCATCAGGGACAGCCTCAAGACAAGTGAATATATCACGATGCGAGGTAATGTGCTTTGTAGCACCACTGTCAAAATACCATACATCAGAGTCAATAGAAACTGCCAAACATGCATCATGTACAAATGGGTCATACTGACAATACACGCTAAACGCCCATTCTGTATCCTACACAACATTTGTAGAATCTGCATTTGTAGAAGCATCCGCTATTGTGGCTGCATTTGACTCTTTCTTCTTTGCCTCTTTAGCCTTTAGCTTAGGGCAATTCTTAATGACATGATCAATTGCCTTATAATAGTTGCACTTGATCTTTTTCTTACCTTTATCAAGAGCCTTCTCAGACCTATTGTTGCTACCTGTGGAAGGAGAAGAAGTTGCAGACCTACTAATAGGAGAAGAAACAGTGGAAGGGGTCTGCTGGGCAGCAACAAATGCCTGATCAACTGCACGCTGCCTAGCCCTGTTTTGCCTGGACTGCACTTCTTGCAAGAGCTTGTTGACTAAAGTATCATACTTGACAACATCCAGTCTGTCCTCAGTAAATAACAAGTCTCCACATGGAAGCAAAAGTTTGATATGACTCAGGTAAAGCATCAAGAACAGTCTGCACAAGAGAATGATTAGTAATAATCTCACCTGTAGAAATCAACTGTTCCTTGAGATCTTTAATCTCAGCAAGCCTAAAACATTCATGTCATCATCTTCTTGCATAATCTTCGATTCTAGCTCTTTACGCAAGTAAGAGATTTTTACCTCGTTTTACGATCTGCATACAAACCAGCTGGAATATCCCAAGCCTGTTTTGCTGTTTTAGCTGAACGAATATGTGGAGTGATGCTACGTTTGACAGAAAGTGCAATCAAGGCATGAGCCTGCGCATCTTTACCATCCCAACGAGCTTGTTCAGTAGTGGGTAAAACAGGAGCAATAGTAGAGTTGCTAGAACCTGCAACATCCTCAACAGATCCTACATCCAGAACTTGGACGTACATCCATACCCTGTACAATGTTCCACACTTCTTTTGCAACCAAAACATGCAGTATCATGTATGCCCAAAGTGGGTAGTTGCTGTCTCCATCCAGTTTGTCATCAGCCAGCAGACAACATGCGAAATACATCATTGCTGTTTATCAGCCATGGCCAACTGACTGAAACTGATGCAAAAGCTACCTGTAATGGAGCAAAGACTGAATAGAAAACAACTCTTGTGCTATGTAGCACGGTCCACAATAGAATACGTATGCCTGTTTTGCAAAAAACTGCACTGTCAAAATTTCTACACAAAATGACGAAAACACCTGTACAGAACTTGTAATGCAAAAACGGAGCTCGAAACGACCTCAGATGCAATTTCTAAGAACGCTAAGCCTTATGGGCTTATCTGCAGAGTATAAGGACCTACAAGCGCTCGTGAAAGCTCACATCAATCAGAGAACGCGAGTCGGAGGGTGCTAGCGGCGTAGCCCTGGGAGCCGATGCCTGCTTTGATACCAATTGTTGAAATTAGGGTTGCAGGAAAGCACACAAAGCTTGGAGAAGAAGAAGCAAGAATGCACATAACACTAGTGTATTAGATTGTGTCAATGTACAAAGATTAGTTAGCCCTAGAATAATGGGCGTATATACAAGCCGGGGGAAAAAACCTCCTAAAGAGAGAAAAAGTGCCTTGGCGGTCCTAAGTGTGTTCACACATATCACTGCCTATATATATGGCAACAACTTTTGCTTGCTATCAAATTTTTTTGAAGAAGGCAATGTAGAGGCACCTTCAAGAGAGGAAAACCAGAGAGCAAAGCCAAGCAACACCCCAGGCCGCACGTGAAGAGGACGATACTCCACAGACCACCAAATCTAGGAAAAAAGTGAGGAGCACTTTTTGATGCACCTCCGATCAGGGAGAGTCCTAGACTACGATAAACAAGACTATAGTGCCTCAAATCCTATTGCCTCTGATTCCCATAGTATCAGGTCCCACCAAACAACTAGTATCCAACAAAGTGCCTTTCTTCTAAAACGACAACTGTCAATTGAGTCTACTTTTAGTGAAGAATCTTTGTACGACATGAGTCAACTAAACTCAGATTTGGAAGGAGGATTGGTGGACCAATTTGAAATGGAAAGTGCTAGGGTCCCATGGGCACCAAATTCACCCACCAAGATCTGTGCATTTGGTCTTTGTTTAGAAAACAAAGTGGACCAATGGTTTAGATCACTAAACCCTAATGAGAAACAAACATATGAGATCTTTAGACAAACCTTCATTGTCCAATTCTCTCCAATCGGAGCTAGATGGAGTCCAATATCTCAAATCTATAAGCCCAACCAAGAAGAGGGGGAGTCCATAAGAGATTATATTGCCAGAGCCAAGTACCTTCTAATGAAGTATAGTCCTCGGGGAAAGGCTTGATGATCTATCAATGATTGATCGATTCATGATATCAAGGGTAACCTCAAGGCATGCCGCAATCCCAAAACCCTCATCTATACCCTAGAACAGACATGGTTCGGTGTCCTATCTACTGTCGAAGAAATCATACAAGCATGGAGTGTCCAATGTTAAGACCTAAACCACAACAATATTGTACTCATTTTGCCAAAGGTACGGCATCATGACACTGTTCATTTGGTACCAAGGTAACCAACGTCCTGCGCTACCTTCACTAAGGCAAGTTCTAGCCTTACCGACTCCAGAAAATAACCAACAATAGACACAAAACCAAGTTCCTATGTACCGAAACTCTTTATCAAGAAGAATGTATGGACAAGGTCACAAATGCCATTGTGACCTTTGGTATTACCACCTCAACTAGTTCCTCCTAGGACATCACCAAATACAACAATACTTGGTGACGTTACTTGTTGTTGCAGACACAGAGAGTCCAGAGTAGGAGACCTACGAGTCATATGACTCACATGATCCATATAGTCAATACAATCCATATGGACATCCGGAATCGACTCAAGAGGTTGAATACACTTCTTTATTTGAAGCTATGATACAACAAAGAGCACAAGATCTCAATAATATGGCACGCAGGCCACCTCTTCAATGTTTTCATTGCAAGGGCCTGCACTGCATTGTTGAGTGTTTGCACAAAGCTCAAGTTCCAAGTGCACCAAGTGAACCATGACCACATAATCAAGTTCTAGACCCAAATGTCATACCATATAGTGGCACATGCTACAAATGTGGATTTGAGCATGCTTATAAGGATTGTCCTAATAGGGTGACAACCACCCTAATGGAAGAGATTACATTGTCAATGAGCCTTAATTTGTTAAGTTTAAAAGGTGGACTCATTCACATGGTTCCACTTAATGTAATAACTAGGCTCCAAGAGAAATCAAGGGTAGCAGCCAAGGAAACATGCAAGGTTGCTAAAAAACAAAAAGCTCAAGCCTCAACTTCAAAGCAACCCACTAAGAATGATAAAGCCCAAGCACCAAAAACAACAGAAAATCAAGAAAACCTGATGTCATAAAAAGAAACATTCCAAGAGCATACGAAAACGAAATGCATGATCAATTGTTAAAGATGACGAAGTCATTACGATTAAAAGTGGTTCAGTCTCAAGAGTTCAGAAGTTGCCTCCCATGGAGAAATGACAAATGATCTCCCACCTAACCAAGCTTTTAACACACAGAAGAAAACCATTGATTATGAAAATCTTCCCAAGAAACTTAAGGATTACCCCAATCCAGTGTTGGAAAAATAGAGGTTGAAACAAGCTCAAGAGTTTGTACGACAGGTCCAAGATGACCTAGAGCCGACCTTGGAACAAGGGGTTGAGTATGAACCATTGAGATAATAAGAAATTACACCAGGTTCTGATCCAGAACCAATTGTATAGCCAACAAGAATACCTCAGAACTTGGCAAAGGAGATTGTTTACAAACCAATTTCTAGTATACTAAAAAGTCCATAAAAAGACCCAGTTCGGAGCCTCCGGCCCCTGAACCATTTCACACAAACCACACCATTGCTTGACTAAATTGTGGAACCACCAGTGGAGAATCATGAAATACCTCCAGTACCACTATATACAATCTTCTTAGAGGTAATCGGTGCTGACTTTATACATCCCCTTCAGAGCCAAAATCTATGAAGGATGCTTCAGTATGTTTATCATATACGATTGTAGGTCCTAGCCCACCTCCAAGTGAATGTGCACTAATCACGGGATATGGCAGGTCTCCAAGCCTTCTTGTCCTTGGAAATCTATGTCCTAATAAGTTATCTTTTAAACGATAACACACAATTATGGAGAGACTTATCGGATGGGATGAATGGTAATTCAAGAGCCCATGTGGAAGAGCCATATGAGCTTTAACCATTTCCAATGGCACAAAATCCATCTAGGCCTAAGACAAAACATGAATATCCGAAAGCTCCCATGAACAAACTGGGACAATACTTTGAGAGTGATGATATGAATGCCATATTAAGCAAGTCATAGCAATCTTGGATTGTGGTGCTAGTGTCAGCATAATCACCAAGAACTGTTGGGAGACTTGGGGAAGCCCACCACTCGTAGACACCAGCCTCATAGTCAAACTAGCCAACATTAATACAATGCAGCCAATGGTGGGTATACTTGGAAATGTGAAGATCAAGACCTTTGGTATCACATTTAGCCACACATTTGTGGTAATGGACTTTCAAAGAAAGGGGTCATACACATGATCCTCAAAAGACCGTACATGAGAGAAGCCCAATAAGTGCATGATTGGGAAACCAATCACATCTACATTTGAAAAGGAGGTTAAACATTAAAAGTGGAACTTAATTCTTGGAAAACACACCCTGCGGGTTGAGAGTCTGACACCATTGCCAAAACCACTTCAATTGACATGTGTAGAGAATGCAACACAACAACTAAAACCACAACTGTCAGCGTGTGCCGATCTTGCAACCAATTATTAGATGGTACAAATGAGGATCTAGAATCTGAGCCACTTCTAGAGCCTGAAGACTTTGAGGTTTTGGCAGCCATGGACACACCTCTACAAAAGTTAGGGACATGATTTGCACGATTGGACAGAACTGAAATAACATCCCTAAACATGCTAAGTGCAACATCCATCTTATAAGGTAATAATGATTTTGAGCCATGGATAGTGAGTAAAACTTTAGAAGAAGGTTCCTCATCTGAAGAAGAACCAGATTCCATATTGTCCACAAGTTCTCATTTGACAAGAAAAAGAAAGTCACATAGAAAGCCAAAGAAATATGTCTTTCCTATGGAAACCAACCTTCATTAGAGCTATGCTACATTAAAGCAGTAAGTTTCCATGAAACTTATGCGTGCCAATGGGAAGCTGATCTAAACAAAATTACCATACTAGCCAAGAGGCCACAAAAGAAGAAGAAAAGCTTCTAGAACCTAACATGCTAAACTATGTCGCTTTGCTAGACGTAAGCTTAACAAAGTTAAAGCCGAGGCAGAAAGGGAAGATAAAGTCAAAGCAATTGCCGATTCTCATGAAGAAGATTTACGATAAGTGCCTGTGTATTTCAAGTCCTACGATATTGGGGACAGGTTAATATGTAGTGAGAAAGCTTAGAGAACACCTAGCGTAGGGCCTTATACATCTTATGATGGTCCTGCTGAGGCTAAAGAGAAATCTTGATGACCCAGAAGAAGAACCAAAGCCAATATTCATTGCAAAATATCCAACCCAAGGTTAGGAAGAACAATTGGTATCCTTACGCAAGAAATATCAAGATGTTTTCACTTGGAAATGCACGAATATGAAGGAAATTCCTCTGAAAGTGGTAAAACACACCATTTCTTAAATAGACAGTGTAAAACCCACTAAACAAAGAGCCTACAATGTAAACCCCAAATATGGATAAATGGTCAAAGAGGAGGTAGAAAAGCTCATTGATGCAGGATTTGTCTATGAGATAGAACACACAGAATGGGTATCCTCGAAAGTGATTGGTCCAAAAAAGAATGGAAAACTCAGAGTGCGTAAACCTCAAAAAGATTAACCCTGCCACCACAGTCCGAGATCATTATCCACTCCCATACACATAACATGTATTTGAGAGAGTAGCTGGTAAAGAAGCTTATAACTTCTTTGATGGTTTCTCAGTATACAACCAAGTGGTGATTGATCTAGTAGATCAACATAAGATAGTGTTTGCTACGGAATGGGGAATCTATGCGTATTGCATCATGACATTCAACCTAACCAATGCCCTAGCCACTTTGCAATGCTTAATGAGCATAGCTTTCAAGGATCTTCTTCAAAAGAGCTTAGAAATATTCATTGATGATTTGTGTGTGCACTCAAAATGGAAAGAGCATCTCACTTGTTTAAGACAAGTCTTTGAGAGATGTAGACTGCATCGTATCTCATTATACCCATTTAAATGTTAGTTTTGGGTGAAACATGGAATCATTTTAGGAAATATTGTCTCTAAAAATGGAATATCTACGGATGACAATAAAATTCGATTAATATTAGAACTTCCACCCTTGACAAATTACAAAGGAGTTCAAAGATTCATGGGCCATGTTGGGTATTACAGGAGGTTTATCTTCATATATGTCGTATTTGCTCGACCATTGTATAAACTCCTAATTATATTTAAGTGGACAGATGAATGCCAATGGACATATGAGAAGCTAAAAAAGGCTTTAGCAAGTACACCAACCTTAAGAGCTTCAAATTGGGATCTAACTTTCTGTGTGCACATCGATGCACCAGCATTTGCCATTTGATGTGTACTAGCCCACCAACCCGAAGAACACAACATGAACTTCCCTGTGATCTTTGCTAGTCTTCGACTTAATGATGTTGAGTGAAATTACACAACAAAAAGAGAAGGACTAGCTATAGCTTATGCTGTGAGGAAATACATGCATTATTTATTGGCTAACTAGTTTGTTTTCTTTGTTGAACATCAAGCATTGCTATATTTGGTAAACAAACCTTACACTACATGATGCATCACTAGAGATGGCTACTTATCCTTTTGGATTTTGACTTCACAATCACAGTTAGAAAGGGTTCATTGCATGTACATGATGATCATCTTTCACGAATACCAAATGGAGAACCACCAATAGGTGTGGAATACGACTTTCCTGATGCTCCTTTATTTTAAATCGACCATGTGCCTGAATGGAGTGATGAAATAGCTCATTTCTTAGTAAATGGACTTCCTACAAATCGTCCTATAAACAAGGAAAAAGCTAGGTGCCTTATCAAGAAGGCTGCACCTTATCAAATGATAGCGGGAATGCTTTATAAGAAGGGTCAAGAGACGGAATCATGAGAAAATGTGTTCATGAAGATGACTTTGTTGCCGTTCTTGAACAAGCCCATTCAGGAACAGCTAGAGGACATTTTGCAACAGCTGATACCAGTGCACGCAAGGTTCACTTAGTGGCCTATACTCTTTGGTGATGGAGCTGAATTTGCTAAATGCTGTGAGACGAATGTCAAAGGTTTACCATGGTTCGAAAGGGGTCGCATGCCTTTAACCCCAATTATTTTTGAGTAACCTTTTGAAAAATGGGGCATTGACTTTGTTAGAACTATTAACCCAGCAGCTAAAGGTTCCCAAGCATGATACATTATAGTTGTGCCGATTGACTACTTTACTAAGTGGGCTAAAGCCAAAGCTACACAAAAAGTTGACGCAAGGTCCATATCTAAATTCCTTTATGAAAATGTGTTTACTTGTTTTGGTTGCCCACTAGAGATAGTGAGTGATCGTGGTAGCCATTTTATAAACGAAGTGATAGAATTCTTGCTCAAAGAATTCCTTATGCTACATAGAAAATCTACACCTTATTATCCACACGCTAATGGCCAAGCAGAGAGCACAAACAAGACCTTGTGTGAAATTCTCACTAAAACCGTAGGCGCATCCCGAACAGATTGGGAGCACAAATTACATGTTGCTCTATGGGTCTACCATACAACTTACAAGGTAGCTGTCTCAAAAACACACCTTTCTGGCTAGCATTTGGGCTTGACACAGTAATGCCATTGGAATATATTGTTCCAAGTCTTCGAATATATACTCATCATAATCTTCATGGAAATCCCTTGTTAGAAAGACTTATTGAAATGGAAAAACTTTGAGATTGAATTCTGCTTATGGATTAATGGTAGAAAAGTCAGGACGCAAGGAGTGGTTTGATAAACCAGCTCAAAGATAAAAACATGAACAAAGGAGACATGGTACATATGTACAGTGTCAAAAATGGAAAAAGAAAACTCAAATACAGAACTCAAATACAGAGGCCTAGGTCCCTATAGAGTCACACAAATCACTCCTCAAGGGACAGTTAAGATTGAGACCCTGGAAATGGTAGGATTTTTCAATGGTAGCAAACTAAAACGCTACTATCGACCACTCACCCAGGATACACTCTATCAAATCCACAAGAAGAAAGAAGTGGTGCCTTATTACTACATACTTACTCTACAGGGTGGTTCCTTGTTACTGCATACTTATATATATATATTATATATATATATATTATATATATCACTTAGTGATCTGTTTAGAAGTTACCAATAGCTAGAGAGATGACTTCACATTACTAATAGAGGTTTGAGAGACTAAAGCATAGCTAGACGCATACACTTAAAATGTTATCAAGGTAGGATTTTGACCACCTTTTTATATTACTCTTTCTAATAATTAGAGAAATTATACCAATCATTTTGAATCCCATTAAAAATAATAATAAATAATAATTATTACATGTTAAAGTGTTTCATTGTTCAATAAAAATTTCAATATCTAAAGAACACTTTACTGGTTGAAATGTTGCATTGCAGATTACAAACAACTTTGACATACATCCATTAAAATGTTGTCAAGGCAGGATTTTGACCACCTTTTATATTACTCTTTCTAATAATTAGAGAAATTATACCAATCATTTTGAATCTCATTAAAATAATAATAAAAAAATAATTATTACATGTTAAAGTGTTGCATTGTTCAATAAAGATTTCAATATCTAGAGAACACTTTACTGGTTGAAATGTTGCATTGCAGATTACAAACAACTTTGACATACATCCATAAGCTCTGCAAAACAACATCCCAGTGACTTGGGCATCATAACTACATCTTCACAATCAATGTAGGTGATGTTGTGAGGTGACGAGCATCAATCAATCTCTACCTCTCTGTCAACCCTTAGAACATATGAGAGGAACACCCTAAGACTCTTTGTTAAACCCCAAACCTATTGTGACCAACCCCTATTGAACAAACATGAACCTCCCAAGAAGATGTCACACTGAATTTATTCCAAATAAGTAGATATGGGTTAATGCTAGATATTGGGTAAGTGCACACCCAAGTGACAAGCAAACCGCTGACAAACTTGAATGGAATAAAAAAATACCACTCTTAGCTTCACATAAAAACTCCATGAGGATAATGACCAACCAATCCATCACTATTAACAGACCCAAGGAAGATAAACATGGTTGATATATATATATATATATATATATATATATATATATACATATATATAATGATTCTATACAAGAAACCACAGTTGGGCACAACCATAAGGTAGATACATGACTTTTTCTATCAAAAGATACAAACCATCCACATAAAGTTAGTTACTATCCACCTCTTCTTCATCTACAATTTCTGCATCTATAACCCAATTTGGAAGATCTCGAGCAATACGAACATTACTCAACCCTGCTTGTAGTTGGAGTAGGACAAACCACTCATACTCAGTGTGGAAAGAACCTACAATGTTGACTGGGAAACCCACAGTGGGTATGTCTTGTAGCCAGGGTTCTAGTACAAGTGAGAGAATCATGGTGTTAATCCTTTGTTAACCCCCCACACTTAATACAGCATATACCACTTGGATTGTTATGATTTGGGAGTGTTCAATAAGATATAAATCTAGATTATATTCAACCTTCCTCTCCTTGAAATTGAGCTTAGCCTAACAACTCAAAACTCCGTTAATGTGATGCCCATGAGTAGTATCTTGAAAGAGTGCATTCACACAACACCCCACACACATAACACACACACACACACACACACACACACACACACACACACACACACACACACACACACCTGGGAATAGAGTATAGCTTTACAAGGTTGTGAATATAATTGACACCACCACATTGACACCAACTCCTTACAATGCCATATACCACCACATTGACAACCACACACATGCACACAAGATACCCCTTGCCAGCATCAAGCCAACGATATTCTTCATTATTTTTTGAGTATAAAGTCGAGTGATTTAGGTAGCCTCTCCATCAAAGCCAAAGGAAAGGCCCCAAATTCACCACACATCAAGAATGGTGTCTTCTTATACAAATCGAACTGAATCAAATCATTGAAGAAGATAGCCTTCTGTGTGAATAGAGTCGGCAACCCTGGAAGTGAGAAGAAGTAAAAAAATATGCGTTGAGTTGCTAATAATCAACGTGCCTTCTGCTCTATGTATAGTGATACAAATTCGAGCATCGTGTGAGACGCGACTAAGTCCTCCATGCCTTCTTCTGCCATGATGCTGCTGACGGTGCCGCTTCCCATCTGGTTGCCCTACTTCTTCAGACACCTCACCTCCACTCTTTCTATTTCGACTTTGGCTGCTTCTTCTCAACGTTCCACAGAGTCCCCCAACGACCCAACTCTTTGCTCTCCCATCACCTTGCGCATTTGACGCTGGAGCCATTAAGGTATTATACACCTTAATAAAGGCTTGACAAAACCTTTTATATACAAGGTCTAAAAAACCTCTTATATACAAGGTCTAAAAAACCCATTACAACCTTAGCCCCCACACCTTAATATTACCATACTTTGGCCTAATCCCATATCAGAAGAGGCCCTTGCATCCTAACTTCCCACACAACTACTCTCAACCATTGCATCCTAACTTCCCACATCACAAGAGGCCCTCAACCATTGCATCCTAACTTCCCACACAACTACTCTCAAAGTTTGCTATTCCTAGATATTATTACCCATGTGCTACTATGGGGTTTGCAACATATCCAACATGGAAAATTTCTAACAAAATACATCATCATCACTTGAGCTGTGATGTTTCCCCACACACCATGCATAATGCTATATATACAAAATGTTAAAAATGCATTTCAAAGCACAATCCGCTCTACTCAGATAAACAACCATGCTATGATACCTACCCTAAATGCAAACCAACCATCAGTGTTTGACACACAAACTCTAGAGTTTTATACAAATATACATGTTTTTCTAGTTCATTTTTCTAGCCTCACATATTTTTCCCTCCCCCCAAACTACTAGAGCATTCATGCTTAGCCAGAAAATAGGGTACACAAGCCAAAATCTCCTTCTTCATCTTGTTGAGAAAAACCTTCATCTGCAACCTGGTCTTAAAAAAAACTCATCTTTTGTTATGGTCATAAGACGAGCTATGTACTTCTTTAACCTATACCCATTTACTCTCTTCTTATGGTCATAAGACGAGCTATGTACTTCTTTAACCTATACCCATTTACTCTCTTCTTATGCCACTTCCCATCTAGATCTCCAAGTTGATAGGTTCCATTTTTGAATTTTTCTATCACACAAAATGGTCCTTCCCACTTGATTTGTAACTTTGTTTGAAATTTACTATCTAGCTTATTATTATATCCAAGGACTCCCAATGTCTTTGTCTTTGTCTTTGACTTCATGATGGAACCTCTCTTGATTTCTCAGAAACACTTGAGCATAATGCTCAAAAGCTCGAATGCTGTCAAGTTGTAGTTCTTGCAAATACAAAAGTCTTTGTTGTAAGGAATTACTACTTGCTTCTTTATGTTTCATCAGTATCTTTACTACTGGTATCTCCACTTCTACTTAGGTAGCAAAGCCTCCTTTCCAAACACCAAATGAAAAGGAGAAAACCTGTTTCCCTCTTTCATTGCAACCCTGTAAGACCACAAAGCGCCTGGTAACCCAAGTTTTACCATAGCCTTCCATCATTTTGGTCAACATCTTCATAAGTTCACCATTGAGCCTTTCATTCATCCCATTACACTAGGGATAATAAGGAGTAGTGTCCTTATGTTGAATTCTCAACTTAGCACACAAATGAGTCATGAGATCCCCTCTAAATCCCGGTCCATTATCTGAGAGAAGTTCCAAATGAATACCAAACTTATAGCATATGTCTTTGTATACAAACTTGGCTACTTCTTTGGCTTCAACTTGTTTCATAGCTTTAGCTTTCACCCATTTTGAAAGATAATCCACAACAGTAAGAATGTAGCATTTTCCTCTGGATGTCATGGGCAAAGGCCCCACTGCATCAATACCCCATCTTTCAAACACAGCAAAAGAGAGAAAAGTATGCTTGAGATAATACTTTAACACCCTTTTACCCATTTGCTAACACTGCATATACAAGACCTACACCAATGAGATACATCTTTTTGGATACTAGGCCAAACATAACCTTCCAAAAACACTTTATGTAGGGTTATCTTTAAAGCACAATGACTACCACATGCTCCTTCATGATTGGCTTCAAGGATCCTGTAAATCTCCTCTCTCCATTGTACCCTCCTTATTAGTACCAAATTTGCACCCTTCATATACAAGACATCATTGATTAATATGTACTTTGTTGCTCTGTTGACAAAAGCATATTTCTTGGATTTCTCCAAGTTCTCTCGAAGATGACCTGTCAACAAAAAAATGCTCCTCATGCTTTAAGCTTTCCCTTCCTAAATACAACGGAGAGTTAACCTTTACAACAAACACCTCAGAAATGCTTTGCTGAGCTACTGCATGATCTTCTTCATTCTTCCTCCTCTCTCCACATGTCTTAGTGACCATGCTTCAAACTTGTTTAACAATCTTTTAATTTTTTGACACATCTTTTTCAAAACCATGTTTTTGCTTTGCCACACTCCCAATACTTGTTTTACCACAAGTAAAGCATCACCTTTGATTTTCAATTTCTTTATACCCATTTCAAGTGCAAAGAGCAAACCTTTTTCCAAAGTTGCATATTCTGCTTCATTGTGACTTCATAGTCCACTGTTTCACTTTATTCCCTTCAGGGTCATATAGAACAACCCCTCCTGAAGCTTTGTGATGAGCCTTCCTGTAAGAACCATCAAAAAACATGGTGTAAGCATCCTCCATCTTTACATGCTTAGCTTCTTCCAACCTTGGTTCCACCTGTTTATGATTAATGGAGCCCTTCTTGTAAGTAAGTATATTAGCAAAAGTAGCTCTAGTTGATTCCTTTACTAAGAAAGAGTATTATAACTCTTCCAATTCTACAACCCACTTAATCATTCTTTTGGACATAACCACATTGTTTATAAGTTGAGGAAGTAAAGCATAGCTTGTCAAGAACACAAAAGGATTTAGAAGGAGATAATGTCGAAACCTTCTACAAGCAAAGATCACATTGATCATTGCCTACTCTGCTTCACTATAGCCTCTTTCCACTACAACTTTCACCCTGCTTGCATAGTAAATAGGCTTCATGTAAAGACTTCCTTGTCCTTGTTGGAGTAAGACTGCTCCCATAGCACCAACACCTATTGAAGGATTCACATAGAACACTTTGTCCTAGTCAGGAGCTTGCACAGATGAAAGACTACAAAGCACCCCTTTGACCTTGTTGAAAACCTCTTCACATTCATGAGTCCACTTCAAAGGGTCATGCAACTTGTTGAAGAGGATACAAGACTTGAGAGCCCAAAGGAATTAATCTTCCCATATACTTGACCTTGTGAATAAAAACCATTAATTGTTTTGTGTCTTTAGGAGGAGGTAAAAGCACTAAAGCCTTCACCTTGTCATCATCTGCTTCAATACCATTTTCTGAAATAACATGTCCAAGTAGCTTGACTTTACCTTGAGCAAGGAAACATTTTTTTGGGTTGAGTTGACCCCACCACTCCTATCCAATCTTTCAAATGCAAACCACAACTTTTCACAATGCAAGATTCTACTACTATATATGCATATACCATCAATGAAAACTTTGATAAACTTCCCAAGATAAGGTGCAAACACGACATTAATCCTCCTTTGAAAAGATGAAGGCCCATTAGTCAAACCAAATGGTAATACTTTGTAGCAAAAACACCCCCAAGGGGTTATGAAAGTGGTTTTCTTTTTATCCTCATGAGAAATTTGAAGTTGAAAATATCTTGAATAACCATCACAGATACTATACCTTTCATGACCTATTATTGAATCTAGAACTTCATCTATGTAAGGAAGAGGATATGGTCCCTTTTTGTAGTTGCATTGAGTGGCTTGTAGTCCACACAAATTCTCCATATTCCATCCTTCTTTGGTCGGATGACCAAAGAAGGATATGGTCCCTTTTTGTAGTTGCATTAAGTGGCTTGTAGTCCACACAAATTATCCATATTCCATCCTTCTTTGGTCGGATGACCATGCTCCCCTCATCACTATCCCTTTCACTCTCAGTATTCTCTTTTTCCTTTTCCTCATCTTCCCTCAACAGTTTTTTATCAGTCATGCTAAAATTCCTCCTCATAAATTTTTTATCAAGTGTAATGGTGCCCTTTTCCCAATCTTGAATTGCACCCACTAACCGAAGCCATGGTCTTCCTAAGACCAAAGGAAATGCACCCATCCCAACAGGCATAATGTGGCAATTCACTTTAACATTTACACCAAAAACCTTAACATCAAGATCTTTGAGGATACCTAAACACCTTACTATAGCATGATTTGCAAGTCGGATTCTAAACTTAGAAACCCCACTTGTCTCTAATCCCATCTTTTCTACACAAGATTGTGTGATCACACATATTTGTGCATCTCCATCAATGTAAGCTTCTCCCATACCTTGTCCTTTTATGCCAAGCATCAATAACTGGGCATATGTCGGGAAGCTCCTCTATTGAATGCACCTCGACAGTGCCTTCTTTACCTTTTGGATTCACCAATCTCTTTCATTCTCTTGTTAATCTTGGCCAAATCTCCATGAGTTGGCCATATGAAATGTCCAGCTTTTTGTTGAGAAGATCCTCCTTCAATTCACATAATTTGTTTGACTATCTCCAAGAGGTAAGTCTGCTCTTCTTGATATTGTCTTCTTGGCTTGGCTTTCTTTTTGCTTGTTGATTCTTCCTCTTGTCATTTCCCCTTCTTGGACTTTGCTTGATCACCTTCAGACTTTCTTTCGAGTTCTTTTCACGGGCATAACATCAAGCTCTTGATCTGTTTGTCATTTCTTCTATTTGTATTGAACTCACAGCTGCTTTGCCTTTCTCTTTTGGTGTCAAGCCACTAGAGCTTGGCTTGTCTTTGATCTTCACTACAAAATCATTACTATGATTAGGCAAGGTTGAGGGTAAAGGATCATATCTCCCCCCCATTCTAGAAGACTTATCATAGTTAGGGCTTGTGTGTCCCCATTCACCACAATTAAAACAATTATAAGGTTCAAACCTTCTTCTAGGAACTCCTCTACCTCTTCCATTTCCTTCACTATGTCCTTCACCATAAGCTTCACGTCCTAAACCAAGTGGTCTATATCCTCTACCTCTACCTCTTCCACCCCTTAGCAAATTCAAACTAAGGTTTTTGAAGAGGTTTACTACTTCATGCATCTCCTTTTTTAGTTCATTGTCTCCTAAACAAAGTGGTCTATATCCTCTACCTCTACCTCTTCCACCCCCTAGCAAATTCAAACTAAGGTTTTTGAAGAGGTTTACTACTTCATGCATCTCCTTTTTTAGTTCATTGTCTCCTAAACCAAGTGGTCTATATCCTCTACCTCTACCTCTTCCACCCCCTAGCAAATTCAAACTAAGGTTTTTGAAGAGGTTTACTACTTCATGTATCTCTTGTTTTAGTTCATCATTCATCATTTTTAACTAACAATTACTACAGTGAGGTTTGCACTAAATTTATAACTTCTCCTGTGACTCCCTTCTCCATAATTCCCACACTATGACTCCCTTCTCATGTGACTCCCTTCTCCATAATTCCCACATTATGGCTTACTTCTTTCCAAGTTGACCCAACCTAATCATTTTCCACTCTTTCTCCCTATCTATATCCACAGCTTCTTCAAAAGTTTGAATATTTCTCAACTCTACTTTCAACCTTAGATTCCCCCTTAACCTGGCAACAAATCTATCTTTTTCCAACATAGACGGAGGGGTTTCATTCCCTAAAGCAACACACCACCTATCCCACATCTTTGTGAAATGTTGAACATAAATATCCACATTATCTTTCTGAGTGAGCCCCAAAATTTCATGCCACACCCAATTAGGATCTTCAGTCTTTTGGTAGTGCTACAGGAACTCTTGTTTTGTAGCGTCATAAGTGAACTCTTGTGAAGGGTCTCTGGCTTGTAAAGAACCTTCATAATCCTTCAACCATTGTTAGGCCGCCTCATCCTATAAGCAATAATAAAGAATCCTTAGCATGAAGATAGGCTCTTTCCTATTTTTGATCAAGCAAGTGATTTCCAATTTCTCCAAAAGAATTTTGGCATCTTCATGTGGGAACCCATGGAAAAGTGAAAAATCTTGAGCCATACCAGCACAATTGACAAACCAAAGGTGCTTGAAATAGGTTCCTCATTAGGGGGCACCAAAAGGATGTGAGGTGATGAGCAGCAATAAGTCTCTGCCTCTACAACTCCTCTATGTCAACCCTCAACCCTTAGAACATATGAGATGAACACCCTAAGACTCTTTATTGAACCCCAAACCTACTATCCACCTCTTCTTTCTCTTAAATTTTTGCATTTATAACCTAGTTTGAAAGATCTCAAGTAATACGAACATTACTCAACCCTCCTGGTAGTTAGAGTAGGACAATCCACTCATACTCAATGTGGAAAGAACCTACAATGTTGAGTGGGAAATCCACAATTATGTCTTGTAGCAAGGGCTCTAGTACAAGTTAGAGAATCATGGTGTTAATCCTTTGTTAACCCCCCACACTTAATACAACACATACCACTTGGATTGTTATAATTCAATGCGATATAAATCTAGCTTGTGTTCAACCTTTCTCTTCTTGAAATTGAACTTAGCCTAACAACTCAAAACTTTGTTAATGTGATGCCCACCATGAGTAGTATCTTAAAAGAGTGCATTCACACAACATCCCACACACACACCTTGGAATAGAGTGTAGCTTTACCACGTTTTGAATATCATAGACACCACCACAATGATACCAACTCCTCACAATACCACATACCCATGATTATTCCAATGAGAATCATCACCACAACACACTCTCACAACACACATGCACACAAGATACCCCTTGCTAGCATCGCGCCAAAGATATTCTTCATTATTTTTTGAGTATAAAGTTGAGTGATGTAGGTAGCCTCTCCATCAAAGCCAAAGAATAGGCCCCAACTTCACCACACATCAAGAATGGTGTCTTCTTGTACACATCATGTAGAGCCTCAACTGAATCTGACCATTAAAGAAGATAGCCTTCCGTGTGAATAAAACTGGTAGCCAACACTCGAATGGAAGTGAGAAGAGGTAAAAACGCCTGCGCGAGTTTCTACCACAAAGGAAAACTCAGATATATCGAATAAAATCCCCCCAGCAAGTTACACAAATGCATAAAAATCTAAGGAGCGTTAAAGATCCTCACACTATTCCCTTGGTAACACTACACTACACAATTAGTTGAACATAATGTAGAGTATTATAAACTCACAATCAACATGGTTCTCTTGTTTGAGCTTTAGGTGATCAATGCAGCAACATCTCCCTCCTATGCTCAATACTCACATGGTAATCAATGTGCCTTCTACTCTATTTATAGTGATACAAATTCGAGCATCTTCTAAGGTGACTAAGTCCTCCTTGCCTTCCACCATGATGCCGACACTGCCACTTCCCACCTGGTTGCCCTACTTCTCCAGAGAGTCCCCTAGGGAGACCAACTCTTTGCTCTCCCATCACCTTGCACATTCTTCTTGTTCCTTGAGTTATTATACACCTTAATAAAGGCTTAACAAAACCTTTTGTTTAACAATTTATATAAATTGTTAAACAAAACCTTTTGTTAAACAAAACCTTTTGTTTAACAAAAGGTCTAAAAACCCCATTACAATCTCTGATACCACTGTTAAAATCCTAAGATCTCTCTAGATAATTGTTATGCATAAACATGCATAAATCAGGCATAAACTCATCCACCCGAGCCCAAGGGATGCACACATGAAATATAATGAAATACATCATACCTTTACCTTGATGTCCCATACCATCAACAAGAGGTATAACTCCAATCCAATAGCATGTAGCTATAGTGTGAAATGGTAGGTGAGTAGATATGATCCTCTACACAAGAGACCATAGCCTAATCCTCCAAGCCTCAAGCCCCCCTTGAGTGTGCCCCATGCCCCTATTATATAGGAGGGCCCTCAAGTGACTCTTGACTCTCCATTTCCTATGTGTGACCCTTGGATGCCTGACCCTAACCTTAACCCTTAAGGTTAGTCCTAACCCATGCTCCACTAGAGCTTGTTCCTATGCTCCCATGCTCACAAGCCTAATGTGGGTTAGCCTCCTAGTATATGCACACATAATGTGCATATAACAGTCTCTCTCTAAGAAATGGATAATATGATTTATTTTTCTATTTTTTATTGAACACATGTAAAAATTAGACTTGAGAATTTATACTCGAAAAGGCTAGAAAAACTCTTAAGTTGAGCATTATAGGGAGATATAGTAATAAATTTTTATTCTAAGATCCAAAAATAGATATTAATAGTTATTTTCTAAATTTTACATGGCAATAGTAGTGTGAATATTGGACAACAATATTTTTACTAGTTAATGAGCTAGGAAATTTCTTAAGTAGAGCATTATAGGGGGTCATGGTGATAAACCTTGATTTTGAGCTTAGTAAGGTGGCCCAATGTAGGTGGCCATTAAGGGCACCTAGGTGCGCAGATTGTAACCTTTGCCATTTAGACCTTATTTAATAAGGGGGCTAATTACCCATTCTTAGCCATGTGTCTCCCTTACCTCATTCTAGAATGGGAAGGATGCTTCTAAGCTCACCTCATTCAATGTGAGGCCACCACCCACCCCTCCCTTGCCTGATTAGGCCTATTTAGATGCTTCTCTTTCTTTACTCTTGCGTGCTGAGAAATGTGCCTACTTCCCTAATCCATGGTGTAAACTTTGGATCATTACCAAGGCTTTCTCTTAGTGCCTATTACCTCCTTAGTGCTACTTCCTCCCCTCTTCAGGTACTTTTGGAGATGTTATTGGAGCAAGAGGACCACTTCCTTCTCTTCCGAAGTTTATCTTTGTGTGTTGTAAGTACAAATTTTGGTTTTTAGTTAATTTTTAGCTACTATTCATTAATCATGATTTTCCTAGGGTTTAATTATGCCTCTAATGTGCTATGGAGTATTATAGAGTGCTCAGGGAAGCTAGTTCTTATGGAGTTTTTTCTTCTTCTCTCTATCTTGCTCTCAATTTTTGAATTAGGGATATTCTTTTTCATAAAACAAGATTAATTAAATTAGCATTTTGCATAATGATTAGGGTATTATGAGAAATGGGATTGTGGAAAACATCTGCCATAATCAATCTCTCGGTAATGCTAGCTTGCTTGTGGGAATTCTTCCCATGGAGATTTTCCACTTTTCTTATGGTTTCTTAATTAATAAGTATTATAAGTATCTCTATAATTAATCTCTCTAACTATCTCTTTTCATGGTTTTATCATAGAAAGATTAGAGATTAATCTACTTCTCCCCTTCCCCGAAAGAGTAGAGTATTTAATGTTGAATTTATGAGATAGCATCATCAATTAGGGTTAGGTTTCAGATTCTTCTTTAAATAGGGAAATGCTGTTTTTCATTTGTATTTGAATTGGGATTGAGTGAGGCCTCCTTATATCACACATAGCCCAAGTTATGGTTTCCTTATGTAGTGTATTATGAGAAAAGCAGGGGATTTGAGAGAGTGAAAAAGATTAAAGGAGAGCTTTTTTTTTCTTATCTAGTGTGTGTAAGTAAAAGGAAATTTTGTCTTCTCTTAAATTTAGAATTTATTATTACTTATTAGAGATAAACTTAAGTTACAATGCCCAAAAAACCCTACTTTAAACATAGATGCTTCTCTTTTGAAGAGGAATAACTGTATAGGTGAGTTAAAGAGAGAAAAAATGAATATGTCAAAGTGCTACGAGCATCTCTTTTTCATCAATTGGAATAATATGGTAAATGTTATTATGGTTTCAAAATATTGCAATGATATCTTCACACAATTGTTATCTCAAAGAAACGTTATTAAGTCTAACCATAAGAAATGGAGAGTTGACCCAACGAGATTGACGAGGGTAGTGAGGAAATTTGCACTCGTTGTGGAAAGGAAGTGAGTCTAGGGTCTGACCCCCAACCCTAATTTGAGTCCTCTGGTTTGGCTTGTTGGGCGAGGTCAGGGACGCAGTCTGGGGGTGCATCGGCCGTTGGTGTGCGAGGCCCTTAGGTAAAGCAACCCCTAAGTGTCGAGCTCCCTCGATGGGTTGATTTCATAGTCCAAGCGTAAGGGGAGCATGGTGGCGTATGTATTGGCCTATGGTTGGGTGGATCGAACAAGTTCTTTTCTAGCATAAATGAAGTTGAAAGTTCTTGTAAGAACCTTACATGAGCATGTTATAATGAAGTTGAAAGTTCTTGTAAGAACCTTACATGAGCATGTTATACAAAATGTAACATACTTGCATTATGGGTTTGATTTTTTAACTTGATTGTATTCTCTTGTGATGAAGGAAAAATGGAATCAAAGCTAAAAAGCTTATTCACAAAAGACAAATAGGTTTAATTCACAAAAGGTGGAATCTCTTACACAAGCACTACTTGGAGGGGAGAGGCTAGGCAACCAACATTGACTTATGAGTGGGCCCCTTTCAAATGATGCTGGCTTATCAGTGACTACAACTATGCTATGCGATACCTGTGAAGAGTCTTAAATAGAGGGGCACTATCCCCCCCCTTCTCTCTCTCTCTCTCTCGTCATTTTTTCACTTGTCTTTAAAGCTGTTCTAAAGCAAATATATTACATAAGCAAATAAATTACATATAGAACAAACATAGGTAAAAAATCAATTGCGTTAAATCTTGGCCACCTACTTAGTTCAATCTATGCACCTACTCTAACTACTTGTTTGAAAAAAAAAGCACATTTCCCCCCTAACTTGGACATCAAAATTGAAGGCCTATAGTGTACCTTGGTCTTCAAGTGAAACCCATTATCAATAAACTCTACTTTGAATGGTTTTCTTTTGAAACCCTAATTTTGAAGGTGGGTTGCATTTGAAGGCTAAAAGGGGCTTTCAAGCCCACTGCAACCTTCAAATATTAGCCTTGTCCCCCTCTTTCGATTTAGATAGTCCGGTAGTTCAACCTTTGAAAAGTTTAGATTTGGACACTTGGCTAAGGTGATCCTAGAAAAGAGGTTCATTTGGCTAATTGGCAATGATTCCCTCTTCCCTCTCAGATCCAAAAACATGTGAATTCAAAATTGAAGCGTGATTCAAAATTTTGGGTTTTGTTTTTGCGTTGCAAGAATATAACATATTGATCATCAGGTCTAGGTTTTTTTTAATAAAAATATATATAAATAAATACTAATTGTAGTGGCAAGTTCTGTGAAGAATAAACCCCCCTTGGAAGGGTACATCAACCTTCAATTTCTAGGCCAAGTTCCCATATCCACAAAAGAGAAAGTCTCTCTCTCTCTCTCTCTCTCTCTCTCTCTCTCTCTCTCTCTCTCTCTCTCTCTGCACAAAGGGGGATTGTGTCTTTCATTATGAGAAAATGGTTTATGTACAACTAGTCCTTATTCACGCTTGGACGTCCAAAACTCATAAGTTAACTAAGTGAGCTTGGTCATGCTTGCTTTCTCATAAAGTTTACATCTTTTAGAGTGCCTTTTCATGACACTTGTTACTAACTCTCGTGTGTGGCAGAGAGCATCTAGTTAACCCAAAATAGGGTTTACAAAGAGGTTTGATCGCAAGAGTAATAACACGAGAGATAATGCCTCCAAACATGTCCCCCTCTCCCTCCTTTTCCTCTCTCTCTCTCTCTCTCTCTCTCTCTCTCTCTCTCTCTCTCATGGTAGAGTTGTAAAGTACTTTAGTTGTTTTATTATTTTTGTTATTTCAAGATATAATCTCAATTCAACTACAAATCTAGAAGCTTGAATGGAAGCTACTATTTTAACATGCTCTCTCTCTCTCTCTCTCTCTCTCTCTCTCTCTCTCTCTCTCTCTACAATGCTTTATTTCCCACCTTGTTCCCACCATCAGCCCTCAATTTGGAGAGTAAACATAAGTTTCATACTCATATCAAACAATTATATCTATTTATTGAAAGAGATTGGAAGGCCATACTACTATTTTTACCAAAATCATACCATCATTTGAAGGGCAATTTTTTCTCCTCACATTCTTGTGAAGGATAAACCAACCTTCAATTTCTAGGCTAGGTTTCCATACCCACAAAAGAGAAGGTATTGGGTCTCTCTCTCTCTCTCTCTCCAATCAGTTTTTCACTTGTTTTTAAAGCTGATCTAAAGCAAATATATTACACAAGCAAATAAATTACATATAGAACAAACACAAGTCAAAAAGCAATTGCATTATATCTTGGCCACCTACTTCAAACTATGCACCTACTCTAACTACTTGTTTGGAAAAAAAAACACAGTTCTTTAGGTCTACTTAGTTCCTGCTCAACTACTTGTTTGAAAAAAACACATTTTGTTTCGATTTGGACAGCCGGGCAGCTCAACCTCTGATGAACAAGTTTAGATTTGGACACTTGGCTAAGGTGATCCTACTAAAGAGGCTGATTTGGCGAATTGGAATTTGCCCTCTTCCCTCTCAAATCCAAAAACAAGTGAAGGTTCAAAACTGAAGCGTGATTCAAAATCTTGGGTTTTGTTTTTGGGCTCCAAAACACTTACTGATTGTAAGTGTTAATCCTTCTCTAATCCTGCCGATTCTTCTCTTTATTCTCTCGTCAATTCTCTCTGATCCTATTCTAAATTCGTTCATTTCTGTGAATTATGTTCTAATTGAGTTGATTTTCCCGATTCTTTTGACTATTCCTGAATTCTTCTTCATTTCTGTTGATTGCTTTCTGTTAATTATATTCCTAAATTCTTCTCTCTTTCTGGAAATTATTTTCTGGGAACGCTTCCATCTAAGTGATGATGCTTGTTGATTGGACAGAGAGGCTCTCTAGATCCCTAATGGCAGGCGTTGTGGTGGTGGGCGGCCTTCTGTCGGCCCTGCTAGGCTATGCAGTGAAAAGCAAGCTGGCCAAAACCAGGAAACCCCAAGCAGTGACCGTACACATGATGGGGGGCGAGCCTGGCCTCACAATGAGAAACCACGCCTTTGCAACTCTCGTGGAGTTTCCATGGGAGAGTGCCACCACCCTCGCAGCTCTTTTCGAGCAAGCATGCAGCATGTATGCCTCTCAGAAGCTGCTGGGCACCCGTGAACTCATCCGAAGAGAACTCGAGACCGGCCCTGACGGAAAACCTCTCGAGAAACTGTCAATGGGTGGCTATGTGTGGACATCTTATGCCAGAGCCTTCGAAAGGGCTTGTAACTTTGCCTCAGGGCTTGTAGCCCTTGGACACCACAAGGGAGAGAGGTGTGCAATATTCGCCGAAACCCGGGCGGATTGGTTCATTGCATTGCAGGTATGTTTGCTATTTTCTTGCACACTTGTTGTATCTGCCTTCTGTGAAGCCATGCAGCCTCAAACAGTCTGGCTCTTGTGTTGAAACAAGATTGCCTTTGAATATTCTGACTGTATGTTGTATGCCCCCCTTAGTGGGTGAAGATGACCTCATGCATTCTCTAAATGTCCTTTTGTGTGCTTTCCAGGGTTGTTTCCGTCGCAATTTCACGGTGGTCACCATCTATGCCTCACTCGGCGACGATGCCCTTGTACATTCTCTAAATGAGGTAAGTGAACGTGTGCTTATATAAGGGTTCCAACTTGCACTTACTCTTGAACTCAGCATGTGAAGATCATGTACTTATCTATGCCTACACCTACCTATGGGTGTTGCTGACATGAGAAGGGACATCGACTCATGATTTATGCGATATTGTATGGTACAGTTGTAGGTTTAAATCTTCATGAAGTTATTGAAAGGCTCATTTTCATCTTATGTGTGATTGTATTGTTTGATTGTGTTTTACTCTGAGCTTAGAGTTTTCATATGCCTCTGATATGAGTGCTGTAGAGCCTTAAGAGCTGCTTATGCACACCAAACTTGGATCTTTGAATTGCAGCATTTCCACCACTTTGCAAGCTTTATGTCTAGGTGCATGCACTTTCCATTTTTTTAAAACATGATAAAGCCATCTCATACACTTTCCATGGATGGCAGACAGAAGTTACTACTCTCATATGCGACTGTAGGCAGATGAAAAAGATTTCTTACCTTAGTGAACAGTTGGGGACACTTAAACGCGTTGTATACATGGAAGAGCTTGGAGAAACTTCAGAGCCACTGCTATCTGATATGCCTGGCTCCTTGACATTTGCATCACTCTCAAAAGTCGAGAGTTTGGGACAGAACTTGTCATTGCAACCAGACTTGCCTGTGCATAGCGACATTGCAATTATTATGTATACAAGTGGAAGCACAGGCTTGCCCAAGGTCAGACCTTTTCTCCCTGCATATTAAGTTCAGGTTTTAAGTGAACAGTAAATTCAGCTTTGAGTGTGATGATCTTGTTTATAAGTTCAGTAGCTTTGAAATTAACACAAAAGACATGCTTACTTTGTTGCCTTCCTGATGATGTGATAGGGAGTAATGATGACACATGCAAATATGGTGGCTACAGTCGGCGGCATTATGCATATTCTTCCTGGACTGTGTTCAAAGGATGTGTATATGGCATTCTTACCCCTTGCTCATGTATTTGAACTAGTGGCTGAGGTATTTATGTTTTTGGACACTGACTAGCAAACATTTATGCGTAGCACATTAGTGCTTACATAAACATCATCAATCTGCTCATACATGGGTTTTCTATGCAATGGCGCATGTGCAGTGTATCATGTGTGCAGCTGGAACTTCCATTGGTTATGGCTCTCCTCTAACTTTGACTAACACATCAAGTAAGATTAAGAAAGGCACTAGAGGTGATGCATCAGAGCTGATGCCAACTATCATTTCTGCAGTTCCTGCCATCCTCGATCGTGTTCGCAATGGTGTTACAAAGACAGTAAGTTGACCTGCCAAACTACTACATTAACACAGCACTTGCTACTCTTGCATTAAAGGTCATTTTTGGAAACATTAAGGTTGAGGCGAAAGGAGTTTCGAAAATGCTATTTGAAATGGCATACAAGAGGAGATTGGCAGCCATTGAGGGGAGCTGGTTTGGTGCTTGGGGTCTTGAGAAGCTTCTCTGGGATGCCTTAGTTTTCAAAAAGATAAAGTCTGTTCTTGGAGGACGTGTTCAACACATTCTCTCTGGAGGAGCACCCCTCTCCAGAGACACACAACGATTCATCAATATTTGCATTGGGTAAAATCTTTATCTAACTTTCCATGGACTCCATTACTGTTCTTCTGCTAACAATTCCAATGAATGAGGGTCTCCTCGCACCCATCACAGATCTCTGCTAATGGTCAATGTGTGCAGGCACTCCCAAAGGTACTTGACCAGCCATCACGAGATCTCTCATACATTTTCAGACCCTGATTTTTTTTTTCTTCACCACTAGAATGTGCTAAAAGCATTTCAGAAATTCCACAATTGACCTAGGGATCATAAGCAGCTACAGATGGGATTCTTTGCTTGTGGGTGTTTCCATTGTCTGTGCAGTGTGCTCACCTGTTTAATGAGGCGTTCTTGCCAGGGTTTATGTTAGATTTGGTCTCTCAACACCATAATTTCTAATAACAAGCCTAAAGAACCCATGGGCCTATGCCAATTACTGGTGTAAACTTGGTGTTTTTGACCAGTGTTTTTTAATTTACATCTATACATTATTGTAAATTGTAATGTGTGTAGTACACCAATTGGGCAAGGATATGGCCTCACAGAGACATGTGCTGGAGCAACGTTCTCATCTTGGGATGATACAACAGTTGGCCGAGTGGGCCCTCCTGCTCCACAGTGTTATGTCAAGGTAGCTACTTTCTAAAAAATTCGGTCATTACTCTTGAGTTTCCAAAGTCTAGATCTGACTTCAATCAAGAATGGAGGTCTTAGGAAAACAAAGATGAAGTCTCTAAGCATGTTTTTTTTAAATACAGAGAGAGAGAGAGAGAGAGAGAGAGAGAGAGAGAGAGAGAGAGTTTTGGAAGGCCAACAAAGACCCTTCACACCATAAGAACACACAATTTAGCAGGTCCTGTCAGTGGGCCTCAACTCCAACTGTGACTGGGGAGTCCTGTGTGTCATTGTATATATCTTGTGCAATTTGCATTGCCGGTCAATATAAAGAAGGATGTAAAGAGTGCCTTGGCAATGCTGTCCCCTTTATCAATGTGTTGTCATGCAAGTCTTATCTCTATGCTTGCAGATTGTGTAGAAGTAGACAGCCACCATATCTCTAGTTCTTGCATAATAACCTTGCAAAAGGATCCATAACCCTTCTCGAACATGCAAGGGTATGTCAACCAAGCTGAACATAACTAAAGCATGTTTACTGTTCCTATGTCTCGACTTCAGATGTATTACATACCCTACACACTTAGAGCTCCCTGTGCTCTGTTGTGAGTGGTGTCTTTAGACCTGTCTCTTCATGTATGTATGATGAGACATGGACTACTGTCTCACTCCACATGGCTAGCGTGGAAGACAGTACCAAGAATTGGCTTCAATTCCTTCACTTTGACAAACATATGTAACATGTTTAAGTAGGCTTTGCAACCCCTCATCTGTGTGTGATTAGGTTCAACATCATCTGCATGTCTCTAGATCTCTATATGCCCCAACGAGCAGTCAATTACTTGTTGTATAGGGTTATGGTAGCCCCAAAGTTTTCAAGGTTGCAATGACTGAACAGTGAAGAGGTCAAGACTAAACTTGAAAGGTTATCAATATCTCCATTGAAAAACCTGTTCGAGATTGCTAAATAAACTACTCTTATTGACAGTTGATTAACTGGAATGAAGGCGGATACACAATAGAAGACACTCCAATGCCAAGAGGCGAGATTGTCATTGGAGGACCCAATGCCACTCTTGGATATTTCAAAAATCAAGCTAAGACTGACGAGGTTTACAAGGTGTGCGCGCCAGTTTTGATTCACCGACCTTTTGGCAACAAATGGTATTATGTTTCTGGGAAGGAGCGTTAGAAGATACATTGTGATGCAATGTGCAGGTAGATGAGAGAGGCATAAGGTGGTTCTATACAGGTGATATTGGACAGTTCCATCCAGATGGCTGCTTGGAAATCATCGATCGGAAGAAGGACATTGTGAAGCTTCAACATGGAGAATATCTTTCACCTGGAAAGGTCTGATGAATTCTAGAAAGCAATCAACTTAGCTCCAATTAGAAATATATGGCCTTGAAAAATTTGATCAAAATTTCAGGTGGAAGGTATTCTTGTTAGTAGCAAGTACGTGGAGAGTATAATGGTGCATGCTGATCCCTTTCACAGTCATGCTGTTGCCCTAGTAGTTGCATCCCATTCAGCTCTTGAAAGCTGGGCTCAAGACAAGGGCATTCCCCACAAAGACTTCCATGATCTGTGCCTAAAAAATGAGGCAATAGAGGAGGTCACCTCTTCACTTCAAAAGGTAACTAACCAGTGGATTAAAGCAAGCGTCTCACATCCTAGTCAAACAATTGAGAGCACATTTTAGTTGATCACTGCTATAACCATTACTCTGATACGTATCATTCTTTTTGTATTCAGGTGGGAAAAATTGGAAAGTTGCAGAAAATTGAGATACCAGCTAAAATCAAGCTTTTGCCACAGCCTTGGACACCCGAGACTGGTTTAGTCACAGCAGCCTTGAAACTCAAAAGAGAAAACATCAAGAAAGCATTCATGAAGGATTTGAAGGCGCTTTACGACGAAGCATCCAATCCAGTCAGCCTACAATAAGCTTCTCACTACGTGCTGTCCAAGCCTAAGGGTTTTTTTGTAGAGGAAGGCTTTAGCTTCTATCACACAGTAAGATAACATGTGCCATACACACAAGATAATAGATGCACCCATAGCACATACAGGTCTACGTGTGTACATTCATTCCTACATACAGTGCACACATACATAAAATACCCACATATAGTGCACACACACAGAGATAAACATACATACACACATAGAGATAAACATACATACACATGCTTGCATGCTTACATACAACTACATCTTCATACAAAGTTTAATCCATGCATAATCTCAATTCTGCACACTACAAAGCCAAAGCCTGAGGAGGGCAATCTAGAAATAGTGTTGCATCCTGGGATATAATTTTGCATCTTTTCTAGCCCAATAAGATTTAGATTATCCCATAAAAGGATCTCTTGATCTCCATGTGATGTTGCAAGTTATCTTTTGCATTGACAGGGATCGGACTTGTGAACAAAGGGAACACAAATTAAGCTGAATTTCTTCCTACTTATCCTTCCATTTCACTCTATATGTCCGAGTTCTTCTACCTTTATTCGCAAAAAATCTCTGAATGGACACCACCAAATGAATTAAACTGAGTATATGTGCACAGAGGCCTTAATGATTACTTTGCATCTCTTAATGCCTCTTGCAATGAGGACTTTGGGCTATGAGGGAGTTGTGTGTGTGTGTGTGTGTGTGTGTCTCTCTCGGGTTGCTGCTACAAGAAGAAACAGGGAAAAGAGAAAAGCTTTATCTGCTTCAACCCTAGTCTCTACCTTAGTTAGCTAAACCCACCATTAATTTCCTTGACAATCTAATCTCTGAAGAACACCAAGAAGTTGGCTCTGAGTTGATCACAGCTCACTAGCAATACACAACTGAGTTGATCACAGCTCACTAGCAATACACAAAAAGAGAGCAACTCATTGTTGATTATACCACAAATAAGATCACAAGAAAATTTAATTACAATATAACAAGATGATAAGAGTCAAAGAACAAACAGCTAGCAATACATTATTCGTAATACACAAGTAAGAAAGAAACATTTGATGAAGGAATGGGCAAGATTATAGATTCAGATTAAACCAACCTCATTACTAATCTCTCTTCAAATGAGAGCTTGCAAGTACAGGATTTTGGCCCACCCCTCCCCCTCACCCCACAAAGGGGTGTAAGAGTGTGTGTGTTTCCTGTTGCAAAAAAAAGAAGAAGCCCTATAAGCAATGATTAGATTTTTCATGTACACGAACTTTTACAACTTTTGCAAACCCATCCTACATAGATGTACCCAAAAATTATGTAGTCCATGTAATTAAATACATCCATATTCTACTTTAGAGAGACTCTAAATAAGAAACTACACATTATTCATCTTGCCATCTTCCATCTTTGATGAACCTTAAAAGTAGATGGGCCATTAATAATTTTCATTTGTATTGCTAAAGATTAGGATAATAAGACAACGAGAGGATGATGATGATGATGTGCAATGAGAATTACAGTAATGATAGTAACTCATGGGAGAAAAATACAAAGAGAGGATGATGATGATGATGTGCAATGAGAATTACAGTAATGATAGTAACTCATGGGAGAAAAATACAAAGAGAGGATGATGATGATGTGCAATAAGGCCCCTTCACCATGACTATGCCGAAGTACTAACCTCCAAATGAGCTTGTAGAAAAACTAGTTTGATAGGGACATGGCCAAATGAAGGCAAGTTTGTGCTTGCAAATGGCAAAGGTGGAAGAAGAAGAATGGCAAGATTTACTTGGAGGCAAAGGAGATTGAGGCACTCGTGGTAGGATGTATTCCTAGAGTTGGGTGAATGATGAGAAGAACAAGCAACACTTGGAGTTGTTGATTATTGTAAGATTCCTCCCCAGCCTGAATAATGAATAAGATTTACTTCAATTCCCTATAATCATTCTCTATTTCTGAATATAAGAAAATATTATTTTTCCTTGTTTTTGTCTAGAGAGAAGAAAAATTCTAGAGAGAGATAATTCAATATTGAGATATTTTTAGATATAAAAATTTTACAAATATCAAAAATATATTTTCTTGAAATAGAAATTCAAAATAAATTCTCTAAGGTGCATTAGGAATCAATTAAAAATAATTTAAAAGACTTTAACCTAAGGGTCAAGATTTTCAAAAAAATTTGGATTATGGTCCAATTAAGGTTCCTATGTGCCAATAAGATTAATCCAAGTATTGGGATGAGATAAATCCAATGAATAAAAGAAAATACCCAAAAATAAGTATGTGCTCACATAAGATGAAGAGTTGACTGAGTACAAGGTTTATTAGTTAAAAATTATGAGATATTACTAAAAAAAATGAGATATTTTGGGGAATGATGAATTTTTGACACCTTGGTAAGGAAGGGGAGATCTTTGAGGTAGGCGCCTCTTTCTCATGTGTGGGGGGGTTTTTAATTCAAAAATATTAAGATATTTTTATCTCTCCTCTTTCCTGGATCAAAATGGGAGCTAAACTGGTTCAAATCTTATCCAAATTCAGCCAATCTGAACCTGGAAAATTTTAGAACTTAGTTGGACTCAGTTAGTGGCCTCCCTCATCTATAAACAGACCCTCATTCTTTTGTATTCTCATCTGTGAGCTAGACCATGCCAGTATTACATTAAAATAAGCATATTTTCTATTATCCCTTAAAAATCCTCTACTTTTGGAGAGATTGGAGCTTCTCTCTCTCCAACAATCCTTGGAGCTTTCCTCTCAACACACTGAACCAATTGATTGGTTGGGGGCTTCTTCTAAGATAGAGAAGCAAGTAAAAACAAGAGGTAAGATGTAATTTCATGGTTTTTCTCTAATATTCTCAATGTTTTCACTTCTCAATCCCTCTCAAGCTTGAGAAGTATTCAAATGGATTGTTTTTCAATGCAAATGAAGCTTTCTAAAGAATTCTAATGCTTAATCACAAAAAGTTTATCTTTATGCTTAATTTAGGATGTTTTTTTATGTATATCTCTCTCTCCCCAAAAGAAAGGTCATTCTTATGACCAATTCTTATTCAAATGATGCTTCTCATTGATAAATTCTCAATTCAATAATCAAACTCTGTGCTAGTTAAGCTAAAGGTTAAAGAAATGGCTTTTTTATGCTTTTATACTAATATAATTATGGTAAAATTATGATTAATTTCATAAATTAGACTTAGATCCTAATGATAGTTACTCTATCATAATCGTATTACTAAGCCTTATTCTTTTAAAAAATATTAAAAATTATCAGTAATAGCAGAGCGGAGCTATGGCAAAATTTTTGAGAAATTAATACATAAATCATTTTTATGCATAATGTGAAAAGAGAACTTTCTACCATATTCTAGAATTGTTCATCCTATATTAAAAAAATAATTTTCATCACATCCATGGAAAAGAAAATTTTAATGTTTATGCATAAATAATTAATTAGAGAGAAAGAGGAATTTTTGGTAATTTCATTTTTATAAAAAAAAGAGGAATTCCCATGATAATGGAGATCCATGTATTTCAACGGAGAAAGAGAAAAATTGGTATATTAAAATTAATGGATATTTTTATTTAAAATTAAAGAAAAATTTTAGATAAATTATTTTATGCATGAATAAATTTAAATGATGAAAGAGGAATTCCCATCATATTTGGAATTCAATCATTTAAATGGTAAAAGTGGAATTATTATCATATTTAAATTAATGGATATTTTTATTTAATTTTATGAGAAATTTTAGTTAAATTTATTTTTATGCATGAGAAAATTTAAATGATAAAAGAGAAATTCTCATCATACTTGGAATTCAATCATTTAAATAGTAAAAGTAAAATTCTTGGTATATTTAGAATAATGTATATTTTTATTTAATTTAAAGAGAAATTTTAGATAAATTCATTTTATGATAAAAGAGGAATTCCCATGACAATTGGAATCCAATTATTAAATGAGGAAAAGAGGAATTTTAAGCTTTTCAACAAAATGGATAATTGTATTTAGTTAAAAGAAGAAATTTTATGATATTTAAGTAGAGAAAGTTTTGAATTAATTTTTGGTGAGAAATTTTTACCATAATTCCACCATGGGAATTAAAGTTGAGAAATTAGACATTTTATGTGGTTAAATCATCAAATTGGTATTTACCCAAAATTAGATTAAATGGAAGAAGAGTATTTTCATTAAAATCTGATATTCTCATATAAAACCATTTCTTAATCTATTATGGTTAAGAAGGAATAGAATTCACAAAATTGGAATTTCCTTACGGGTAGATGTTCAGTAGATGTTTATTTGAAGAAAATCCTTAGAATCATAGCCAGAACTAAACCGAATGATTTTGGTTAGACCATGACTTTGAGAGGTCAGTGAACTACTTGTCCATCTCTCGATATCTGAATCAAGCAAAAACTTCGTGATGACCAATTCTAGTTCTTAATACAAAGAATAGATTACCGTTGAATTAACTAGTTTTTCCTTGATCGAAATCACCAAGAATCTAGTTGGACAGTCAGTCAAATTATGGGTAGATTACCCTGATGAGAGATCAAGGATTCTCATTATGAAATTGTGGATTAAAGAAAAAGGGTTTTGTGGAATCAATCTCAAACCGAAAATTTTACTTACACTTTTCATTTAAAGGACTGTTTTACGCCAGAATGCTGGAGGAAGCATTTGGTATGTGTTTAAACTAAGAAGAGGCTCGTTGCAATAGCTGGCGCGGGGAGTCGTCAAGGGATGTCGCTCGCGGCAAACCTATCGAGGTCTTGACCAGCCTCGGTACGGTTAAAATGATGCGCTTCGGTACAATGGGCGAGGATCGATGAAGCGGTCCCTAAGCAAGATCCTAGAGAGTTCTGATCAGGTGATGCACGGGCTCGCGATTGCTAGGATACCCATGTATGCGTTGAGGAAGATTTGGATGGACTAAAAAGAATGACTTTCGTGTATCAAATTTTGATATTGGATCTCGTTGGTTGGCCAGCTGGTCTTCACCGGAGAGAGTCCAGATGACATATTTTGTAATACAATGAACTCAGAATTTTGGAGGATGATGATCAGTAATATTATGATTTTCATTGAAGGATTGTTTTAAAGACATCCGAATCTATTATAAATGGCAGTTTCATATTGGGTGTGTACGTGGTATGCCTACTTTAATTTTTGCATGAAACGGCCTGGGAACTCTTTTCCTTGGTACACCCGGGCGAAACATAACCAAATCTTTATAAAGGAATCCCACCAATACTGTGGTTGGTCGAGTGGTTGGCTAACCCATGTAGGCTGGATCGGGGGATTCCTGCGATACCATTAAGTTATGATTAGTTACGTTAGTTAGATTAAGTCCTGAGAAGACCCTTGTTCTGTGGGAGGGAATCAGCGGCTATGCCTCATTAAAGGAGGAAAAAAACGGTGATTCTATGGACCAAGTGCAAGTCTCTTCTTTGATCTGACCATGTGACTTCAGGTTCGGTCGGATCAGTTTGAATAGTTAAGACTTTGACTCGTTAGATTAATTCTCCCGTTCGAAGATTTTCCCCGGAGGAATCGCCCGTGCCTTCCGGGCTGGGAAGTTTTTCCGGGTTCGGTTTTGGAGGAACCGCCGGACTAGTCTCTTGTCCGGACATCCGCAGTAGGCGAGGCCCCGACGAGTGTGGATCCCTGCCCCGCGCGAGAGGCTGACGTGCTTCTGTCTCACGAGCGCCCTCGGAGGGGGCACCACGGAGGGGGTCGAGGGTCTCACAGCTGGTATTAGAGCTTTGTTGAAAGCTAATAAGGAGAAATGAATTCTTATCAGAAAATTGTAATAAAAACTCAGAAAGAGCATTTACATATTGTATTTTCATTCCTTAAGCTTCATTAATGAAGATTTTTAATCAAAGAATTTGATTTTATAGATGGAAGTTCCACACTTAATTGGTGTTCCCGACCTCACCTAGTCACAAGACGACTGCGTTCGCCTTCAAGCATCTCATCTCTTCCGCTACAACTCGAGCGAGCCAAGCCAGACTCGCAGGCCATTTCGAGGATCTATATTTCCCTGACCCAGCGGAGAGAGGACAGCACAAGTGGTTTGCAGGGCAGTATGTACACGCCTCTTGCGGCGACCAGCGTGCGATGCTGAGGCAGAATCTCTCATTAACCATGATTTTGATGAGGCTGAAAGTGATACATGGTGTTATTTTATATCACTCAACGTCTCGAAACTTCAGACTTTCCTGCCAAATCTACAGACTCCTTAGTCGCTTTATTCCTAAAGAGAAGATAGCAGCTCCCTTGGAAGTAAGGAAACATTTGTATCAGGGCATGTCTATAGCCCAGTATCGTCGTCTTATGCGTCTCCCGAGGATATTTTGACTTCAGGAGCCGAACTGCTCTATGTATATATTGTAACTTTTATATAAATAAATAAATGTTTTGTGGAAAAATTCCCAGTTGTATAAGTGATTGTTTATCGACAAATTGATAAAATAAAATCTGTTACCAGACATATGTTATAGATCTCCAATAAGATCATTTATCTTGTTTAAGAAATTATTTTCCGAACCTCTTAAGTCTTAGGATCTCGTGGACGATATCAAAATAAAAATTTAATAATATATCATTTTTGGCAGAATCATGAGGCGAGGGAACTGTGGCCATCAGCCAGACCCTCTCACTGATGAAGAAGAGCTTGACCCCGACGTTCGCAAGGCTCTTCACAGAACTCAGCCAGGACCCTTCAAAGGTGAAGGGGAGAACTTGGGTGAAGCTGTAGAGAAATGGGTTGAAGCAATGGAGGAGTATTTTGATGTCGCCGGTTACAATGAGAGGAGCAAAATGGCTCTTACCAGGCTGAAAATTGTGGAAACAGCCAGGGTGGCATGGAAAAACCATTGTGACACCAACCATCTGGACAGAAATACCCAATCCTGGAATGATCTTAAAGCCTATTTAAGGAAGAGATTTTGTCCCCCCCGATTTTTAGAAACCAAGATGAATGAATTTTTAGAGCTAAACCAGGGGAGCAAAACCATTGAAGAGTATCGACAGGCATTTGCTCTTCTCCTCAAGTATTCACCACCTCTAGATGAAGAGCAACTCATGGCCAGGTTCATTCGGGGAATGAACGAATCCTAAGACACACTTGTCAAAGAATGCCAACCCAGTGTCCATGGCAAAAGCTGTCAGAATGACGAAGGACTTTGCCAAAGCTTTCATCGTAAAAGTCCCGCCAAAGCCAGCTCCCTCAATCCTTTAAGAGATTTCAAACACTGGGAAGTTCTTCCAACTTTCCGCCTCCAAAGAGACACCAAGGTTCCAACCAGAATCTGGAGTCGGGAAGCTTTAGGAATGAAGGAAGACCTTTCCCTCGAAGTACTTTCTCAGGAACTCCGGCTCTCTCAAGAATGCAAAGGGAAGAGCTTTGAAGTGAGAACAGGTGCTTCGGATGTCAAGGGTTTGGGCACCAGCTCAAGGATTTCCCATCTCCTTTTGTGGCCCAAGGAAGCCAGGGTCCCAGAATTCAGAGACAGACTCCTTCGTATCAGTCCAATCAAGGTCCCTCGCGCCAAAATCAGGGCAACCCCAGAAGAGTGCCAGCTCAGCCTGCAGCCTCCATGCAAAGCAGTCTCCGAACTCCCTCCCAGAATTGGAATAACCAGAGAGAGAGAGTTCCACCTCAGGCGCTGCAGAGCAGCTAGAGCTATCATTATAGCTGAGGAAGTGGAGTAAGAAAAAGGACAGATCTATGCAACAATAGAGCATCAAGGGAATAACCGTCAATTTTCAGTCCTCCAGACTCCATTAGAGTACCAGGGTAAGCAATTCAAGCTTTTGATTGATTCAAGCAATACTCATTCTTTTATTTCCCTAGGATGTCTACGTAGGTTAGTCCTCTTCAATAAAAAATCAGGGAAACCTATGCAAGTGGAATTGGCCAGTGGAAAGATTTTTTTCACACACCTTGAGACAAACCTTATTCAGTCTAGATGGGAACGTAATAGAGTGCCAGTTCAGAGTCCTACCCTTGGGAGTCTATGATGGAATCCTTGGAATGGATTGGCTCCATAAGAATCAAGCTGATATTCATTGTCTCACAAAGGAACCATCTCTTTCTTGGACCTTCACGGGAATAAAGTTCAAGGAACTGGAATTTTCGGATCCCCAGTGCTCAATTAGTCAAGGTTTCTAAATTGTTAAAAGGGCTCAGAAAGAGGCAAGCCGTTTATGTCGTTAAGATGAATCCATAAAATGTAAGGCTAAAGAACCAAAGTGGTTAAGTGAGTATGCAGATGTATTCCCTGAAGAGCTGACTGAGATGCCTCCGTCTCGCAAAGTAGATCATCACGAGATCGAGTTAACCCCCAGAGCTCAGCCACAGTAGCCCAGCGTGCATACAAAATGCCAGTCCCTGAAGCCATAGAACTTAAGGAGCAGTTAGACAACTGTTAGAGCAGGGATTCGTCAGACCCAGTGTCTCACCTTGGGGTTTGCCCGTTCTCTTTCAAAAGAAGAAAGATGGAACGTTAAGACTGTATTGACTACAGAGAGGATTGAATCAATTAACAATTAAAAATAAGTATCCTATCCCTAGGATTGATGAACTTCTAGATCGGTTAAGTGGGACCCAAATGTTCACAAAGATAGATCTCAAATCCGGGTACTACTAGATCAGAATCAAGGAGCAGGACATCCCAAAGACATCATTTAATACTCGCTATAGGCATTATGAGTTCACAGTCATGCCGACTAATGCCCCGACAACATTTAATCGTCTTATACAGGATATTCTCAGAGAATACTCGCTATAGGCATTATGAGTTCACAGTCATGCCGACTAATGCCCCGACAACATTTAATCGTCTTATACAGGATATTCTCAGAGAATACTTGGATGATTTTGTTCTTGTCTTCTTTGATGATATCTTGGTATACTTAAAGAATGTTCCAGATCATGAAGATCATGTGCGCAAGGTCCTGGAAATCCTAAGGAAACACCAACTCTTTGTAAAAAAGAGCAAGTGTTCTTTCTCTGTTGACTAGGTGGAATACTTGGGATTCATAGTGTCAAAAGATGGGATTTCTCCTAACCTCGCAAAGATCCAAGCAGTCGTAGAATGGCCAGAACCCAAGACGGTAAAGGAAGTCAGAGGAATCCTAGGATTAACTGGATGGTATAGGATCTTTATACCTAGGTATGCTCAGATAGCATCCCCTTTAACTTGTTAAAATTACAGCAATGTGATGAGCTATGGTGGATCAAATGCTAGAATCAACATCATTAACAAAATGATTAGATAATAATTAAGATGTGATTAGTGAGTAATTAACTAATAGTGATTAGATAATAATTAAGATGTGATTAGTGAGTAATTAACTAATAGTGATTAGATAATAATTAAGATATGATTAGTGAGTAATTAACTAATAGTGATTAGATAATAATTAAGATATGATTAGTGAGTAATTAATTAATAGTGATATGATTAAATAATAATTAAGATATGATTAGTAACTAATAGTGATTAGATAATAATTAAGATGTGATTAGTGAATAGTGATTAGATAATAATTAAGATATGATTAGTGAGTAATTAACTAATAGTGATTAGATAATAATTAAGATGTGATTAGTGAGTAATTAACTAATAGCTTAATGTAGGCATGGATAATAAAAAACCAGCAAATTCTCATTAGGCCAATGCCTCAGTTTATAGAGTTTACATCCAAGCATCTAATCCCACTGATTCACTCCACCTCTTTTGCTTGATTCTCTCCACCTCTCCCAGAATATCTCCACACTTCCTAAATCTTCTCATGCTACCCTTTATTCTCTCCCAGTAGATTCTTCTCATCTTTTCACAGGTTCTCTCACATTTACACATTCTCTTTTACAGCCTCTAGCCAAGGGCTTGTTCCCGCACACACCCTATTCACTTGTATATTTCAACACCTCCCCTCAAATGAATACTCCTAGCACACCTGGACCCTATACTAAGTTTCCCTCTTACTTGATAGTCTGCGAGACCAGTGCCTAGCACACCTCCCCTCAAGTGAACTTAGCACACCTGGACCCTGTACCAAGTTTCTCTCTTACTTGATAGTCCGCGACCAGTGCCTCAAGTCCCTAAACTCATAGTCCTTGACACACTCTCTCTCTGTGTGTCCAAGGCTACTACAAGTGCCCGCAACCTTGACGAAAGTGCTCACACATACATCTACCACGTGGCCTACATCATCGGTGGCTCAGAGGTGGTTTTACTTTGTTGGGGCAGGTTACATTGGGTTGTGGGGTTTCTCTCTCTTTCTCTCTCAGAGATTTTCACATGGCTCCTCACTCTTTGGAGCCTCACGTCTTCTCTTGTCTTCAGTCTTCTTGTCGTGGCAGCTTCTCTCCATGCGTCCATGTCTTCCTCTTCTTTCAGTCTTCTTATGGCAGCTTCTCTTCTCGTGTCCATGTCTTCCTTCAATGCTTCCTCTAGCTTTTCTTCTTGGTGTGGATCTTCCTCTTGGAAAGAGATGTTCTTCTTCTTTCATGGCTGGGGCCATGAGCTTGTCCGTCTTAGTTCTTCTTGCTCCATGTGAGCAACATGTTTAAATGTTTTGTTGACAGTTCTTTTGGGCTTTTGATGTTTATCTTGTGTCATTATGCAATGCAAACCCAAATCTATGCGGGAGGTCTTACCTCTTGCCTTATTCTGTGGACAAGGGCAGTGTCTGATCCCATTTTTACATTGATGTAATATGCCCAATACATAATGCATATAGCATTCATTCTTATGCACATTCCCAAATGCAACTCTGGCTGTGAATAATCTTGAATTTGAGTGTGATTTGCAGGCATTAACCAAGGGTTAAATGCAAAATGATGATTACCATAAATTTATCAGCATAATTTTACCAGAAATTACATTAAATCAAGGGTAACCAATTTGTACGGAATCAAGGGTAACCAATTTGTACGGAATGGTTGGAGTATCAAACCATCTCTGAATTGCAATCTGAAGTTATAGGGATCTGTATCATATACTAATGGTTAATTTGAACCCTCAATTGCACCAAAATATAGTGATTAGCATTGATTAGCAAATTAATCCTCTGTTTTGTGTGCAGAAAAGAGAGTATGCGGGGAGCCCAGATCTGAGGCCTTAGAGTTCAAATGAGCTCAAATCCTTTCAAGGCCATCAATAGCAATTAGTCTAGTAGAGGATTAAGCCAAGAAACACAAGATTTGACCAAACATTAAATGCTTAATCTCTGTTTTACCTGCAGATTTGATGAAGAGCTTGGATCTCACTGTAGACTTCATCAAATAAATTTCTGACTTCACCAGCTTGTAGAGCATGCTTGAAAACCCTCGGGGCTAAGAGGAATTAGATCAATTTGATTTGGAGTAGACAAGATCTGCAATTTCTTCAGAAAAAATTACGCTGGAAAAAAACGCAATTTCTCCTAAATGCGTCAACGAATTGCGCTTCTGATTGGCTTGGCTGGAGCGCCATTGAGTTAGCTATCTTGGGCTAGAAGGGTTTGGGCTACTGTTGAGCCTACAAGGAGAGGGAGCTCCTCCACTGGCTGGGGGTACAGAGGGTTAGTTGAAAATAACTAAAAGATTGATTATTTTCTAATTATCTACTAATCCTAATTAACTAGATAATGGGTTCATAAACTTGATGGATTCTAGGCTTGGCTCTGATACCATGTTAAAATTATAGCAATGTGATGAGCTATGGTGGATCAAATGCTAGAATCAACATCATTAACAAAGTGATTAGACAATGATTAAGACATGAGTAATTAACTAATAGCTTAATGTAGGCATGGATAATCAAAAACCAGCAAATTCTCATTAGGCCAATGCCTCAATTTATAGAGTTTACATCCAAGCATCTAATCTCACTGATTTCTCCTTGATTCACTCCACCTCTTTTGCTTGATTCTCTCCACCTCTCCCAGAATATCTCCACACTTCCTAAATCTTCTCATGCTACCCTTTATTCTCTCCCAGTAGATTCTTCTCACCTTTTCATAGGTTCTCTCACATTTACACATTCTCTTTTACAGCCTCTAGCCAAGGGCTTGTTCCCACACACACCCTATTCACTTGTATATTTCAACATAACTAACCTTCTTAAGAAGAGTACACTTTTTCAGGGGACTGCAATGTGTCAGAGTGCCTTTGATAAACTAAAGACAGCCATAATTGGTAATACTGCATTAGATTCATCACTTTTGAAATATTGTCCCACCTTATTAAGTCGAATTTTAAGCATGGATTTGGTATTTTCTTCTTCCACTGGGACTATCGAACTATCGATTTAGGTACAACTTGAGGTGTCTCCACCATTGTATATGGGGGACGTGCCTTATGCATGTTAGCAAATGGTGGTAATCCGACATTGATTTCTCCATTAAGAAGAGCTCTCATCGCTTCAAACAATTCAGGATCTCCACTCAATTGGGCTATTATAGTTGTACTGGTTTGTGAGGCCATAAAGTCTAACAATTTGGGGATATTTAGAGGTGTGTTCATAAACTCCTTTCCATAAGTAGATATTGGTGAGAGTGGAAAATCCATTTCTGAGATGGTCTCAGGGTTTCCGTATGGTAGTTATCGCGTGAACCAATTAGGGATCAAACTATGAGAGGTGGAGGCCTTAGTCTTTTTCGTGATGACACTCGGCACATCTAGATATTTGCGAATCTCAGTAGTAGGCATTAAGGTGTACTAGGGTGTATAGTATTAGAGACTCTCACTTGCTTGGGTTTTGGTTCAATCTCCTCTTGGGTTTTTGTAACTAAATCACCAAGTTCTTGGAGTTGCTCAATTTTCCTCAGAGGGTCAAGATAAGAGCCAAGTTTTATCATGTGTGATCTAGTCTCTGGAATCATATGTTGGTCTCCTTTCCCATGCTCCTAGTTTTGGGGGGTATTTCCCTACCCTATTGTTCAGAATCAGCCCTTGTGTCCAAGGAGTTTGAGTCCTCATCTAGGTCCCTAATGAGAAGATTGACTGGCTCTTGAGGCGTCCCAAGATTTGTCTTTTTGGTTTCCTTTAATTTCCCATCCTTAACAAACTTTTTTCTCATGTTTTTCTTCTTTTTTTTAAATTCTTCTATTGAGGCTACATATCGTTGCTCAAGAACATGTTGGTTTTGGGATTGTAGCTGGGTGATAGCATTCAACGGTGTGTGATCTAGATTTTTAAGGATCTGCCTTTGAGTTCGATTACTTACCCCAATCATGTTTAGGGGTGTGACGATGGGTTCTGTTTGTGGACTGGTCACCACAATATTGTTGGGGAAATCATCTATGCCACAATGATTACAGGTAGCTAGTGGCATGTTTGAAGGCATTTCTTTGATGAGATGGGTAAACTTAAGAGGGCATTCCGAAACTCAGTGGGGACCTTGATAGTGGTAGCATTGAAGAGGCATTCTTCTAGCTGTGGCATTAATGTTCTGGCCCCTACCCCATTGTAGCAAGCTGGTAAACTGGCTTGACTCCCCCTCTACCATCCACTATACAATAGTTAAGATGAAGCTCTATGGGGTCCTCAAAGAGGTGGGGGCTTGGTTTGACATCTACCTCATATTCGTGGTAATCAATAAGCTCCTTGAAGCTTACTTGATTAAGAGGTGTGATCCTTGGGGAGGTGGTTGAGGTCCCAACACTGGTGGAGGTAACGACACATTGTTTGCATTGTAAATCTCCCTTGCAATGGGTTGTTGTGTCGTTTGATCTGCATTGTGGGTGGAGATGTTGCTAGAGACATTATGGCTCGTGGTTGTGAGATGAGGCCGATAAAGCCAACTGTTGTGAGGCCTAGAGGCATTAGCCAGGGTTTGCAAACGTGTGCAGCACTGTGAAGCCTCATGACCATAATAACCACAAAAAGTATAATTACGATTATAGAGTGCCCTTAGGACTGGACACTCAATGGTCGAATGTCCTTGTTAGTAGATTGAGTACCATTGAAGCTCTTGCCTTGGGTACATATGTATGTTTTTGGGTGCTTGATTGGCCTTAATTCCCTCTTGGAGTGCTTTCATGAAATCCGTGAAATTTGTCTCTGCTAAAGTGTCGCCTTTATCAAGGGGTTTAATTGTGGAAGTGCTCTATCTCGTGACTCCAGTGGTGGCAATAAATTTAGAATCTGATGCTTTATCTCCTTTGACCATGAGATTATCCTCTAGTTGGATGGCATTTGTTGTGGCTTCATCCCATGTAGTGATCCCTCTATAATGGCTAGCCATTATAGAGATCGCTTCATGGTTAAGTCCGTGTGGATGAACCTATCCAACAATTGATCATTTGAATAGTGTTCATGCGGAAGGCAACGAGAGTTCAAATGCTTGAGACGGCTAATAAAATCTCTAACCGACTCATCTTCCTCTCTCGGCTTTGTGCAGTTGGGAAGCTACACCCCATAAGACTCCTTCACGCACAAATTGCTTCAAGAAAAATCTTCTAAGAGCGATGAAGTTCAAGCGTTCCTTGACACCCTGAGAGTTTTATACCAATCCCCAATCTTCCTATCTAATGTCATACTAAAGGCATTGGTCTTGGAAACCTCATTTCGTTCTCCTAACTTGATCAAAAACTTCCAAATGTCTCTTAGGATCTAATTAGGGTTCTCACTTCTTAGGATTGGGGATCCTTCAATTGAGTCAAAATTTGACGATGTGTCACTGGTCCCTAGTAGAGATCCTTGTATAATGCTAAACTAGGGTCTAACGGAAGGTCCTTAGCCCAGTGTACATTGGTACTACGTACCTAGTTCGATAGATGCACTATCATCTATTTTGGCCCCTAATACACGCCCAGATCATAGGTGCATGTGATTATAGGGTGCAGGAAGGTCCTGCAGATGCCCTGTACAAGTTTGGAAATTTAAAAAAAAAATCATTTTTAAAAAATAGTTCTACTCCCCTGGGTTTGTTTCCAAAAAGCTGGGAGGACAGAATCTCTTCCTAGGTAAATTTTGAGATCATTCCATGTCTAAGTGTTTCGATTCACACGGTTTGTCTCGCAGTGGTTTCTCCATGCTACTCTGGTTGTTTCTGCTGTCTTCAGCCTTGCAAGAGCCATTTTGCTCTTCTCATTGTACTCGGTGACATCGAAGTACTCTTCCATTGCTTCGATCCACTTCTCCACAGTCTCGCCCAAGTTTTTCCCTTCACCACCCTTGAAAGGTACAGGCTACGATCTATGAAGGGTTTTACGAACATCCAAGTTGAGCTCTTCCTCATCGAGTTGGGGGTTATCATTCCTACCATGACGACCTCGATCCATGATCCTATCAATACTGTTAAGTCCTTTTATTTACAATTCAAATCCGACTTTAGATCCAACTGATTCTGGGGTTCTTTAGATTGGTCAGCTCTCCACAGACTCATGGGATAAAGATCCCTTATATAGAACTCATTATCAGATAACAATTCATTATCAGATAACAATTCATTCAGAACATATCATGTCCATCAATACGTCAACTTTCTTTTCGGTTGCACTAGGGGGGGATAGGGCTAGAAGGGGTGGGTGGGGGTTGGATAGCTCGGGACTCTGCAACTTGGAGCTGGGAATCTTTGTGGTGTAGGGCACTCTCCCTATACTACTAGAAGGAGAGGCTGATAGTTGATGGGATTCTATTTGGGTGAGGGAGAGGGCGTAAAGGGCCTGCTACTCCGCTTCTTGAGAAGCTTGGAGTTGGTGCTAGAGCTCCATGAGGGAGGCAAGGGTGTTGTTCGTAAGGAGCTTGGAGGTGATGGTTAGCCAACATGGCCTCGTGGAGGGCTTCTTGGGTTATTTTTTTCTCAAATTTTTTTTGGATTGGCCAAAGCTTTTTAGAAACACATTTTTTGTGTTTCTTAACCCATCTGGGACCAGAAATAGTGTACTTTTTTTACATGAGTCGAGCGCTGTAAGCACTGGCTCCCATAGTTGAGCTCAACTATGTAAAATTGTAATTTTTCAGGTGTTGCACAAGTTGAGTCAATGTGATTGCAATAGCTTAAAACATATAATAGACAAGTTTGTGTGAGCACTTTCTGAAAAAATGCTATATTCCCCGACCTCTTACCTTTCCCCTTTTACCTTTTTACCTTTCACTTTTCACTTTTCACTTTTTTTATTTTTTTACTTTTTATTTTTTTACTTTTTATTTTTTTCATTTTACTTTTATTATTTACTGTTTACAATTTCACTTTTTGATTTTGCTTTTTGGTTTCACTGAAAGGGGGTTTTCCTAGAATCTTTGACCTAGGGCTTGCATGCATTAAATGCGTCCAACTACACAAAATAGACTTTTGGAAATTTGTCTCGCTATCTAGTGGCCTAAAAGCCTGCACGCATTAAATGCAACCAACTAATTAAGATGTCCCAAATTAGGGAGAGGATTAGTGTAATTAACCCATGTTAATTATACTAATTTAAAATTATAGAAAATGTAGAAAACAGAGAAATTTCTGTGTGTGCCAAATCCTCCCTTAAATTTCTGTTATCTCGATTTCCTCGTGTAGTAAGGAGTCAAATTGGGATAAACCCTATGCTAGGAAACCAATTCTATGGTTTGTTTTACCAAATTCTTTCTATTTGATGGTCAATTTGACTATTTTTAATTTTGAAATTAGAAAAACATGCAAATACTAGAAAATGTAGAATTCAAAAATTGTCTTACAATTGAAATGTGAAAGAGGAATTAATCTAAATGAACTAATTGCAACACTCATAGGAAATAAAAAAAACAAGCAAAAATTGGACAATATGTAGGAATTTGAACAGTGCGAAAATTGTAAAAAATGTAGAATTTGTAGAAAATGCAGAAATTAAATAGAATGCAAACATTGCCACAAAATGGACACATTTTCATCTATTCATTTCTACCCTACCTGCAAAAACAGAAAGCAGACTTAAAACAGAATTCAAAGATACACACATGCATTCAAAATGAATTGTGGCTATGCGGTAGGGCTTTTCCCTGGAAGCGGCACCATTTATGGGAAACCCTTGCACCATAGAAATAGTGTAGGAACAAGCCAATGTTGTGGGGCCTTGCCTAACCACACTTGGGAGCATAAACAGCTCAAAACGAGAGGTTAATCTACCATAACGTAGCCTACAATTGTATAAACAAGATGTACCACTCGCCTCGTTAATTGCTTGTGCTCGGATTCTCATAGGAGAGCTTGTTTTGACAAGCAACCACACTCCAAGCTCCACTCCAACGCTGCTCGCCACACTTTAATGGAAGCTTGACCCTCCTCTCTCACCACTCAATCACACACTCACTGTCTCACACATGCAAGCAAGCACACAAGAGCTCAATCAAGCAAGAGGCAAGTAAGAAAGCAATAGCATAAGAGTGTAGAGAAGAAGAACACTCTCTTGAATTACCATAACACAATGACTCTTATCTAGGTCCATCGCCTTCACACCTTGGGCGGCCATACTTAAAAAATAGGTCCATGGCTATCCACGGCCGCCTAGCAAGTGCTTAATTTAAGAATATAATCTTTATTATTAATCCTGTGGTGCATCTTTCATAGACAAGTGGCGATCGCACACATAAAATATACAATGACGTTGGAGAGGTTTCTGATGAGGGTTAACATGCCCCCCTTCTTGATCCAAATCTGTACTTGGAATATGTCAATGAAGATTTGAGGTTGTTGTTGGATGCATGAAATGTCGGAGGTCCTAGAAGGGATGCTGGAGAGGTGTCCGATTAGGGTTAACAGTGTGCTCTAAGGCTTTAGAATAGAGTCTCGGATATGCTCAAAGCAAGGTGAATGGTTCATACTTAACCACCTGCTTAGCCTGCACCTTCCTTTGACAATCTCTCAAGCTTGTTTCATTTTTGTTTATCCCATTTTGGATTAACAAAGATGCTCCTCCAATTAAGGACATTAATAAGTGTCATGAAAAGGCACTATAAAAGTTGTATTGAGATTCTGGCCATCCAAGGCCTTAGTTAGTAAGTTTTGGGTGCCCAAGTGTGAATAAGGGCCAGTGGTATAAAAGGCAATTCTCATAATGAAATGACACAGTCCCCCTTTGTGCCATGAGAACTCTTGTGCTTTGTCTTCATAAAGAGAGAGAGAGAGAGAGAGAGAGAGAGAGTGAGTGAGAGTGTGCTCTAGTACATGTGCCTCTTTCATGCATGCATGTGTGTGACGACAGAGTGAAAGGTTGGTTGCCTTGCATTCGTGGTGTGAGTGACTTTGCGGTGACACTGTGGAGGTGGTGTTCAAAGGAGTGGAGCTTCCACCAAGTGAGCTTGGGGAGCCTCAAGGGATGTGAGCTCGAAGCATTGGTAAGTTCCCAACGATTGTTGTGTCTATTGCTTCTCCTTTTTTTACGGTTGTGTGGAGTTCCTTCTTGGGAGGTGTGGTAGCCCATAACATTTTTGGCACCACTTGCCGAGGAAACACCTTTGTTTCTTCCACCCTCTTAGAGCTTCAGCTCCCACAATGCAAGATTCATCATTGCCTTTGCATTTAGAAGGTGCAATGTGAAGAAATTGTGTAGATAAGGTTTGAATGGTAGAGAAAAAATTACAGAAAATCATGTTGAATGTGTGGGTAAGTACTTGGAAGTGCTTAGACGAAAGCTACATTGGTTTTTTCTTTTAATTTTGATACTTTTGTCACCAATCGTGCTAACGTGAGCTAGTAGGGGTGACACCTTGTTTTTCTGTTTTTTCTATAAATTCATAAAAATTACAAAAATAAAGAGCCATTAGTCGTGTTGATAACTGGCATTGCATTTCCAATTCTTACCATGACCATTTTGGATCAATTGGATAAATAACATTCCAAAACATCATTTTGTTGATGTGGTAACACATGAAAGTGTAGAAAACAGTTCATGATGTGAACCGTTTCTTGCTACTTCATGGTGTGAAGCGCATTTCACAATTAGCATCAGGATTTTCGAGATTACCTTGCTAAAAATAGGGTGCCTTAGCTTGACACATCTGACACAACGAAATTGAAGAGTCTTATCATGTGAGATAGTAGTTAAGTGTTCATGACATGAACCATTTTGTGTTTCACGGCATGAACCATTGCTTGCTACTTCGTGGGTTAAGCCTTCACAGCCTAACACTTCACGCCTCAATAGTTCACGAGTTAAGCTCTCACAGACTGCTAGTTCACGAATTAAGGGTTATCAGACTAGTTATAAAAGAGGTCCTCTAATTGTACTATTTGGGCATATTTGACTCAATTTGAAGTAATTTTGAGCTAAAAAAATCGAAACGTGAAACCTTAGTTGCCGTAGCGTGAGGAATAATTCACGACGTGAACCATTGCCTGTTACTTTACGACGTGAACTACTCTCTGCTACTTCACGGCATGAACCATTCTTTGTGGTTTCATGGATTACTACTAGTTCACGGCCAAAAGAGACTGTTCGTCGGCAAAAAACCAACTGAAAACGTTGGAGTCCTGTCGAATTACACTCTCATGCACTTGAGGTCTGGTAAACTCATTGGAGACAACCAAACTCTCGACAACAGTGCATCAAACCACCCAGGTTCTTCCTACTAAAGTAGTGTTGGTTCAGGCCGCTCGACGAGCACTCAATTGAGTGTTTTAGCTTCAAGGAATCTGACTATTGTTGATACTAGTGAAGAATCCATGGAAGAAGGGCTATGATTCTTTGGTCTTGAAGAGGAAGAAAAACTATCTTCCCCTGCAAGATCCAGTGGAATCTTTGATATGGCTAGGGGATGTTTTGGTCTTCAACATGGCACAGAAGTTGATGTGCACAATCTTCGGGCAACACGGGCCCTTCAACTAGCACTGGACATGGTTTAAGACCAGAATTACCAACCCAACCTTCTGGCTCTAGGCTTACTAACATAGTGAGGATCAATGGGACAACCCCTAGGGTTAGGAGGGATAAGGAAAGCGCAGCTAGGATAGGTCAAGTCTTCTTCCCCACATCGAAGGAAATAGAAACAGACTTGAAGAGGGTTGAGGCATAACAACAATTTGCAATTATTTAGCTTAAGAAAACAAGATCCTAATACTCAAAGAAAAAGGGCGAAACAGAGGGAAATGGAGAATGTAAATCCAAAGAACCAGAAACATCTAGAAATACCACTGATAGCATGTGGATGGGCATAACAAAAGGAGCAATACTACCAACTCTAGAACCCATCAATGAGGAATCAAGGTGGATGAAGGCCTTGAGATGCAAAACAAGGAGGAGAATTTACCTAGGTTACCTGTAGAAGGTGAGGATTGCCTCTATCCTAGAGAAAATATACAAGAAATGATCAATGATCCCACGTTCTTGCAGGGCATGGAGATCTTAATCCAATAAAGGTGGGCTGAAGTTGCTAATAATGATCCAAGCAATGAGAAGTTGGCCGGACCTAGCCATAGACCCAAATTGCATAGAGGAACCAATGCAAGAAGAGGAAGAGGTCTAGGTAGGGGGGGAGTAGCTCCTCTAAGACTAGTTGTGGATCCAAATGCAAATTTGAATGCCGTCACAAAGGCAGATCTGCTAAATATGGTTGCAAAAATGGGCCAAGGTATGGTCAAGGAACTAGGCACCGCCCTAGAATCCAAAACATCCCAAATGAAGCCACATATTATTTCCAAGCTTGTGTAAAAGTTCTCACGTGATGAGGACCTGATCAAGCATATAGAGGTCTTTGAGTCAACCTATGAAACCTATGGGCCAATGAGTGATGTAACCATGATCCATGCTTTTTCACTGACCCCAGAGGGAAAGGCTCACCAATGGTATCGAACCCTAAAGCCAGAGGATAAAGTCAACTTCACTAGGCTTAATAATATGTTCATACCAAGCTTTGCTTGAAGTGGTGACAGATGGAGTCCTATGGCTCAGCTTCACAATATCAAGCAGAAAAAAAATGAGTCCCTGCGAGATTATGTATATCAACTCAAGCACTTGAATTCAAGATGTAAGTTAAGGGAGAGGCTAACTGATGTGATCAGTTATTGCCTTGCTTTTGGAGAGGAGTCCGAGATTATAAAATATATGATTATCTAGTGTTAGCCCAATCGGCTACTTTCAATGTGTGTTGTATGCTGGCAATAGAATATGAGGACAATATGCTTGAATTGCCACAACTCGAAGATGCCAAGGCAGATTCAATATCAACAACATCGCGGGTCTCAAGTCATAGGACACAGGAACTCGGAATCAGTAAGTTGGAAATATGACAAGGGAAGAGCTCAGTAATGCCATACTAGAGAGAATCAAGGTCAGGGATGGGAGAGAAGCATGAGGGAATGTTCATCTATGTTGAGATATGCAAGTGAATGGGTGTGTACGGGAACAAGCCCTTAGCTAGAGATCGTAAAAGGGAGTCAGTAATTGAGTGGGTAGTAGTGAAAAGGTGAGAGGAATCTACTGGATGAGAGAATCAAGGGTAGAGTGAATATAGGGGTGTGGAAAGATTCTAGGAAAAGGTGTCCCAGATGTAGGGTAGAGTGAATATAGGGGTGTGGAAAGATTCTAGGAAAAGGTGTCCCAGAGGTGGCACAAACCAAGGAGAAATTAGTGGGATTAGACGCTTGTGGATGTAAAACCTATAAATTGAGGCATTGGCCTAATGAGAAATTACTGGTTTTTGAGTATCCATGCCTACATTAAGCTATTAGATTAATTGTGCACTAATCTCATCTTCTAATCATCTTCTAATCACCTTCTAATCATGTTGATCTTTGCATTTGATCCACCATAGCTCATCACATTGCTGCAAAATCAACTTGGTATCAGAGCCATAGCCTAGGATTCATCTAATTTTTAAGCATAATTACCTTGCTAATCATGATTACAAGTTAATCCCATTTTTAAACCCCTTTTCAACTATACTCTGCACCCCCAGCTGGTGGAGGGGCTTGATCTCCCTCCAACCATCAAATTAGGCAAAAAGATTTTAGCCATAGCTAGCTATCCTCCCCATGCTTTAGCCCATCAAGTCAGCATGTCAAACCACCGGGAGAAGCTGCAGAAATTGCGATTTTGCCAGTGCTTCTTTCTCTGAGAAAAATCATAAATTCCTCATCATGCCTTGGAATTGAGCTAATGGAGCTAGCCCAAGGGGTTTTTGGATGCTTCCTTGAAAGTATTTGAGCTCATTTGAACTCTAAGGCACCAAATCTGGCCTCCCCATACATGCTATTTTTTACACACAAAATAGGGGATTAATTTTACTAATTAGTGATTAATTAGCACTAATCACTGTATTTTGGTGCAATTGATGGTTCAAACCTACCATTGGGTATCTGATACAGATCTCTATCAGTTTAGATTGCAATTTGAAGCTGGTTTGATATCCCAACCATCCAGTACAAATCAATTACCGTTGGCTTTATGCAATTTTTGGTATATTCATGCTTGTAAATTTGTTATAATCATCATTTAACACCAAAATGGAGTTGTAAAAGGGTAGACATTGCCCTTGAGTCTTGAATTGGATCAAGAGGTAAGACCCCCTTCACATCATCATGAGCAGTGCACAAGAAATAACTAAATTTAATGGGGAGCAATTCCATACATGGCAAACAAAGACCATGTATTTGCTCATGAGGAAGAATCTATGGGGGCTAGTTGAGGGAAGAGATGAATGTCTAGTGGAGAATGGGGAGAATGAGTGGAAGAATAGAAATGAGAAAGCATTAGGGCTCATTGCACTTAGCTTAAATGATGAAATCATTCACCATATTGTAGGAATACAACAAGCTAAAGATGCATGGGATGAACTTAACAAATTATTCGACACTCAAGCAAAGAATTCAAAGATAAATCTGCTAATGCAATTCTACAAACTTGAGATGAAGGAAAGTGAACCTCTAACCATACACTTGAACAAATACAAAAGCATCAAACAACAACTTGCAAACCATTGGGAAGAAAGTAGAAGATGACAAGGCACTAGCAGTGCTTCTAAAGAGTGTGGACAAGGGAGAGTATGAGAACAATGTGGCAACCTTAAAGAATATACCAGATCTGAAGCTGCATGAATAGAAGGAGCTCTACTAGAGCAAGAGAACAAGGTCAATGAGAAGAAAGGATATTCGAACTAACAACTGGAGAGGAGAAAGCATTCTACACCCAAGGAGGCCTCGCATGAGGACGAGGATGAGGAAGAGGCAGGGGAGGAGGAAGGACCTTCACTTGTTGCCACAACTGTGGGAACCTAGGACACATGGCTAGAGACTGCTACAGCAAACCAAATGAAGAAGGATCGACACATCAGCAAACTTCATGGAGAATCCTAAGGTAGAGGAGTCAGGACATGTTTTCTAAGAGAGAAAGAGAGAGAAACCCCAGAACCCAATGTAACCTGTCCCAATAGAGTAAAACCACCTCTGAGCCACCGATGATGTATAGGCCATGTTGTAGATGTATGTGTGAGCACTTTAGTCAAGGTCACGGGCACTTGTAGTAGCCTTGGACACAAAGAGAGAGTGTCAAGGACAATGAGCTACCAAGTAAGAGGGAGACTTGGTATAGGGTCCAAGTGTGCTAGAATTATTCACTTGAGGGGAGGTGTTGAAATATGCAAGTGAATGGGTGTGTGTAGGAACAAGCCCTTAGCTAGAGATCGTAAAAGGGAGTCAGTAATTGAGTAGGTGGCAGTGAAAAGGTGAGAGGAATCTATTGGTTGAGAGAATCAAGGGTAGTATGAGTGAATACAGGGGTGGAAAGATTCTAGGAAAAAGTGCCCCTAGATGTAGGGGAGGTGGCACAAATCAAGGAGAAATCAATGGGATTAGATGTTTGGCATCTTATGGATGTAAAACCTTTAAATTGAGGCATTGGCCTAATGAGAAATTGTTGGTTTTTGAGTATCCATGCCTACATTAAGCTATTAGATTAATTGTGCACTAATCTCATCTTAATCATCTTCTAATCACCTTCTAATCATGTTGATATTTGCATTTGATCCACCATAGCTCATCACATTGCTGCAAAATCAACTCTATACCCCTGGAGAGATCTGATTTGGTGCTCTATTTGCAGACAAAATCACATAACCACCGAATGCCCTCGATTAAGACTAAGGCAGATACTTTATTGTGCTCATTGTGTGAGATTGGGTAACCATGACACTGCCATGTGTTGAATGCCCTCGATTAAGACTAAGGCAGCTACTTTATTGTGCTCATTGTGTGAGATTGGGTAACCATGACACTGCCATGTGTTGATATCCGAGGATCTAACCCTTAGCACAACTACCAACACCAAGAGTGCCGCTAGCCTTACCAGCACCATGCCTGCAGGGCAACCAAACCCATCCTACTTTACCAAGAGGGATGTTTCGAATGCAGGACAGGTCGCCTTTGCCGCCACCTATTCTACCACCACAACCTCCACAGGCTAAAATCAACTAGGTGTTTATTGAGGAGACCTTGGACGAGGGTGAAGTCATGCATAAGTTAGAAATCAATAATGATTACTATGAGGAGGCCACGGAGATTGTGCCAGAGTTTTATGTCTTACAGAACAACACGCCAGTGCCAGTGTTTCAAATCACGGTAAAATGGAAAGGTAAGGACATAAACTCAACTATGAGAAGGGGGCACTACAGTGTTTTGGTTATCGTAGACCTCATCGAATAGCGGAGTGCCCTAATAAGAATGTGGCTAATGCAAGCCAAGCCCAGCCCTTGGCAGCATCAACCAATGTCATGCCAACACTTTCCTGTGTTCAGTGTGGGGTTGATCATTTGATTACAGACTGTCCATATTGTGCCAGTGGTTCGGCTTCCACTTCTAACCATGCCACTATCAGGACTATAAGTGTGCAACTTGGGAATATCACGCCGTTGAGAATGTCCTGACACGATCGCAAGCAAAACAAGTGGGAAAAGGGAAAAACCCAGTAGATGTCACACCCTCTAAAACTGAAAAGAAGGAGAAGAGACGAAAGTGGGCAAAGGTGATACCATGGTCATGATTCAAGATGGGTCCAAAGAAGATACCGTTTTTGACACCGAATCCACCTAATCAAGGGAAGTAGACGACCAAGTGCCGAAACAGGATAGGCACAACCAAGAAACCGCAAAGGGAGAGACCGGCAACCCCTAAAGGTATTGGGGAATACCCAAATGATGAGAGGAGATAAAGAAGCTTGAGGAAGCCAAGGCTCTAGTTGAGGAGTGCCAACAAAATCATGAAGCCAGATTAAGGGCTAACAGGGCTAGGGATACAATGTATCCAAGAAATGACCTGATAAAGGAAAGGAAATTGGAATTGCCTACTCCAATTCTAGAAGAATCCAAGGAAGGGACTCATAGTGACCTCATGAGACGAGAATGTTTGAGGAAGTAGAGCAAGTATTGTCCATCCCTTCATGTTGAATATGTGACAAACACATGGAACAAACCCTCACTTGCGAGAGAGCCTAGAGACGTAGGTAGTCTCACAATCATATTGTCCAGCACCGTCAAAATGCCATTGGGATCATTGTTACACAATACGCCGGAATTATGGGCAGATATTAAGGATTGGGTAGAGGGAAGATTAAACCCAATTTCCATTGTAGAGGTGACTCAGTCACCTCTAGTGGAGAAAAACCTAGTACCTGAGAAGGAAGGAACTCCCAGATTCATCCACTAGAGGTGACTCAGTCACCTCTAGTGGAGAAAAACCTAGTACCTGAGAAGGAAGGAACTCCCAGATTCATCTAAATACCTGTCAATCAACTGGGCCGGTATTATGAGAGTGATGATATAAATGTTACAATCCCAATTCACCATAACAAATACCAAGCACTGTCTATCCTGGACGGAGGAACGGGGGTGAGCATCATTACAAAATGATGTTAGGAAAAATGGGGTAAACCAGAATTGGAAAGAGTAGATCTAATCGTCAAGATGGCAAACGAAACATCTTCAAGACCTATGGGGTTATTGAAAAATGTCAGACTTAAGGTCTTTTCATTCCACTACAATCATACATTTGTTGCAATAAACTTTTTGTGCCAATTGGATTCATATGACATTATCTTGGGGGGCAAACCTTTTATGAGGGAAGCCAAATTGGTGCATGATTGGGCGTTAGATCAAGTGTATGTTTGAAAGGATTCATAGATTCTAAAGATTGATCTACAAACATGGAAGGCACATCCAATGGAAGGGCAATTGTTTGGAAATGATTCGGTCACCATCAAACGAACCACATCCTACAAGTCTGCCAACTAATGGAGGAGAATGCACGGGATGAGGGAGAGGCCACAATGTATGCGTCACTTCGACTACCGGATTTCAGTGAAAACTGGATGCATGTGCTTGCTACTATATATGTGTTGCCTTCTAGACGAACCCAATACACTAAATCAGGGAACATTCATACCACCTCAGTATGCATGGTAGATGTGCAACCAAGAGAACAAGAAACGAAGGATGAAGCCTCTAGCACAAACGGTTCTGGATCACAAGGCCGCAATAGCACCCAAAATAAAAGAGGTATATCACTCGATGAAATTCCCTATTACGAAGTAAACTCACAGATGCCCAATGGCTAATATATCTTGAGGTCACTAAGGTGCATGAGGAGTTTTCTAAGAATTGGGGCGAAGAGTTGAGTAAGATAACCTTGGAAGGAAAACGAGAGGAGAATGTGATACCTCAAGAGCTGGAAGCGCCTAAACTCACAAAGGCAGGAGACGTAGATAACGAAACAAGGCTCTGGTTGAGGCCGAGTGCGAGGCTAAAAAGGCAATGGCACAGACAAAAGAAGAGGAGGACAACATGCCAGACCTACTCTCAACAACAATGACCATTTTAAGACATACAACATTGATGAACGAAAAGTGGTCCAACTGATGGCTAAAAGGGTAAAGGAAGATGGTCAATCCACGTCTTATGACGGTCTAGCTGAAGTTAAGGAGGTTGACCTTGGTGAGCTAGGGGAGGATCTCGGACTTGTCTATATTGCTAAGGATTTAACTATAGCTAAAGAATAAGAACTCATTGCTCTCCTCATAGAATTCAAAGATTTCTTTGCTTGGAAATACATTGAAATGAAGAGTGTACCACACGAGGTGGTCCAACACATGATTCCAATCATAGACGGATCAAGACCATCCAGGCAAAAGCCATATTAGATGAATCCAAAATACGCAGCAATTATAAAGGAGGAAATAGATAAACTCATTGTTGCGGATTTCATCTATGAAATCAAGCACACAGATTGGCTCTAACCAATTGTGACTGTGCCAAAAAAGAATGGGAAATCGAGGGTCTATGTTGATCTTAAAAAGTTCAATGCGACCACCAGGAAAGACCACTACCCCACTGTCGTATACTGAACATGTATTGGGAACGGGTAGTAGGTGAGAAGAATCTTATAGCTTCTTAGATGGGTTTTCAGGTTATAATCAGGTGTCCATAACACCAGAAGACCAGCACAAAATGACCTTCAATATGATGTGGGGAACATATGCTTATAGGGTTATGCCTTTTAGCCTTACCAATGCCCGAGCAATGTTCCAACGATTGATGTGCAGAGCCTTCAAGGACTACTTGCAAAAGTGACTAGAGGTATTCATTGATGATCTATGTGCACACTCATGCTAGACTGAACATTTGGCTTTCTTGAGGAAGGTGTTTGAGCAATGTCGATTATATCGTATATCCTTACACCCTTTAAAATGTCAATTCTGAGTCAAACATGGTGTAATCTTAGGGCACATTGTGTCTAAGAATGGTATTTCCATGGATGAGAGAAGGTAAAATTGATCTTGGAATTACTTCCACCAGCCAACTATAAGGGCGTACAGAGGTTTATGGGCCATGTTGGGTATTATCATCATTTCACCTTATTCTATGCTAAAATCACCAAGCCATTGTACAAATTACTCATTATCTTTGAATGGGCTGATGACTCCCAAGAAGCATACGATAAGTTGAAGAAAGCACTAGCAAGTGATTCTATTCTTAGGCTAGCCAATTGGGATCTTGTATTTCATGTACACATTGATGCATCGAATTTTGCAATTGGATGCGTATTGGCACAACCTATGGAATTCAAATTGGATTACCCAGTTTGCCTTGCAAGTTATCAACTAAATGATGTAGAGATGAACTACACCACTACGGAGCGCAAAGGGTTGGCCATGGTTTATGCTGTAAAGAAATATCGACATTACTTTACTAGCCAACAAGTTTGTATTCTTTGTGGATCATCAGGCCCTATTATATTTGGTGAACAAACCTTGCTCCACGGGAAGAATCACACGCTGATTACTTCTACTCTTGGAATTCGACTTTACGGTCAGTAAGAAAGAGAACACAACATGTGTTGGCAGACCATATGTCTAGAATTCCAAACGGAGAATCTACAACTGGCATTGGTGATGACCTCCCTGATGCTTATCTATTCAAACTTGACATGGTGCCTAAGTGGAGCGAGGAAATTTCAAACTATCTAGCTTATGACTTTCCATAAGATTGACCTTTGAAGAACAAGGATAAAATGTGTCGGCTCATTAAGTTGACCACACCTTATCAATTGATTTTGCAAGAGAATTATATAAGCTAGGCAAAAACGATATCTTGAGAAGATGTGTACGAGAAGATGAATTTGTCATGATATTAGAAGTAGCACACTCAGGAATAGTGGAGGACAATTTGCAGGAGAATCTACAACTCGCAAAGCAAGTCTATGGTGGCCTACGTTATTCGAGGATGCCATAGAGTTTGCGAAAAGATGTGAGGAATGTCAAAGATTTGCTATTCCACAACAAAAATACAGGATGTCACTCATCCCTTTAATTGTAAGACAACCCTTTGAGAATGGGGGATTGATTTTTTTGGACCCATTAGTCCAGCAACGCATCTGTCTCACAAGCCCGATATGTGATCGTGTGGCCACATATTATTTCCCAAAGTGGACAGAGGCAAGGGCCTCTAAACAAGCTGATGCTCAAACCATAGCCAAGTTCTTATATGAAAAGATCATTTCTAGATTTGGTTGCCCACTTGAGTTAGTCAGTGAGACCGAGGTTCACATTTCATTAATGAGGTGATTGAACACTTACTTACAGGATTCCTTGTAGTACATCGCAAATCATCACCTTATTACCCACAAGCAAATGGTCAAGCAGAGAGCACCAACAAGATTCTATGTGCTATTTTGATGAAAACCTTAGAAGCGAGTCGCACAGATTGGGAACACAAGCTGAGCTCTATGGGCCTATCATACATCATATAAGGTAGCGACGGGATATAATCCCTTCCGCCTAACTTATGGCTTTGATGCGGTGATGCCAATGGAGTTTTTAGTTCCAAGCCTGCAAATTGCAGTACAGGAAAGGCTTACTAAAAATGCACTAGTCGAGAGATTGGTTGATTTGAAAAAACTTGATGAAACCAGGCTAATTGCATCACATGGGCTTATGGTCGAGAAATTCTGAAGAAAACATTAGTTTCACCATAACCTAAAACACAAGGAACTAAAAATGGGAGACCTCGTCCTCCTGTATGGAGTTGGAGGCACCAAGAAAAAGAAACTCAAGTATAGAGGGTTAGGACCTTTCAGAGTGTCCAAAATCACCCTCAAGGGTTGGTCCAAATTGAAGCCATTGAGGGAGTAGAAATGGAAGGTTACATCAATGGGAGCAAACTTAAAAAGTATTACGGACCCCTGACCCAGGAAATGCTTGCACAAAAGCATCTTCTGAAACTAAAGAAGGAGCTTGCCAAAGAAAAACTCTGATAAGCTCTAGAAGAAGCCAAGGCAAAGCAAAGACTCCAAGGAAAAATTCTACATGTGAGCATGGCTTCACTCACCTTGCTTGACGAGAGGAAGACCTAGACATTGAGCCTGCACGTCTTAGTGTAAGAGTTTCTATGAAAAAGAGTCATACCAAAAGCATTGCATTGATGATTGATACGAGATCAAGTCATAACTTGATCTCCTATGAAACATGGGTAGTTCTAGGCAAACCTCACCTCGAGGCATCTAATGCACAGGTTCACAGTGTGCATTTGGCAACCACCAAAACCATGGGATTTTTTAATGTTAATATTTCTATTAGAAATCATCCCTTAGTTGGAAAGGTATTTGTCATGCCTGCAGGATCCATGGAGGAAAAAATGACTCTGGGAAGATCTTGGATATGCACCAATAATTGTCATCCAATGGGACGAACGGACAGGCAACTCAATGATGGTGGCAAGGACATCATCACTATGCCATTATATGGAGTCCATTAAATAAAGGAAAACAAGCAATGACATTTGACATGGAGGAGCAACCAATACCAAAAAAAGAAGAGGCCATAATAGAGGAAACATCCACGTCACAGCCTCATCTCCATATAAGAAAACCACAAGCAAAGTAGCAAAAGTACCCACCAGTATGTCAATAGTGGATTTCCAAAAACTAGCTTCGAGCCCAAGGGTACTATGAAACATACAAGTCCACATGGGAATCCAACCAAAAAAGCCATGCTACAAGCAAGGGACCAAGAAGGCACCCCAAGGACAGAACGAAATATCAACTTAACATTCAAAAGTGGTGGGTTCGTGGACTTACTTTGTAGCACAGGGCTACTATCAAGGGAGTGCAACTATATGGCTACCAAACACCCATCCAAAAACCCTATACTGTGAGCACCTTCAGGACAACGAAAGAGACCAAGAACAAAAAAAACCAATCCACTTCTAAATCAAGTGATAAAGAAGAACCAACATTGGTTTGGCAAAAGAAAGTTGTTCAATTAGGTAAACAAGGGAGTGCGACACCACCAATGTCATCCACCAAAGAGAAAAAGCTGACCAAAATTATGGACCAGGTTAAAGAAGACGTGCACTCACATGCATAAGAAACAGAACAGGTTTGCCAGGATTCAGTGGTGGATACACTCCTCAACTGGATGGAGGGAACAATCCAAAGCTCTCACTCTGAACTGAAGCGTTTGCAAAAACAAATACCCACAAGTTCCAAAGTATCCCATTAGTTTATGTGGCCATAAATGGAGAAGAATCATAAAGGTACCCATCCCCAAGCAAGTGGGTATAAGGTAAAAGAGTATGCCTTTCATGCCGTGAGACACGTTCATTCATTTCACATGCACTATTCTCCTGCTCTGAATGCATAATATGTGGCCTTGATTGATTAAGCATATAGGAAGCTATAGGGTATCAAAATTAGCCTGGGTGCCCTGCGCGGTGGGGCTATCATGAGCTTCATGGAGGATTAGCGTCTTTAGGTAAGGGTCCTTAGGAATACATAGCCTGGGTGCCTTATGCGGTGGGGCTATCATGAGCTTCATGGAGGATTAGCATCTTTAGGTAAGGGTCCTTAGGAATACATAGCCTGATTGAATTAGAGGCACCCATAATGGGTGAAGTAACCCTTGATTAGATTTTTCTCATTCTCTGAGGTCCCCCTTCTTCAACTAAGTTCACCATACTTTGGTAGTCAGGATTATGAAATGAGACTTCTTTCACCTTGATCAGTATGGGTTCATTTGGCATAGAAATTGCACTCAAGAAAGATTTGTGTCTAGCTGCATTTGCTACTACCACATTATACTTCCCAAGGTAGAATTTGATGTCAAAGTCATATTCTTGTAGGATTTCAACCCATCTTCTCTGCCTCATATTGAGCTTAGGCTAGGTGAAGATCCACTTTAGACTCTTGCGGTTGGTTGAACTTGCACCCCAAGAGGTAATGTCTCCATAACTCGAGGCAATGAACAACTGATAAGAGTTCCAAATCATGGGTAGCATAGTTGGCCTCATATTACTTCAGCTTGTGAGAAGTATAAGCCACCGATCTTCCTTCTTGGGCTAAGACACCACTAAGTGCTAGACTACTAGCATCAATAACCACCTCGAATTCCCCCATGAAAACTGTCAAGAAGCTCATTGATGCGAGGGATACAGTACTTGTTCTTGATAGTGACTTGATTTAACCCCCGATAATCTATGCATAGACGAAGAGTGACATTCTTCTTCTTTTGTAATAGAATGGGTGCTCCCCAAGGAGAGCTGCTTGGGCGTACAAATCCGTGCTCAATGAGTTGGCAAAGTTGCTCTTTGAGTTCAATGGCTTATGGGAGAAACATCTTATAGGGTCTTTTGGAGAGACAAGCTGAGCACCAGGAATTAGCCCAATTTCATGGTCGACTTCTGGTGGAGGGGGTGGTAGTCTTGTAAGCACATCATGAAATATGTTAGAGAATTCTTGGAGCCAAGAGAGTTCTGATTCTTTACTGGGCTCAACAGCTTTGTTGATCTTAACAAGGAAAACTTGTTGTCCCTTACGTGATCCCTTGAGAAGATGTTTTCTTTGACTACCCTAGACTTGGGTTTGCATGTCTTCCCCCTAAACTAGTACTACTTAGTCGTGCTTATTTTTAAAAGTGATACTCTCCTAAATACAGTGAATACTAGCATTGTTTACGATGACTAATTAGTCCCAAGGATCCCATCATAAATGCCTAATGGTAGGACTCTAAAATGTCCATGAGTTTGTTCACTACCCAATTGGCTTCCTCTACAGAGTGGTGAGATACTACTTCCTTGCTTACCCCCATGATGAGCAGTTGGGGTTTGAATAACACCAAATTGCTTGTTAGGACCTTGATGCTCTATTGCCACATGGGTGGTGGCACGCTCTTCTTCGGCCATTTCCAAAGTTGGTTCTTCATTTATAGCACAAGCGCGGTGTCATGCCATGGCACGTCTATGGTGTGAAACCATGCATATGAGACTATCAAATGCAAATCTAGATGCATGGGATTAAGTGCTATGACGAGTCATTATATGATGCCATGTACATATGTTCATATTGTAAATGAGGTTCAATAAGACGAGCTGAGGCTGAGTCAGGTCTCGAAGCTTTTGTATATGAGTGTGGTGTGAAATATGGAGCCTTATGCTTATGGTAAGCCTTGCAGTAGGGAACACCCTTCTCAACATGTATGGAAATGTGAGTGCATGTATGATATGAGGATTGGTTTTGAAGAATACTCTTTGGAGATATCATGGAATGAGCAAAACAAGAGGAACTTTAATAAGATACTGCACACATTCAAAGTTTTTGTGTATCCTCATAGGCAGATTGATCCCTTCAATAATATCTTCATGCCCATGGATGGTGAACCTAGTGGCAACTATGTTAGTGAGAGCTATTTCAAAATGACTCTTGTGAGTATGGTGGTGGTGGTTCTGTTCACACTCAGATCTCATGGGTAAGTTGGAAACACTCAGTTATATATATGGTCTGCGTGGCTATGTAAATGATGGTATGAGTGGCTCGTCAAAGGGATATGATAATGATGTGAATGGCTACCCATATGCATGATGTGTAGCAACTTCTCAATGGTATCGATGAGCCGAGTCAATGATTACCTCTTATGGGAATGCAAGCATAATGCGTGCCTTAGTAGGCTCATGATATGAATATGATATTTGATGCTGCTTTGGTTCAAGCATATACATATGACTAGATATATCATGTGTCTAGAATGTAGTAAAGACGGCAGCTTGCGTGGCCATGACAAAAATAGAAGAGTAGCATGGGCGGGTTGTAAAGAATCAAGTTGGAAGCAAGAGCTTGGTTATAAGCAAATGCAATGCATGGTAATCAGTTTACATATTTGAATGCAAGGACTTTGTGATCCAAGAAACGTCATAGAATAAATGCCGCAAAACTGGAGTTGATTTTTTTTAAGATATACGAGAAGGGGAGCTTGCGTGGCAGCAACAAAAAAAGAGACATCCGAAAATAATGAAAAAAAAAGAGGGCGCAAGTGTTTTTCGAACGGGGGAAATACGAAAATATTGCTGCAAAAGGTGGTGGGCGCCCGATTTCCTTGCGGAAAAAAGAGGAAAAAACCAGAGAAAACGAGGGGGGGGAGATATCAGAGTTCGGTGTGTGCAGAAAGGGGAAACCAGTGCGCCAACTAACCAGAGAGAAAAAAATCAAGGAGGCGGCTACTGTTCATGGCTTGTAGGAGTTAGAATTGAAGAGAAAAATGAGTATTATCTAGTGATATGCTTTTCATTATATACATGTATTCTGCCTTTCGTGGTCTGCACAGCGAAGCGATCATATGGGAAATAGCAAAAATCAAGAAAAACTCGCGTTTTTTCTCACTCTCAGATAAGCGATGTTTTTTTATTATTATTATTTTGGTTCACTAAAATCCACGATTCAGAAAATCGTGTTGTTTATAAACCTTTAAAGGTTTAGAGAATGAGAATATTTTGAGACTTGTGGAATTGTGGAGTAAAAGTATCAAAAACACAATAAGGCTCCTGAAAGTTGGTTTTACTTTCTACTCGATCGGATTTTGGAATTCAAGTCATGGAGTTTTCTAAATCTCATGAGCATGTTATAGTTATGCCGTATGCCATCTTTTTTTGTGAGATGTTAGAATTTAAAAGCAGGTTTTCAGGTGATAAAGAAACATCTTGAAATGATGGAATTGATGTCACTCGATGTATGGAATGTAAATGGTCACATGTATGTGGGAAATATTTGAAGATTATGTTATGCCTACATGTGATTGGTTTGAGGGATTTGGAAAAAGGAGCCAGTAAATCTATGCTTGGAAAGGGATAATCACTTGATACACAATTTATGTGCAATCATCAGGCTGAATTCATGGATGTATTGAGGTGAATTTGTACATGTTTATGATATCAAAAATGGAGGTGCCTTGTGATACATGAAGAGTTATGTGTTTGAGTTTCCTTGTGGGAATCAGAAGCTACTCTCACAGCTAGAAGTCTCGTACTTTCCCAGCGACATCGTCCATGTCACGACAGCTCTTTGGTGAACCTGACGAAACTGCTGGGGTGAGAGTGTGGTGAAATACACAGGGAAGATATGGCTGAGAATTCTGAGGGTCAGGGGGGTTCATTTTGACCCCGGAGTTATGCAGATGTTTCAGATGTTTACTATGTATATGCAACAGCAGCAAGCTGCTGAGAGGGGACAAATTTCCACGACCAAAGCACTGCAATCAATTGTGAAAAAGGTGGATCAATTTGATGGAAAGGATATCACAAAGTACCTGCGCAATTACATAAAGGAAATGGCGCTAAACAGGGTGACTGAGGAGGATATGGTTCGAAGCTTTGAGCTGGTATGTGTTCCTGAAATAAGAGAGCGTATAAGAGGATTGCAGACAGCACATGGTGGCAGAAATTGGGAGGAGTTCAAGCTTGCTTTAAAGGACGAATATTTCATGGAGGATTCTGAGCGAGTGACCAAACGAACTTTCTTGGAATGGGTCACAAAACCTAAAATGGGAATTTCTGCCAAACAGAGCTGCTAAGAGAGTTTGAGAAGCGCAATGCCCAGCTGTCAAGGATAGAGCGCACAACTTTGGACAGAGAAAAAACAGAGCTCTTCTTACAAGCAGCTGGGAAAGATCTCCAAGAAAAACTGGAAATTCTCCTTGAGGATAAGGATACAGAGCAGGGACTAAAGAGTGATTGGAATGATGTTGAGGATGCGGTCACCATGCTAGCAAAGCGGCAACGAAGGAGGGATAAAATGGTGATGAGCTCGGGAACTCCTATAACTGATGTTATCCCTGAGAATCTACCAAAACCAGCTGCTACAATCCCAAAGGTAGAAGGGCCGATGGATGAGCTTATTAAGGGTATGCGAGACCTAAAATTGAAGATGTCCAGGATTGAAGAAAAGGGGCTACCATTAGGGCAGGCTTCTATGCAAAGGCCTCAAAGCAAAGAAGGGTTTACATACAGATGCATATGGTGTGATGACCCAGAACATGCAAAGAAAGATTGTGCTAGCTATAAAGAAGCCCTTAAAAATCAACTTGTGTTTTTCAAAGATGGGAAAATCCACCTTACAGAGACTGGTCTTCCATTGAGTACAAACTTTGGGAAAGGAGGGATGAAAAAGCTGGTTGAGGATATGGCTGCTAGTCATGCCATCTCTATGGTTGAGGTAGCAACCTATGGATTAAAGGCTGGTCAATCAAAGCAAGGATCTGAGAATGATGAAGATTATGAGAATGAAGATTTTTGGCCATCAACAATGGAATTAATTGCGTCAAAGAAGGTGTCTAAGCAAGCTTTGCATGAGGCAGGTGACTGTATACGTCTTGAGGCTGGCTGGGAGGAGCCTGTGGATTCTTTATCTGTTCATGCCTACATTGCTAAATGCCAAAATAATGAGGCACAGGTAGAGGAGAAGCGTAAAAGGGAAAATGAGGAAGGAGGGCCATCAAAAAGAGTTACACGTGGAAGTGAAAAGAAGGATCCTGGGCCATCACATATGCCTCCACCGCATAGCAGACCTCCACAGGAAGTATCAATGGAAGAAGTGCCAGCAAAAATGAAGCATGAGAAGGAGAAGGGTAAAGGGAAAAGTCCACTCTACAAGCTTCAATCTGATATTGAAGCCGCAACAGATCTCAAAAAGGTGCTTGAAGAGAGGATTCTAAACAGCAGGGTGGAATTTACACTAGGGGAAGTCTTGGGGATTGCAAAGAAAGAATTTCATGATGAGATAATTGATATTATACGAAGGAAAAGGCAGTCCATAATTGAATCTATTCCATCACAAGGGGAGGCAAGCCTTCCAAGACTCATGGAGTACAGGTACAGCAAAAGGAAGAGAGAGAAAATGTGGTGGAATGTAATCACTCTGCTGATGGGGCACGACAAGTGCGCTTTGTAGAAGAGGATGATGAAAAAGAAGTTCTTACAAAGAGTCATTACTCCAGGAGCCATTGGGCAAGAGCAACCACTGAAACTCTTGTCAAGATAGGTGACTTGGAAGAGCCGTATGTCGCTCTAATTGATCATGGGTCTGAAATAAATCTTATGGCTAAAAATCTCTACAACAAATGTAAGTGGCCAATGGTGGATGTAGATCATGGGTGGATGATTAAAGCAGCTAATAACTCATCTGGAGAGCTCTATGCAGCATGTCCAAATGTAAGGGTAACTATAGGGGATGTGAAAGATGATCAGAACTTCTTTGTTCAGGAGATGTCATCGTATCCCCTCATCCTTGGGCAACCCTACATTACAGCTGTGAGGATGGAAACAAAGGTTTTGGATGATGGCTCGGCATATGCAAGAATAAGGAGTAAAGATGGCAAGAAAGCTGTTCAGTTCTTGACAGTTTGCATTAACCATGAAAGGAATCGTGAGTCTCTTCGAGCACAGTCACTCCCAAAGATAAATAGAGAATTCATGAATTACAGGGAGATGAGGGATTTTGGCCAGGTGCCATTGTAAAGCGGGATTCCAATGGTACAAGGGAAAATGAGTTCTCGTAGGACTCAATCAATGTAAATAACTTTTCAGCAAATTTTCAGGAATTCTCTAGCTATGGGTCACTGGTCTTTGTAAAAAGCAAGGATTTGAAGCGTGGCATGCATAGACATGTACAAAATGAACAAAAAAGTCTTGAGCAGTGTGGTCTTTTGGAGAAGAATGAGTTTATTTCAGGGGTGCTTGATGAGGTGTCATTTGTAGATACTATGGATGTGCTTTTTGATATGGGAAGAGTATGCTTACAGGGTGGAAATGAGATGATAGAGGTGTCATCTGTGGAGATGTATGATATAATCCGAGAATTTGAAGGGGTGGAATGTAAAAACATGAATTGCGAGATGGATGCTCATGTTGATACGAAGTACAAAACAGTTGCAAAGAAGGTGAAACCAGTTGCCTTGCCTTTGCCACCAGGAAGTAAGGAGAAGATAGATGAAGCTTCTATGCAACCAAATCTCAGAGATCCGAAGAAAATTGGGCATAAGTTTACACAGGAAACTTTAAAAGAGCTGAAGATTGGTGAAAGGGATTTTCTGTTGCCAGTTGAAAAGAAATGCTTTGAGGAAATGCTTGTGAAACATGGGAAAGCCTTTGCTTTTCAGCCGCATGAGATAGGCTGTGTTGATCCAAGTGTAACAGCGCCAATGGTGATCTTCACTGTACCACATGTGCCCTGGAACTTGTGGCCGATTCCAGTACCAAAGGCTCTCTTGCCAAAGCTGATGGAATTACTAAAAGAAAAGATCAGGATGGGAATTTTGGAGCCATCATGCGCTCCATATTCCAACAGATGGTTTACTGTGCCAAAGAAAAATGGGACATTGCGCTTTATTCAAGACATGCAACCTGTAAACAAAGTCACAATCAGGAATGTGGGAGCAGGTCCGATTGTGGATGAGTTTGCAGAAGCATTTGCAGGGAAAGCTATATACTCTATGGGTGATCTGTATTCGGGATATGATCAGTTCCAGCTAGATATACAAAGCAGGGACTTGACCACAATGAGAACTCCTTTGGGATTAGTAAGGATGTGTACCTTACCACAGGGAGCCACCAACTCAGTGGCACATATGATGAATGGAATGAATAAAGTCTTACGAGACTTCATACCACAAATAACTATGCCATTTCTGGATGATGTGCCAATAAAAGACTGTGATGATGAGAAAGACAAAGATGGGGATTTGGATTCAAAGGGGTGCCGCAAGTTTGTGGCAAATCATATAAAGGATTGTGATATGATTCTATCCAGACTTGAAGAAGTGAATCTTACTTTGTCTGGACTGAAATCAGTGTTTGGGGTTGGTGAAGTGCTAATAGTGGGACATCTTTGTAGTACTAGTGGACGCCGACCTTGTCCAGCCAAGATAGATGCAATACAAAGAATGAAAGAGATATGCATTAATGTTACAGAGCTGAGGAGATTTCTTGGTGCATGTGTCTTTTATGTTATTTGGATCCCACATTATGCACATGTAGCAGATCCTCTTTATCAACTCTTGAGGAAAAATCAAAATTTTTTGTGGAATGTAGCACATACTAAAGCTATGCGGAAGTTGAAATATCTTCTTCAATCATCACCTACTCTAAGGAAGGCAGATTATGAGTGTGGCAGGCCTGTGATTGTTATAGTTGACACTAGTCCTACTGGGATAGGATGGGCAGTAGGGCAAGATGATGAGGATGATCATAGGTATGTAATCAGATTTGGAGCAAAGGTATTAAGCATTCGACAACGAAAATATCCACAGATTAAGAGAGAGTTATGGGGAATAGTCACTGCTCTAAAATGTGAAAAAGAATATCTTATTGGGGCATCTGTACTTGTGGAAACTGATTGCTTGCCACTTCTTGGGATGATAGCAAGCTGTACCACTCCAGATATTGCTATGCTTAGGTGGATTGCCTATATCAAGTCACTAAATCCTGAGTTTGAGCATATTGCAGGAAAAGATAATCCAGTTGCAGATATGCTATCAAGAGCCAGGTATGAAGATGAAACAGAGATGATTAGTGACATTGATGATGTGGGTACAAAGTTCTACACTACTGCATATGCAAAGGGGGACCATACTTGCCTATCAAATGCACTTGAGTCTTCTACCGAGGAAATGTATGAAGGAGATTGGTTGCTTATTGGTCAATACTTGAGTACTCTGACAAGACAGGAAAGTTGGTCTGACTCAGAATTTAAGAGGATCCGCAGAAAAGCATATGGTTATTTTCTAAAGGATGGGTACCTCTGGAAGCATCCTAAGCAGAGGAATGCTATGCCACATAGAGTCATATGTGATAAAGAGACTCAAGGGAAGCTTGTGAAAGAATTCCATGAGAGTCTCTGGGCTGGACATCGAAGTGTGTGGGCCACCTTTACCAAAATAAAGGAAAAATATTGGTGGAAAGGAATGTACAAGGATATTTCCCAATATGTGGAAACATGCATGGTATGTCAAATGTACTCAAATGTGCGACATCGTGATGGATTGCAACCAACCTACCCACCTGCCATGCACTACAAATGGGTAGTGGATCTAGTTACAATGCCTTTGGGAATTTGGCAGATGCGGTACATAGCACTTGCAAGAGAAGATTTGACAAATCAGGTAGAGGGGCGTGCTCTTAGAACAAAGAGGACGGAAACAGTATGCAAATTTCTCTTGGAAGATGTGATTTGTCGGTATGGTTGTGTTGGGAAAATAACAGCTGATAGGGGTGAGCTAGATGTTGAAGAAGCAAGGGAATTCTTCTCTAGAATTGGCATTAAACTGTCCCTAACATGTGCTTACAATCCCGAGGGCAATGGTAAAAGTGAGCGAGGACATCCTCCAATCATTAAAGCTTTGGCTAAGGCATGTAGAGAAAGAATGCGGGAGTGGCCAAGGCTGCTACCATATGCTTTGTGGGCTGACCGTACAACTCATAGCTCACATGCATGCAGAATTAATGTATGGTCAGAAGCCAATAATGCCAGTTGAAGAAGTGGTTCCAACTTGGAATGTATTACCCTGGATGGAAGGATTGAATAGGGAAGACCTCCTTGCATTGCGAATAAGGCAACTGGAGAGGAGGCCAGAAGATGTAGAGCTTGCTAAAGCTCACTTGAAAGATGCAAGGTTGAAAAATAAAGAAAGATTTGATAGAAGACACAGACTCCGGCCAAAACCTATTGAAGAAGGTGATTGGGTTCTAATGTATGATAGTAGTCTTGACAACCAGTTCACTGTTCAAAGGAAGTTTGCAAAAAGATGGTTTGGCCCTTACATTGTCAAGCATGTGCATGGAAATGCCACGTATACTCTGTGTGAGCTTGATGGAACAGAGATAAAGAATCTTGTAGCAGGCAAAAGGATCAAGATGTTTAAAAGAAGGCTTGACAGTGATCCTTTTGATTCACAAGGAACTCAGGATGAGAGGCTTGATAATGATAACATGGATATGGCTGAAGAGGAAGAGGATGATTTTCCTAATAATGTTGAGATATATGTGGATCTTGATGATGATTTGGCACATACCAGTGGCACATACCAGAGGATGTGCAGGTTTAGAGGGGGTGGATGTCGTGCCATGGCACGTCTATGGTGTGAAAGCATGCATATGAGACTATCAAATGCAAATCTAGATGCATGGGATTAAGTGCTATGACGAGTCATTATATGATGCCATGTACATATGTTCATATTGTAAATGAGGTTCAATAAGACGAGCTGAGGCTGAGTCAGGTCTCGAAGCTTTTGTATATGAGTGTGGTGTGAAATATGGAGCCTTATGCTTATGGTAAGCCTTGCAGTAGGGAACACCCTTCTCAACATGTATGGAAATGTGAGTGCATGTATGATATGAGGATTGGTTTTGAAGAATACTCTTTGGAGATATCATGGAATGAGCAAAACAAGAGGAACTTTAATAAGATACTGCACACATTCAAAGTTTTTGTGTATCCTCATAGGCAGATTGATCCCTTCAATAATATCTTCATGCCCATGGATGGTGAACCTAGTGGCAACTATGTTAGTGAGAGCTATTTCAAAATGACTCTTGTGAGTATGGTGGTGGTGGTTCTGTTCACACTCAGATCTCATGGGTAAGTTGGAAACACTCAGTTATATATATGGTCTGCGTGGCTATGTAAATGATGGTATGAGTGGCTCGTCAAAGGGATATGATAATGATGTGAATGGCTACCCATATGCATGATGTGTAGCAACTTCTCAATGGTATCGATGAGCCGAGTCAATGATTACCTCTTATGGGAATGCAAGCATAATGCGTGCCTTAGTAGGCTCATGATATGAATATGATATTTGATGCTGCTTTGGTTCAAGCATATACATATGACTAGATATATCATGTGTCTAGAATGTAGTAAAGACGGCAGCTTGCGTGGCCATGACAAAAATAGAAGAGTAGCATGGGCGGGTTGTAAAGAATCAAGTTGGAAGCAAGAGCTTGGTTATAAGCAAATGCAATGCATGGTAATCAGTTTACATATTTGAATGCAAGGACTTTGTGATCCAAGAAACGTCATAGAATAAATGCCGCAAAACTGGAGTTGATTTTTTTTAAGATATACGAGAAGGGGAGCTTGCGTGGCAGCAACAAAAAAAGAGACATCCGAAAATAATGAAAAAAAAAGAGGGCGCAAGTGTTTTTCGAACGGGGGAAATACGAAAATATTGCTGCAAAAGGTGGTGGGCGCCCGATTTCCTTGCGGAAAAAAGAGGAAAAAACCAGAGAAAACGAGGGGGGGGAGATATCAGAGTTCGGTGTGTGCAGAAAGGGGAAACCAGTGCGCCAACTAACCAGAGAGAAAAAAATCAAGGAGGCGGCTACTGTTCATGGCTTGTAGGAGTTAGAATTGAAGAGAAAAATGAGTATTATCTAGTGATATGCTTTTCATTATATACATGTATTCTGCCTTTCGTGGTCTGCACAGCGAAGCGATCATATGGGAAATAGCAAAAATCAAGAAAAACTCGCGTTTTTTCTCACTCTCAGATAAGCGATGTTTTTTTATTATTATTATTTTGGTTCACTAAAATCCACGATTCAGAAAATCGTGTTGTTTATAAACCTTTAAAGGTTTAGAGAATGAGAATATTTTGAGACTTGTGGAATTGTGGAGTAAAAGTATCAAAAACACAATAAGGCTCCTGAAAGTTGGTTTTACTTTCTACTCGATCGGATTTTGGAATTCAAGTCATGGAGTTTTCTAAATCTCATGAGCATGTTATAGTTATGCCGTATGCCATCTTTTTTTGTGAGATGTTAGAATTTAAAAGCAGGTTTTCAGGTGATAAAGAAACATCTTGAAATGATGGAATTGATGTCACTCGATGTATGGAATGTAAATGGTCACATGTATGTGGGAAATATTTGAAGATTATGTTATGCCTACATGTGATTGGTTTGAGGGATTTGGAAAAAGGAGCCAGTAAATCTATGCTTGGAAAGGGATAATCACTTGATACACAATTTATGTGCAATCATCAGGCTGAATTCATGGATGTATTGAGGTGAATTTGTACATGTTTATGATATCAAAAATAGAGGTGCCTTGTGATCCATGAAGAGTTATGTGTTTGAGTTTCCTTGTGGGAATCAGAAGCTACTCTCACAGCTAGAAGTCTCGTACTTTCCCAGCGACATCGTCCACGTCATGACAGCGGCATCGTCCACATCATGACAGCGGGCAACTGCTCCGTAACCTCTGCCACGTCCACCACCCCTTGTACCTTGGAAGATGGGGGTTCCACGACCCTGATTTGCTTGATCGCTTTGAGGAAAGGATGTTACAAGCTTGGGGCAATTGGCTTTAAAGTGTTTGGGATCATTGCAATGGAAACACACAAGGGCCTCTTTAGTAGAAGCAGTATATATGTGCGGGGAACAAAGGGGTTGGTTGGTTGACCTTGGTTGTGGTTAGGAGCATTTGGCTAGGACTTCTTATGAGACTGGTCTTTAGGGTTTGATTCAGGGTAAGATCTCTTTCGGGGTCTAGCTTTGCGAGACTTCATCTCCTTCACAAGAGGTTTGGCTCGTATGAGAGCATCTTGCAATGTACTCTAAGGTGGGAATCCAAAGGTTCATTAAAGCCTTGGCACAGAAGTGGGCTATCTGCTGGGAGGTAGTCATGGGTGGGGCATATTTTCGGAGAGTGATGAACTTCGAGTAGTACTCCTCCAGAGTTAATCTGAGCTGCTTGAGGAGGCTAAAGAACTCATTCATCTTGATAGACTCATGAGATGGGGAAAGATACCACTCTATCTTAGCTTGCTTGATGTCATTCCGGGTTTGGGAGTGTTCGGTGACTCACTTATTGTGGCACCATTGCTTCCACAAGAGCTTAGTGTCCCTAGTGAGGCGAAACCGTGCAAGCATAGATTGGTTTGCAGCTCCATTACCGGTGGGTCAGAAGCAATCGTCCATTGCTTCAATCCATACCTCGGCATCCTTCTCAATTTTTGAACCTTCCCCTTTAAAGGAGGGAGGTTGAATCTGTTTGAGTAGGAGCTTCTTCTCTTAGGTGTGTGTATAGCACATCGGGGGGAGAAGACTGATCGTCCTCTTGCCAGCATTGCAAGATTAAATTTAGCATCACAAGACTTATACTTTACACTACGCTCATGATATAAAAGTAAAACCTTAAAATCATTTTATTTATCAATTTAAAATATTTACAAGGACAAGATTGATTACAAGGATTTGAGACTAATGTATTTAGTCTCATTCATCATAAAAGAGACTTCTAGGCTTAACTAGGGCATAATACTCGAGCGGTTCACATAGGTGAAATATGGGGGTTCCGTCGTGGTTTCTAGGATATGGATTGCATTGTGTTCCATAATAGCTACTCGTCGTCACAGCGGCAGGTAAGACTTGCATTACTTGGTCATACACCCAACGGTTCTGTGGTATATGGTTCCCTTATATGGTCACATAATTGTCTAGTCTAGGGATTACCATCTTTAGCTTCTTGATACAACAAATCTGCTTCAAATCGATTGTGAGATTCCCAATTCGGTTTGCTTGGATGATTCCCAATTCAGTCTGCTTGGATGATGAAGTACCTCGGTCCACGATTCCAAAAGTGGTCTCTACCCCACCCTCTTTGGATATGCGAGAGGGATGAGGGAGGGACAACTTCTCGAGTATTTGCATCATTGTATCATGGAATTTGAAATTCTAGGAATGACAAGCTGTCTCGAAGATGCATTAGAAGACTAGGAATATGGAGTAAGCATCTTCCTCCTACAATAATTCATTCACTAAATCAAGTTGTACTAGTAAGGCATTTTATCAAACAACATCTAATTAAGACTAAACATATACTTCAAAACAACCCTAAATAACAAATCCTAGGAATTAAAACTCTGCTTTGATACCAATTGTAAGGTCCCCAACCAAAAAAATGGGAATCCTTAAGATAGTCTACTAAGCCTTGAAAGAATTTCCTAGTCATCGACACCTTGACCATGTAGAGATATGAGGATATCACTACTAGGTAAGACCTAGATCTATCTCACAAGGGGAGCATGGTCTCCTAAATTTCTCTTAAAATCCAATCACCCATACCTTGGGCCAACTCCAAAGCCTTGCTATCGTCGCTGCCTAGCTACACAAGCACAAGAATGGGATTAGCATCAAGGTAGGGAGAAGATGTACCTGTACTTTAATTTAAGCAAGATAACACAATAGTTCAATCCAACCTTATAAGATACAAGAAAGTACATTATCTTTTCAAGAAAACCACAATTCTACAAGAAATTTTAATTTTAGATAATTATGGAAGCCTGTATTCTCAAAACAAGGAAAAGTAGCATCTTTTATCTTTCTCAATCAATGCTAAGATCAAGGATTAATCCAAAAACCTCTTATTAGATGATTATCAAGCTAACCTGGCCATTGCCTCCATGAGAGACTCCCAAGGGAATAGCTGGGGCCGCGTTTGGAGCATTCCCTCTTGTGTCATTATCGTGTATGCTTCTCGAGGTAGCATTTTGGCATCTTTGAGGAGGAGCCATACTATCCACTCTCTCGTAGCTCGCATAATCATGAACTCAAGGATCCAAATGTATCGCAATTTGGAGGCCGTTTGCTCACTTAATGAGCAAAAGACTTACCCATTTTGGAAACCACGTCTAAGAGAGCTAGAGTATGCTTGCTTAAGTCTCATAATAGGGGGGGGGAGTAGAGTGTTTTTAAGTTGAGAACAAGACTTGCTGCTGGAAGCAAAACCAGAGGGTTGGGGGGGGAGGAGAAGGGTCCCCTTAAGTCTATTCACACGGGGGGGGGAGGTGGAGGACACCCCCTCCACAACATAAGGGTGGGAGGCTACTAGGAGCATGGTTGAAAAAGGGCTTACTAGGAGCTTGGCTGCTGTAGAGGGCTATCGGGGAGAGCCTCCACTCAGAGAGTCAGCTGCTCTGTTGGGCATAGAGGGGGGTGCTGGGGTTGGGGGGTTTATATAGGGCCTGGTACGGGTACGGGTAAGGAGAGAGCAAAGAGGGGTGGAAAGGATGGTGTACGTGAAAGTACATCGATCTGTGGTGGTTGCATGAGCTTGTAGAAAGGGTGGTGCTTGTAAGCTGGGTAAAGGTGGGGTACGCATGGACCTTCTAGGGCAGTGGTCGCATAGGTGTCCATGTGGCCCCCCGGCTAGGGAAGACCGTACGCTAGGGCAGTCAATTTTTTGTCCTTTTGTGAGTGACTTGGTATGTGCACAGTCTAGGGTAAGGTCATTTGATGCACGCTTCCCAAGGGGGCATCTTTTGGGGCTAGGACCTCTTTCTTGGGGTGTCGGCCTCGATACGCATGCCAGTGTGCGGCCTCGATACGCATGCCAGTGTGCGGGCTGCCGAAATGTTTTTTGGTGAAATTGTCTGAGGTGTTTTCTTGGTCACAAGGGTGTAGTTCGTCCGCCACACCCATCAATCGGACACCCAGACAGGCATTTATTAAGGTGGGAAGTTTATCATAATTTAGCTAAAAATTTACAGAAAGGCTTATTCCGGTGTCCATTTTGAGTGTTATAAAATCATATACTAGGGTAAAATCACGCGCAGATTTCAAATTTGGATTCAAAATTTTAAGATTCCAAGTAGAAACACCTCAATTATTAAAATGATGATTTTTAAACTCTAGAAAAGGACCATAATTTCATCTATTAAATGGACATATATTATTATTAAAGATGGGCATGTTACAAGTTTTTTTTTAGTATGTAATGATTATAGATTTAATCTATTTTTAAAGGTTATATAATATTAAATATTTAATCGATATTTTATTTTAAAAGATATATAATATAAATATTATTTTTTATGAAAATAACAAATAATAAATATCAATTGTTTTGCATGGTTGAACAAGAAGTTAATCCTAATGTGAATCAAGTCAAAGTCTTTCTTTGAAGGAGGTTCATCAACTCTGTCTTAAATAGTTGTTCGTGGAACCCTTTTTCAAAAGATTGGCAATGCTAGAGACATGGCTCCGCTGAAGTTCATGGATTGTCATGTTAGACTAGCCAGAGTTCTTTTAAAGAGGTTTCTCAAAATATAGAAAGTTGTTCCAAATCACAAATAGCTTTCTATTTATCTTGTTCACAACAAATTTATGTACATGACATCCTTAGATGCAGAGTTGATTAGAATGATGAGCCACTCAACACAGGCATAAGAAGAGGTCGACTAATTGTTTGCACACAAGCACAAAGAGACAACATGCCAGAAAATGTACTTATTTGCAATGTGACAAATAGAATCTCATCAAGCAATGGTACAATTGGCAACTCAAGGAGTATAACTCGCCAATGTCGGCAGAAGCACATAAGATTTGTTAGAAGAAATTTGACAACTTTGAGAAAGAGTTACAGAGCTCGAAGCTGAGAAAATGAGAGATTGAAAAGACAACATTTTAATGATGATTTTGATCTTGTTAATCTAGAGTACCTTCTCATGAGTGAAATATTGAAGACATCACAGGACCCATTATGAGACAACCAAAAGAATCTATTATAACTCCAGAGAATGTAGCTCAAAACGAAGAGACTATTGTAACTTTAGACATAGTAGATAAATGAGTACTCTACTTTGATGAACATTATGTTAGAAAAGATTTTTGATGTTAGCCTCATATTTTTTATGTAACTCATGATTAATAAGTCTCATCCTTTACATATATCATTTTGTAACATTGGATTTTTGCTGGTGATTTGAAAATATAAATCTATGTGAAATATGTTAAGAAAATCTTTTACTCAATCCTCTTCAATGAAGAGAGGAACAAGATCACCAAGTTCTTCCATTTCATTGCACTAAGACTCTAACTCAAATTCATCATCATCTTCACAGCATACCTTTTCCAATATTGCTTCACGTGATAGGCTTCTTGACATTGTCACCTTATGACACATGTAAAGGTATTGTTTGAGGATTATCTAACATGTGTATATTAGAGAATACATAAAATCGAGATGCCTTTAATCTGTTGCATCTCTTTAAATGAATGAAGTCAAAGACATACCAATTTCTTTCCCAGCTTTGTGAAGATGCTAGAACTGATAGTACTCATATGCCGATGAATTGAAGTTTAACTAATTCACATCCAAACTCATTCCACTACATTAGTGCAGACATTTTAGATGCAACTTTAGTGTGCCACAAGTCTCCAAACATACCCCCTCTGTTTATACATCTCACATGTTCCATGAATCCATCTTTACCTTGATCACTAGGTACTAGTTGATTGCAAACCATCTTTACCTTGATCACTAGTTGATTGCAAACCATTTTAAACTCTTTCTTGACTTCTATGTTATTTTCTTGTTGATAAAGTTGATATTATGGATTCAAAACAAATGTTGTAGCATGCAATGATAGAAGCATTTGTTTCTACTTGAAGTCTACTTGTCATGCGATCATTGATCTCTCTCTCTCTCTAAGAAAAAGCTTGAGTATCCTTTACTTTTTGAATAGCATCAAAAGACATCCAATATAATTTACCAATAAACAAAATTCTCTTTATCAATTAAGCACATTACAAAATGGCTTCACGACTATCCAAAATTTTCCAAAAGTTTATGCTATTTCCTTTCACATTTGGCTTGTTTTGGATTCTTTTTCATCTGTATTTTCCATCTTTTCTTTGCCAATGTTTATACTAAACTCGCCTTCACTTTTCCCAAACTCGCCTTCACTTTTTCCAAACACTCTAAAATATAAAAAGCCGTAGCAAACCTTGTGGGACAAAAAGTTTAAAGGCTTAACTGAGAGTGTGCACGAAATAACGCATATGTAAATTAATGCTCTTTGATAAATTTTACTACAAAATTTGCATCCACCAAAGTAGATTGTATGAAGGTGAACTTTCCAATATCTTTCAGGAGAAAATTGAGCATATGAGTTACACATGGAACCCATGTTATCTCTAGATACTTTATCATTACATTTTGTCTTGTTAATTTATAATTTGATGCATTATCTGAAACTATTGTAGTTACATTTTTACTACCACCCACCACAGAAGCAATTAAGTAGTTATAAACCTTCTCAATATAATCAGCACTTTTGCAGTTACCACCCACACGAGCAATTGAGCGTTCATAAGCCTTCTCAATATAATCAACATTTTTTTCTCTTAATAATGTGTTAATTGCTTTTGAAAAAAGAGTACATCTCAGACAAATGCACGTGACATTTATCAAAGGCTTTGCTTGATTATTTTTCCATCCATCTATTACAATGGCACATCCATATATGGGCACATAATCAAATAATTTCTTTTGAAAGTTTACTCCACTAAATTTTTTATTTTATCTAAATATTATGTGTGCATCTTATTATAATCTAGCAAAGAAAAGCCACATTTTGCTGTTGACATCAATGCATCTTGAAAAAAGGACTACAAAAATGACATTGAATGGAATATTCCGTGCGCATCTTATTATAATCTGGCAAAGTAAAACCACATTTTGCTGTTGACATCAATGCATCTTGAAAAACCGGACTACAAATGATATTGACTGGAATACCAAAAGCTACAAAGACTTGAGTCCATTTCAAATGTAATTCCAAGTTTCCTTGCTGCTCAAAACTTTCTATCAATTTACTTTGACTGCCAGGTTTTGTTGCACTCATCCCCACATCACATTGCGACTACATTGATGCATGAGATACATGACCACTTAAAGTTTCTTCAACAACCATTCTATTATTATTTATATTAGAGGTCATACAAAGTTTTCGTTTACTATTTTTAGAAAAACTTGCTTGTTGTATATACTTTAAAAATACAGTCTACACCTCAAGAGGTGGATTAGGACATTTTTCTACATTTCTCCCTAAGCCAGTAAGATGCTATTTAATTCAAGTTGCTCTTCTGGTATATGTATGGTCACAAGATCTACATTACATTTTTAAAGTTGTTGCAAATTTATGTATCTCCTTCACATATTTCCGCTGCCCCTCTCCTCATTTGCACTTTTGCTTTTTAACCTACGAGATAATATACAATATATATTAGTTTTTCACATTTTAAAATTTTATTATATAAGTAATAAATGTTTTTATTTTGTAAACTCTAAGAATATAGTACTTATAAATTTTTTAAATAATTATTTACCTTTGTATAATGTAACAAAATAATATATAATATTTAAAATAAAGTAAAAACTATTTTTTTACGAATTTGATCAAATCTTACTTTACATTACTCAAACAATGATTCTTTGTAAGAATTAAAAAAAATTACAAGCAAGAAATGATTTTCTTGATTAAGTTTTCACTTTATCAATTAAGATATATTATTTACATTATAAACAATATTTATAGTTCACAAATTAAAAAGTTTTCACTTCATCAAATGTAAACAATATTAATTATCTTACCCACATGAAAAAGTTTTCACTTCATCAAATGTAAACAATATTAATTATCTCACCCACATGAAAAAGCTATTGCTTCAATGAATGAAAGAGGTACTTAAATAATTCTATCATATCTTACAAGTGTTTCATCAAATGTAAGCATAATAATTATTTAATATTTAATATAGATAATTAAAAATAATTTTAAAAATTAATATAAATAAAAAATATACAGACTTAAAATAAAAAAGCAAGCTTTATAAAATTAAATAAGAAATAAAAATAATAGATTATAATACTATAAAAATAAATAAATATATTTCAAATAAAAAAGAAAGCTTAATCAAGTGGAAGTATTAAATTTATTTATCAATCCTCCTTGCTTTATTGGATGTCTTGAGAGAGAGAACCCTTGATCAAAACATACACATATGGTTTCTCATTTCAACTTTATAAATTTTAATATTTTGATCTTTAAAAAAAATTGATCCGAAAATTTAATTTGATCAAAAGTTCTTTTGATCTAAATAAATAAATGTTTCAACCGAAATAATATTTCAACTAAAATATTATTTTGACCGAAATAATGTTTTTATTGAAATGTAAGTCTGAAATCAAATTCCTCCAAAATGATGACGTTTTTTTGAATTATTTGGTCAAATTTTTTAAGAATTTACACAGTTCGTTCGTTTTAATCAAATAAATCTAATTTCATATTCGAATTAATGCAATTTAGTTGTGGGATGATTGTCACTCCGTTGGGATAATCCTTGAAGGCATTTTTGAATCCACACTTATAATATGTGCCTTTGTAAGGAATGAAATTTGGGGATGGAATTGGGGTACTCAGTGTGATGGCATTATGATGGTATAGACCATTACAATGGAAACATGTTACATGTTACTAAAATCTCTCACCCTTTGTTGCACCTTGGATTTGAATAAAGAGGCATATTTAATAGTTGTCCATACGAATTATATTACTTACATTAATCATATAAGCAATAATCAATGGTTGCTAGTGGCTATTCTAGATATTCATATAAATTGTATTGCTTATATGACTTATAAAGAAATAGTCAATGGTAGGTGGCAGCTATTTTGGATATCCATATGAATTGTATTGCTTATATGACTCATATAAGCATAGTCAATGGGATAATGGCAGCTATTACTAGTGCACGCTTCTAGGAGAAAGTGGTTGTGGTGGTGGTAATACCAAAGGTAGATATGGCATCGGTGGTGGCAGCGGTCTATACATACCTCTAGTAATACCAGAGGTGGATATAGCATTAGTGGCAGTCTGTACATACCTCTTAGTGAGGGATTTTAATTATATGCCACTTCAGCTAATGGTTGCTTTCATGGTGGGCGCATGGGTTATGGTGCTAGAGTCCACCCTACCTGGTTTCTTAGTACCAACAATGAGTTGTATCATGGATATGTATCCCATGGTGTTGGAAATGAGCATAATATTTTTGTTGTGTAGGCCTCAGCAATGGGCACTTCGTGCTTGTAATTACACACTAAACCATATCTCTTTATGATAATAAGTGTGGGTGTCTAGCTTAAGGAACTAGTTGGGTCTAGCTCTGAGGTTTACATTGGTGGGCCTGGCCATGGTGGTCTGATTGATCAAGTAGATTTTTTACCAATTTGTCCATGCTAATTTCCTTAACTAGGAATCTTAGTGCTGTTTAGGCTCCTAGAGACTTTAGATGATGTGTCCCCTATCTCTTGGTTTAGGTTAGGCGACTTCTACATTCCTATATTGAGATTGTTTACTATGTCTATTGCCTTGCATGACAACATTCATCAAAGATGAAGTGTCTAGACCTATAGATATGGTCATGATGCCTCTTTCTTTTAAGACTGATCATAAATCAAGTAGTGATTAAGTGACAGGTTGGGGACTAGAGATACTTGATTCTAGCAATGTAGTCCCAAATGTATGTCCTCTTGCTTGAGGTTGTAGATTTGTGCAATGGGGCTCCATTTGGCTCTATTGGGTGAGAATCCCAAAATGAATGTGTCTTAAGGCCTCATAATTGGCCTTTTCAAGTGGGTTTAATACCCTAAACCAATGGCATGGTTTGCCTCCAAGGCAATGTCAAAATGAACAAATTTTTTGGTGGGATCATCAATCCTACGCATGCCTTTGCAAACTTGATCAAACTTCTCTAGGTACTAAATGGGATCTCCAATTCCATCGAATTTGGTCAACATCCTTGAGATGTGGATTGGCTTTATTTTGCCAAACTCTAAGCCTCTAGGTGGTATGTTCATGGCAACCTCCCTTCCCATTTCAAATGCTACGTGGTAGTGGAACATAAGGGAATGGTTGTGCAAAACCCTCTATCTCAGGGCTTGGTATTTCTTCTTGCCCCTTGGGGTCGGGCTATGTGGTTTCCAAAACAACACTTTTCTTATTTCCAAAACAACACTTTTCCTATGCAAGCCTGGCTTTGAGACTACATGCTTATGGTTTACTGAGGACACATTATGTGATTGGCCCCCTTGTGGAACCCCTAGGTATGAGGTAGCCTTGATCATTGTCTCTTTTCCCTTCCCCATGTCCACGTTCCTTGTTTGAATAAAGAGGAATTGGAACTAGGTTTCCTGGCTAGCTTCTGTAATGGGACTCCTGCTTACACCATGCTTGCTGAGTGTTTTGTGGCATGCTCATCTGAATAATGGTATTGCAAAAGAGACATGTCTTGATTATCATAACTATGGTTGTTGTTGGGCTAATTGGCATAGCAAACCCAGCTTTTTGATACCAAAAGTTTGAAACATTGTGGCATTCGTCGACATTGTTTGAGCACTTCGTAAAAGGAAGTGAACCTTGAGGTTCTTGGTGTCCTAGTCCCACTCCTTCACTAGAGCTTTGTCCAAAGATAGGGTGATTTAATGCCTTGGTGTTTACTAAGCCAATTGGTGAATTGGTGAATCTTGGACCCTTATTCTAGGGGTTTCGTTGTCCTCCGCTCATGTATGCATTTAAATGGCTTATTTCTTCCCAAATCTCCTTGTTTAAGGTAAATCTAAAGGAGTCTTACCTTCCTAATTGGGGACCACTTTGTCAAGTGTTAATCGTTTAATGGGGCTAAAGGTTGGGTGGATTTGAGAAGGAATTATTTGATGCTCTGCAATTGTTTGGATTGGTGTTAGTTCAGATCGAGTTTTCCTCAAAGGGTATCTGATTGTGATTAGTCCAAATTGAGTTCACCCTTAGTAAGTCCATCTCTAGTGCTTCTTAAAGAATGTATGAATAATGGAATCAAACACGTGTGTACTCAACAAGCTATAAAAAAAAACACGTGTGTTTTACTCAACAAGCCATAAAAAATAAATGTTTTTTTTAAGTTTGAGTTTTTAGATTTTTTTGAATCTTTTTTTTTCTTAAGCTCACTTCTCTGTGCTCATGGCTCGTGTCTCTAGGCTGACAGCTCATGTCTCTAGGTTGACGGCTCACGTCTCTAGGTTCACGTCTATTTGGGACTGTGTGCTCATGTCTCCCAATCTGAAGAGATGGTTTAGCTTGGTTTTTTGGGTTTTGTAAACTTTTTTGGACTTGATGGGAGAGGTGATTAAGGTTACAAATCCTGATTAATGGTGTTTACTCATGTGATTAAGTGTTTTTTTAATTGTTTTCTATTTTAGTTACTTCTAATCTACCAATTCTAACAATGCATGTTTTTTTTAATGCATGAACAAAAATTAACTTTCCCACCCTAATCCTTATGTTCTTTGAAGTGAATTTCACTCCTAATCAAAATGGATAAGCTATTTATTGATTCAAATGCAATAAAATCAATGCCTTATGAGCTTTAAAGTCGTGCAAATCATAAAAGAAATTTGAGTTTTCCCCTTCCAAGTATTAAAATAGAATATAAATACGCTTCAAAAAAAGTTAAAAAAACAACAAAACTAATACATCCAAAGCTCCAAAACCATAATTTTTTTGGAGTGTGACCTCCTAACCAACACTCGAAAGTATTGGGTGATCCCAATAGCTTAGAATGGATAGGAAAATAGAGCTAAGACCTAAGGTAGTCCTGGTCTCAGCAAGACCAAATATGTTTAAGTCAAGAGCCACCTTAGCCTTTATCGAATCATGTGTCATTGGGTCTTCCGCTAGCTTGTCTATCACTGTCACTCCGCTCTATCACATTGGAATGCTCTATGGCTATGGGGGTAAAGGAAGAGATACCTTTACCTAGATGGATGCAAGAAGAGAATGGCCTTCATTGTGGTTCTCTCTCTCACAAAGGGTGGATGAAGAAGAAGAAGCTAATGTGAGGGAGAAGCATACAAGAAAACCTATTCAAACATGCAAACCATCCAATATAAAAGAATCCAACAAAATAAAAGAAAGCAAGTCTGTAAGGGAATGAATGTGCATTTCTTAATGTCAGAATTGACTTATATATAAACAAATGACTAGATTTTACACTAGGCCAGAAAAAAAAAGTATAGTGGCACTAGTTCTAGTCTTATAAGTAAGTATGCATATGAAGTTTGTCACTTTTAGCTCCTTCACTCAAGTCTTGCTTCAACATGTTGGGAAATCCCATCACAAGAAATCGGTATGCTGCACATAAGAAGTTGAATTTCATGCCTAGAGAGGATTAGAGTGTGTAGAAATGGATTAACATCAATATTTTGACATAATAAGAACATAAGAAAATGATTTAGGGCTAATGACAAAACTATGGCATAATGAGATCTAGAGAAAAGCTCATATAACATTCCATTAGATAGGGGGACTTATATATGATTGAGTACATCTCCATTAGCCATTCATTATGACTTGAGTACATCTCCATTAGCCATTCGTTATGACTTGAGTACATCTCCATTGGCTAACTATGACTCATTAACTTGATTATCTATCCCCTAATCTTACCTGGATCTAGGTGCCTCCTTTTGGGCACCCTTTGGGCTAGAAATTCCACATTCTCCTTCACATTTGAGGACCACTTCCCTTGAAGTGAGTGTTGAGCATCCGATAGGATCTGATTTGTGACACCTGAAGAACTAGCCAGAGGACACATGCCGATAGTAAAAGGCCAGCACACTAACAATCGTGCACATACGGTAGTGCACACGCGTGCCCATTGTAATCATATATACTTTATTATAACAATCTATTAATAGAATGAGTCTTGTAATAGTAGGCAATGACTAGAAGGGACAAGAAGAAGGTCCTTCCAAGATGGCAAAGAAGGAGGCAAGTAGTAGTTAGAAGATAGATATATAGAGAGGTAAAAAAAATAGTAGGACAGAGTCAGTCTAGCGCACATAGCATTGTACAAGTTTTACAGTAATACAGATCCCTTGAGCACTATTTCATTATGTACTGTCTGAGTGAGTGAGGAGTGAGAAAGTGAGCTTTGTGGTTCTGTATGCACTTTCTATGTTAACTAATAGAGCTAGTGAGTTCTAAACCTGTTGGGCTTAGGCATTGATAGAATTACTTTTGACCTGTGGTATTGTCTTGCTTGTCGAACTGAACCCTGACACTTTGGCGATCTTGTTGCTTTCAATCTCACCATTTCTCTCACAAAGGCAATATTCTAGCGTAACCCTTCAAAAAGGGAGAGGAACTTCCTGCATAATCAATAGCAAGATAGCTCATCACCCAGTCTATGCAAAACCAACTGCACCAGCAGCACGTCTCACTCGGCTTGGCAAACGCTCCACATCTCCCCACAATTCATCAGCATCAAATGGCTCATCAAGGAGGCAACAACAAATACCCAACATACAAGGGTAAGAAGTCTGAAGACCCCGACACTCACATCACAAAGCACCAGCAACGTCCATAAACATCATCGACATCAAAGAGCTAAAAGGTGTACCACACCAACTATGGCAATTATCACTAGATCCCAAAAGGGAAAACAGAAGTTGGCTGTGTCAGAAGAACCAGCCAGTCAAAAGAAAAACAATGTGGATTGAGAAAAACAAAAAACAAGTTAGAGACTCTACAACAAAGGAGGTCAAGAAGCACATAAAGAAAATTGGAAGAAAACCTTTTAATTTCCAAGAGGAGCAAAGGGAATCTCGGAGGAGACAAAAGAACAAAAACTGCAAGGAGATAAGCCTCGCAAGGATTCAGACGAAGAAGTGATGCGGGAGAACAATCCCCACATGATGGCCAGGATGGCAAAACAAGGGAAGCTGTGAGAAGGTAAACGTCGCAGGAACAACAACAAGATGAAGAACCAAAGGAAGAAAAGGAGCACCTGTAGCCACGGTTAGTAGAAGACAGTGGGCTCATAAAATAGGCACACCCTACACAAGAACAATAGAATAGAGTGGGAGTGGGCAAGCCCATAGAAAGAACTCAAGCAGTAGTGAGGCAAAATCCTCAGGCACTGCAAAAAGAAGATAGCAGTAAGAAATAAAACAATTTCGTCCGCAAAACAGCAGGCCACATGAGAAGGCATGACAATATGAGATATGGGAGGATATGAAGGGGTTAAAAGTGGACATATCCCTGGATCAATTCCTTTCCTTTTACTGCCTAACTACAGGAGGAAATTGCTAAGCAATTTACTTGGTCCCAAGGAAGAACACAGCACCTTGTATGATTCCTCCAGCAGTTGAGTCAGAAGACGACTGCAATAAAAGCACGTACAAATTTTGATAGTAGTGTTTTTTGTTAAAAATTAGTGTTAATATAAATATTGTATTACAATCTTATATTGGAGCTTCCCAACTAAGCCAAAAGTCGCACATTTGCTTTTTGGCATGGGAAATTTGGCCACAGCATCTATGGGAGATGAGCTCGCACTTTTACGTTGATAAACATCAAATGATTATGGTCAACTCAAACTTGGCCATGCGAAAAGCCTTACAATAAGTATATACTTAGTAACATACAATTTTACTACCCACCACCACTTGTGTTACAGTAGAGGAGCCATTTACGTGACAACAGTCACCAAAGGGAGATCTCATGTACCCCCCCACTTTAACTTTAACTTGAGTTTACATGGAGAAATGTGATAACAAACAAAGGTGCAATTGTGAAACAAAGATCCAATCGTAAAACAAATTTGATGAGGTGTCTTTTATACATTAGCTAAAATTATGTAATATGAATAGAGTGAGTGAGTGAATGTTCTTCCACACAAGGTGTTTAGTAATTTGTGTTACATAGTTTTAATAGTTTGAATATTGGTTTTATAAATTAGTGCTAAAATTGATATCACTTCATCGTGGCAAAGACAAGTGCATTAAAAATTTCTAAAAATGTTGTTATTTTGAGCCCCATCGAAGGCTTGCATTTTCCTATGTGTCATTAATATGGCCCCTAAACACCATAAATGATCTTCATTGTCATACCCTTTGTTGCTCCTACCTTGGCACATAGCGAAGAGTTGGATGGCTTGGGCAATCAATATTCATATAGTCAACATCTTCATCAATCCAACCACTATGAATTACAAGCGAGGGTGGAAAGCTAAATATGTGGAGATCTTGTAGTGAAATAAATATGTGGAAGTTTTGTAGTGAAATAAATGCTTATCTTTGGAGTCTTTTTAAATTCAGAGACAACTCTCATTAAAGAACTCAACAAATGCCTACCTCTAGAGTCTTTTTAAATGCCTTCCTTTGAAGTCTTTTCAAATGCCTACCTTTGGAGTCTCTAAATTTAGATGATGATTAAAGAAGAGGGAGTTTCAAAAACATCTATCAGTAGACAAGCCACCATCTCTATCTGGCATGAGTGAAACTAAGATTGTCTGGCACTTTTTCACTTCACAAACATCTCCCGACATGTAGATCTGGGCCCGCCATGAAGCGGGAGTGTGTCATGTCATGTTTTGCAAGAAAGACAAAATGTTGGATGACCTCCCCAAATGCAAGACTAAGTCACTAACCACATCGCCCACATCCACTTATGCTTATTGGTGAAAACAAACGTGCTATAACCTTGTCCGTCTGAAGAGGATCGTGCGGACGGCTGGACCTTAGGGTGTGGATGTTGCCCAACTCTTCCAAACAGGAATAATAGATTTTTGATGCAATCTGATCGAACGGCAAGCTCCGTTGGCTGCAAGGAATCTCTCCTACCACAACATTTCTGCAGCTTGCTTGGTTTCTTGCGAAGGGCCGTACTAGGGTTTGGATGAAGGGCCCACACCATGGCAAAGGAGCCAGCTTTCTGAATCCAAAACCCTCTTCACGTTGCGTTCGGAGTGCTTCAACAAGGGTAACTTCGTTAAACCACATGAAAAACTGGCTCTCCAAACCAGCAGTGTGTGCATGCATGTCTTTATGCCCATGTGTACGATTCAATAAATGATGTGAGTATTCATGTATACATGCATGTATGTGCGTGTGTTTGTGTACATGTATGTATATCTATCCACACACAAATGTGTGTGTGTGTGTATTACCTATGTATGCATGCAGACCAGTTCCTTTCCATGTTTTTAGCTCACCTATGTATGTGTGTGTGTGTGTACCTATGTATGGATGCAGACCAGTTCCTTGCCATGTTTTTAGCTGACCTGAGTTTGTGTTACTAAAAATACAGTTTATTGCTTGATGTGGTTGGTGTACAGTTGTGATGAAATGACCAAATTTGTTGGAGGCATAAGGAGTGCATGCTTAGAGGAACAGCTGGCAGCAATAGACCTTGTGGATAAGAAAGGTGTAGTTGTACCAGACTGTGATTTCTACCGTCTTCTACACGAATGCACCAACAAGCAAGATCTAGTAGCCGGGAAGCTATTGTATTCTTTAATGATATGCAATGGGCTAGATGCCTTAGCTTTCTTTGGGGACCATTTTATTCGCTTCTTCTCAGCATGTGGGAGTTTACAAGATGCAACCCTAGTGTTCCACAAGGTTGCAAAGCCAACCCTATACACATGGAATGCAATCATTTCAGCTTATGTCAAGCTTGGGAAAGACAAAAAGGCTATCGTCTTTTACTATCAAATGCAGGAAGAAGGAATAAACCCAAATAGATTCATTTTCTCTAGTGCATTGAAAGCCTGTAGTAGCTTAGGTTCCCTCTATCAAGGCAAGCTCGTACATGATCAGATGCTAAGATGTGGACTGAAATTGGATGTGGTTGCTGGGAATGCTTTAATGGATATGTATGTCAAGTGTCACAGTGTGCAGGAAGCGCAAAAAGTTTTCAGTGGGCTGCCAGAGCGGGACGTTGTATCATGGACTACAATGATTGCAGGATATGTGCAGCATGGGTTTGCCCTAATTGCCCTACAACTCTTGGAAAGAATGCAAAAGGAGGGTATAAAACCAAACAGAGTTACTTTTTTATGCACCCTAAAGGCGTGCGGTACCACAGGAGTATTAGGGTGGGGCAGGCTTATACACGACCAGATCATGAGAAGTGAATTTGAGTCGGGAATAGCCATCAAAAACATGCTAGCTGATATGTATGCTAAGTGCAGGTGCCTGGAGGAGGCAGAAGTGTTGTTTAACACTTTGCCAAAACGAGATGTGGTCTCGTGGGGTGTGATGATTTCAGGTTATGCTCAACATGGGCATGATCTTCTTGCATTTGAATGCTTTGATAAAGTACAAGGAGAGGGCATACAACCTAATGAGTTTATGCTTGTGTGCATCTTGAAGATATGTAGCAAACTTGAAGCATTAAGGCGGGGCAAGGAGATACACGACATCATCATCAGAAGCAAATTTGAGCTTGACATAGACATTGGGAATGCCGTTGTTGACATGTATGCAAAATGTGGGTGCTTGGGTGAAGCCTATATAGTCTTTGACAAGATAAGTTGTAAAGACGAAGTATCATGGGGAGCCATGGTGTCTGGATATACACAGCAGGGGGATGGTCATCTTGCTCTTGAGTTCTTTGAAAGAATGCAGTCTGAAGGTTTTAAGCCGAATACATTCATATTGTCTTGTACCTTGAAAGCATGTGGTAGCATAGGGGCCTTATGGCAAGGGAAACTGCTACATTTTCAAGTCATTACAAGGGTACTTGAATCTGATGCTGTTGTTGGGAATGCTATCGTTGACATGTATGCCAAATGTGGAAGCCTGACTGAGGCACGCAAAGTGTTTGATAAATTACCAAATCGGGACATGATTTCATGGGGTGCAATGATTGCAGGATATGCTCAACATGGCTGTGGACATCTTGCTCTTGATCTTTCTGAGAAAATGCAACAGGAGGGCTTGCAGGCAAACAAAGTCATTCTTTCATGCATCTTGAAAGCTTGTGGCAGCATCAGAGCTGTAAGACAGGGAAAGATATTCCATGAAAAGATCATCAGAAGTGGTTACGATTCAGATTTAGTGATAGCTAACACCCTCATTGATATGTATGTCAACTGTGAAAGCTTACAGGAAGCACAAAAGGTGTTTGATGTGTTACCGAATCGAGATGTCATGTCATGGGGAACACTGATCATCGGGTATGCCCAACGTGGTCATAGTCTTAATGCGTTTCGATATTTTGACAAAATGCAAAAAGGAGGACTCCAGGCAAACAAAGTCACATTTTTGGGAATCCTAAAAGCATGTGGCAGCATTGGAGCCTTAAGAAAAGGCAAGCTGGTGCATGATCAAATCATCCAAGCTGGAATTGATTCAGATATTCACATCAGCAGCACCCTTGTTGACATGTATAGCAAGTGTGGAAGCCTACAGGACACATGCGGAGTGTTTGATGCGATGCAGTCACGAGATAGGGTGACGTGGGGTGTCATTTCAGCAGCGTATGGCCATCACGGTGAGTGGGGACAGGCCAGGCAGTGTCTTGAGGCCATGCAAGGGAAAGGCATTGAACTGTCAAGAGTTCTGTATAGCAGTATGCTGTCGGCATTTAGCCAAGTGGGCCAAGTGAAGGAGGCTCAAGATCTCTTTCAATCTATCAACACAGAGTGCGGCATCATTCCTAGTGTTGAGAACTATAATTGCATGATGGACCTTCTTGGTAGGGCAGGACTCCTAAAGGAGGCGAAACTCATTATTCAAACCATGCCAACCTTGCCTGACATTATTGGTTGGATGTCCTTGCTAACTGCTTGTAAGACATATGGAGACATGGAATTAGGGAGAGATTGTTTGGATAAGTTAATCTGGTTGCATCCCAACATGGCAGCTGGTTATGTGCTTATGTCGAACATGTGCGCTGATGTACAGCTTTTCAAAGACGTCTCAAGGATCCAGGACTTAAGAGCATGTCTGAGTGCTTGGAAAAAGCCTGGAAGGGCCTGGATTGATGTCAATAATATTGTGCACGAGTTTTGTGTGGGCGACAGAGCTAACCCAAAAAATGAAAGGATTTGTGTTCTATTAAAGAGATTGATAGGTGACTTGAAGGTTCAAGGATTTGTTCCGAACCTTGAATCCTCATTAAGTTCACAGTACAAGCAAGATATGTTGTATGAACATGGTGAGAAGCTTACTTTGGCTTCTAGTTCAATCATTACACATGAATGTAATTCGGCACTAGTAACAAATTTGTTGAGCATCAATTATAGAGTCCGTGTCTGAGAGCCAACATTACTTTCTAGTGGGGTGTGTGTGTGTGTGTGTGTGTGTGTGTGTGTGTGTGTGAGAGAGAGAGAGAGAGAGAGAGAGAGAGAGGAGTCTCATCATAGCTAAGCTAGCAGATCATGTATGATCCATATGACAAGCACCAATGTGCAGGGAATGGGACTTAAAAACCAATTGTCAAGCACAGGTGAGAAATGAAGAGTTCGCAATTGTCCCACACAAGAAAAAATACTTTTGACTCCGAATCTGCCCCCTAAATCCAAAATGACATCGGTAAGGTTGAGGGATGAACACCCCTATTAAAGGGCTCCTATTAGGGGATGGACATCCTTATTAAAGGGCACAACCCAATTTATGGGCATGACCAGCACACCAATGGCCCAAGGGGAAAATTGGCCGTATAGGTAAGGCAATCCAACCCTTTGAAAAAATTAAGTGCAAAGGTCACTTCATAGAGTGACTTTCAAGTCCATTTTTACTATGATCAAGGCCTCAATAGAAACTCATCTGAAGCAAGCTGTCAAAAGACCTTAGACCATCAAAGCCCATTATCAAGAAGGTTGGAAGTGGTGGGTGGCCTTGTAAGCACAAGTGTAGAATGAAGGCAATGGGAAGTTATGGATCCCTAAGATGCCCATAGAAGCTCTAAACCCCAATCTAAGAAGAAGAAAAGACCCACTTGTAAGAACCTAAAGTCTCAACCATATACATTGGATCAAGGGGGTTGAGATTTTCCCCCAACGATGCACTAACCACTAAAGAAATAAAAGAAGTATTTTCTTCGATGCACTAACCACTAAAGAAATAAAAGAAGTATTTTCTTCTCTTCAAGAAATTTCGTACTCAACTGTTGTAAAGATTTTGATATGAGAAGATCTTTTCTTTCAAAAAGAAATCATGAGGAGTGGACATCAAACTCAGAATGTTGTACCTAAAGTGGAAGCATTGGATAATGATGTTAAAGAAGCACTCCATAGATCTCAACCAGGTCCAGTCCAAAGAGAAGGAATAACCTCGCATAAGCAGTTTTTGATATAGCAGGGTATAACGATTGCAGTAAGATTGCCCTTGCTCGGCTTTAGATAACTACAGTGGCCCGAAGTAGTTGGAGAAATCATACTGAATCCAACTATTTGAATCACTATCAGCTTAGATGGGAATATATGAAGGCATACCTCCAACAAAGACTTTGTCCCTCGGGATTCCAGGAGGAAAAGCTAAATGAATTCTTGGAATTGTCTCAAGCAAGGAAATCGATCGAAGAGAGTACCATCAATCTTATGCAAATCTTGTTCACTATGCTCACACCATGAATGATGAAACACTTCTTCATCGATTCATTCGAAGGTCGGATCCTTCACTGGATAGATTGGTGAAGAATGCAAAGCCGTCATCTATATAGTAGAAGCGGTAAAAAGCCTTTCCAAAAGGGGAAACTCAACAGAGATCCTTATCACCCTCTCCCTCAAAGAGAACTTTGACCTTGACAAACAATTTTGGTGTACCCACCAACTGAAGGAGAGGACCAAGAGTACAAGATTCTTATTCCAATTCACCGTCAGAATTGAAGGAAAGAGTGTAAATACTTCAGATGTCAGCAACCGGAATACAAAAACTACACCATCACCATACCACCACCATTTCAAGACAGATAAATAAACAATAGATTTCCAAGCTTTAAGAAATTCTAATTTCAGGAACACTTAACCATTCTCTGCATAAATATTAAAATTAAACCATCCAAAGTTTTAAACTTTATAAGCCACCATTCAAAGTTCAAACCCTACGTGCTCCATATCTCTGTGCAAATATTAAAATTAAAGTATCAACCATAAGCAACCATTCAAAGTTTAAAACCTATGTGCTCCCTTTACTAGGATTTCTACAAGAACCCCAATCTCACTATTCAATGAAAATAGTAATTCGTGTCTTCCCAAATTTTCAAAAATGTAACTTGATTGACAAAGTTTTTTAATCCATGTTTTACATTATGAAATGGTTGGGTGATAAAGGCTACAAAACTAGTCTATCTATAGTATCCAAGGTTAGGTTAGCCACACCCTAACAACCGATCCAAGAGCATCGAATTGACCACATTGCTTGAATGGAACTATAAAAGTTGCCTACAGTCTTTAGGTTGCTTTAGGCCCATCTGAGATCATCTTGGCACTCAAACGGGTCCCACAATCCAAAGGACAAGGTGGCCGGCACTTACATGCATCCTACTTGGCATGGAGCCAAGCCTACATAAGCTATCTCCTAAACTATCAACCACAAATGGCCAACATCCAATGTCTAAACTAGGAAGTGGCGATGGTGGGGCATGCGGGTGGTGTCATTCAACACGATGACTACTACTCATATTGGGGACCTTGCCAAATAGGACTGATTGAATTCATTGTGGCTCATATGAGATGAGGATAGTCATGGTGGCTGATTGAATTCATGGTGGCTCATATGAGATGAGGATAGCCATGGTGTAAGCATGGAGATCATCTAAGCAAGATGGTTGACACTAATCACAAAAAGATTAAGCTAATGATACCATAATGATAATGAGAGAGCTGAATTTCTATTAGATGAATGCCACTTATATAGGCATGATGAGTACAAGTCATTAAACTGATCTAATCAATGGATTAGGTGCTAACCAATTAGGTGCTAAGAACATATCCAATAGATGATGACAATCTAGTCCAAGTTACAACTTACAATGATTATGATGGGGCCATGCTGGTGCCCATAGTTCTTACCTCAATTAGGCTTACAATGTAAGTTATCATGGTTAATGCTAGTCCAAGTTACAACTAACAATGATGATTATGATGGCCATGCTTGTGCTCGCAGTTCTTACCTCAATTAGGCTTACAATGTCAATTATGATGGTTGATGCTAGAGATCTCGTTATGTTTACATCAAGTTTATTATAGAGAGTAGACTTCCAAGTGGGTTGGTTATGTAGTAGGCTTTAGAAAGCCCAGCTGTCCTTAATGTAGCTAGCCTTGGCGAGTGAGTCCTTTTCTTCTTTCTCCTCATCTTCTTCATTCTCTGTTTCATGCAAGGTAGGCCTTTTGGGCCTTGTTTCTGCAAAAACAATTTGTTTCTTCATGGTTAGGTTTCCCACATAAGTTAAAATATTCCTTGAGAATTCCTTCTTCACTTGAGGTCCCTTGGAGAAAGTCTTGAATCCAGCTTTCTTGAATGAACCACTTTTGTTGTAGAAAGCTCTCTCTTGGATGTTGTGTCGTTGCTTGATTTTCTTTTTTTCCTCTAAGAGTGATGCTTCTATCTCCAAGCTTTGGAGAAGGAATGTTGGTGAGGGTGGTTACTATGTTTCCATAGTCTTCTTGTGGAAGACTCTTTAAGAGCATTGCAATGCATACATCCTCATCCATATTGATTTTTATGCAACCAATTGAGTAAGTAAGCTTTTCATGTAGTTTAGATGCTAGGCATAGACTTTCTAGAGTTCATTTTTTAATTCAAAATACTTGATTAGCAAGATGATTTTGGAACTCTTAGCTTGTGTGCCAAAGAGCATTTCTAGCTCTTCCCAAGCCTCAAATGAAGTGTCCTTTTACCATCTAAGTAATGGATAAATTAGTCATGCAATCCCTAGGTAATAATACCAAGGCCCTTCTTGTCTTTGGCAATCCAAAGTGCTTTAGCATCCCTAGTGATAGGTTTCTTTTCCTTGCCATTTGCTACACTCCACAAGCCCTTCTCCATTAAGATGAATTTGATTATAGTTTGCCATGTGTGGAAGTTCATCCCATCAAACTTGAAGTCCGCTCGTGTGCCCATGATTTGTGAATGAGATAGGGTGGTCTTACCACTTGATCTAGTAGACCAATGGTAGTGTTTAAACCCTTTACAAATGGTTTTTACTAGCACTAAACAAATATTAATCAATGAATGCAAAACACACTCCCAAAAGCATAAAAACAGAGAATAGACTGATTTGGAGTGGGCATTTGGAGCACCAAATCAAAGGGCTTTTGCAATGTGAGGTGATAGAGAGCTATAGCGAATTCCCAACGGTATGAATGAACCCTTAAATGTTTCAAAAAAATCAGATTAGTGCTCACTAATCACCAATTGGTGAGATAATGTAAGATCCCTGACCCCACTACGCAACGAATTCAGGGGTGCTAGCAGCGGAAGTAGCACTTCTTGCGCGGGGCAGGGTCCCACACTCGGGGCCTCGCCCCCACGGATATTCCCACAAGAGACTAATCCATCGATTTTTCCAAAACCGAATCCGGAAAAACTTCCTTTGCCCGGAAAGCACGGGCAATTCCACCAGGATAACTTTTCCCTGACGTAGTCAAAAGCCTTAACTAACTGAACTGATCTGACCGAACTCGTAAATTCCATAGTCAGATCAAGGGACAGATTGCACTTGGGTCGAGAGGCACACCCGTTGATTCTTTTTCCATAGAACAATTTTTGTTTGGGATTTACTTCATCTATCGAACTAAACAGAAATTGAGTCTCGATTTATAGATCCATCAGTCTAGCCTAACCCCATCCAGTCCCATGGGTTAGCCAACCGCCCAACCACTGTAGTGATGGGATCCAATTAGGAATTTGGTTAGGTTTTGTCCCGGGTACCAGGGAAAAGAGTTCCCAGGTCTCCTAGCCGGATGTTCATGCAAACATAAAACTAGTCAATGGCTGACCATTTTTTAATTTTTAACTCTCTAAAATTAATTAGAATTTCACCAAGAGTATTTAAATCATTCTAATGTAAACATTTTCTACTTATCGAAGAGAAACATTATGAAAAGCTTGATTTTATCCATTAATCATTCATCTAGGATAAAGAATGGTTGGATTTACTAAAGAAGAGAGGAGAATGCCTTTTTTCAATGAGGCATAACATCATATTCATTTTAGAGAAGACAAAAATCATAAAAACCATAAAAATTAAGCATACATGGAAATTTATGTATTTCTTTACTTCCATTCATCAATTAAATTCAATAGCATTAAAAAGCCATTCCAATTAAGCTTCTCAAGCTTGAGAGGGGTTGAGAAGAGAGAAACATTGAGAAATTTTGAAAAAAGATCAAAATTCACACTTTACCTTACAAATTGCTTGATTCTTTGATCATCACGGTAGAGGCCCCCAACCAATCAATTGGTTTGGTATGCTGATGGAGCCACCAATGGAGATTGAAGAAGGAGGGAAGCTCCAATTTCTTCAAATTGGAGAGAATTTTAGAGAATAGTAAAAATTATCATTATTTCAGCATAATTCTGACATAGTATAATTCTCCTATTTTTTTTACAAAGGGCTCACGTTCTATCTATAGGAGAGGGAGGCTCTAACCAAGACCAAATGATTTCTAGAATTTTCCAGATTCAGTTTGGTTGAATTTGGACTAGATTTGGACCTAGTTTGGTTCCTTTTTTATTCGGTTTGGTTCCTTTTTTATTCGGTTTGATCCAAGAGAGAGGAGAGAAAAAAATATCACATTATTTTTGAGTTTAAAACTCATTCAAGCATGTGAAGTAGGCGCCTCCTTGAAGGGACTCCCCTTCCTTACACATGTCAAAATGGAATCATTATACCCAAAATATCTCATTTTTTTAGTAATACTCATAGTTTTTTTACTAATAACCCTTGTACATAGTCAACTCTTCATCTTATGTGAGAATTTACTCATTTTTGGTTATTTCTCTTTTACAAATTGGATTTATCTCCTCCCCACACATGGATTGATCTTATTGGCCCATAGGAACCTTAATTTAAAATTTTGAAAAAATCTTGACCCTCAGGATAAGGCCTCTTGAACAAATTATACTTGATTTCTAATGCACCTTCTGAAAATCTTTTTGAACTTCTGTTTCGGGGAAACTTATTTTAATAAGAAGAGATATTTTTCCATCTAAAAATATTTAAAAATTGAATTATCACTCTCTTGAAGATTTTCTCTCTCTAGGCCAAAACTGGTAGAAACAAGATCTTTTATATTTCTGAAGAGGGATTTGACTACAAGGGAAGATACTGGACATCCTGAGAGGTTGGGGAGGAATCTTACAGATAATCTATTATTATGATAGCAGAGAACAGGCACTTTTGGAGCATCAATAGCAATGTATCTACTTGAGATTAGCACCATAAACACATAATTAGGTATAATAAATGCTTAATCTCAGTTTACCAAGTAGGTAGTAGAGAGCTCCCAGGTTGAGATCTTCTACATGATAGCATTTTCTCCAAAAATTGAGTTGATAGGCTTGTATAGAACCTTTGAAAACCCCTAGTAGGGGGTGGAAGGAATTGTCTCAATCTGAAGCAAAAGCTCCGAGATCTAATTTTCCCCCCAAAAAGGTTGATTTTTTATGGTGTGTAGGCAACATGCTTTGCACTGTCGTGTTGATTGATATGGTCCGCGGTTGTGCCTTCAAGCTGGGAAGTGGCTTCAAGTGATAGCTAAGGAAATGAAGTGGTGTGGAGTGAGCAATCAGCTCACCATTAGGCAGTGGTTGTGGAGGAGAATAACAAAATGCATACAAGATCATTAAATATTAATTAACATTAAGCATAGTGATTAATTAAGATTAAGCATAGCCTAAGCATTGGGGTGATGGATCTATGCCTTGATACCAATTGTTGGCATCATGGTGGATCAAATGTGATTAGAAACTTCATGATGAAAGCATGATTAGCACTAAGCAATGTTGGTTAATATTAATCACAAAAAGATTAAGTTAATGACAACATAATGTTAATGAGAGAGGGTTGAATTTCTATTAGATGAATGCCTCTTATATGGCGGTGTCCTGTCAAGACCCGGCACTTACATGGTTCCGGACCACCTAGTCAGTTCCTAAAGAGCGGCGACTAATGCAAATGTGGCCAATGCGATAAGCCAATGCTGTCATGTTGAGCTACATGTTTGCCTAAGCTTGGGGAGTTAATTGTGATTGTAAGCAGGTTAGTTCCTAGGTCCGTCATGATTCTAGACAGGAGTTCACATCTAGATAGGAATGCACTTAACATGGAATGGATGCAAAATAGACAAAACTATGCAGAGAATAATAGAGACAAGTTAGCAGTGTGACATTCCTCAATGTTAGGTTGAAATCTAAAGAGTACTATACAATACATTGGCAAAAGTTAGCTCATCAACTCTTCACTCAACTATCCCCTCAGTTTCTTATCGTCTAATCCATATATATCCGAATAATCCCCCCTTTGCTGCTTATATCCATTCGGGTACTACCCATTTCCAAGAAACCATTACAAGGTTGTTACAAGGTAAGAAACTCAAACCATAAGAGTTTGTTAGACAACAGGACAGTGTGGGTAGTGAAATGGGCGGCTAAACGGGCTAGTTGGCTGCCAACACCTAGCGATCACAGTGGACGCTGTGTCAATGAGCCCAAAGTTGTTGCTCTAAATTTTTTTTGGATCGGATTGCCTCTGACTCCGGACCATGTCGTCCAAATGGTTATTGCATGTTCCATTCGCCTTTGATTTTCCCTCTATTGCGATGCCCTCTAATACAAAATTTATTGGGCAATCTTGGGCATACCTCAGCTCGTAGGCCCTTTTTCTGTTGCTCACCCAAGTGTGCCCAAACCCTGTCCTTTCATCTGGCCATCTGAACTGCACGTCTATGGGATGCGCCTCCAAGTACCCTTTTCATTGTATCCACGGCCATGACGGTCACAAAGGCATGGGCATGTGTCTGTTCTGGAGTGATGGCATCATCTTCAAAGATGGCCTATTTTGGCTCTCTTGGCCATCTTCTCCCTCCTCGACTCCATTTCCACCCATAGGGTGGTATTCCTGATGATTCTCACTTTGGCACCCCCTCTTCTTTGTCTACTAGTAGGTGACTCTGTTGGTGAGGGGCACTAGCATTGTTGCTCTTTGAGTGAGTTGTTGCCTTCTCACCTAGATCCATGAGTCATAAGATCCCACTGCTTCCCTGCATAGCTCTGGATCTGGGGGGGAGGGGCTTTAGCCTTGTCTAGCCGCTATTGCCCAGGAGTTGCTTTGGCCCTGACCTACCACCTTAGACACTTCCACAACTGGTTCATGAATTTTGCAATGTCATGCCACTTGGAAGGCCTCATGGCACTCGCCTGTCATGCCATCTGTACTAGATTCTGCATACATCTGAGGGCGGTCTCCTTCCAGGCACTTAGGCTTTTTGGGCCTATTTCTTCTTACTTTCATTGCATGTCCTCCCTTGCCCTCTTTTCTCTTGTGGACTAGCTTTCAAAGTCTTGTAGCATATTTCCCTTGGATTGCATTTCCTCACCATGGGCTTGCTTCTTCATAGCCTCCATCTGATGTGCATTTTTCTGGTCACCCTTGTAGGTGTAGCTGCCTCCATCTCCTTTTTCAGGGCCTCGATGGTCTTGCCATCTTGTTTTTTCTATTCTTTCAATTTTTGGATAAGTGCCTCTAGCTCTTCTATCTAGACTCTAAGAGCAGCCTCATCATTCACTTTCTCTTTCAGTTTCTTTGTGACTGCCCATGCATGCTCCTTTAATTCATTTTTGGGGATGAGATCCATTGTTGATATAGTTCATAAAACAATCTCTTTCCGCTTCCGTTGCATAGCAGCCAGATTTTTCCCTTCTCCTTTCAAGACGACGAACCTCTTTTTCCAGGTTTCTATTTCTTGTCTAGCTGCTCGTTTTCCTTGTGTAGCTCCTCTTCTCTGCTGCCACCTCCTCCACTACTACTAGCCTCTTTGCTCACTCGACCAGTGGCTTTTGCTAGTTCAAGGCCTAATGTCAGTGCCGGATCCGGATTTATGGACCCTACATCTGGATTTCCATCTCTTGAATGGTGGGGAGCTAACTATTTTTGCAGAAAGGTGTGGGTGCTTGCATTACTAATGTTAGCTTTTCCAAATAAGCTCCCCACACCTCCTTAAGGTCATCCATTGCATGACCCTCCCTCGGCTCCATTCTTTCTGCATTTAGCTCATACACTTGCCAATCTGAATCCAAAATTGCCAATCTAGCTTCTGCCTTCACCAGCTTCACTTTATCTTTGTCAACCCTGTCTTGGACATCTCTTATGATTTTGATGTGCTCCTCGTGGATTAGAGTGACTTGTCCCTCCATCCTGGCTTGCTTTTCTATGGCCTTATCCAACTCCTCTTGCATCTGCACAGTCTCCTTGTCCTTCATGGGGCCATCTTCTCCTTCATTTCCTCCATCTCCTTCTTCATTTCTTTATTGGCATGCTGGAGCTCCTTGATCTTCTTCTGTATTTCATCCAATTGGCCTGCTTTCGCCTTTCTCTTGCACAGATTCTCTTGTAGGGGTTCTTACTAGCTCATTACCTTCTTTTGCAATGTAGCATCCTTCTCTTTGATGATGGATTATAACTTCATCATTTCCTTTAACCCACATCATTCATGCATCGTTGAAGGTAATGTAGGGCTCATTGCACCCATTTTGTCTCAATACTGTCTTAAAAACTTACCTGTGCTTGCAATGTTTGGGCGACATGGGTGCGGAGAGTCCTGGCTATGGAGGCTACGTCTCCACAACTATAGGTTGGTGGTGGAGGTAGCCTCCTGTTGTTGCTACTCCAGTCTTTGGGGACAATACTGACTTGCCTGTGTTAGCCAAGTCTTCCTTCAGCTTTGTCAGCCGCTCGGTGCTTCCATCGCCCCGTTGGCCCCCTCCTTGGCAATCTTCCCCTTTTTGCTGCTGGCCTTTTTCTCTCCAAATTCAAATACTCTTTTTTTTCCCTACCCCAAAGTGTCTTGGTCCTAAGGCAGAATTCGTGGAGGACTTCAAACTTTCTGACTTTCCTAGTGCATTTTCCTTGGGGCCCTCCTCCTTATCCTTCTCCACTCCTAGTTGGGCGTTCCCTTTAAAAACAAAGCATCTAGGTATGGCCCAATTTTCTTTATATTGGGCTTGGTGGGCTTTCCAATCTGTTCTTTTAGATTATGATACAGAACTTGAGCCCAGGTTACTCTCGTGCCAGTTTCAACGACCTTCACCATCCTAAAGGTTTTCCTGGACATGCAATTTGGTATGTGGGCCAGATTTATCATCTCCACCACAAAGCACATCTGCTTCTGCCTATCTTCATCTGCTATGCCTGTTATTTTTTATTCCTTAGCTCTTCCCTCCAGTAAAGCGGAATTCCTTGATCAAGTCATCGTCCTCCATCGGCTTGATCTCCACTTCTCCCTCAGTCTCGACAAGTTGAACACCTTGGCCACATATAGAGGACTAGATTCCCTCCTCTCTTGAGGGTAGCATGATGATGTTTGATTTCTCGATCTACTCCAACTATTCCCCAGCTCTGAAATTGTGCAGGAGCTCCTCTTAGGGCAGCTCCATGACAAACAGCTTCAGTCCCATCTTCTCAGCCATTCTACATGCTTATCTGTCTCCTTGTACAGGGTGGGCGAGAGATACTCGACTTCCACCATCCTATAAGACATGAGATAGCCAGGGTTGATGAGAGAGGGTGAGTGATAGCAGAGCTTAGCAAAGAGAGTATTAGAAGCGTAGCGCAACAGAGAGTTTTGCACAATAGAGACATGCAAATTAGGCATTCGATAGAGAAAGTGCTACGATTTCCAACCATTGTCATGGCACATGCCTCCCCTTGGTATGGCCATAACTACTCGATATCTCAATGATTCTTTCTAATTCTTTTAAAATTATATCCATGAGTGCCTGGTGCACAAGCTGCAAGGTCACTAATGGCCAGGTTGAGGTGGGGAAAAAGTGATGTGACGCCTTTCCCTTTCCACCCATGCATCCTTTTTCAGGGTGGCAACATCGATTTTCCTGCCACCTTCACACTGTTTCCAGTTGGCTCCTCGTTCTCTGTGCACACTGAGAACATATTTAGATAAACAGTTCCTGCCACCTTCACACTGTTTCCAGTTGGCTCCTCGTTCTCTGTGCACACTGAGATCATATTTAGATAAACAGTTCCTATTTTTAGATTTTGTTCCTTTCCATTTTCGTTCTTTGCAGAATTGTGTCCCACTTCCAATTCCTGATCCTGGTTGGTGGACTCGGATTCTGCTTGTTGGACATTTTGAACACGCTTTTCCTATTGGGATTCCTTCCTGCTCTAGCATCCATCCATGATAAGGCTTCAACCTATCTCCATTCTCACCAGTTTCTTTAGCCTAGGATGGCTAATTCAAAGGTTCCTGTTTCCATTTTCCTAACAATTATAAATGGGCATGTCTTTCTCATCTTCAGCTTTCCTGGGTGAGGTCCCATTCTTGACGAGAATAGCAGGACCACCTCTCCTTCTTGAAAGATCCTAAACTTTGTGTTTCTATCCACCTGGATATTTCTCCTCTTCTGTACAATCTTGGCCGTCCACACACTATGCACTCTTCTTTCATCCAGTCAAAGGAGTTGCTCAATTATGTGCACTTCTGACTCTTTCGGAGAGAGTCTTTCTACCAAAGCTATCCTGAGGCTTTGTGTGAGGAGCTTCATGGAAACTACTACTTATAGTCCATGCACCATGTTGAATAGCGTATTTCCCGTTGCATTCTTGTAAGCTGTTCTGAATGCCCATAATGTTGCCCATAATGTTACATATGTCAAAGTTGGTCCTGTTTTCATTTACCATCTTGACCAGAATTCCTTTCAAGATTTTGTTGGTGGATTCTACACCTAACCATTTGCCTCTGGGTAGTAGATTGTTGATTTCTTATGTATGATCATATGTTGCTCTGTTAACTTCTTACACTTCATTGAGGAAGTGGCTTCCTTGATCGCTGGCTATCTCTATTGGGCATCCAAATCTTGTCATGATAGTTTCGTACAAAAAGTTTACCTACTGATGATGCCTTACAATCTTTCAGAGCCTTAGCTTCTACCCATTTTGTGTAGTAATCTGTAGCCACTAGTATACGTATCTATTTCCTGTTCTCTGAGCTGCTGTCTTGAATGGACCAACAAAGTCCAAACCGTATTTCTAGAATGGCTAAAGTGGCAGTATTGGGATGTGAGGCATTTTTTCTATATCACTTGGCTGGCCTAGCCTCTAGCACACACACTCCTTTGTAAACTTGTGTGCATCTTTTAATGTTGTCAACCACCATAATCCTACCTTGAATACTTTTCAAATATGCACTTACTTGCATATACACATGCAAACTTTTTATCATAAAAATATAAGAATATAGATATTAGGACGTAATATTAAAAATAAAGAAAACTTAAAATTCCACTAATAATTCTAAATCTATAGTACATCACATCAAGTACAACTAGTTGAGTAGAACCAAATGAAAACATGAAAACACAAAGTGATACACAAGCATTAATGTAGCTCTTCAAACCATGTCAGGGTTAACGTTGAACAAGATACAGATTTGAGTTCTTAAGTGTGAGGCACCAAGCATGGATGGCTAACATCTAACCATCATGCATGAGGTCCACAAAGTAAGTTTCGACTACCTCTTGAAGAGTAAGTAATGCTTGGGTTGACCATTGCTCCACATTACATGCTTGATCTCTTGAAAAGAACCTGTGGTGATTTTTCCTGTATAGATCTTGTAATATTTCTTGCACCAACCTCGATAAATGTTCCTTGGATATAATTAACTTGAGATTCTTTTGGAACCTCCTAATTTCACAGAGTGGTAGTGCCTGGTCTCTCCATCTTCTCTTCTTATGCATAGGAGGGTGAGCTTTACTAGCTAAAGCAAAAGGAGCAGCTTTCCCATTTGGAGGAGCTTGACCTTGTCGGTGTTTAATAGGTTCACTAGGTCCGGATGAATGAACCAATGTCTTGGTAGGCATCATCTTTGCTATTGAGATTTGTGGTGCCTTGTGCACTAGAAGAGGTAGGGAGTGAGTATGCCTAGTATTGAGCCACATCATTAAAGCTATTATCCCATAAAGCAAAGCAAGCCCATGCTGTACTTACCTCATACAAAAGGGGTCTTTCCAAGTAATGTATTAATCAATCACATCTCAAGTTTCTCTATGAGTTTAAGTCTCAATCTTGTAACCTAATTACCTTAAGTGCACTTTTAATTAGCACACACACATACACTCATGATGAGTTCCCTACATTTCTCTCCACCTTAGCTCACCTTCTTCATTATCACCTCCATGGCTATGGAGAGCTCTAGATCCATTTTTTCTAACAAGGTATCAAAGACAATTGAAGCTCTCTCATAGCTACATTAGCTTTCATCAGCTCATTAGCCATTCAAATTAATTATGATCGCTCATTAAGCTCTCTAATCCCACCCGTATCTACACTCTTCTCTTGTGGCCTATTTTTCTCAAGGTTGTTGCCACCACCATTGCTAACTCTTTCATGCATTTGCAAATCCTTTTGGAAGCATATTCAACTCATCAAGGCATCCAACTCCACCAAAGGGATTGCCAAGATTTACATGCTACTGCCCAAACTTTACATTTCTTTGTCGCCTGCTTATCTTCTCCATTCATGGCATGTGCTCACAATTACTTGAAGCCCTCCTAAGAGGTGTTTTCCCATAGCCTAGGGACTCTATATTCCAAAGGTCAACTTAAATCATCAATTGTGCGTGCTGAGAGAGCAAAAAAATCAGTCGATCCCCTGAAATCTATGGATTTACATCAATTTGGGCGTGTTTGCTAGGCTTCATCCAAGACTACTTATCGAGTGCTTCAAGGCCATGGTAAAATCACCTTTAATTTCATCTTCTATGAGCTCACTTTAAGACTCCAAATTCCATTGCTATTAATCATTGGTTTGAGATGCTAATCATAGTCATTAAGAGATTATTAGTAAAAATTAAGAAAAATGAGCTTGAAAATCAAAACCTTTGGGTTGCATTAGCCTTGTATAATCAAATCTCATCATTTGGCATTTGGAATGTTGTCAGGAAGCATTTAAGCATATTGTGTCACATTTTAAGTGACTAGACATTTCCTGAGTATAAATTTGGGTAAGACCTTTGTAAATGGGATCAAGAACAATGAGTCAAGTTGAAAGATTCACTAGGGAAGGATTCTATACTTGAGCTACACAAATGAGTATTTGAGCTAAGGTGGATAGAAATGAAAATGTTAGAAAACATGGATCTAGATCTCTCCATTAGCCATGGAGTTGATGATGAAAATTGTGAGCTAAGGTGGATAGAAATGAAAGGAACTCATCATGAGTGTGTGTGTGTGTGTGTGTGTGTGTGTGTGTGTGTGTGTGTGTGTGCGCGCTAATTGAAAGTACAAGTCTTGATCTTGTACCCTAATTAACTTGAGTGCATTTTCAATTAGCACACACACACACACACACACACACACACTCATCATGAATGAGTGTGTGTGTGTGTGTGTGTGTGTGTGTGTGTGTGTGCTAATTGAAAATGCACTCAAGTTAATTAGGGTACAAGATCAAGACTTGTACTTATAGATAAACATGAGATGTGATTAAGTGATTCATTGCTAGGAAAGACCCCCTTTTATATGAGGTAAGTACAACATGGACTTGCTTTTCTTTATGGGATAATAGCTTTACATGACTTATCTATGTATGAGCTACGTAAACTTCTTTGTTATTGTTCAAGTGCACTTTAGTGATCAAATCTATCCAAGAAAAACATAGGCTAAGCATCTAGTGTGTGCTTCACCGAGGTCAAGTTACTTAGGCCATGCATGGTTGATCTAATAATTGCTTTTGTTATAGCAAGAAAAGATCTTTATATTTCTCTCTTGTGATGGAGTGCACTGAGACTTTATCTTGTTTGCAAGGAAAGAGAAATGATTTTGATGTTAATTTTCAAGAAGGAACCAAGAATGATGAAGCTTTACAAGAAGTCGTCCCCTACATATAATCTGCTAAAATAATTCCTTCATCACCAAGATATAGACCGGTCCACTCAATAGGAAAAGGTGATTGCTTACATGCATCTCCTTGTGAACCCTATGAGAATATTTTTATAAAAAAAAGGTGTCTATAGATGAAGTGAAGAAATAATACGTCATTGATATCTTAAAGAAATAATTCCACATGCAACATTTAAGCCTTGCGTTTGATGACGTTATTTTTTGGGAAGTTCACTTAATAATATATATCTTGTGAGTTCACCAAAAGGAGTTTTTTAAAGTCATAGTTCTAGGAAAAAGTTATAAAATGTACTTTTTGTAATGGATTTTTTTATTAAAAAAAGTAAGTTTATGTAGAAGAAGGGATCATTACATACAATGGTAGGGTTAAAGAATGGGTCACATACAATGTAGCTAGAAATTAAAGAAATGGGTTGTAATAAATAGGGATGTGTCAAGAGCATAATTGAATACTTAGTCAAAAACAATAAATGTATACAATATTATTCAAGTGCTAAAATACATTAGTTTTTTATAAAAGTACATGTGAATACATAATTATAGGAATCAATATGCTAGAAAAAAGAAATAAAATAAAACAAAACAAAGGTCATAGATAAAGATAAGGGGGAAGAAAGGGATACTGAGAGAAAATATATTTTCATAAGTAATTTTTTATTTAAAAATTATTCATTTTAATATATATGAATATATAATTTTAAGAATGTCTTAACATGAAATAATTTCACTCACACATAGTTATGTATATGTATAAGTATACATAGGAATTATGATAATGTAATTATTGAAAGAATGTCAAGTAAAAAGTACGATTTTAAAAATTGTGTGACTATCAACAGTATATTAAGTAAAATCTTTAAATATAGGGTATAAATATATAAAATTAAGTAAAATCTTTTAAATGTAGGATCTAAATATATCATGTGAGTATATATATATATATATATATATATATAATATAGGTGATAATAAATTATATAAATTTACACGAGAAAGTATGAGAGTTTAGTAAATGGGGGCCATTATTTAAAAGCTCAACAAATAATGTTATAGGTCAATGGTGACTTTAATGGAAAGAAATTGCAAGATTGAAGAAGAAAGCCCTTAAATGATGTTACAATCTATAATAAATTGATTGTACGTCTCATATACTCATAATTACATGATCAAACTTCAAGCGTGCACCTAGGAGCTTGAGTCAATTTATGCAAGCACCTACATAAATCCATTGGAATATATCTATGAGATTTTTCAATATGTTCAAAAGGCACAAGCAACAAAACAATGGGATTAAGTACAAAGGAAAAGAGTTGAGGCTGAGGACACTCAAAATTAGATTATGTAGGAATGGATAAAAAATCCACACGCAATTTTGCTTTCTTTCTAGCAATCTCAATTTCTATCTAAAGGAGCAAGATATTGTCTGTTATAACCACTTTTTTTAGAATAAGTAATACATTCCACAATAAAATACTTGTGAGATCCCCTTCTTCTCTACTGCTGCTTGTTTGTATGCTATTCAATCTCACTTACTTGATGGATGCATGCTAGATAGGTAGGTTTGTAGGTTTTCCTCTTGCATTAGCTTCTTCTTCTTCCCCTTCCTTTTGCGAGAGAGCACCACCATGAAGATGAATCTCATTTTGCCTCCGTCTAGGCATAGAGATCTCTTCCTTCACCCCATTGGTGGCAAGAATCATTCTGGTGTGATAACAAAGTGAGGATGCGAGATGAACAAGCTAGCACACCCACATCAAGAAATTATAATTGTAGCTCTAAGCCAAGGCCCAATGACACATAATTTGACAAGACTAAGGTAAGCTATTAGACTTGAACATATTTAGGATTGCCTGTCTGGCTGCAAACGAGAACTAACCTAGAGCTTAGCTCGATTCTTTTTTCCATTTCAAGCTATTGGAATTATATCATATTGCTCAGTGTTGGAGGTCACTCTCGAAAAAGCAGATGATTTCGGAGCCTTATATGTGCTAGTTTGTTGTGTTTTATATTGATTTGCAGTTTATTTACATAAGGGAATTCTTGTGACAGGAAAAAACCTTGGTTTTGACTTGAACATATTTGGCACCACCGACAGGGACTAGCCTAGGGCTTAGCTCCGTTCATCCATTACCTAGTCACACTCTAAAAAATGTACCATTTTGAGCCCCTTTGATGTATTAGTTTATTGTTTTTTATTTTGATTTGAAGTTTATTTGCATTAGAACATTCTATTTTCATATCTTAGGAAGGGAAAAACCCTCGTTTCTTAGTGATTTTACATGATTTCAGAGCCCAAGGGCTTAGATTTCATTACATGAGCCACAAAATAACTTAACAATTGTAATTAAGAGTGGAATCAACTCCAAAAACATGAGCATTAAACTCCAATAGGTGTGAATTAAAGTAGAATAATAGATGATTTTTGTTCATGATTTTATATTTTTCATGCATTGTTTGAATTGGTAGCTTAGAAGCATGCAAATCCAACAAAAATTAATAAAAATACTTAATTAATTGCATAATTATCATTAACTAAGATTAGAACTCTTAGTCACCCTCCATGAAATCTAAAAAATCTCAAAAACTCAAAAAACCAAATCAAACCAACTCTTGGGTTGGGAGACATGAGTCCATAATTCCATGAAAAAGAAGTGAATCTGGACACATGATCCTATAAACATAAGCCTAGAGACGTGAACCTAGATACATAAGCTTGTAGACGTGATCTTGGATACGTGAGTCTAGAGGTAAGGATACCTAATATTGTACCAATCCATTATTACTACCTTAAAGACTCATAAGAACATACCTACTCATGTCTAGGAACAAGAGCCACCTTCTAGCCCCAAATTCAACCAATTGGCTCTGTAAACAATGCCAAAACTTCATGAAAAGGTCACTAAATTTCCCTATCTTTGGGCGAAGCTCTCATGAAGTAGTGGGAGCAAGACCAAGAACCTCAAGGTTTGCTCCCTAAATAAGTGGTTAAATTATGTTGAAGACCACAATGTTTCAAACATTTGGGGTTGTGGGAACCACGACCACAACAAGCAGCCTCCTTACAACCCCAATTATTACGATAATCAAGACATGTCTCTTTGTTGTACTCTTAAAGTATTCCTTAATGCACCTAACAAGCACACACAGTGCAAGCAAGAGTCCCACTCTCCACAAGAGCTCATTATAGAAGCCACCTTCACCACACGAAACAAAGTTCTAGTTCTTCTCAATTTAGATGAGGAGCACAAGGAATACGAGAAAGGGTAAAGACTCTAGGACTACCTCAACACAAAGGGATCCATAATATCATTCTTATAATGTGTCTTTAGCCATAGGCAAGCTTGTAGACTCAAAGCCAAGTCAGTGGGAGGACAAGTGCCATTGAAAACTACACAATCCAACCCCATGAAGCAAGAGATTGCACACCCTCAAATAGAGGGTTTCATGCAACCACCTCCTTACATTTTAGTGGACGACAAGTGCCATTGAAAACTCTGCAGCCCAATCCCATATTCCATACCCTAAAATAGAGGGTTTCATGCAACCACCTCCTTACATTTCATTACCACGTGAATATGCAAAAGACATTCTTAGGATGGCGTTTGAACTGGGAAGGGGGAGGAGGATTTGCCACAAACATAATACCTAGAGGCTTAGAGTTGGGCAAAACAAAGCCACATATCAAGGATGATGACCCAATTTGATGATGGAACTAGAGATCTCATTCAATATCTAGAGTAGTTTGGTCCAATTTTTGAGGCCATGGGAAGGTTGATGATTCCACCAAAATTTGATCATTTAGACTTTGCTTTGAAGGTAAAGCAGGGGTGGTTTTGGTATCTAAACCCACGTGAAAAGGCCAACTACCTATGATCTCTTAAGACACACATTCATTGTTCTCGCCTAGTGGTGGATCTAGAGATAGAGCCCCATCACACAAATCTATAACCTCAAACAAGAGGAGAGAGAAACAATGCGGGACTATATTGCTAGAACCAAGTATCTCCAAATGAGATGCAACCCCTACAAAAAGACTAAACGACCTATCGCTCATTGATCAAGTTATGATCACTCTCAAGAGCAAGAGGCTTCATGACCCTCTGTACAGGTCTAGACACTACATCTTTGATTTTAGTGTTGCATGCGGCAATAGACCTAGCACATAATCTACAAGATAAGGATGTACAAGTTGTCCACCCAAACCAAGAGATAAGAGACGCATCATCCAAAGCCTCAATGGCTAAGGATTTCTAACCAGCACTAAGAGTCATAGTCAAGAACATGAGCATATTAAGAATTTTGGTCAAAAATTTGCTACGGATTAGGCTAGCCCCAAGCGCAACCCCAACGAGTTCCTCAAGCAAGATATCCACATTTAATTCCACACAGAGATATGGTTTTGTGTATGAAACCACACAAGCATGGAACCATGATACAATCTATTATTGAGACCAAGGAAACCCGGCACCACAATCTATGCTCCCATCACCTAGGCAATCACTAGCCATGTCTCTCATACAAAATGCTTCTTAACCGATACATAATACAGCGCCCCTTTATCAAAACCCTATGCCAAGAACTATATACAAACTATGGCACTAATACCATACCCACCTCCAATATTATTATCCCAATCGGTTCCTCCTGGAACCGCACTATTGGTACAAAAACAATACTCAATGACTGCCAACATACTCTGAGAGGAAAACTACGAGTCATATTAGCATTCTAGTTCACATGAATATCCAAAACAACCCCCACCCACCACTGAGACTATACCTCCTTATTCAAAGCTATGATGCAACAAAGAGCAAGAGACTTCAATAACATGTTGCGTACACCACCTCTCTAATGTTTTCATTGCAAGGACCCATACAATGTTGCCAAGTGTCCTTATAGAGCCATCACACCAAGTGTCACGGGATCTTTAAATAATTGAAGAAGAAGAATACAAAACTCCATACAAAGAATATGACCATTCGATTGAATGTAAATTGATTGAAGTATGCATGAAATAAATTTGCAACAAGAGATAGAGTGGAAGGTACCACACAAGAGACCAATGTTGGATGCAATCTCTCTCCTCAAGCGTGTAGCAACCACTTCCACAACTTGAGTATTTAGAGAATTGTATTCCATAAAAATAGCACAAGCTAATAATAATGGTGCGTACAATTTTAGGCTTGTTTCTTCCACTTTTGAGCTTTGCTTTACATATTAATAATTATATTAAGGTTCCTAAGGTTTATATATATCAAAACCTTTGTCTAAATATAAATACTAATGAGCCTTTACACATGAAATAACCTTGTGCACACTCGCACGTAAAATATTCTAGCTACATGAAAGGCTATAAATGATTTATGAAATTCTCATACATGATTTAGCAAAATGATCTCCATCTTCACCCCAACACTCAATCCACTATCCATACCACACCTTACAATCGGTACTGTCATATAGTGTGACACCTCAATCGGTACCCTCGCATATCTCATGCCATGCGTATACATCAATTAATCCCAACGTCGTCATGAGATATAAGCAACCATAAAATTCAAATTACACGTGCCAACAAGCACGGCACACACAGGCGTCCTCGATAAAATAAAAAATATAATTCCCAGTAAACAAGAGTAATTCTCATATCATTTCCTCTTGCTGGGATTGCAACTGTCCTCAGTTGCGTAAATCCATGAGAGGATGGCTTCATGATTGGTGTTGAATACTAGATCAACACATAGATCAACACATAGTGCAAATATGCAATGAACCAATCAAATGAATATATGTAAAACAAGTCGAAGCGTCCCATACCACCACAAAGGTTCATTCCACATACACACATAAGATAGAAACGAAACTGATGTCCCCCATACCACCAAATTAATCACATATCACTCCTTCAAAATAGAGATTTAAGACACGGAGTGGCCAGTTCTCTCTCCATTGTTTGATAGATTTTTGATGGTGATAACCTCTTGCTTGAGATGTTTGTCGCCAGTTATGGATATAGATAAAAGCTTGTTCTTGTTTTTCGTGGGATAGTCTTTAGCATAATGTCCTTTTTAATGACATCTATAACATTTAAAGACAGACTTCTTGCACTTCTTGTTATCAATGGAACTATAGTTGTCTATTTTCTTGATCTAGTTATCTTTTGTTATTTCTCTTTTATTGTTCCTACTTAGTCGTCTCAAAAATTTCTTCCAAAATTTCTCTTGAAGTTTCCATTCTTTATAAGAACGCACGAAGAGAGTCAATTGTGGGACGTTACGATAAATCTGCCATAGTTAAAACTAAAGAAATAACAAATATTTTTTATGAGAAAAATTTGATAGAGAATACATATCTTATTGTTGTAATGTCTTTGAATTCATCTTGTAAAAAAAAAATAGCACTCCAAAGACATGTGAGTCTTTATGCTTTTCTATACATAGAAAATATAAACTTCTTGAATTATTAGAGGAGAAGTAAAAGTAATAATCAAAGTTAGAACTAAAAACTTGCTTTTGCACTAATACTAAAAACAACAATTGAAATAATACTTGACATCATAAAAATAAACGATAAATTGATTATGGAGATAAAGATCGAAAGTACTAACCCTGAGTTGAAAAGCAGCTTAATACCAAAATGAAAAAAACAAGTAACTATAAGAAGCTGAATATGACTTTACAATCCTCTAATAATGCGAATGTAGTCAGGCACAATTATTTTCTCAAGTGGTAACTTAATTGTAAGGTAATAAAGTCAAGTAATAAACTCCACATCATATATTGATGAGTTATCCTCTATACTATATTCGCAAATCATGTTTATTTGTTCCATGAGACGACAAAAACGGATATTCGGAGCATAGACTATAGTGTTGCCAATGGGTATAAAGACAAAACATTTTTCATAATCACGTGTCCAAATCTTCGACCATTCGTCATGTTGTTGATTGTTGAAAATCCGTAGTAAATATTGAAATAGAGCATCATTCCGTTCAGATAAATATGATAGACGGATACACTCTGCCATGAGTCGTAAGAGTTCCGAAGATAAGGATCGTGAGGTGATAGCCGAGTCATAATGCTATAGACACAAAAAATTTGACAGTAAGAACTTCCTGCTTTTTAGAATAGATATTCTATAAAGATTTACAGTTTTGTTGGTGTAGTGTTTTACACCTATGAGTGGGTATGAGATTGTAAATAAACAATATACAAAATTGAGTTTTCAATACACCCAAAATTTAAGCACAAACATAAATACAATGAAAAACTAACATCAATTTTAAGAATCTTGATTGATAAAGAATGAAAATATATCTTCCAAAGTCTGTAATTCAAAACTAGGTTAAACAAAATAAACTTGTGTACATCTTTCACCTAAGACCAAGGGTGCCAAGATCACAATCTGAAAAGGTGATGGAAAAAAGTGTTCATAAGATTGGTAATGGCTATTATCGAGAATGCTGCTAAGTAATTAGAGATATGGATGCGAATTTCGGATAGAATCCACGACCTTTATAGTCGAATCCCAAGCGATTCCACGCAACCACGAGATAAGAGCTCCCCATCCATCAAGGAAAGTCCAAGGAGGTTCGTGATCGATGAGTTTCTCCACCAAAAGGTAAACGTGAGGTTCTCAGGTACCTCAAAGAGCCAAAAGGAGTGACTGGATCGAAGGTTGATAAGCCATTCTCGAAATAGAGTACAAGCTCAAGTAAGTGAAGCCTTGTCTCAAGGTCCTTGCAATTTAGCTTATGAACAAAAAGCATTTTGTAAAAAGATCAAGGAAACATTCTCAAAAAAAGCTTCAATAACATAAACTAAACATCTTTTAAAAGATTGCATATGAGACTCTGAGTAAATATCAATTTAACTTAAACTCTTTCTTTATGATGTGCTTTATGTTTAAAACTATACACTTTCTCTTTTAAAGAAAATTAAAGTTGAAATCAAGATCTTGGCTTAAAGAAAACAAAAGTTCAACTAAAATTTGAATCAAGGCGTTTACAACTTTCAGATAAAACTTTTCTTTGTGAGAGTAAGAACTGTTTGAAGATTGAGTAAATATAAGCTTTTTAAAGCTTATATAATACATGAATTATAAGCTTTCTAAGGCTTCTAATATAGAGCTTATCTAAAACTTATTAAAGCTTTGTAAAAGCTTCAATAGATTGTTCATCAACCCTCCGACGGCTAGCACATAAGAGATTTTGGTCTCCAAAATTTAAAGCTTTACTCCAAAATTCAAAACTTTTTGAGAAGAAGCTACAACTTATAACAAAAGCTCCCTTTTTTAAATAAAACTTTTCTTGGTAGAAAACCATAAGAAGAGACATGGAGCTTCTATATATATATATATATATATATATATGAATTAAGCTTGGATTGAAGCTTAACATAAGGCTTTCATACAAGTCTCTCCATAGCTTATAGACAGCGCAACGAAAAACCACAATAAAAAGAATAACTCTCCTTTTTAAAAAATATATATATAAATAACACAAAAATAAAAACTTGTTAAAGCTTTAATCTAAAGCTTTGTAACGAAAGCTCGACCAAAAGCCCGTGGTCTGTGCATTGCGTGACTGGGTGAGGGGGAAAAAAAAAGAGGAAAGAAAAAAATAATGCCTAAGGGGAGAGAACACACGCCGTTCGCCACCGGTCGTGTCTTCGACGTCCAAGAGAGTGAATTTAGCCAAAAGAAATCTCTCTTTTTTTAAAGAATGAAAGCGAACCCACCAACCTGCGCATATTGAAAAGGACTAGAAATTCCATCTATGTCCACTATAGATTTTCATGCCGTTCAACTAACAAAAATAAATTGAAACCTGCAGCTTTGTTCCATGTCAATTACATCGGTATGGTCAAATCTAGCTTTAGGGACTCCTAGAATTTTTCGTTATGATTGAGTATAACACCATTTTGCAAGAAACTTTTCACCGTTATGCAACATTTCTCGTTATATAAGAGGTCATGGTTAAGGCTTTTAACCCCTTGCCCAAAAGACAAAACAAAGCCTGTAATTCCTTATGTCCAAGGAGTTTTAGCACTCCCCTTTGGATTTTAGTGAGTTTCACTATTCAATTCCAAGTATCCATGCTCTGATACCACTATCACGGGATCTTTAAATACTTGAAGAAGAACAATACAAAACTTAAATAATATAGAAAATATGACCATTCAATTGAGTACAAATTGACTAAAGTATGAATGAAATAAACTTGCAACAAGAGATAGAGTAGAAGGTACCACACAAAAGGCAATCTTCCCCCTCAAGCGTGCAGGTCTCACTTCCATGACTTCAGTATTTAGAGAATTGAATTCCATGAAAATAGCCCAAAGAGCTAATAATAGCGATGCGTACAATTTTGGGCTTGCTTTTTCCACTTTTGGGCTTTACATATTAATAACCATAATAAGGTTCCTAAGGTTTGTACATATCAAAACCTTTGCCCAAATGTAAATACCAATGGGCCTTTACACATGAAATAACCTTGTACACACTCGCACGTAAAATATTCTAGCCACATGAAAGACTATAAATGATTTATGAAATTCTAATACATGATTTAAAAAAATGATCTCCATCTTCACGCCACCGCTCAATCCATCATCCATACAACACCTCAATCAGTACCCTCGCACATCTCATGCCATACGACACCTAAATCGATACCCTTACACATCTCAATACTTAGACTCATAGACACAATCCACGTTAGTTAAACAATTAATTGAACACATTAATTAATCCCAACGTCGTCATGAGATATAGGCAGCCGTAAAAATCAAATTACACGTACCAACAAACACGGCACACACGAGCATCCCTGATAAAATAAGAAATATAATTCCCAATCAACAAGAGTAATTCTCATATCACCAAGTGCCCCAACTCTATCTTTATATCCAATGCCAGTGTGGATACGAGCATGCTTTCAAAGATTGTCTCAACAGAGTAGCAATCACCCCAATGGTAAGAGCATAAGCCACTTTAGTCAGCCTTAACTTGTTAAGCACACAAGGAGGACTTGTTTATGTAGTCCCCCGTAATGTCATCACAAGGCTCCAGACAAGACGAGGATAGTTGCCAAGGAAACATCTAAGGTGACTAAGCAGTAGAAAACTCATTCTCATGCATGTTATCAGTTTGGTTGAGAAGGGCCATTGGTAGCTCCTTGGTTGCATAAATCTATATGCAAGAGGAGTTTTACAAGAGTCATGCACTGCATGAGCTCGCTCTCTCTCTCTCTCTCTCTCTCTCTCTCTCCCCCCCCCCCGCAGTTTGAATTTTTCCTACGTCCCCCCTTGCCTTCGTGCCCCCTTCACTTCACGTGTTTTTGTGCCTCCCCCTATCGCTTTGTCGCCCCTGCCCGCCTACCATTTTACTTTCCCCCTTCCCTTTGTTGTTCAACAAGAGTAATTCTCATATCACCAAGTGCCCCAACTCTATCTTTATATCCAATGCCAGTGTGGATACGAGCATGCTTTCAAAGATTGTCTGAACAGAGTAACAATCACCCCAATGGTAAGAGCATAAGCCACTTTAGTCCGCCTTAACTTGTTAAGCACACAAGGAGGACTTGTTTATGTAGTCCCCCGTAATGTCATCACAAGGCTCCAGACAAGACGAGGATAGTTGCTTAGGAAACATCTAAGGTAACTAAGAAGTAGAAAACTCATTCTCATGCATGTTATTAGTTTGGTTGAGAAGGGCCATTAATAGCTCCTTGGTTGCATAAATCCATATGTGAGAGGAGTTTTACAAGAGTCATGCACTGCGTGAGCTCTCTCTCTCCTCTCTCTCTCTCTCTCTCTCCCCCCCACAGTTTGAATTTTTTCCTACGTCCCCCCTTGCCTTCGTGCCCCCTTCACTTCACGTGTTTTTGCGCCTCCCCCTATCACTTTGTTCCGCCCCTTGCCCGCCTACCATTTTACTTTCCCCCTCCCCTTCGCTGTACCCCCCCCCTCCTCCTTGGCCTCCCTCTCCTTCGCCCCCCTTTCCTCCCCTTCGCCCCTTTCTCAATGCCACCCTGCCTCCCCCCCTTTTCTCCTCCAACCTTCCCTCTTCTCCACCTTTCTCTCTTTCTTTTCTTCTCTCATCTCTCCCGCCTCACCCCCCCCCCATTTTCCTTCCCAATTCCTTGTTTCCCCTTCCTCGCAATTGATTTTCAAGTTCTTCGGGGCATCTCTCATTTTGGCAAGCCTCAACATTTTCTAGTCTTCACCCTCAGGAGGACTCCATGGCAATCGCTCTGTCTTTCCCGACCGAGGCCGTCGTTGCTTGCATGTAAAGTTCTCACCTTCGAGTCCTCAGCAGACCTACAAGCAAAGATCACAGACATTCACACTCTAGGGCGTGGATACTACCAGGTGGAGTTTCACTCGCCGACAACGTCAGACTGAGTCATGCAGCTGAGCCCCCTTGCATTGCATACGGTGCACGCCTTCTTTGTGTGGTGGCAACACGGCTTCGATCCGATGTCTGACCCTTTGGTTGGCGTGTCGGGCTTCCCAATGACAGTTTGCTTCCCAGGCCTTGGGAAGGTATACCTTCCTCTTCTCCCGATGATTGGTGGTGCCATCGGGAGAGTGATGGAATCCCCCCCACTGCTGCCTCGGCCCTAACACGGGCAGCTCAGATTCCATCCCTCCGCATCTATGTGGCCTCGCCGCATTCAGTTCCTCATTGCATATCTATTCCTAGCCTCTGGGGCAACCCCATCCAGCAACGCATGGAGTATTCAGACCTTCCAGTTCAATGCTTCATTTGCATGCAGATGGGACATTTAGCCAAAGCTTGCCCTCGGCAACAATCTAGGAGACCGCCTCCAATGGTCCCCCTAGTTTCACCTTTAGATCCTCCCCAAAGGGCAGAGAGACAGATTCCCTGGTAGCAAAGCATCAAGCCCTAACTGATGCAGACGACTCAATTGCCAGAGTGGCGGATGGTTGGCCCGCACTCGGGCCGTCAGCCGACCACCAGAGCTGAGCGCTGCCAAATGATCCCAGCAGTAGCCTCTAACTTCGAGACAACACTAAAAGATAAAATCTATATAAAAAATTGCTTTCCTTACCTTTGTAGAGTCATTATCTCCAACTAAGGCATCAAGTTTTTCCGTTTTACAACTCGAGTCACAGCTTTGAAGCATGGCAGAATGACACAGCTTAAGGTTGCAAACCCATCATGAGAAGTGGAAGGTTCTTCATTCATTCTTTTAAAAGAGTTGATGCATGCCATCAAGATAACATCTCTTACTCCACCACCTCCATGTCCACCTCATCTTCCTTACTATCTGTTTCTTCTCTAAAATCATACTCCTCAATCAGGGCCAAGTTGTCTACCAGTTTATGATACACTTCACACCCTGCACACTGTGGGAGCATAAATCTTTAGTTTACCACAAGAGCCGCTTCAAAACATGAATGTACTTGACCATAGCAAAGGCCCAACCTGTACAAAAACTGTCCCACGTGCATAGGCATTAGGATTTATCAACCGTTGACTCCTCACACCACAAGCGTCACACGTGAAAGAGACCTGCAATCTTCTTCTTGGAAGGTTCAAATCCAGCTTCAGTTCCTGCATTGTCAACCCCCCAACTTCATGTCAATAATAGCAAACTCGAGCATGCACACAAACCACTAATGCACTCAGATTCGCTAGAAAATTACACTTTCCTTCGAAGAGAAAGAAGTGGGATTTTCTTCAGGTGTTGCTGAGGACAAGGCAGCTGCAATTGCTGACAGTCGTCTTTGAGCATGACTCTCACTTGATTCTCCATCAACTGCATTTGTCTTGAAATAAAAGCAATGAGCACGAGTTCCTCACATTCATTTGTTTCACCAAGAAGAAAGCAAACAATCATCTGGGTTGATGCCTCAGGCCTGTATGCTAGATTATGATAGGAGAGTGGCATGGTTACATCATGATAGGGGATATTGGAGGACTTTAATGCTAGATTAAATTAAAAAACCGTTCAAGGTAAGAGGGGATGATAAGGATCTAGCATTTTCATTGACTTTGTAGATGGAAAGAGAAGTTAGAAAAAAGAGCTATTAAGATTGAAATGCCCAATAAATAGGCTTCTGGTCTCCATTTCTTACAAAAAGTTACTTTTGTGACTCAAATTCTAGAATGACTTCCAAAACAGAAGTTACTTTTGTAACTGGAGCTTAAAAAAGGATGTTACTTTTGTACTAAAGCTTAGAACTGCTTCCAAAAAGGAAGTTACTTTTCTAACTCTAGTCTATCCTTCATAAAGAGGAAGTTTTTTTGTAACTCTACACTAGAATCAGCAAGAGAGGGCGATGATTGGAGCTCCACCCTACGCGCGACTGCACCTGCCTTTGCCATCGCTCCTGCACCCCCCCTGTTCCTGTGTGCAGCCCCCCCTCCTTCACCCCGCTGCCTCCCGCCTCACGGCCCTCCACCTCCCCTGTGGCCCTTCCCGCCTAAGCCATCTGCCTTCTCCCTTAGTGCCGCCCTGCCCTCCGCCTCCAACTTATGCTCTCCCCCTCTGCCATCTGCCTTCGCGCCACCCTGCCTCCTGTCTGCCTCCTCACCTTCCCCAGTGCCGCCGCCTCCAATCCGGGCACCGCCCAGCTCCCCTACTTGCATCCCACGCTTCCGCCTCTGTCGCTTGCCCCTTCTGTCCGCCCCTCCCTATCCTCTTCTTGATCTCCCTGGACAGGTGCTTTCAGCTTTCGGGCAGTTTTCTCTTTTAGGCAAGTTATGGCAACTTCTGGTCTTTGAACCTCCAAGAGGACTCCATGGCAGCCGCTCCATCATCCCCGACCGAGGCCGCCATCCCTTGCCTTTCTTTCTCAAAAGCGCCTCCAAATCCTCACTTTGACAGTTGCATCTCTAGAGGCCTCCACCTTGGTCTGCAAGATTGTGGGTAGCCACCCGGCACGTGGAGAGCTCAGGAATCTATTACAAGCAAGCCTTCTTGGCAAGCCTGGAAAGGTCACTGATATTCATCCCTTGGGGCATGGTTAATTACCAGGTTGCGTTTGATTCACCTGCAACATCGGACAGAGTCCCCGTCGCACTACGTACGGCCCAACCCTTCCTTGTGAGGGTGCAGCATGGCTTCGAACTAAAGTCCGACCCTCTGGCTAGCGTCTCCAGCTCTCCCATGATAGTTTGCTTTCCTGGTCTTCCTAATCTCAGGCAGCGATACCTTCCTCTCCTCTTAGTGATAGGTGGTGTTATTGGGAGAGTGATGGAATCCCCCCCCCAAACCACCACTTCCGTTCTAGCTCAGATAGTCCAGATTCCATCCCTTTGTATCTCCATAGCCTCTCCGGAGTCAATTCCTCATGCCATATCGCTTCCTTGCCTCCGAGGAGATCCTATTTTGCAAAGAGTTGAGTGCTCCGTCCTCCAACACCAATGCTTCATTTCCTGGCAGATGGGACACCTTGCTAGAGTGTGTCCTCACCGTCAGTCCATAAGGGCGCCTCCAGTGGGTCCCCCCCCCCACCCCCCCCCACGGGTTCCCATTTCAGATCCTCATCACGGCAGTGGGGTGGATACCAACCCGCATGCATCACAGCACGAGGGCCCAGCCTCAATCAATCCCAATGCAGGAGAGTGGCAGACCGTTACCCTAAGGCAGAACCACCATCTGACTTCTAGAGCAAAGCAGCACCGCCAAGCCCATCAAGAGGATATGGTTTTGTGAGAGAACCGTTATGAGCATTTATCTCAGCAGTTCCCCGACAGTGATCCCCCCTCCCCCCCCTCCATGAGTTTGATTTGCCTGCACCATTGGACAGAGTCATGCAACTGAGCCTCGTCGCACTAAATACGGCCCAGGTCTTCTTTGCGAGGGTGCAACACGGCTTCAAGCCAACGTCCAACCCCCTAGCTGGATCTCAAGCTTTCCCGTGACAGTTTGCTTTCCTAGTCTCAAGAAGGAATACCATCCTTTCCTCCCAATGATAGGTGGTGTTATTAGGAGAGTGATGGAATCTCCCCCACAGCCGCTTCGGTTCTAGCTTGGACGACCGAGATTCCATCCCTTCGTATTTACATAGCCTCTCGGGAGTCACTTCCTCATGCCATATATGGGACACCCTGCTAAGTGATAGAATGCATAGCGGAAGATGGAAAGTGGAAACACAGGGGGGGGAGAGAGAGAGAGAGAGAGAGAGAGAGAGAGAGAGGAAACACAGGTATAGACCTGCTCTCAATATCATCAACCAAGAATACATGTCCCGAGCAAGAGGGGCTGCAGCAAATAATGCTAAGCAATGAATATGAGGGAGGGTACACCCGTATATATATGCCCATGTAGAGGCAGCCGACTAGGTCTACACGCCTAGGACAAATCCTCCACGACTAGCATAGATATCCAAGACTTCATAAAATGGGGATAAACTATGGGAAAAATATGTGAGGGGTGACCAGCCCCTCAAGCTAACATGGTCAGCCCTAAAGGCTAAAAATAGGACACCACATAGAAAGTCAACAGCAAGGAGATGGTCTAACACACCCTCTCAGCACCGGATGCTGAGTGAACTCAAAGAAGCCAAAGACGCCATCCTCGATCATAGATGAAAGACTGCAAAAACAGGTACCAAGAAAGCTCCACAAGCAATCTCCTCAGCAACTCCGCTACAAAAGCAACAGAAAAAGCTACCAGGTACACCGCTCCTCTGGAAGAAAACAACCATGTAGGCTGCGACGTGCTGCTCCAAATAATGGCTCCAAACCCAAGTGTAAGAACACTCCCCGAAGTCGAATGTCATGTATCCAGCTTGGAGAAGGTATGAAAAACCTCAAAACCAACCAAGATCAAATCCTGAAGATAATTTATCTTGAGAAAAGCAGGATGCTCCTCATTGGAACCCTCTGAGTCTATCTGCTCGAACTTTGGACCAAGAGTTGCCAAATGTTGAAAAGAAGCATCCTCGAAAAAAGTAGGCATCGCAAGATGTAAAGATACTGTAGAAAAGATGAGGTCCATCTACTCAAACTTCATACCATGAGTTGCCAAATGCTGTACATAAGCACAGTCCACTGAGGTAGGCATCGCCAGATGAAAGGACTCCACATCCCCCTCTGAAAAAAGATGTCGTCGGACTGGTACAAGCCCAACCTGATTCGATCCAAATCCAAAAAACTCTAGAAGTATTGTCAAATCCCCATAGGATCTCCTCGTAGAACGCTCCTGGTACATGACTCGAAACCTGCAAACAAACCAAACAAACATGACGAGGTGCAGGCCTGACTCACCTCCCAACCTTGACAACCATGGACAAGCCCACAAGTCTTGGTTGTCCCCACCAAGCCACGAGCTGAGCTAGATGGACATACCGACCAATCTCTACCTCGTGACGTCCCATACCACCACGAAGCTACCCTCGCGGGCCTTGAGACTGCTGCCGGCCTCGGTTGCATGAAGCAGGTGCACGTCTGCACTAGATCCAGGCTCCTGACCATAGAGCTCTCACAAAGACACGCGAGACTATATATCACTAATGACTAACCTTGGCCACCCTTTTATAGGCCCTTGGCCGGTCATCGAGCGTCCACACTTGGGCCCCCGCCCGTCCATACTTGGGTGCCCGCCCGTTAGTCTATCCCTAACTCAACTCGTCAGTCAGCTTGCCTAGCTCCAAGCTTCCCTAAACCTCGACGCTAGTCTTGTGTGCGTGTAGCACACGGTAGATACACATTGTGCACATGACATACTCCCCTTCCTCTAAGAGCTCACTCCTGAGCTCACTAAAAAGCCAGGGTAATCTCTCTGAAGAGTAGTCAATGTCTCCCATGTAGCGTCCTCCTCAACACGATCCTTCCACTTGATCTTGTATTCCGTGATAAGCGTATTACGCAATCTTCTTTCACGAAATCCAAGAATCTTTCAGGTTCGTGTAGAACAAATGTCATGTCCTCGACATCTATGATTTCTTGAGGAGTAACTAACTGGTCTGTTCCACCCAATACTTCCTTAAGTCTACTGACATGAAATACAGGATGAACTTTCACATGAGAAGGCAACTCCAATTCATATGCAACTGAACCAATCCGTCGTGTAATACGAAATGGTCCACAGTATATAGGGGATAATTTCGGAGATCGACTTGTCCGTAAAGTCTCAGAATCTTTCGGAACTTGCAAATACACCATCGTTCCTACCGAGAACTCTCTGGGTGAACGCTGTCTATTACAATAAAATCTGTCTCGATCTTGAGCACTTCTAATAGATTCCTGCGCAACTTGTAACATTTCTTGCATATCTTGCAAAAAATTACGTGCTCCATCATGCTGAAGTCCTGAGAATCTCACTGTAACAAGTGATCTAGGTTGAAAACCATACATAAGCATGAAAGGACTAAAACCTGTACTTGTATACTTAGTACTGTTATATACAAATTCTAACATAGGAAGATAATCCTTCCATGAACTCTGTCTTTTGGATACATATGCCAAAGCATATCCTCCAAAATCTGATTCACTCTTTCAGTCTAGCCATCAGATTGAGGATGATCTCAGGAACTCAAATTCAAAGTTGTTTCCAACTTCTCAAAAACAAGTTTCCAAAAATCACTCGTAAACTTAGAGTCCCTATCACTGACTATGTCTTGCCGTAACCCATACAGTCTAAACAATTGCTCGATAAACTGCCTTGCTAATTGCGTAGCTGTAATGGTCTTCCGGGTTAGTAAACATCTAGCCATTTTTGTCAAGCGATCTACCACAACCCAAATAGAATCGTGGCCTTGATGTGTTCTTGGCAATCCGGTAATAAAATCCATAGCACGTGTGGCCCTCTGTCACCACTCCTCACTTGGTGGATCCCGCGTTTCGTGGAGTTCTAGATGCACGGGCCCGTTTCATCATCATCCATTGTATGACACCATCTATCTAGGCACAATTCATATCTTCCCGGAGTGATGCCAGTCAAATGTGGAATGAGATTCAGAGGAGGTTCGGGAGAGTATCTTCCGTGAAGATTGCTAAGTTGGAGGCGGATCTCGAGAAGATTACCATCAGTGCCTCGTATAATATCATTGATAAGATTGGGGAATTCACAAGGATCAAGAGGCAGCTTGAGGAGTATGGGAGCTCAATCAACAACCCGATCCATAAACTGCTTGGTAAGCTGTCATCATCCTTTGACTCTTTCAAAGATCACATCTATTTCCGTGATCCTCTCCCCCCTTTTGAGGAAGTCATGAGTTATCTCCACGACAAGTGCATGCTTCGCGGAAAAGGCAAGTCAGAGTCTGCTTTTGTTGCCTCTAACAAGGGCAAGGACAAAGGCAAAGGCGAAAAAGGTAACTCCAACAACAACAAGCAGAAAGTCACCACAAAGTCATCTTCTGACGACGACGATTCTGACAGCAACAAGGGTTCCAAGATGAAGAAATCTTGTGAGTTTTGTGGCCGACTTGGTCATTCTGAGGTCAAATGTTTTGCTAGACAAGCTGGTTCCCGCAAAGCTAAAGCCAAAGATAAAGCAAAACAAGAGTCCTCCTCCGATGGCTCAGATTCTTCGCCAACGACAGAGGAGGGTACAAAGTCTCATGCTAAGATGGCTTTTCTTGCTGTCTATGATCCCCCATGTTCTTTCATCTTCACAAGAGCAGGATGAGTCCATCCTAGTGATCACAGAGGAGACTTCTGATCCGGAAGTCAGTGCCCTATCCACAACAGAGGATTATTTACAGTTTCTGATAGAGACCTTCTCAGTTCCTCTAATTCCTTTGGATGAGTATCTCCCTTCCCTTGTGTGATGCTATTATTGCAGATTTTCTCTCATCTCTTTCAGAGGAGGATAGTGGTTCTTCTACTGGGCAGGTGGATGATTTTGCCGAGATATCCTCACATATTCTGCAGCTTCCTCCTTTGGCAGTTGCTTCTCCTTCTTATGTTTCAGAGGAGGCTGTCCCCATGTCCCTACTTTGGACCTGGCAACTTCTACCATCTTGGAGCCTGTCCCTACTTTGAACCTGGCAACTTCTACTAAAACTGATGATCAGTTTGTTCCAGTGGTTATTTCATTTCCTCCTTCTTCAGAGGAGGAGTCTACTTCGGTCTCGATACTTGTTGCAGATGCAAAGGAGGTACCGTCTATGGTTCCATCTCCTGAGGGTTTCTCTCTTCAGATTGATCCTATTGTTTCGTCTTCGATATCTTCTCAATCCTCTCGTGGCTTCTTCCGAAGACCTTCTCGGTATTCAGATGTACCATATCTTCGCAAGCTTTGTGCCTTTAATGAGGAGGTTGTTCCTTCAGACTCTTTGGAGGTCTTCCTTCAGCGTGCTGGAGTCGGTCCGCCCATCTGGCGTTGAAGAGGAGGTGTTGGCATTATCATCTCCACATTGGGCATATATGTGCATATTTCATGCTGTATCTGGCCAGATTTATGAGGCCATGCATTCATTTTATTTTAGATATTTTTCTACTATTTTTGTCTATTTTTTAGACATTATTCTAGTATTTTTTGCATAGTCGGCCAGCCCACTGTTTTTATACTGACTGACCAGCTCTTGTCCAACCTATAAATAGATGGCTTGGGTTAGCATCATTAGCACTTCATTATTCAGCCATTGCTGTTGGTTGTATGCACCTATAGGCAGCCCTCATACTCTACTTCAGCAGATAACAAGTTTTCTACTTCAGTTCTTTTGCACATGTGCTTCTTTGCAAGATCTATTTGCTGTTTTTTTTATTTACAGCCATTCTTTCAAAAAGCAACATACTGAATCTGAAAAACAGCAGTATGCACAGAAAAAACAGCAAGCTTCTCGAACCCATACCTTTCTTTTGACCTCATCTTCTCTACCTACCGACTTGCTCGTTCACGAGGGTTGCTCTGATACCACTGTCAAATCCCCATAGGATCTCCTTGTAAAACGCTCTTGGTACATGACTCGAAACCTGCAAACAAACCAAACAAACATGACGGGGGTGCAGGCCTGACTCACCTCCCAACCTTGACAACCGTGGGCAAGCCCACAAGTCTTGGCTGTCCCCACCGAGCCACGAGCTGAGCTAACTAGACGGACGTACCGACCAATCTCTACCTCGTGACGTCCCATACCGCCACGAAGCTACCCTCGCGGGCCTCAAGACTGTTGCCGGCCTCGGCTGCATGAAGCAAGTGCACGTCTGCACTAGATCCAAGCTCCTGACCATAGAGCTCTCACAAAGACACGCGAGACTCTATATCACTAATGACTAACCTTGGCCACCCTTTTATAGGCTCTTGGCCGGTCATCGGGCGTCTACACTTGGGCGCCTGCCCGCCCGTCCATACTTGGGTGCCCGCCCATTAGTCTATCCCTAACTCAGCTCGTCAATCAGCCTGCCTAGCTCCAAGCTTCCCCAAACCTCGAAGCTAGTCTTGTGTGCGTGTAGCACACGGTAGATACACACTGTGCACATGACAAGTACCACTGTGCCCCAGGCACGATTAGCAACCACAGATCCAAAACATCCCACCGAGTCCAAAAGTCCATCCTCCAAAACAACAAACCTACACACCGCATCAAACCCAATGCAGAACTGGCAGGGGGAGAGGCATCCTCAGAAGCATCACAAAGAGAGGCAGAGGTAGACTCCTCACAATGAGGAAGGGAAGCAGGAATATAAACTGCAATGGTAACAAAATCCTCAAGCATCACTAAGAGCAGAAGACTATTCCATAAGTAGAATCAGATCCCAAGAATCAGAAACAAACAAGTGATCCATGTGAAAGGATCACACCTCACAGGCAAAACACCCTCCTTTCTCTGCAAACACTGCAAAGAACACAGGCTCGGACAAAAATAAACTCTACTCAGGATCTCTGAAAAGATCACTACTCTCCTCCAAAATCTGTAAACTCTTGTCACAGAAGAAAGTCTCCACAAATACAAAATAGCTCCCGAAACTGATCCTCAAGTGATGTAGCTGGAGATGGGCCCCCTTTGAGGGTAGAAAACTCCTTTGGGAAGCAAAACACAATCAAAAAACACTACTGTCCAACAAAAAACAGCACTCCACTGCCAACAGAAGGCAAGGAACATGAAGAAAACCCGGTAACTGTGTAGGCCAAGAACAAAACACAAGTATAGATGCTCCAAAATCAGCAAAACGCTCAATGAAATCAAAAATTCAGTGTCCTCCTCAAGTACCAAACTACCACCAAAGCCACAATCCACACAAAACCCCCTTTGCATGCGATATGTGTCCATTGGAGAAGAAAACGCAGCCAACTAGAGGGCTGCAAACCTGAAAATTCAGGTCGACCAGCTTCCACACCTTCTATGAGGAAAAACGCTAAAGAGAAGGTACCTTCGGGTCCAACGAATGAAGCTACCAGCAGAAATCAGTCCATAAAAATGTGCTGCAAATCTGAAAACGCAGAGGTAACGGGCAGTAGATAGGGCAGATTCTGGAAACATAGAAGAGATAGGAGAAAAAAACACAGCACATATGCTGCTGCTGTCCTGCACAGAACAAGCTGCCAGCACTACGGGGGGTAGTTGCTGCTGAATACTCAAGACTTGCTGCAAAACACCACCTGTAGAAAAAAACGCAACACTCCAAGGTGCTGCTGCCCTGAAAACAGAGCAGCCGATAGGTGTGAAAGGGATCTCAGGTGTCAAATCTGTAAAGGATGACCTCGGGCTGCAATGGAGAAGCGCCTGGAAGAGGCAGGCGAAGAGCAGCAAACCTGAGAAGAAAAAACGCAAGAGGGAGAGGAGGGAGCATCCAACGCTGCAAATCACCGGCGCTCTGATACCATGATAGAATGCACAGCGGAAGATGGAAAGTGCAAACATAGGAGAGAGAGGGAGAGAGAGAGATGGAGAGGAAACACAGGTATAAACCTGCTCTCAATACCATCAACCAATAATACATGTCCCAAGCAAGAGGGGAGAAGGCCTCGTATGTGAGGGACTGCAGCAAATAATGCTAAGCAATGAATATGAGGGAGGGTAGACCTGGCTATATATATGCCCATGTCCTCGGACGCATAGAGTGGAACCCTGGCTGACTCGTCCCAAGCTGGGCTCACATGGGACAAGTTTCCACTCCAGGTCCTGCACCTTCTTGTTCAGATATGTCTACGTGGCATCCAAGTGCGGGATGCACGTGGCATCCCCTTCTTCTTAACTTGACGGAAGCTGCATAGTCTCCAAATAGTCCGTCAATAAAGCCGGATAGTCGTCGAAGAACTCTTTGTCAAGCCATACCGCTTCATGGGTCCCTCGGTCCTAAAACTTTGTGAGAAATTGCCTTTGTCTTCGGCCTGAGCCATGCTTGAAGCGATGCAAAAGGATCTATTCTGGAACCATCACTTCAGCTTCATCAACTATATCTGATTCCGCTTCGTCTTTTACTTTTGAAGGGATTGGACCTGCATACGGTTTTAGCCAACTGACATGAAACACATCATGCATAGTCCAGCTCGGAGATAGCTCCAACTTCATTGAAACCTCGTTAATCTTTCTCTTGATGGGAAAAGGTCCGAAGCTCCTGAATGATAGCTTTGGGCATCGCTTGCCTACCTGTTTCAGTCTTTGCTTCATGATCCGCAGATAAACCCAATCTCCTTAGAACTTCACATCCTTTCGGTCTTTGTTGGCCTATCGAGTGTAGGCCTCCTATGCTTTAGCCACACTGACTCCAAATCTCCTGGTAAGACATTCTGTTCGCTTCAAGTACTGAAGACGAGGTCTAGTCAATAGTGACTGGAATGGTCTTCCGAACGCTGCTTCATATGGAGTTTTGCCTATAGCTGAAGAAAAGGAATCATTCAAAACAACTTGAACTAAAGACAAATACGATTCCCACTTACCTTGCTAATCATGAACATAATACTTCAACACATCAAAGGCCAACTGGTTGTAGATTTCTGACTGGCTATCAGTCTGAGGGTGAAATGCACTCGAAAATTTCTATTTAGTACCAAAGTTATCAAACAATGCCCTCCAAAAATGACTGGTAAACTTGGCATCTCAATCTGACACTATGGTCCTAGGGATCCTGCCAATCGAGTACCGATGCTGCCAAATGAACAAATGGGCAACATCTTCGGCGGTCACATTGGCCCTGCATGGAATAAGCATGACAAATTTGCTAAATCTATCAACAATAGTCAAGCACTAAGTATTACGTTTACCCAGACTAGGAGGCAGATTCGTGAAAAATCCATCAATATATCTTGGAAAGGTCCCTCGAGAATTGATAAAGGCTATAGCAACCCTATCTTCTTCCCACGAGGAGCTCACACTTTCTAACAAACGTCACACTGTTGCACATATGCAAACACATCTCGTCTCATTCGTGGCCAATAATATTGCCTTTCTAACTTCTCCAAAGTCGAATTCATGCCCCGATGACCACCAGTGACAACGTCATGGGCGTCGTGGAGAAGAGCTGCCCGAAACAACTTCATGACACAAAGTCGACCTTTGTAGAAAAGCCATCCATCGTGTATCAAAAAGTGGCATGGCCCTATGGCATCCAATGCCTGTTCCGACTGTGTATCAAATTCCTCGAAATCAGCGTACGTGTGCTTCATGTCATCTAGTCTCATACCAACAAGGTCAAGTCTAGTGGTCTGAATCAAAGTCATTGTTACCTTCCTGCTCAAAGCATCGGCCACTGGGTTAGCCTTTCCTGAAAGGTAGCCGATCATACCACCAAACTGTTGGAAGATCTGGCTCCAACGGTGCTGTATGGCACTCCACTGTGCACTTGGCATTGTCTGAATCCAACGTAATGCCTAATGGTCAATGCGAACCTCAAATTCTCAGCCATAAAGGAAATGGTTCCAATGTTTCAAGGCCTGAATAACTGCTAGGAGTTCCCAATCGTAGACCGAGTAATTCTTTTTCGCAAGCAATAACTTACAAGACATGTAAGCTACTAGATGGTCATTCTGTTGTAACACACCTCCAATTGCGATGTTACTCACATCGGTGATTACTTGGAATGGCTCGTCTCACGAGACAAGCGCTAGACAAGGTGCTTTTGACAACGCCACATTGAGATTCTTGAATGCCTCCAATGCTCGTGGAGTCATTCGAATCCGATGCCTTCTAGTCTTGACACAATTGAGCATATCGGTGAGATCCGCCGAGAGGTAAGAAAACTTGTCTATTTGAATGGAGTATGCTTGGCATATACCCACAAAGAATCTGATGTCATAAGCAGTCTGTGGTACTTTCCAATTGACAATCACGGCCACCTTGGCCAAATCAAGTTGGATGCCCTCGGCACTAATGATGTATCCAAGGTAGTGAACCTCGAATAAATAAAATTCTCATTGACATAGAGCTCGTTGCTTTCTAGCAACGTCAAGACTTTCTCCACATCAATGTCATGGTGAAAATGGAAGGGACAACTGAAAACGGAAGGAGCAACTGAACACGAAAAATCTGAGGATACACATATGCATGGCAGATAAAACAAGATGACAAATCTGCACACTACACCACACTAGGGGCCAGAAGATGGGCTGACCCCCCCTTTTATGGTTAGATTACCAAAAAGGAGTCTGCTTCCAATACAACTTTGCGGGTGCCCAGGGTTCACCATTGGCTGCACCTGTTTCTTCCAATACAATATGAAAACAAGAAAACATCACATAATCTGAATTTGCTCACAATTCTTAGCACAAGTGAGCATTCCCGGCATCAAGCACATGCAGGACAACTATGGACAGCCCATAGCACTCCCACATCAGCCCGGGACAACTCAACATCTTCATCTTCTTTCTGTCTAGCTCATAGGGCAAGTCGACCAGCCTCAAAGGCTGTTTTCAGCAATCAACCAGCCCTCTGTAGCCACAAAAGAAAGCGACCAGCAGTTGTGCACAAGCCTGCAAACCTCCGGTCAGAAGGAAAACTCTCTAGAAGCCCACGACCAGCTCTTCCTACCTCTTCTTAACATCTGTCCAGCCTCTATTCAAGCTGTAAATCAGCCGGCTGGCAGTGGAGAACATGCAGAAAGAGTCAGCCAGCTTCTCCCATGCAACTGGTGAACTTTAGTCGCGATGGATGGCTGTAGAAACTTGCCAACAGGCTGAAAAACCAGCCGACCAGCCCTCATGCACCCTGAAAAGCCTGCGCCCCCCTCAATCTGGAGTTTTTGTTAATACTGGAGACTCCCCTGCTGAAAATAGCCCACACGTGTGCTTTTCTGGTCCAGAAAGGGGCGGCTGCATGAAGGGAGTCCAAATAATGTCCAGTGCCTGGTCTTTGGCCGCCACGTGTATTAAATAAGTCCTGCTCAATGTGTACTCACTTATAAGTTGTCCAGTCACTTATAAGTGAGTATGAACCTGCACCCATAATTATTAACATGTGAACTCAAAGCTGTAAATTGAGTTTTTGGGAATACTTACCACCTGCAAAACACATGTAGACCATCTGTCAATCCCAAACACGTGTGCACATACAAGTCCACAGGGTGCCCAGGCATCCCCGGCCCCATGGACAACACAGGCAAAAATCTCAGGCATTGTCCAGGCAAACAAGATAAGTCATCCAAAGATAAAATAAAAGTCATGCACACACATGAGTGCAATTATATTGGAAGAAACACCCATCTGCTCAGTTGTATCTGATAAAATGTCGAGGGCTCATGATCCTTTCAGAACCTTCCCAAAACATAAATACACAAGATCTCCAAGATAGCTAGTCCCAGAGACTTTCATCATGTCAGGCTCCATGGCCATACATGTACACCATGTCACGCCCCACAAGCCACACATGTACTATCATGTCAGGCTACATCAGCCATACATGTACTGTCATGTCAGGCTCCATATGCCACACAGACACACCATGTCAGGCTACACCAGCCTTACATGTATGTCATGTCAAGCTCCACATGCCACACATGAACAGTAGAAAAAATAGAAGCTGTAAGGAATTTTGTGACATCCTCCCCGGCTTCTAAGTAGTTGCCCGCAACTGAAAAGCTTCCAAGTAGGCCTTCAAAAGTTCCGCATAATCCACAAAATAATCCTCGTCCATCCATTTTGCATCCATAGCCGAATAGTTTTTAAACTTCACAAGATACCTGCCACCTGCATGCTTGCGCTCTTTATGAAAAACTATCTGCTCAGGTTGCAATACCTCCTCAAGTTCATCTACTTCACGCGGATCTTCCAAAACTGGTTCCATAGGAGGTGGTCCCACATAAGGCCTTAACAAACTGACATGAAAGGCATTGTGGATTTTCCAGTGATCGGGCAATACCAATCTATATGCCACTTCATTTATTTTCTGCAAAATTTGGAATGGCCGGTAATGCCTGTTTGAAAGCTTAGGAAACCGGCCTTCCTTACCCGGCCGCTTCCAAAGACGTACTTTCTCAAACTTTAGCAATACCCAATCACCTTCCTTGAAAACCACCTCTCGCATGTGTTTGTCAGCTGCCTTTTTCTGCTTAGCAGATCTTTCTATGGCTGTCCGAACCTGTGCAAACGCAGTATCCAAATCACGGACATACTCATCTACTGCAAAGATTTCATCTTTTGTTCATAAGATAGGTGGAAGCACCACCTTGCCATAGACTATCTCAAATGGAGCCTTATTAGTTGAAGAATGCACTGTGTTATTGTATGCAAATTCAACCAATGGCAAATACTTTTCCCAATCTGACTTCTGCTCAGATACATAACATTTGAGCAAATCAAGCACAGATGAATTTACTATTTCACTCTGACCAACTTTGTGCCCATATTATCAAACAATGCCCGCCAAAATAGATTGGTAGTCCGAGGATCTCTATCCCCCACAATTGACTTGGGCATGCCATGATGTTTGAAAATCTGAGCTAAGAACAACTTTGCCATGTGCTCTGGCTTTATTGTTTTCCTCACAGGAATAAATTGTGCCTGTTTGCTAAAACGATCTATTAGCATCATCATAGCAATGCTTTCCCATGGTTCCTGTGGAATGGGTAAAGGCTAAAGCAAACCAGGTGTCTTGTGTCTGTCAAACTTGACTTTTTGACACACTATGCAAACTAAGTTGTCAAAGAAGCATATGAGGATGGCCAATTTCCTCTCTACGTTTCATTTTCAGATCTTGCACACCCCGGGAAAGAAGAATGTAGTGGCCGATGCATTGTCACGAAAGCCGTATGTAGCAGCTATCTCGGTTGCCTCTCATGGAGACTTGTCTACCATGCGTGATTTGTATCATACGGATGTTGATTTTGCCACTATTTGGGCTGATTTGTGGCTGGTCATGCACATGCCTCATATGTGATTAAAGAGAGTTATCTCATGAAAGATAATTGCTTATGTGTGGTGTCTGACATGAGACAAAAGGTTTTGGATGAGTGCCACACTCCTCCATATGCTGGTCATAGAGGCATAATGCCTACTACGCACATGATTGAGCGGTATTTCTTTTGGCCAGGTATGTGGAAGGACATAGAGGCACATGTACGTGCATGTATCACCTGTCAAAAAGTCAAATTTGATAGGCCAAAGGCACCAAGTTTGCTTCAGCCATTACCTATTCCCACGCAGCCATGGGAAAGTATTACAATGGATTTCATTATGGACTTGCCACGTGCCCAACAGGGTAATGATGCAATTTGGACAATTGTGGACAGGTTTAGCAAGCAAGCTCATTTCTTGCCGGTCAAAAAGACCATCAAAGCTGAGCATATAGTTAAAATATATCTTGCACAAGTGTTCAAACATCATGGAATGCCGAAGTCCATTGTGGGGGATAGAGATCCCAAGACTACAAGTCTTTTTTGGCGGGCCTTATTTGATAATATGGGCACCAAATTGGACTTCTCATCAGCTTATCACCCTCAAACGGATGGGCAAAGTGAGGCTGCAAATTCAGCCGTGTTGGATCTCTTGAAATGTTATGTGGCAGATAAGAAGTCTTCTTGGGAGAAGTACTTACCGCTTGTGGAATTTGCATACAACAACACGGTGCATGCATCTACGGAAAAGGCCCCGTTTGAGATTGTTTATGGTAAGGTGGTTTTGCCACCCATCCTTCGCACAAAGGATGAGATATTTGCAACTGATGAGTATGTAAGAGACTTGGATATTGCTTTTGCTGGACAGCCATTGCAAGGTCACAAGACAAGCATAAAAAGGCTGCCGACAAGCATAGAAGGCAATTGGATGTTAAAGAGAATGATTGGGTATTGCTGAAATTTGAGAAAGCAAGACTTGCAAAGAGGCCTGGCAAAGAGGGTGCATATCCTAAGCTTGCAACCAGGTACTATGGGCCTTTTCGAGTGATCGAGAAGATCAATGAAGTGGCTTTTAGATTAGCATTACCTAGTCATTGGCACATACACAATGCTTTTCATGTGAGTCTCCTTCGCAAGTATATAGAGCCGGAGCCCAGTGAAATGGTCATTGAGGATCCACCAGAAGTGGATGAGCTTGAGGAGATCTTGCAGCCAGAGCAGATTGTGTATCACAAGGAACGCAAGCTTGCTGCAGGCAAAGTTCTGAGGCGTTACCTTGTGAAGTTTAAGAACTATCTTCCCATTGATGCTAAATGGATAGGTGAAGAGTTCTTCAAAGATTGCCCGCATGTGCTTCAGACATATTTGGATGCTTTTCAGTTGCAGACAACTGTTTAGAAGCCAAGGGGATGTCACCATTTGGCCACCCAATTGGTCCACCCGTGCTTTCTTATCATGTATGTACATTGGACTGGTGCCCATGGCAGTTGTTTATGCCAGGGATTGATGCCACTCATGTGATACTGTAAACTTGGCTTTCCGTTGGGACTTGTGCCTCCGTGTACATGCTCGGAAATGCTTGGTGGATTGGTGTTCCATTGGGTCTGGTACCTCGTGTACTTGCCTGAAGCACGTCTATTTTGGTATAGTCTCATGAACGGGGATTGTCCATACCAATGCTGCATTGCATAGCATCTTTATGTGCTTGCTTGCAATTGAAATTGCATGCTGTTTTCATGCTTGCTTCACCAATGTGTAGTTCCGGGTAAGGAAACGCCTGCCCGTGAACCGTGCGTGTGAAACTGTCTGCTGACATGGTTGTGTGGTATGTAAACACATGGTAAGTATTACCCAATCTAGGCTCAAATAGCCCTTAGGACTTAGCCAATATTTATAAGTGAGTGCGTTCCCACTTCATTAAAGTTTGGGCGCCCAAAAGTCACTTATAAATTATGACCGCTTCCAAGTTCACACTCACTGAAGTCCTGAGGCGGACAAGACTCAATGTCCAAGACGACCTGATCCTCCCCTTTTACTCATAAATGGGCATCTTCCCATGTCCCTTCACCGGATTGGACCCCAATTCACTTACTTATTAAGAGAAAATTTGTGTTTTCTCTTCATGAAGATTTTTGGAGGCTGAAAACTCTGTTTTTCCACCATTTCTCTCCATTTCCAAGCTCTCCATAGCCATACCCGACTTGCTAGGGTGTTTTCCAAGCTTCCAAGAGTGTTTCCAAGTGCTAATCACTCTCCTACTCACTCCCAATGACTGAAATTCAGCAAAACAGCTCTCATTTTTGCTGTAATTTCTGGTCTTTTTGCTGAAAATCCTAATTTCAGCCTTCCTTTCTCAAGTTGAACCATAGGGGAAGCTTTCCCGAGGTTCCCTTCATCCTCTTGAAGACTTTTGTCGCAAAGAAAGGCGACAAATCAACGATCTCAACACTCCAAGAACTTCCATCACAAAGACTTCCGCTGTCATCGACTCCTCTTGCTATTGGTAAGCTTTTATGCTTAAATATGGGAGCAAGTAGCAGGAGGGAGGAACCGGATTACAAGATCACATACCCTGTGTAGTGTTCTCTTGTCCTACGTGCTCTCTTGTAGATTGTTGCTACCATGTATTGGTGGAACAATATAGAGAGCAGATGGTAGGGAACATGGGCACTTGAGAGAGTAGTGTGGATTGCATGTCTACATCGACAACCACTTGTTTGCAATACTGTATTCATATGCATTGGTATGGAAATCTGGTCAGAAATGCCCACGACACTATGTACTTGATTCTCCCAAGATCAATATACTCTATTTGAGGGAGGGGTCGGCCGTTTTGGCTCATTGTGTATCTCTTGTCAATTCAGTAATTTACTTCTTGTATTTGAACAAGTGTCCATCAAATCTTAATGTATTTAAGTGTATTGATTAGCATTGTGTTCAACCAAGTTACACACATTTACTTAATTTAGCATATAGTCGATTCTGTCCTAAAATAGTTAAGACAATCGTGAGGTGTATAACATGATCCTCAAGAGTACGACTATATATCAAATCATCATCCAGGAATACAACCACAAATTTCTCCAAATGTTCACGAAAAAGATCGTTCATCATTTGCTGGAAAGTGGCTGGAGCATTGGTTAACCCGAAAGGTAATACGAGAAACTCGTAATAGCCATACCTAGTCCGAAAGGCCCTTTCATGAATACGTATCTGGTGATAGCCAGTACGTAAATCTATCTTCGTGAAATATTTCGTTCCTGCTAACCGGTCAATCAAGTCATCTGATCTAGGGAGAGGATAACTGTTCTTAATTGTCAGCTTGTTCAATCTCTTGTAATCTATACACATTTTCCAAGTGTTGTCCTTCTTTCTCCTAAGCAACACAAGTGCACCCCAAGGTGATTTACTTGGACGGATATGGCCCATCCTCAAATAGTCTTCGAGTTGTTTAGCCAACTCATCTTCCTCAGCTTGGCTCATCCTGCAAGGTGGAATACTAACAGGGTGAGCACCAGGGACCAGGTCAATACGATGATCTACTATCCTTTCAAGTGGTAAGCCTGATGGCAGTTCGTTAGGAAATACATCTTGAAACGAATCAAGTATCTTCTGTAATTCTTTGCTTTCAAATACACTTAATTCATTGACATCCATAGAAGGTATGAGAAATAAAGAAAGTGGAATCAATACACAATGGAAAGCAGTATACAAAGAAGAATCCATTATATTACCAAAATCAACTGTATTTACAAGAGGTCCCTGAGAGGGATGTATACAATCACCTAAGATACTATACTGGGTGTTTCTATGTTCAAAAGAAAAAATATAACTAGACCAATCTATCTGGACTTGAAGAGTCTTAAACCACTCAATCCCTAATAACAAGTCTACATGTTCTAGGTGCATAATATAGCATTCCAGAGTATCTTTGTAGTCCTGAATCCGGATTGGTAGCATCTCCACCTTTCGATCCCATACTTGCCAACCCGCAAGTAGGCGTACCTCATATGTATGATCGTTAGTATCGTATCAAGATCCAATTTCTGCACAAGTTTGTAGTTAACAAAGTTGTGTGAGTTGTCAAGATCTAGAAGAATGTGGATTCTATGGCCATTCACTTCTTCATAAACTCGGAGAAGATCATGAAGCCAAAAACTTTAGAGTTGAACAGACAATCAGAACATGTACTAGGGCGAGAAAGTACAGTAACTTACGTACATGTCAAAGACAACTGGTTAGCTGTAACTCGCGGCGGCGGGGCCCAGGGGACTAGGGCCTTTGACACACTTGTTGATACCATCAATGCATATTAAAACATTTAAACATGGCCACAGCCTTAACACATATCCATCATCACTTTGCATAAAACATAAAGCAAGACAAAAAATCCACAAATGCTGAAAATGGAGCTTGCACGTGTGACACCGCATAGAGGCCGGAATGGGCCGACCCCCCCCCTTGGAGTATTTTATTACCCAAGGAGAATAATATCATGTACAAGCTTTGAGGGCCTTACTCTCCCCACGGGAGATGCCGGATCGTCCATATACAAATGCCATAACACAGCCCAACACAAGGCAACTGAGCCGGAACATAGGCTGTAGAAATGCCGAGCCAACAATATAATCCATATACCTCCGTGTGGGTACTGATTCTTCCCCAAAAACCACGGGTCTTCATGCAATAGAAAGGGTACAGCAAGTACAACTCTCCATTCAGCCGGTACAGCAGGTACAATGGCTGGTACAACTGGTACGGTGGCTGGTACAGCCGGTACGGTGACTGGTACAGCTGGTACAGCAAGTACAGAAGCTGGTACAGCTGGTACAGCAAGTACAGAAGCTGGTACAGCAAGTATAGTGGCTAGTACAGCCGGTACGGTGGCTGGTACAGCAGGTACAGCAAGTACAGTGGCTGGTACAGCCGATACGGTGGCTGGTACAGCAGGTACAGCAAGTACAAATGCTGGTACAACACATACAATGGCTAGAAATCATAATAAATGATTGAATACCCTTGCCTTAAGTCTTTCTTCGCGATGGAAGCCTCCAAAACAGTCCCCAACAGCCGGTATTCTTCATGGGCAGCCTTCAAGAGAGAGAGAAAGAGAGTAGCCATCATTAGGGCAACCTGTAACGGTGGTAGAGGCTAGTGTGGAGCAAGAGAGCCTCCATTAATGAAGAGAGAGGGCTCCAATTTATAGATTTGGGCCTCCCATGAGCTAAAATGGCAAGAGAAGGTTACGATGACAAGTGGAGAGCCACACAATAGCTGAAGTGACAAGTGTGAGGCCACTTGTCTCACTTTGGTCCACTTTCTTGCCACATGTCCCAATCTAAGAGATGGGTCCTTCCATAATCTTTACCTCTAAAAATATCCCAACTGGTAGACATTCTGTCATAGGCACTTTGCCAACTCTTGGTATCTGCTCAATTCCAGATGTAATGACGCGAACAGAATTTCCATCGGAGTCGGGCCAGAAATAGCAACTCTCCTAAATTTTAGGAGTGTGGCCTTTGTATTCTAGGATAATCCCCCATTCCCAAAGCTTGTACTTTCCAAATATTTAAACATCCTGGAGTCCACCAGACCCCTTTCAGACTGGGAAATGTCCAGGTTGGTGACATCCTCCCCAACTTCTTAAAAGTTGTCCGCAACTTTAAGCTTCAAGCCATATATTCAAGATATAATCATGTCCCATCGATTGGGCGAGACGAGACAGTCTCAAAAAATCCAATATAACTGAAGAATCCATGTCCCAAAGAAATGGGCGAGACTAAATAAGTCTCCATAATACCAATATCAAAATCATGTCCCAAGATAAATGGGTGAGACAAAACAGTCCCATAAGTCCAGATAGCATAATCCATGCCAATGCATATGAAATTCAACATTTAGAAAACAATGGTATGTCGATGTAGATCACCAAGGAGCTGCCTTGACGCCCGGCCCGACTTCAGTGCCCATATTCTCTACCATTGGCTCTATGTTCTACCAAGCAAGGTAGCAACATCTTGAAGAGCACTTAGGACAAGAGAAATACTACACAGGGCGGCTAAACAAGGAGTCCTGAAAATAATCACTCGCAGGCATAAATAACCTGGTGTTCCATACGCATTTCTGCTACACATAGTTTATAGGCATTTCGGCCACCAACTCACACTACCCTCTCAAGTGCCCATGTTCCCTTCCATCTGCTCTCTATTGTTCCACCCACACATGGTAGAAACAATCTTCAAGAGAGCACGTAGGACAAGAGAACACTACACAGGGTATGCTGTGCTTGTCACTACCCTTTGAAGTGCCCATGTTCCCTTCCATCTGCCCTCTATTGTTCCACCCTCACATGGTAGAAACAATCTTCAAGAGAGCACGTAGGACAAGAGAACACTACACAAGGTAAGTGAACCATGAGTTCCATAAGTCCAATGCATCCCAAATAAAGGGAGCCAAAAAGAATAATCCATCCCAGTAAAAGGGAGCCATAAACATAATCCATAAACCTGAGGATGGATCCAAATTCCTAGAAAAGAAGTCCAAGAATCCATACACCTGTATACCATAATCCTTGTATACCATAACTCTTACCACATACTCCGTGCTAACCACACACCTTGGAGTAGAGGTGAACTTAATCCATAAAAGCATCATATCCATGAGATAACCAAAGATTTCTTCTGTATAAACTCGAACAGATTCGTCCATAGAAATTGCCTGTTAAGCCCAATATCTATATAAATCTCGTCCAAGAAAGAAATCTCCATAGATATATTCCATCCCAATAAAGGGAGCCATGAAAAGAATTCATCCCATTAAAGGGAGCCATAAACAATGTTTCCCTGAAACCATCTCAAGGCAAACAACAACACCTTTCTCCTTGCATAGCTATACAAGGGTTAGTGAACATCAAAAACACTTCATAGTAAATAGCAAAAGTACCAACTTTGCAAACTCAAAGTATACTTAGCTATCCTTAAGATATCTTGAGATATATCTCCATATAGCTTGCCTGTAAGCTTGATAATATATAATCCACAATATCCATATGGAAAGAGTGCTAAACGTGTGCACATAAAGCCAACTCCATACTTCCAAGATAAATTTTGTGAATTCATAAATCCTTAGATCAAGCTGTCTATTGTTCATGCTCTTGCTTCATAGGCTCTGAAGTGGCTGGCCATGCTTAATAGCAATGATGGTAAGTGTGGTCCCCACTCCAGATCTTTTCTCTTCCTTATTGATAGAAGGAAGCCTCCGCTTCCAAGAAAGCCTATGCTCTGATACCAATGTAACTCGCGGCGGCGGGGCCCGGGGGACTAGGGCCTTTGACACACTTGTTGATACCATCAATGCATATTAAAACATTTAAACATGGCCACAGCCTTAACACATATCCATCATCACTTTGCATAAAACATAAAGCAGGATAAAAAATCCACAAATGCTGAAAATGGAGCTTGCACGTGTGACACCGCATAGAGGCCGGAATGGGCCGACCCCCCCCCTTGGAGTATTTTATTACCCAAGGAGAATAATATCATGTACAAGCTTTGAGGGCCTTACTCTCCCCACGGGAGATGCCGGATCGTCCATATACAAATGCCATAACACAGCCCAACACAAGGCAACTGAGCCGGAACATAGGCTGTAGAAATGCCGAGCCAACAATATAATCCATATACCTCCGTGTGGGAACTGATTCTTCCCCAAAAACCACGGGTCTTCATGCAATAGAAAGGGTACAGCAAGTACAACTCTCCATTCAGCCGGTACAGCAGGTACAATGGTTGGTACAACTGGTACGGTGGCTGGTACAGCCGGTACGGTGACTGGTACAGCTGGTACAACAAGTACAGAAGCTGGTACAGCAAGTATAGTGGCTGGTACAGCCGGTACGGTGGCTGGTACAGCAGGTACAGCAAGTACAATGGCTGGTACAGCCGGTACGGTGGCTGGTACAGCAGGTACAGCAAGTACAAATGCTGGTACAACACATACAATGGCTAGAAATCATAATAAATGATTGAATACCCTTGCCTTAAGTCTTTCTTCGCGATGGAAGCCTCCAAAACAGTCCCCAACAGCCGGTATTCTTCATGGGCAGCCTTCAAGAGAGAGAGAAAGAGAGTAGCCATCATTAGGGCAACCTGTAACGGTGGTAGAGGCTAGTGTGGAGCAAGAGAGCCTCCATTAATGAAGAGAGAGGGCTCCAATTTATAGATTTGGGCCTCCCATGAGCTAAAATGGCAAGAGAAGGTTACGATGACAAGTGGAGAGCCACACAATAGCTGAAGTGACAAGTGTGAGGCCACTTGTCTCACTTTGGTCCACTTTCTTGCCACATGTCCCAATCTAAGAGATGGGTCCTTCCATAATCTTTACCTCTAAAAATATCCCAACTGGTAGACATTCTGTCATAGGCACTTTGCCAACTCTTGGTATCTGCTCAATTCCAGATGTAATGACGCGAACAGAATTTCCATCGGAGTCGGGCCAGAAATAGCAACTCTCCTAAATTTTAGGAGTGTGGCCTTTGTATTCTAGGATAATCCCCCATTCCCAAAGCTTGTACTTTCCAAATATTTAAACATCCTGGAGTCCACCAGACCCCTTTCAGACTGGGAAATGTCCAGGTTGGTGACATCCTCCCCAACTTCTTAAAAGTTGTCCGCAACTTTAAGCTTCAAGCCATATATTCAAGATATAATCATGTCCCATCGATTGGGCGAGACGAGACAGTCTCAAAAAATCCAATATAACTGAAGAATCCATGTCCCAAAGAAATGGGCGAGACTAAATAAGTCTCCATAATACCAATATCAAAATCATGTCCCAAGATAAATGGGTGAGACAAAGCAGTCCCATAAGTCCAGATAGCATAATCCATGCCAATGCATATGAAATTCAACATTTAGAAAACAATGGTATGTCGATGTAGATCACCAAGGAGCTGCCTTGACGCCCGGCCCGACTTCAGTGCCCATATTCTCTACCATTGGCTCTATGTTCTACCAAGCAAGGTAGCAACATCTTGAAGAGCACTTAGGACAAGAGAAATACTACACAGGGCGGCTAAACAAGGAGTCCTGAAAATAATCACTCGCAGGCATAAATAACCTGGTGTTCCATACGCATTTCTGCTACACATAGTTTATAGGCATTTCGGCCACCAACTCACACTACCCTCTCAAGTGCCCATGTTCCCTTCCATCTGCTCTCTATTGTTCCACCCACACATGGTAGAAACAATCTTCAAGAGAGCACGTAGGACAAGAGAACACTACACAGGGTATGCTGTGCTTGTCACTACCCTTTGAAGTGCCCATGTTCCCTTCCATCTGCCCTCTATTGTTCCACCCTCACATGGTAGAAACAATCTTCAAGAGAGCACGTAGGACAAGAGAACACTACACAAGGTAAGTGAACCATGAGTTCCATAAGTCCAATGCATCCCAAATAAAGGGAGCCAAAAAGAATAATCCATCCCAGTAAAAGGGAGCCATAAACATAATCCATAAACCTGAGGATGGATCCAAATTCCTAGAAAAGAAGTCCAAGAATCCATACACCTGTATACCATAATCCTTGTATACCATAACTCTTACCACATACTCCGTGCTAACCACACACCTTGGAGTAGAGGTGAACTTAATCCATAAAAGCATCATATCCATGAGATAACCAAAGATTTCTTCTGTATAAACTCGAACAGATTCGTCCATAGAAATTGCCTGTTAAGCCCAATATCTATATAAATCTCGTCCAAGAAAGAAATCTCCATAGATATATTCCATCCCAATAAAGGGAGCCATGAAAAGAATTCATCCCATTAAAGGGAGCCATAAACAATGTTTCCCTGAAACCATCTCAAGGCAAACAACAACACCTTTCTCCTTGCATAGCTATACAAGGGTTAGTGAACATCAAAAACACTTCATAGTAAATAGCAAAAGTACCAACTTTGCAAACTCAAAGTATACTTAGCTATTCTTTGCCAGGTTGGTCATGAAGCCAACAGAAATATCTCGTCACCATATCCTTAAGATATCTTGAGATATATCTCCATATAGCTTGCCTGTAAGCTTGATAATATAATCCACAATATCCATATGGAAAGAGTGCTAAACGTGTGCACATAAAGCCAACTCCATACTTCCAAGATAAATTTTGTGAATTCATAAATCCTTAGATCAAGCTGTCTATTGTTCATGCTCTTGCTTCATAGGCTCTGAAGTGGCTGGCCATGCTTAATAGCAATGATGGTAAGTGTGGTCCCCACTCCAGATCTTTTCTCTTCCTTATTGATAGAAGGAAGCCTCCGCTTCCAAGAAAGCCTATGCTCTGATACCAATGTAACTCGCGGCGGCGGGGCCCGGGGGACTAGGGCCTTTGACACACTTGTTGATACCATCAATGCATATTAAAACATTTAAACATGGCCACAACCTTAACACATATCCATCATCACTTTGCATAAAACATAAAGCAGGACAAAAAATCCACAAATGCTGAAAATGGAGCTTGCACGTGTGACACCGCATAGAGGCCGGAATGGGCCGACCCCCCCCCTTGGAGTATTTTATTACCCAAGGAGAATAATATCATGTACAAGCTTTGAGGGCCTTACTCTCCCCACGGGAGATGCCGGATCGTCCATATACAAATGCCATAACACAGCCCAACACAAGGCAACTGAGCCGGAACATAGGCTGTAGAAATGCCGAGCCAACAATATAATCCATATACCTCCGTGTGGGAACTGATTCTTCCCCAAAAACCACGGGTCTTCATGCAATAGAAAGGGTACAGCAAGTACAACTCTCCATTCAGCCGGTACAGCAGGTACAATGGTTGGTACAACTGGTACGGTGGCTGGTACAGCCGGTACGGTGACTGGTACAGCTGGTACAACAAGTACAGAAGCTGGTACAGCAAGTATAGTGGCTGGTACAGCCGGTACGGTGGCTGGTACAGCAGGTACAGCAAGTACAATGGCTGGTACAGCCGGTACGGTGGCTGGTACAGCAGGTACAGCAAGTACAAATGCTGGTACAACACATACAATGGCTAGAAATCATAATAAATGATTGAATACCCTTGCCTTAAGTCTTTCTTCGCGATGGAAGCCTCCAAAACAGTCCCCAACAGCCGGTATTCTTCATGGGCAGCCTTCAAGAGAGAGAGAAAGAGAGTAGCCATCATTAGGGCAACCTGTAACGGTGGTAGAGGCTAGTGTGGAGCAAGAGAGCCTCCATTAATGAAGAGAGAGGGCTCCAATTTATAGATTTGGGCCTCCCATGAGCTAAAATGGCAAGAGAAGGTTACGATGACAAGTGGAGAGCCACACAATAGCTGAAGTGACAAGTGTGAGGCCACTTGTCTCACTTTGATCCTTTTTCTAACAAGTGTCAGGCCACTTGTCTCACTTTGGTCCACTTTCTTGCCACATGTCCCAATCTAAGAGATGGGTCCTTCCATAATCTTTACCTCTAAAAATATCCCAACTGGTAGACATTCTGTCATAGGCACTTTGCCAACTCTTGGTATCTGCTCAATTCCAGATGTAATGACGCGAACAGAATTTCCATCGGAGTCGGGCCAGAAATAGCAACTCTCCTAAATTTTAGGAGTGTGGTCCTTTGTATTCTAGGATAATCCCCCATTCCCAAAGCTTGTCCTTTCCAAATATTTAAACATCCTGGAGTCCACCAGACCCCTTTCAGACTGGGAAATGTCCAGGTTGGTGACATTAGCTGCCTTTGGCTTGGGTCCTGCGTTGGTCTTTGCACCCTTTTGCTTCGGGCACTTGTTACGCATGTGTACTTTTCTTTGCAGATGAAACAACGTCTCTCCTTCTTGAGCTTCAAAGCTTTAAGGAGACGTTTCTTCTTCGCTGGTGTCAAAGTTGAATTCTTTGAAGGTTGGTCCGAAGACTTTCCGTCAGTCGTGCTAGCCATTAGTGCGGAGAACTTCCTTTTGTGCTTGTTCCCCTGCTCGGTAACGGGTTTAGACTTGGAAGAGACCATTGTATCATCATAGATACGAGCGGAATGAATGGCCTCGTCCAAGGTTTTGCATTTGTTATTTTTAATCTGTAAACGATATGAGTCGGGTAAACCGGCTACGAAGAACCCCAAAAGAGTTGTGGGATCCATCTTCGTAGCTTTCATATGCAAGTTCCTAAATTTCTGGAGATATACCTCATAAGTGAGATTCTGCGAGGTCATGGTCAAAGTAGTAAACCGGGCAACAACATCATAGTCATCCTCCTTCTTGAGGAATTCTTTCTTGAAGACATCTTCGAACTGTGTCCAAGTCGTTGGTTTAGGATTGAGTTCTTTCCACCAAAGCAAAGCTTTGCCTGAGAGGAAACCTGCTGCTAATTGGATCTTTTTCCCATCGTCATATGGATGGAACTGAAAAAGGACTTTCCACTTATATAGCCAAGTGTCCACTATCTCCTTGGTACGCTGCTTTTGCTCGCCCCCGAACTGTTCCGAAGTAATATTGGGGCTTAAAGCAGATACCAAGGTATCCATACCCGAAAGAGTAGATAGGGTAGTGGTCAACAAAGAGATGGAGTTCTGTAAAGCCTGCATCTGCGCGGCGATTTGTGCTTGACGTTCCAAGGAAGAAGCTTCGAGAGCAACTTTAAATTCTTGGAAATCTGATTTGACACATAATCGTCGAAAAGATCGACATCGGTATCTTCCGTAGCCAACAGGTCTTCACGTTCGATAAGGAGCTCTCTCATATTCTTGGGTTGACATCTTGAAGAGGGCAAGGTGAGAGAAAAGTTGATCTTGCTCAAATAAGAGTACTAGGGAACTCGAGAGCTTGAGAGCTTGAGAACTTGAGAGATGTGTGACTAGAAGCCCGCTTAAGGGAAATATATAGGCTTCCCCAAAAGCCAACTTTAGCTTTTGCTTTTGTGTTTTTTTTTGGCAATATATATATATATATATAATCTGTTTTCTTAAAAAAAGAAAAAAGAAAAAAAACAATTATAAAGCTTACTTAGGTTTCTTTTTTTTTCTTTTTTTTTTACCCCTTTTTCCAAAGTGTGGGCTTATAAAAACGTTAGGCACATCTGAAAATACCCAAAGCAATCGATTGTTTTTTTCCTTTAAAAAAAACAAAAGCTAAAAAACAACTCGCAACTGCTTTACTAAATTCTGCGCCACCCGTTTGCCTGCCGTCGGGCACCGCCTGCACTCGACTGTCGCAGGCGTTCAACGTGTGCGCCTGAACTTGCTGCGCATACAGTCGACCGCCAGCGCATAACCTAGCACGCTTGCGCCTACTTGCCAATACAACGGCCGCCTGGGCTTTATGCTCCTACCTGGCTGCGAGTACCAACCTGCCAGCAAACCGCCTGTCTGTGTATACCAGCCGCCAATGATTTTAGTTCCACCTGCCTTGGCTGCGTATACATGCTTCAGGGCTGCGCTTCACACCAAGCGTCACTTCTCTCTCTCTCTCTTTCTCTCTCTCACTCTCTCTTGCATACAGCCGACTGGCTTTTCTTGTTTTCTCTCTCTTCAAAACTGTTCAAACAGTTGCAAAAACACAGCCCTTCTTCTTGCTAAGCAAACCAACCCAACTAGACCACAATCTCTACCATCACAGCCTCCTACGATGAAAAAGCAACATACTTAATCTGAAAAACAGCAATATGCACAGAAAAAACAGCAAGCTTCTCGAACTTATACCTTTTCTTCGACCTCTTTTCCTCTACCTACCGACTTGCTCATTCACGAGGCTTGCTTTGATACCACTGTCAAAACCCCATAGGATCTCCTCGTGGAACGCTCCTAGTACAAGACTCGAAACCTGCAAACAAACCAAACAAACAAGACAGGGGTGCAAGCCTGACTCACCTCCCAACCTCGACAGCCATGGGCAAGGCTTTGCAATCCCCACCGAGCCACGAGCTGAGCTAACTAGATGGACGTACCATACCGCCACGAAGCTACCCTCGCGGGCCTCGAGACTGCTGCCGACCTCGGCTGCATGAAGCATGTGCACGTTTGCACTAGATCCAGGCTCCTGACCATAGAGCTCTCTCAAAGACACGCGAGACTCTATATGACTAATGACTAACCTTGGCCACCCTTTTATAGGATCTTGGCCGGTCATCGGGCGTCCACCCTTGGACGCTTGCCCGTCCATACTTGGGTGCTCGCCCGTTAGTCTATCCCTAACTCAGCTCGTCAATCAGCCTGCCTAGCTCCAAGCTTCCCCAAACCTCGAAGCTAGTCTTGTGTGCGTGTAGCATACGGTAGATACACACTATGCACATCACACACACATACACACACACACACACACAGAGCACAAATTCTTCAAAGAGCTAGATGCCCCCAAGCCTCAAGTTCCCAACCGTCTTCTTGCCAGCTCCAGGTTAGGAACATACTCCAGTGCCATAGAACGGCTCCCCAACAAGAGGTTGGCAATGATGCCACCTACTCGGCTCTTTCTGGTACCACATGATTTGCTGGGTTGATTTCAAGGTGTGGGGAGTATATGTGGATCCTGTTTTTGAGTAGTTAGTTTTTCTTTTCATGTTTCGCTGGTATACGTGTTACTCAACGGATCACTTATACTACTTTTGGTCTCATAGACTCTTTGGATTTTTTGTTGACGTGAATAAAATCTCTCTCTCTCTCTCTCTCTCTCTCTCTCTCTCTCTCTCTCTCGGGAGGGTAAAGAGCATGAATATGCAAAGTATGTAACACAAGACAAACTGAGACAAAAGAGCACTATCTGTTCAAAGATCCAGTATATTATTATGAGACAAGGCCAATTCCATTGCCTCTTCTAAGAGGGTTTTGTCCGCTTCGCCCAAGTTATCTATATCCTCAAGAGGTGCACTACTAAGAAACCCTATGTATCACGTGCATGCAAGGGGTATTTAAAAAACCCCTTACTTGTTAATTTTTTATGAATAAAATGACCTTTTTTGTTTTATGGACTTACGGGTTTTTTAATAATCGATTAAAAAAGTCCCTTTTGTAAATGTATTTCTGTAAGTTTACCTTATACTTAGAAGTAAAAAACCCCTTCATCTAAACTGACGTGATATAGTTACATTTTCTTAAGTGAACCCCTCGAGTCTATATCAAGAATAAGGATGTTTAGGCCTCTGTCTTCCCAAGCTACTTTGTCATAGCGATACTCTCAACAAGAATCGTCAAGCTCGCACATGGGATTGAGAGCAGCAATCTGATTTGATTTAAACTTCTATTTAAAGCATCAAAGGGCCACCACCCCTTCCACACAGACCTTGGGTGTCATCATTACAAGAGCTCAAGTTCAACTACATCCTCCGGTTGCACATAAGCACTCCCCCACGTGATGTAGACATAGATAGTTCATATTCTGTATATGACTCTGCCATCAGGAGAGCTTCAAGGCCTTTTGTAAATGTAAAGCGCAGCATATTTTGTTCTTCTTGAGAGCGTCTTGTTTAGTGAGAGCTTTTTCTTTCCACAGCTCTCATGGGTTACATGTACTACCTTTGGTCTCCGTTTGGGTCTTTTGTAGACGTCTCTGTGTGACCGCGCTAGGATCATTTGGCATAGCGACACCCCTGACTAGCAGTGATCGTTTGTGGCTGGGTTAACTGTTGACTTTTGTGTGATCTTAAAAGTCTGATACACATAATAGAGAGGGGGGAGAGAGGGAGAACTACAAAATTATTTCCAAAGAGAAAAGCCATAGATCATATCGAGTAGTAACCTTGGTGGCAGAGCTTGACAACCAGCGAAGCGGGCCGTGGTGAGGACAAAACGGGGTGAGGGCGAGGTTTGAGAGGAAGCCATCCCCTTCTTGTGCTGGTTGGTGCGCGGTGGTCGAAACCCAGTCTCGAGGCCCCCTTCAATGGACACAGTGAAGTCATGGTCCAAACCAAGCTATCGCCTAGCAGAAAAATAAACGGAATTCGCAAAAGAATGTCATATGGCAGTGCTGCAGCTCGCTCTTCGAAGGCAGTCGCGAAGGGAAAAGAGGGGACTCGGATGTTGGAAACTTCATTTCTTTTGTATGGCAGGGATTTGGTAATTGCCCCCCTTAGGGAATTCCTCTTAAACACTTCAGCCCTAGCTGTCAATGTGGGTAGTAGGTAAAATTTAGTCTTACAATTAAAAATAGACAAAAGAGATTACAGAAAATCAGGGATTTGGCATCAATGTGGGTAGGGAAATTTTTACTTGGTTATTAGATCTACCATTTGGTGATAAAATTAGGGGTTTTTCGTTTAGTGGAAATTTTATTTGTTTGCATGCTTTGAATTTTTAGTGGACATTTCGTGTTTCCCCTATATGATGTTACAATTGTGTGATTTGAGATTAATTTGTAATCAATAATAGGTATTTGGGATTGGCTTTTTTGGCAAAGTTTTGGTGTGGTGCTTATGACCGGCTCCAAGTCCTTTGACACTTGATTGTGGGTTGGGCAAAATCTGAGATTTGATATCAATGTGAGTAGGGAAATTTTAGGGTTACAATTAAATAGACAAAAGAGATTACAAAAAATCTAGGATTTGTCATCAATGTGGGTAGGGATTTGACATCAATGCACATAGATAAATAGACAAAAGAGATTACAATTAGATAAACAAAAGAGATTACAATTAGATAGATAAAAGAGATTACAAAAACATAATCTTTACTTTTTGCCATCAAAAAAGGGTGTAGAATTCTAAGCATAACAATGGTTTTATTTTCCATGCAAGTGCTAAACCAAAAAATCCATACGAGGCTATGGCATGGAATCCTGATATGGCGCCTCTATCTGGGCAAGTCATGTGACTTTTGGATTACCACATCTTCTTTAACCACTACATTCTTGCCATGCAATGTTGTGCACTATCAACCATACGTGCTCTACCATACGTGCTCTGCATTTCCAGCAATACCACCCTCCCATAGCATAGCATGTAGATGCTCATAGACAAGTTTCAAAGGCAAGTTGTTGGGCCTCTCACTACCTTCTTTTGCAAGCTTAGCCACTCATGCACCTTGTCTCTACATCCTTTGCTGATTTGTAGCTCTCTAGCCTCTTCTCTGATTCTATGCTCTCTTTTGCTTATTTGCCTTTGCAATTTCATCCTTCTTAGCATTATTTTCCTTTATGATTTCAATGTATTGTTTAGAAGTAAGAATCAACTCTTGGTGTAGTCTGCAAATACTTCACTACGCCAAGACTTAATCTCTACTCACAAACGGTTTTGTAAGAGATCCAACACTTTGTTGTGATCAGTTGTGTAGCTCTCAAAAAATCACCTCCTTGATGGAGTCCCTACTGTTAGTGGAAGGCTAATCCATTCCCATTTCTTGTATCCTCACTATCCCATATGTCTCTTCCCTCTTCCACATGATTGCCTTGATGCATTTAGTGGCCATATCTTAGTAGCTTTAAACCCGGCCTTGATATTCTCCTTTGTACGCATAAAAATTTCAATGCTTTTAAAGCAATCCCTACTAGTTTCGACTTGCTTGCTTAGTTGTTAACGGTCCAAGGAAATGTGTTTTATATAATAGGTCTTTCCATACATCTCATATGGGACCATGTACCAAGATCACTGCTTCCTTTTAGCATCCATTCCTTTGCTACTTTGGAGGTGTGGCTTGAGGAGGAAGCCATCTCCTTATCCTTATGGTTCCTTTTATGTCCTTACAATTATTTAGAGGTGTATGATTATGCATTTGCAAAATGATGATAATATTTAAATACATAAACAGAAGCAAAAACAAGTAATGTGGATTCAAAAAATAGAAACTATTTAAAAATGAAAAGTGGGTCCAAAACTTAGATATGACTTGCTACTTTTTGGCTATCATTGAGACAAATGATCAAGGAAAGGAAAAGATAAGGTTGGTGAGCAACCCAAAAATATACATGATGTGATGGGTGAAAGTGTAAACATTGGTAACATATCTAGTGGGTCAAATCAGGACCTAGATGAAGAATTTGGGATACTATCTATCTACACATCTGGTGTAAGGAAAATGAGGTCTATGCATGCACCAAGGAGGTTGCCAAGAATCAAATATCCAATACACATATGTACTTATGATGGTTTTGGTGCTATGCATTATGCATACTAACACAGATTATACATGATGTTGAGGCCACTTGTGTATGGGTCATAAACACTGGGGCGAGTGGCAATGGTGGATGATGAGATGAATGCACTAGAAAAGAATGGTACTTGGGATCTAGCTGCGTTGCCACGGATAAGAAAGCTTTTGGTTTTGTAAATTGGTTTCAAAAGGGTTTGCATAAACTCATGGGATCGATTATGAGGAAACACTTAGTCATGTTGCAAAGATGACAATTGTGAAATGTGTGATTGCTTTGGTGGCACCTAGAGGATGGACATTACACCAAATGGGGATATTAAGAATGCATCCTTGAATGGTGAATTTTAAGAAGAAGTGTATGTGATATAGCCGCCAGGTTATGAGCATCCAAAACGCCCAGGTTTTGCTGGTTGAGAGAGTATTTATATGGGTTAAAGCAGGCACCATGTGCATGGATAGACAAGATTAGTCACTATATTGTATCTATTGGATTAAGCATTGCTAGTGTGTGGACCATCTTTATATGTGAGAAAGAGAGATTTGGACTCATAGTCATTTTGATTTATGAGGATGATTTGATTTTTTATGACTAGAGACAGTGGTGATGAGGTTGTACATGTAAAGCAACAATTGATTTATGTGGATGATTTGATTATGACTAGAGACAGTGGTGATGAGGTTGTACATGTAAAGCAACAATTGATGGGAAATAAAAGCAACATTAGTGTCAATAGCAAAGCAAATGCTACCACTAAGCTTTAGCCTTTCAATGGGGTGCCATCTGCATAACCAAGTGAGATAGTATATCCATATCCAAATAAGCATGAATGGTGGGTGTTGATAATGCAAAAGCCATCTCCCCCTTGCCACAAAACACTAGCACCAAAATCCTAATGACACTATACTAAACCCACATATCTATGTGTGGTTCCAAAGAGTTTGTGTCACCTTTAAATTAAAGAACTAGTACCTAGTCCAAGTGGTTGCTCTTAGTGCCACACCCACATCAAAGTAGCTCGTGTCATCTAGTTAAAAGCCGATCTGCCCAATTCACATTCATGAGTGTGGTGCCAAGTCCACGTGGAACAATAATGATAAATTCATTTAGTGCCTGATCGACATGGCTTCCTCTAGTGTAAGATCCCATGTGCAAAAAATGTAGCTAGAGAAGGGCATCAAACATGCTATCCTTGAATTGATCAACACATGCATATTGTCATCAAAGACTTTTTCAAACTCATGAAACCTTAGGATTCTCAAGAATTATCAACAATTCAAAAAGTGAAAGATTAATCTTCATAAAGCTCATATTCCTCATAGTCTATAAAGTCCTCCTCTTCTCATAAGCCTCATATAATGAGAGTGTGGTATTGTATCTTTCATCTATTGCTTTGCTTAATTAACATCTAATTAGTCTCTCTTAATCTTCATCAATGTCTCATGTTTTGACATTAAAACTTGTATGTAGCCTTGATTAGCATTTTCCTAGTTGTTAAACATCATTAAAGAGTGTTTCATTATTTCATCATTATAGAGAATTTGATTATTTCATCTACAATGGCAATTAGGTAACATCTCTTTTGTAGCACTATTAGGAGCAGGCAATCCCCAAACTAGCCTGTAAGCACACACAATGCAAGTAGAAGTACCACCTCTTAGAGGACAAACCTCAAAAAAATCGTCACCATACCAATACTTCCCACAAGTCTACATGACCTTGAATTATCCATAATAGTACCCATTCCAACTGTGTTTACCACCATCAAGCTCTTTTGGCAATGTTATACTTTAGAGATACAACAATGAGTACTTTGAATGCAAGGGTGGCATTTCAACACCTTTGGATGACATGGTTGAGACAACATTATGGAATTTCTTTAAGGACATGGTTGAAACAACCTTCTGGACTTTCTTGAAGTCTTCCACTAAACCACATAGTTTCTATATTCACGCAAACCTTTTCTACCACTTATCGAACTACTTCCTACTGTAACTCACCAATTCTGAGGATGGAGTTAAGGAGGGATTATGTTAACCACATTGGGCTAACATTACTTCAACGCGTGATCTCACTACTTTGTACCACTGTTTATAATCATGCTTTATAACCATGCCAAACACTTAATTTCATAAGATTATGAGATCTACCCAAGCCTACCACATGTATATTATCAAATAAGGTGAAAATGTGTAATACATAGCCTAAGTAGAAGCTTATCTAGCTTTTGGGGCCCCAAGCATTCCTCGAACACTTATAGATATGAGGCAATGTATATAAGACATTTTTCAATAATGAGAAAGGCACTATTCCCATTAATCAAAATTGAGCTAGAGTTTTCTTAACTTTCTAGCTTGGAGCTCATGGCTTGCATGCTTGCTTTTTTTTATTAATGCATGCTTGTGGTGGATGGTCAGGTTTTGCATGCTTATGTATGGTTAGGTTTTTTATTAATGCATGCTTGTGGATGGTTAGGTGTTTGCATTAGGTTTTGCTTGTGTATGATCTCTCTCACCCCCTTAGGTAACTCTCACTTATTTCATCCTCTTGTAAGAATGGCATTGAGTAAATTTTGAGCTTTATCTCTCTCCTCCTTCCTCACCACCCATTTGTAAGGACTCCATTTGGTGGCAAGATTGAGTGCCCTAGCCTCTCCACAAGGGAGGATTATCTTCTCCAAGATTACTAAGAGTAAACAAAATTCATAGGAAAGGGAGGGAAAGTTCCATTGGAGGACATTGAACACCATGAAATGGAGGAAACGCAAACATAGGTTCATGCAATGGAGGAATCTTCAAATGTAGGTGATTTGTATAATGGCACCAGACATAAATACCAAGTATCCAACTCCTAGCTCTAGTAGCTCTGTTTCTTCATCGTGGTGCTTTCTTTTGTGATTTCTCCTTCTCGAAGATACTTTCTTCAACTTTTTTGCTTACTTTCCTTGACATTTTTTTATTCCTTTTATCCATTTTTGAGGGACTTAGGATGGGAATGTTTACACCAGGTACGAGTACTTCTCTATCTCTCATGGTCTCTTGAACTGTTTTTATCCCTTTTTGAGGGACTTAGAACGGGAATGTTTACACTAGGTATGAGTACTTTTCTATCTCTCATGGACTCTTGAATTTCTTTCTCCTAATTAATGCTTTGATTAATCCTCCCACCATCCCTTGTTTCTTCAACTCTCTCCGATTGCTTTCTTTGATATTCTACATCTCATCCCTTGTTTCTTCAACTCTCTCTCATCACTTTCTTTTATTTAATGCTTTGCTTAATCCTCCCACCATCCCTTGTTTCTTCAACTTTCTCTGATCGATTTCTTTGATATTCTACATCTCGTCGCTTTCTTGGGGAATAAAGGTCAAGTTGTTGTTACGCAACCTCCTTAGTTACTCTACATGCTTCTAGCCCATGAGGCTAAGCTTGTCAGGTTTTTCAATGTTCGTGAGGCGCAAGGACTTTGGCTTGTAGTTGTGGTATAAGTAGTGATGGAAATATGGGTTGGTTTACTTGTGGTAGAGCACCCCTACGTTGCATTGGATTCCATGGTTTTAGGTAACTTGTTGAGTGTATCAGATTACAATATGGGTTGGTTTACTTGTGTTAGAGCACCCTTGCAATTCCATGGTTTTGGGTAACCTACTGAGTGTATCATATTGCAATATGGGATGGTTTACTTGTGGTAGAAATTGCTCTGCATTGAATTCCATGGTTTTGGGTAACCATGCTTAGTGCATCAATTCAATGCAATTGCTTTACATTGAATTCCATGGTTTTGGGTAGCTTGGTGAGTGTATCAGATTGCAATATGGGATGGTTTACTTGTGTTATAGAACCCTTATAATTGCTATGCATTGAAAAACCATGGAATTGCTCTACATTAGATTCCATGGTTTTGGGTGACCTGCTTAGTGTATTAAATCAGAAGGTGGAATCTATCTCTATATTAGACTCCATGGTCTGTGTAACACCTGTTAGTGTATCAGATTATTGGAAGGTGGAAGTACTAATTGGGACTTCAAATTCCTTAGCATGGGTCCACCTTCTCTTCCCCTTTGGCCGAGGGTTGTAGAGAAATGCTACATATACTTTTGTATGTAATTTAGGTCTCCATTACATTGTAATGTTGGCTGTGTGGCTTCTTAGCTTTTGACAATGGGAAATCCATAGAAGAGGGTTGGTCATCACTCATGATAGCATATATAGTCTTGTTTATGCTTTTCAACTTGTTGTTGGTCTAAGGAAGGGTAAAGAATTCATCTGAGTTACCAATAACTTTTTTAATAAAAGAAGGCAAGTTACTTATTTATGAAGTGTTTCCCTCTGGTGGGTGTCACTAGTTCAAGTGGATATCCAAACCTTGTGATGGCATTTTTGTATAAAAACTTGGTAGTTGATCTTGCACCAGATTTCTTGTAGCTATGGCTTCAAACAATTTAGTGTAATAGTTTGTAGCTACAATGATATCGAGTACTTGCATATTATGCATAGAGAATAGTCTAACAAAATCGATGCCCCGTTTCTCAAAGGGTTCTAGAGAAATGATATGGTATAAGGGCCTTCTATCCTTATTATAGGTGATGGACATTTACTGGCACTCATTGCATCATTAAACAAATTTGGTAGCGTCACCAAACAATGCTGCCTACTACTACCACATCTTTGCCTTAGTTATAGGGTACTAGATGCATGCTTTCCTTCTTTCACATTATCTTTATACATTATATATTGGTTTATGTTGTCCATTCATTCTCAAGGTGAGTTTATGTTTGTCTTAGTCATGTAAAACATGGGATATCCTTAGCCATGGTCTTCCAAGCAACACTAGGTAGGAAGTGTCCCCATCCTTCATTTTGTGACTATTGGACTTAAGTCCATTCCACTCCATTCCTTATATGGTTACCTATTCAATCATCTATATTAATTGAACTATTCTCTAAGATTGGCCATTTTGACTTGGAATGGGGCATTTTCTGGTCCCTTGAGCTTTAACCTCCTTTGGGTTTTTTTTGTTAAAAATATTCACTCTAGCTCCTCCATCAATAATTATCACCCCTTCAATTGTGTGCCCTTTACATTGTAAGCTTATAGTTGGAACCACATCATGTATTAGTGTGAACTGCATATGTTGAATATATTATTGCTAAAAATATTTTGGGATCAACTGAATCCCTTACTCTTGAATCTTCTCAAAAATTTCCATAGGTCGACTATATACAGACAGCCTATCAATCTCTAGTAGGATGATCATACCCTTCAACAACACACTCTCAAATTCAGCCATGCATACGGGTATCTCAACATGCCTTTCTCTATATTTCCTTTTCTTGTGGCCTTTGTTGGCTCATACTTGACCTTTCCTTCTTTATTGAACTTTTTTCTAAAAAGGCTATATACCTAGATCCATTTTGATTAGTTATCCAATTGTTAGTAATATTCCTAGACATTTAAATTGTTTGTAATGCTACTCTTGTTTTTTACAGAGTTCTTTTATCTCCTTACATTCTCTTTTTATGCATTCTTCATTATGTTTTTTTTTGTTTTTTAGTTCTTTTATTTTAGTGTTTACTCAATATTCTTTTCTTTGCTCTCTCTATCCAAGATTTCACTTCTTTATTCTCTTCTTCCTTCCTTTGGTTTTTTGTTTGTTTCCTCATTGCTTCCTTCATTGTTCCTTGTTTGGATTTTAGAGCCCAACAACTTTAGCCCTTGTTCTAGGACTTTCTTCCTTCCCTTTTAGACTATTAATCTTTTTCTTTTTCTCTTCCCACACCTTGTTTTTAGGGCTTTTGAACACATTGTTTTCTTGGTACTACTTCCAAGAGTTTCTTGGGTACCTTCCTCATATCCTTGCTTTGTCTACTAGATTCAATGGTACTTCCTCTGTATAATAGTATATCACTTCCTTAAATTGTATAATAGTTCCAATGTAGTATTATGTAGAATTCCCCTTTGGTTGTGTCTTATTCTATTAGTGCTTCCTCTAGTTTTATCTAATTCCTCTGGTTGTGTCTTATCCTATTAGTATTTCCTCTAGTTTTATCTAATTCCTCACTTCCTCTAATTCTATAGTACTTCCTCTAGTTTTATTTGGTTTTATAGTAGTTTCTCTAGTTTTATCTAATTTCTCTATATTTATAGCACTTCCTCTAATTATAGTAGTACTTCCTTTATTTATAGCACTTCCTCTAATTATAGTAGTACTTCCTCTATATTTATAGCACTTCCTTTAATTCTATAGTACTTCCTCTAGTTTTATCTGGTTTTATAGTACTTCCTCTAGTTTTACAATACTTCCTCTAGCTTTATCTAATTCTATAGTACTTCCTCTGGTGGTATTATCTAATTCTATATTATTTCCTTTGGTGTTATCTAATTATGTAGTACTTCCTTTGGTGTTATCTAGTTCTATAGTGCTTCCTCTAGTGTTATCTAGTTCTATAGTGCTTCCTCTAGTGTTATCTAGTTCTATAGGGTTAGGCATCCAAGGGTCACACATGGGAAATGGAGAGTCAAGAGTCACTTGAGGGCCCTCCTATATAATAGGGGCATGGGGCACACTCAAGGGAACCAAATAGATAAACCAAAAGAACACTCTACACAAGGGATACTAGGGGAGAATGAAACAAGAGCCAAAAACTCCTAAACCGAAGAAAGCCAAAGTTACACAAATTAAAGAGGTTATAAACTAAACCTCTTTATAGCTTGAGGTTATAACTAAACCTCAAGCTTAGACCCAAGGGAGGTAAAGGTAACACAATGTATAAGCATTGACATGAAGGAACCAATGTATGTGACACTTACTATACAAGTGCTCAAAACAAAATCCGTTCTTGTCACATGGGAAAGAAGAATAATGTGGAACTTGCTAATGATCTAATAAATATAAGATGAAGAATGGTTTACCACCTCCTCTAGTGTAATTAAAAGTCAAATTAAAGCACTAAGACCCACCACACCACCCCAAGATGATAACAAGACTCTTATCAAGAGTCCTAGCAAAAACACACTCAAGAGACCATGCTCAAATTGGTCGAAGTGTTGCCTAGGTTGACATTGAACCACATCTTGTTAAGACTCCCCAAAACTAACAAAAAGAGGAGTACCAATTTCCTTTTTAAGAGGAAGATACATTATGTACCAAAACCAATCCATCAAACCATGATAAGGATAAATCAGAAGAAGAATCTACAAATGATACAATAAGTTAGTATTTAAATAAGAATGAGATTGAAAGGTCTAAAGAGTTTAAGATGACATCTCATTTGAGATTTGCACAGGGAGACACGATCTCATCTAATTATGAACCGAGACAATCTTCATAACCTTCTAAACAAGTCTCAATAAACACAGTAAGGGGACCTATAGTGCCATTATTCACATTGAGCACCACATTGGGTACTCTTGAGAATTTGTAGAGCCAAAACAAGGAAAATTATGCCTTAGATAAACTCTATGGGAGTATAAATGACTTCATCTCAAAGTGGATGGGAATCTAAAATTGATGGTGAATCTGAGACATACATAATTAATTACATTTGATGAGCCTATCAAAGTTTGGAAAGATTTCTCTATAGGAAAGAATGTTAAATGAAAAAGAGTAGTGATTAGTCCTAAAGCCAATCACAATATCATATTTGGGGAAACTTGGGTGTCCTTGGGACAACCTGCAATCACCCCTAGACACATATTGATACATCTAGGCCTACCTACCTTCTTAGGGATCATAGTTTGCGATGATCTCGTGGGTCAGAATTCAATTAGTGATGTAAATAAAAGAAAGATCCTAAAAAGAACTTTCCAATGTGCAATTGGAATTAATTAAAAAAATAGGTATAAACGATCTTAGCCTAAGGGTCCAGATTTTTAAAAAATTTTGAATTATGCTCCAATTAAGGTTCCTATGGACCAATAAGATTAATCCAAATGTAGGGAGGAGATAAATTGAAGAATAAAAGAAAATCCCCCAAAAATGAGTAAATACTCACATAAGATGAAGAGTTGACTAAGGACAAGGTTTATTAGTTATTAAAAAAAGAAGAGATATTTAGAGGAAATGATGCATTTTTGACACCTCAGTGTGTGGGGATTTCCCCTCATGAAAGAGGTGCCTATTTCATGTGTGTGGAGGAGTTTTAAACTCATAAATAATGAGATATTTTCATCTCTCCTCTCTCCTGTTTCAACTAGATCCAAAAAGTAAGCTAAAGTGACCCAAAAATGGTCAAAAATTGACCAAACTGATCTGAAAAATTCTAGAATCAGTTTGTTTGGTTAGAGGCTCATTTTTTCCTATAAATAGAAGCCTCCCCCTTTGTAAAAGGTTAATAGTGTTTAAATAATGTTCCTCCACCCACCTAGGTCAAATGGTAAATATGGGAGACCAATGTCAAACCTCGTGGGTCAAAGGAAAGACTAACAACTAGCCTATCCTCATAGTCATAATGCAAATCCAGCACTGAAGATATCCACACAATGAGCTCGAAACTTATGGCCAGAATGAATTTTCCTAGGACAAAATAACCATCGTGCAGGCCAAGACTAGGATGTGCCACCACCGGTGCATCTGAATGTCCAGCCACATAGTCAAAAACCATATACTACAAATGGCAAATGATGCACCCAATGTCAGGGCTCTAAAAAACATAGGGCCATGTCAACGAACCAAATGCACATAGCTCATAATTAGCATAATGCAAAGTCAGATGGGAATCGATGCTATCGCCCTATGTAGCACAACTCAAAACATATGAGCACAATCCACTATATCTATGTGTGAATGGGCATGATTTGAACTATGCACCAAATCTTCATGTGCAAATCCCTCTATGTGTGTGTGATCCTCCAAGGTAAAAATAGATCAAGAGGATCATCATAAGCATCATCAACACTAAAGACTGACAACGTATCCACATATGAGAGATAAATGGAATCATTCATAGAGTCACTAACCTTGGAATCTCCAAGGTCATTGAAGTAATCCTCATAGAGGTAGGGTCTATCTTCATCAATACTGGATCTAACAAAATGTTTAAGTCAAAAGTAAAATTCTCTAGATCTATATGTATAATTATGTGTCTCCTATGAGATCTCACTCACCTTAGTAAAATCATCACTACCCTCATGCTTAATACATAGCTACACAAATATATGCACTATACCCACATAAACGTTGTCAGGTAAACTATGAGAACTACGAGTAGTGGTATCATGAATGTCTCCACATGCAAAAGCCTTAGAAGAATGTCATGATATATATCTGGCATAAGAAACTCATGCCTATGCTCATGTGTGCCCCATGACTCCACATGCGAGGTATCACTAACCTCATGTGTGCTAATGGATGCATCACTAATAGAATGATCAGATGCTGTGTATCATCTCTAGTAATCACATATCCTTATGTTTGTGTGGGATTTTTCCTATCAAACCATTCACCCATGACATGTCATATAGTTTGATGCCAGATATTAATGTCTTGCACGATGCCATGGTGGCTAATTTTCTGCATCCAAAGTGAATATTCTTACCTCCTTTTGTCCCTTTGCAATGAGCTTACATCCATTCTTGAAGTCCCTCAGTTTGGATTGTTAACAACTAGACATTGATGCTTGGCATGCTTCTATTGTAAGAGTCGACTTGTATTGAAGGCGAATTGTGATGCCACAGTATACTATTGCATGCTTGATGACATAAATATGAGTAGGCTTATGATACATCAAGGGATGCATATGCATGGAGTGCAAATGGATTCTTCTTGAAGTGCATTGCAAAGAATAAAGTAGCTAGTTCAAGAGGTAGTGTCTGAGGTGACTTCAAGTGGCCCTCGTTAAAAAAAAACAACTAGCTATTGGTGTTGTGTTAAGAAAACACGTCACGTCTAGAAGTAGTATAAGCTTTCAAGAGTTGGTTGAGCTCTTACAACAAATGCAACCACTCATCTAATGCCATAGGTATTTCCAATACCATAAGGTTTTATATATAATTGTGATGTTTTCCCATTCATGATGTTCAATGTTTTTACAAATTTAAGATATTGGTACGAGCTTCCAAGAGTGACAGCAAAGTTTGGGGTGCACAGTTAAGTATACCACAATTGAAGAGGTCATGTGCCTATGAGTTCTTTCATGGTAGTCGGCAGTTCCAGGGCAACCGTTAAATAAGTTAGAAAGGTCAAGATGTCCACAACAGGTCCTCCGGGGGGTGTACTTTTAGGAAGACCTACATACAACATGCATTAAAAAATACCCTTTTTGTGAATTTTGACTTACTAAAATGACTTCTTTTTCTTTATAAACTTACAATTTTTTTTCAAAAATCCATTTAAAACTCCCTTATGTAAGTAGATTTCTATAAATTTTTCTCAAAATCTTGGTTTAAAAAACCCTTCCTAATGATCGCGCATAGTAGACTTACATATTTTTAAGTAAACCCCCTGAGAGGTCCTAGTTCAGGTGTAGAATAAGTGCAAAGAATGAATCATTGTAGTGGTGGAGATCTAAAAAGGGCTTGGGTGTGCTTCGATCACGTATGTCTCATGTAAGGATGGACCACTATGGGAGCACAAGTGTATGATCCAAGGTAAAACTTACTCCATTACTAATTTAACATATTGTAGTACTTGCTCTTGATGATACTTCATATATATTATGTAGTTTTCAAGAGTTCGTGACCATTGTGCCATGTGAGATAAAGGAGGAAGACACAAATACTTAAGTGTTATTCTGGAAAATGCTTAATGATGTGGTGGTGGTGCATAAAGGTGGAGGAAGACCTTTTTTTGGATTCATGGTGGAGATGAGGCTAGTGCTAATTGGCAAGCTATGTGCATAGTGTACAATGATGGTTCTCAGAACATTATGGAAGTGAGAGAATGATCTTATTTGTTCGACTGGGAACAAAGTTTGCATATTCACACTGAGCAATATGTGATTGAGTATTTTCAAGATGAACACAAATGTCTTTGTCGAATGTGGCATTGTGCATTGACTGAGGATGATGCACTTTCTCAATATAGATATTTGGTGGATAAATGGCAAGGTGGCAAATGGAAATGTTCAACCAATGGATTGCTGGCATAGTTTTGGTGGTTTGTGAGATATGCCCGCTAGCATAAGCATTTGGTTGGAGTAAGTATTTGCCTCTTTTCAATTAAAAATACTTATGTATCAAGAATCTAATGCTACATTATTGACAACCACTTACTATTGGTTTTCATGATGTTAGGAGATGGATGATAGAATTTTGGCACACATGCCTATAACAAATCTTACAGAGACAAAACATGCAAGTTGGTTACTAGGGGACGGCTTCAAGGGTACTAGCTATGTTTGATCTCGGTAACGGAGTATTACAAAATACCAAGAAACATGCTTTCAATGAAGGAAAGTACCATGGTGCCAGTATAAGCATGGAAAAGTTGATTAAGAGGACCTGTTCTTCTAAGGCTCCTAGTCCCATTTTAACTAGCAACAGAACATTTGCTGAAGCATTGAGAGGAATGCCTATATATGTACAAGCACCTTTTCTTGGTGACAATATCACAAAAACGCGTAAATACAAGCCATCAGTCATAAATGTGGAAGGTGAGAATTCATCACATTGACCAAAGTAAGCCACAGAGAATGTGCCAAGGAAGAGAGGTGAAAGATTAAACTTTCCACCTCCAAATCCTTCTTCAAAGACTTGCTAAGGAGATACAAGAACATAAGTGGAATGTGAAGGGGTGATTGAAAGTGACATTCACGATTCCATGTGGGCTATTCATTGTACTTCTTTAAATAGCAACGTCACATGTCAAGGATGGATTGGTGGACAGTCTGACAAGTGTAAAAAGGCCATCCAAAAATTAGCACATGGTGTTCTAGCTCCTTCATTCTATGGTATCAAATGGCATGTAGGTCATCTCGTCGTCATCAATTGATGATGAGGATGAGTAGAGACCAGCCTACTTTATCATTATGTGTTTTACCTTTGTCTCTCTGTATTCCCTGTTATGTAACTTGAGACTCGATGCAGCTTGCCTATCATGGCATTTTGGCTTTAATACTAGATGTAGCTCACCTTCTATGGCATTTTGCATTTCATACTCGATGTAGCTTGCCTTTCATGGTATTTTGGATTTAACACGAACAGGTTTTCAGGTTTTAATATACTTTAAATGTATATTTCACTTGTTTTAATTACTTATGTGTTTGTGTCTATCCCTCTCCTTCTCTCTTTCTCTCTCTCATTCCATCTCCCTCTCCTCTCTATGCCCTCCCTCTCTCCCTCTCTATATTTATGTATGTAGAGAGAGGGGGAGAGAGGGAGGATCGATCCTACCAATCTCTCTCCCGCTTTCTTGTAACTAGCCCCCCTCTCCTCTCTATGCCCTCTCCCTCTCTATATTTATGTATGTAGAGAGAGGGGGAGAGAGGGAGGATCGATCCTACCAATCTCTCTCCCGCTTTCTTGTAACTAGCCCCCCTCTCCCCCGCTTTCTTATCCCCCCCTTCCTCCCCTTTTTCGCTCTCTCCATCTTCCTTATGCTTACTCTCTCACTCTTCCTTATGGTTAGTCTTTCTATTTCTCGCTTTCTCTCTACATCTCGTTCTATCTCTTTCAACCTTTCTATATGCAAATTTCCTAATTTATTACTTTAAGGAGAGGAGAGATATTGAAGGAAAAAAAGAAACGATACCATACTTGCTCAAATAAATTCATGTTTGAATAATGTTTTCCAAGGAAAATACATTCCTTAGTTAAGAAAAACTCCATACAAACAAGAGTTATCTAACTAACCAAAAAGATCAATTTACATATTTTATTTGCCCCGTGATTACTCAATTTTATTCAATTAACGGCGGGAAACACTACATGGATTTTCTCACGAACGATACCATACTTGCTCAAAAAAATCGGGATTGTACTTTATTCAATTAACAAAAAACGAACGATACCATACTTGCTCAAAAAAATTCATGTACACAATGAATTTTTCCTTAGTAAAGAAAAACTCCATACAAACAAGAGTTATCTAACCAAAAAGAGAAAATTTATAACTATAAGGAGAGGACTAAAATTGAAGGAAAAAAAACGATTGATAGCATACTTGCTCAAAGAAATTCATGTACACAATGAAGTTCACCAAGGAAAATACATTCTATTCATAAGAAACGAGAGTTCTCTAACTAACCAAAAAGAGAAAATCCACACACATATATATATATATTCTAACTGATCCAAAGATGAATTTATTTTGTAGAAAAACTAATGTGCATGCCAACATTGATCTAGAAGAACATTAAGGTTGACTATGGATAACTTCCAACTTGAAGAGTTGAATCTTCATGTATATATAACACTTATAGATCTTGAATCTTCTCAGATCTTTTTGTTACACTCCTTTATCTCTTACTACACACACAACATATGAAATCATGATCTCGAGATCAAATCTTCCTTCCTTGTAGTGGGTTCCACATGGTTTCCTTAGATGATCACAACGATAGAAGGGGCATGCACATGATTTTTTTTGAAGGGCATGGTCATGTGCATGTACTTATGACATGGAAAATTTTGTAAAATCTGCATGAACTATTTTGAAGGGCATGTGCATGCACATAAAATCAGCCATCCATTCCACACGTTGTCGGATACACCTAGATCATCAAGAAAACGATTCAGTTGATTAATATTTTGAAGGGCATGTGGATGTGCTTATGACATGGAATAGTTTGTCAAAAGCTCTCTCTCTCTCTCTCTCTCTCTCTCTCTCTCTCTCTCTCTCTCTCTCTCTCTCTCTCTCTCGCCCGTCCCCCCCAAATAGCTTTTGTCCCTAGCACTAAGAGATGGAAATATCAAGGCTCTAGCCTCAAGAGATGGAAACATCAAGGCTCTAACCTTCAAATTTTGACCCTTGGCATTCCTTGTTCCTAACCAAAATAAATGAAATGCACAACAAATTTCTCTAGATGAGCATAAGAAATCACTTCTAAATTATAAGTGATTGCAAATTTTCCATGTTTGAAGGTTAGTTTCTAGTCGTTGTAAGCCTTGAATAACTTTATTTTAAAGTATGTAAATCACTTTCATGTTTCTTAGGAAGTATTACATATATTTCTTAGTACTACACGTCTCTCTCTCTCCCTCTCTCTCTATTTTTTTCTTGGAGCTTATGTACAAGTTATAAATATGCTCTAATCTTTGGTAATTGGAAATGCAATTACACATAGGTCTCTCTTTGTTTCTTTTGTTTTCTCAGAAGCCAGATATACAACTTTTTTTGGTAACTAGAAAGAAAAGTTAAAAGTAGGCAAGTCCAAAGTACCATAAAACATAAATCCTAAATCTAAAGACATTTGTTAAGATTTACTTATGGGACTCTATCATGTGACATGAATTGAAATTGAAGTTCTTATTATATATAATGATTTATAAAGCTCCTTACCTACATCCATTCAAACCCTTCCTTTTTCAAACACTTAGCTTGATTCACGAAGAATATATTCACTACATTCTATCGAAGACATAGTGAACACAATAGGTGATTTGAATTTAGGTAATGTTGGTCAGAAGTTTGTCATGGCCGTTAACAACTTGTATTCTAATTCTCAATGAGGCTGTTGAACTCCCTCTCGAAGAAACATGAAGCTCTCTACAAATTACTGGTTTTCTAGAGGATACAGCTAAGCATCTTGAGGAATAAGTTGGAGCCCAAGAACTAGAGAAATTGGAGGGGGCTATTGTCTTGGTCAAGCTCCAACCCGAAGCACAAGAACACGAGGGGTAGGTTGTTGAGTTTGTTGCAACAAAGTCCAACCCTCTCGACATAAATACTACAACAGAAAGAGAAGGTAGCAGCGTTTATAGTGTGGCTTTTATAAAGGGAACTGGAAAAGTGTCGGGGTGTAATCATCACTGTAAGCGCCGCTATTTTTTCGATGCTATAAGCATCAGTATAACTGATGCTATAAGTGACACCAATATAACTGACGCTATAATAGTTGTTTGAGGTGGAGATAGCATCAGGGTGCATGTTGAAGGACAAAGAGAAACAGAGTGAGGTAGAGAGAGAGTGTGTGTAGAGGGAGAGAGAGAGAGAGTGTGTGTGTATGTAGAGGGAGAGAGAGAGGGAGACAAAGATAAGAGGAAGAGAGGGAGGGCATGGAGAGAGAGGGGGAGAAGGCTAGATAGGGGGAGAGCGCATACGGTGGCAAGGAGAGGGAGAGAGAGAGAGAGAGAGAGAGAGAGAGAGAGAGAGAGAGAGAGAGAGAGAGAGAGAGAGAGAGAGAGAGATAGACAAAGGTGGAGAGAGCATGAGGGTGCGTGTTGAAGGAGGAAGAGAAAGAGAGGGAGAGAGATATTGTGTGTAGAGGGAGAAAGAGAGAGAAGGGGAGGAGGAGGGAGAGGGATAGACAGAGGTGGAGAGAGCATGAGGATGCGTGTTGAAGGATGATAAGAGAGAGGGAGAGAGATAGAGTGTGTAGAAGGAGAGAGAGAGAGGGAGGGAGGGCATGGAGGGAGAGAGAGAGAGAGAGAGAGAGAGAGAGAGAGAGAGAGAGAGAGAGAGGAAGGGGGGGCTAGATGTTAGCACATTCATCCCCAGTTTCTGCTCATATTTGGTCCCCATTTGGTCCCTTTTGTATGGCCCTTGATTGTCGGCTGGCCACCCCTTTTTCTCCTATTTTTCTGGGATTTTTCCCAGCCTTTTTGGTATTTTACTAGTCGGCCAGAATACATGCTCTTGTCAGCCAGCATTAGCATCCCCAGTCGGCCAGCATACCTCACCTATAAATAGGAGGTGCTGGCCTCTCACTTTTCATTCAGTCTTGTAAATATTTGCTCCCTCACTTATGAGACTTCTAGTGTCTCTTGCTTGGGACTGTTTTGCTTTAGTATATTAAGCATAGTTTGTTCCATATCTCTCTCTCTCTTGCACTCTCTATTCAGCACACTCTAGTGCTCCTTTGCTTCCGCTCTATGCACTCTTTCATGGTATCATCACTCCCGGTTTAGCAACCTCTTTGCTGCCCCACATTGAGCCCTGTTTTCAGCACCCTCTCCTCTGTGTTTTTTCTCACATTTGCAGCCCCTTTGCTACTGCGTTTTCTACATCTCCTACGGCCTGTTTTTTCAGGACAACAGCCTTCTTTGTGCTACATTTTCCTCTCCAGTGGTCTTTGCCCTTTGCATAGGGGGTCTGTGGTGTTTCGGGCTTTGGTGGCACTCTTGGTACCTGTGGAGGACACATCTTCTTCTCAGTTTGTGCATATTTCTTGAGATTGAGCCCAAGCTTTTGTGATGGTTGCACCGACTTCTGTTCTTTGAGTCTGCAAAGTTGGATGGTTCCAACTACACCCTATGGAAGGTGAAGATGAAATCGGCCTTGCGTGGCGTGGATCTTTGGGATTGGCTTGTTACACCGGCCAATGCCACCCCTCCCACCCTTGCTTCCGGTGGTGCGACTTAAGCACAAATTGATATTTGGCAGTCGAATGATTGATGCGTTTTCTCCTTTCTAATGTTGAACTGTCAGGATTCTGTTCTCTCTCATGTGCGTACAAGAGATGCGTTTTCTCCTTTCTGATGTTGAACTGTCAGGATTCTGTTCTCTCTCATGTGCGTACAAGAGATGCTGCACATGAAGTTTGGAAGGCTTTTGCAGAGATCTCTATGAGATCAAGTCTCCGGATTGGATTTTGGCATTGGAAAAGCAACTTATGAACTTATCAGTTTCTATCTTTCCATCTTTATCTGCTTTCATCTCAAAGATGAAAGACCTCCGAGACGAGCTTGCTGTTTTGTGGCAAGGACATCTCTACAGAGGACATAGCTATTCGGCTTCTCTCCAAGCTTCTCGAGAGGTTTGATGCATACTTTCAGTCTCTTGTTTCTTCTCCTCGTCCTGTTCCAGTTACTTGGGAGGAAGTTCTCCCCTCCATTATGCAGATTGAGTCTCGCTTTGAGGAGCGGACTAGCACCTCTGGTGGCCCTGATGGAGCTTTGGCAGCGCGAGAGAAAGGGAAGAATCAACAAAAGAAAGGGAAACGGGGTTCTGACAAGAACTCCAAGGATTCCAACAAGGGTAAAGACAACAACAAATCTTCAAAGAATAAGGACATTGAATGTCATTGTTGTGGCAAGAAGGGTCATAAGTCACCCCAATGTCGCAAGAAGAAGCGTGATGAAGCAGCAAAGAACTCTTCCTCTACGGCGGTGTCTCAACCCAAGAAGGATGATGGCATTTCTCTTAGCAGGTACTCGGCGTATACTTGCTCTTGTGACTTCTCAATCACGGTCTTGGATTGTGGATAGCGGTGCTACTGCTCATATGACACCCCATCGAGATTGGTTCAAGGACTTCACTGCCAAGTCAGGCGAGATCACTTTGGGTGATTCTTCTTCCGTGCCAGTGCATGGACATGGCACTATCCCCATCTTCCGCTCTTCTAAGGACAAGAGGTACTTCTCTGACGTTCTGTATATTCTAGATTTGGCTTTTAACCTTTTGTCAGTGAGTGCTCTTACAACTCAGGGTGCGGAGGTGATCTTTTCTCGTTATTATGAGATTACCATTCGTGATAAGGCGACTGGTAGCATCTTGGCTCAGGGAGTCCAAGATAGTGGTCTCTACAAGTTGACCGCTCTACTTTCTTCTGGTGCTTCTTCTGCTCTTTGGCATGCTCGGTTTGGCCATTTGAGCTATCAGCTTCTGCAGCGAGCTGCTTCGAAGGATGGGTTGGTTGAGGGATTACCGATCATCAAGACTCCGTCTTCTACTTGTTCCTCTTGTTTACAGGGGAAGCAACACCGAGCCGCCTTTCCGAAGGAGGCGACACACAGATCTTTGACATCCAGATATACTTGGGTTTTCTTTCTGAAGACCGAGGATGAGGTTTTTCAGCACTTCAGTGATTGGAGAGTTGAGGTGGAAAAAGAGACCGGTCACTCGGTCAACGCTCTCAAGATTGATGAAGGGGTTGAGTTTACATCCCAGGAGTTTCGGTAATATTGCAAGACCCATGGCATTTGGAGACAGCTTACTACATCATATACTCCATCACAGAATGGAGTTGCCGAGAGGAAGAATAGGACCATTATGGAGATGGCCCATGCTATGCTTGAGCATTCTTCATTACCTTGACGTTTTTGAGCTGAGGCGGCTTCCACTGCTGTCTACATTCAAAATAGGTCTCCTATTGCTGCTCTTCCAGATAAAACTCCATATGAGGCTTTCCATGGTGAGAAGCCCTCCGTTGTTCATTTTTGGATATTTGGATGTTCGACGTATGTTCATATGCCTAAGGAGCATCACTCCAAGTTGGACTCGAAGTCTCAGCGCATGACTTTTCTCGGATACAACACTGTGTCCAAGGCATATCGTATTTATGACCCTCAGGCCGATTTGATCTTGAGGCTAGAGCCTAATATTTCCATCTCTTAGTGCTAGGGGTTGGTGGGGAGAGAGAGAGAGAGAGAGAGAGAGAGAGAGAGAGAGAGAGAGAGAGAGAGAGAGAGAGAGAGAGAGAATTATTTTCACAAACTTTTCCATGTCATAAGCACATGCACATGCCCTTTCAAAATATTTCGTGTCCAAAATCCACTGAATCGTTCTCGATGACCTAGTGTATCAGACAATGTGTGGAATGGATGGCTGATTTCTTGTCCATGCACATACCCTTCAAACTATTTCGTCTGGTTTTTACAAACTTTTCCATGTTATAAGCATAAGCACATGCCCATGCCCTCCTCATGTTGATCATCTAAGGAAACCATGTGGAACCCAGTACAAGGAAGATTTGATCTCGAGATCATGATTTCATATGTTGTGTGTGTGTGTGTGTGTGTGTAAGGAGTGTAACAAAAAGATATGAGAAGGTTCAAGATCTATGAGTGTTATATGCATGAAGATTCACCTTATCAAGTTGGAAGTCGTCCACACTCAACCTTAATGTTCATCCACATTAGTTTTTCTACAAAGTAAAAGTCTGGAGCGTTTCCTCTTTGGATCAGTATAAGCATAACATAATTTTCAATCTTAGATAACCCATATTCAAGCAAGAGTCCCATCTAGTACTTCAAATTCAAAGAGCTTCAGTTATCAGCTTAGACTAACAAAAGTGGGACTGAACCGCTTTGTGTTTTGGAGAGCTGGTTCGTGTGGAGCATTGTCCACATGACATGCACATCTTCATAGCCACAAGATTGCACATGATAATATAACATGGAAAAATCCTCTCCTGCCCAAAAATAAAAAATAAACGATAAGAAAGGGAAATAAGGCAACTGCTTAGCCCTAACAACACTCCTTAACCCTAATAACGTGCACACTTAATGATAGCTTATCATTGTTCCTTGTTACTTAATCCTGACGACATGCATGTAACCCTAATTACATGCACACTTAACGCTAGCTTCCTTGTTACTTAACCCTAACAACATGCATGCTTATGGAAATGTCATTAAAAGGACGCTACTGCAAAAGAGGCTGCCGATCAATTTAATTTGATCAAAATATATTACTCCACATGCAAGCTTTCACTAAATTGAGTGGTAAAATCGAATAGTGATAATGTTACTCAGGATTGCCTGACAAGGTGCAAGGTGATGGGGCTTAAGGCGGACTTCAAAATATGCTCATCAAGGTCTGCATCTTTCCATAACAGAGCTAAGAAAACTAGATCTAAGCGCCCAAAAAAAGACAGGGTGGTTACCGCGGCGACGACGGCAGAAATAGTTCACGGAGGAGCTCCAAAGCCGGCGCAGCGGAAGGAAGATGAGGCGGCGCGGCCAAGCCATCAATGGGAGAGAGCGAGGAGGGTGGTGCGAGGGAGGGAGAGAGGGGAGGGGAGGGGAGGGAGGCGGGAGGGAGGGAGGCGGGAGGGAGGGAGGCGTTACTCAGAGTGCTAGCTCATGCAAAATACTCCTGCTCCCCTCCAGCGCCCTAGACCCATCTTCCTCCCACGTGTTTTGGCAGACCTTTCTCCACCGTGGCGCCCTCGTGGCCCCTCACCTGCCTGCCACGTACGCACGCCAATTGACGTCGCTTTCACTCCTGGACAGCCGTCGCCTTTTCAACAAGCCTTGCAATAATTATCCAATCACAAAGCCTGCACCCCAACCTTATCCACGTGTCCATGCCCTTTATTTTATTCGTCCTTTTTCACTTTACTTTTCTTTTTCACCCACCATACCCCTATGGACAAAGTAAAGGCCACCTCCTTTCTCTCTCTCTCTCTCTCTCTCTCTCTCTCTCTCTCTCTCTACATACAGCTCCAAAGATCATAACATATTCATTGAATCAACTGTTCATGTCATGAATCATGATCTCATTTTAAATACGTCTGCCGAAATCATTATGGTTTTCGTCTATCTGCTTGCTAAGAAACGTCATCTTCTTAATTCATCACTAATATAAGGGGTCACCCACTTTGCTCACAAAGAAGCAACTCAAGATCTCTATACATAAGAAGGAATAGTAGTAGATATGTACACATTGTATCCCTCAAACAAACCCATATTATATTAGCTACATGTCCACCTTCACGATAACGATTCACATTTTGATGCCGAAAGAGTAAAATATTAAAGCCACTCAAGATTGTGTGCAACCAAACTTTCATAATGCGTTAGTTGATGTTACATTAGTATCACAAAAGAAGCAACTCAAGATCTTTGTACATAAAAAGGCATCTTGGGCATTTACATACTTTATCCCTTAAAGAAACCTATACTTAATGTGATGCAACATCCCATCTTCACTAAATGATTTGATATGGAAGGAGTGAAAATATGGATTATGTGCTAAGTGTCATAAAGAGTAAGTTTTATGTGATGTTTACATCTCATTCACACCCCCCTCCCTCTTCCTTTCTTTGCCCCCAAAACAAAAAAGATGCCTCACATCTATATATTCAATTTTATCATGGACCATACAATGATTTTTTAATAATACTTTTGACCCAATGTTTAAAAAAGCACATCTCAAAATAGAGTACATGGCTCTTTAATCAATACACCAATATAGTTTCATTTTAAAGACTAGCATTCAAACTAGTTCATTGAAGATTTGTTTTAACAAAAATGCCATGCCATTGGTGCTTTTAATGGCATTCAATGAAGTCGACATCAAGGTCAAGCATGCATTCACACCACACTAAGATCAATACATATATCGAAGACCTTTAAGATAATTGAGCTTGATATACATCAAAATGTTAAGATATGGTCTTCACTTGATTTTTATTAAAGATTTCAAACCCATTTTAAGGTGTACTTAAAATGTAGTCACAAATTAAAATAGAGTTACAAGTCCACCAAATCTTACACATAGCCTCATCAAGGTTAGATATTGAGTTATGACATAAAGCAACCAAGTCTTTTTTTTTGGGTGAGTAAATATGATTGGCATCCACACTCAAAACCCAACTTGAATAATAATCAACAAGTTAGTTAAATAGATTACCACATTCATGTAATGTACCTCGACTAAAGGACTATTACTCAAAGTGTGTACACTTCCCTCTTAAGGTCCTAGCAAAATGCACATGCAAGCTTTAATTTTTTGAAATAATTTTTGGTGCTGATGTGTATAAGTTTAAGTGAAGTATGCTTTAACAACTTGTTGAAATATACAAGTGAATAGGGTGTGTGCGGAAACAAGCCCTTGGCAAGAGGCTATAAAAGAGAATCTGTAAATGTGAGAGAACCTGTGAAAAGGTGAGAAGAATCTCCTGGGAGAGAATAAAGGGTAGCATGAGAAGATTTAGGAAGTGTGGAGATATTCTGGGAGAGGTGGAGAGAATCAAGCAAAAGAGGTGGAGTGAATCAAGGAGAAATCAGTAGGATTAGATGCTTGGATGTAAACTCTATAAATTGAGGCATTGGCCTAATGAGAATTTGCTAGTTTTTGATTATCCATGCCTACATTAAGCTATTAGTTAATTACTCACTAATCACATCTTAATTACTCACTAATCACATCTTAATTACTCACACTAATCACTAATCACATCTTAATTACTCACTAATCACATCTTAATTATCATCTAATCACTTTGTTAATGATGTTGATTCTAGCATTTGATCCACCATAGCTCATCATATTGTTGTAATTTTAACATGGTATCAAAGCCAAGGCTAGAATCCATCAAGTTTTTGAGCCCATTATCTAGTTAATTAGGATTAGTAGATAATTAAGAAATAATCAAATCTTTCTGTACCCCCACAGCCAGTGGAGGAGCTCCCTCTCCTTGTAGGCTCAACCATTTCCCAAACCCTTCTAGCCCAACATAGCCAACTCATTTGTGCTCCAGCCAGTCAAATCAGAAGCGCAAACCACCGGCGCATTCAGGAGCAAATCGCATTTTTTCATGCACAGTTTTTTCTGAGAAAGTTACAGATCTTGTCTACTCCAAATCAAATTGATATAATTCCTCTTAGCCCCGGGGGTTTTCAAGCATGCTGTACACATGCTCTACAAGCTAGTGAAGTCAGAATTTGATTTGATCAAGTCTATAGTGAGATCCAAGCTCTTCATCAAATCTGCAGGTGACTTTGGTAAAACAAAGATTAAGTATTCAATATTTGGTCAAATCTTGTGTTTCTTGACTTAATCCTCTACTAGACTAATTGCTATTGATGGCCTTGAAAGGATTTGAGCTCATTTGAACTCTAAGGCCTCAGATCTGGGCTCCCCGCATACTCTATTTTCTGCACACAAAACAGAGGATTAATTTGCTAATCAATGAATCAATGCTAATCACTGTATTTTGGTGCAATTGAGGGTTCAAATTAACCTTTAGATATCTGATACAGATCCCTATAACTTCATATTGCAATTCGGAGTTGGTTTGATACTCCAACCATTCCGTACAAATTGGTTACCCTTGATTTAATGTGATTTCTAGTAAAATTATGCTGATAAATTTGTGGTAATCATCATTTTGCATTTAACCCTTAGTTAATGCCTGCAAATCACACTCAAATTCAAGATTATTCACAGCCAGAGTTGCATTTGGGAATGTGCATAAGAACAAATGCTATATGCATTATGTATTGGGCACATTACATCAGTGTAAAAATGGGATTAGACACTGCCCTTGTCCAGAATAAGGTAAGAGGTAAGACCTCCCGCATAGATTTGGGTTTGCATTGCATAATGACACAAGATAAACATCAAAAGCCCAAAAGAACTGTAAGCAAAATGTTTAAACATGTTGCTCACATGGAGCAAGAACTGACGGACAAGCTCATGGCCCCAGCCCCATGAAAGAAGAAGAACAACTCTTTCCAAGAAGAGGATCCACACCAAGAAGAAGATCTAGAGGAAGCATTGAAGGAAGACATGCACACGAGAAGAGAAGCTGTCACAACAAGAAGACTGAAAGAAGAGGAAGACACGGACGCGTGAAGAGAAGCTGCCACGACAAGAAGACTGAAGACAAGAGAAGATGTGAGGCTCCAAAGAGTGAGGAGCCATGTGAAAATCTGAGAGAGAGAGAGAGAGAGAGAGAGAGAGAGAGAGAGAGAGAGAGAGAGAGAGAGAGAGAGAGAGAGAGAGAGACCCCACAACCCAATGTAACCTACCCCAACAAAGTAAAACCACCTCTGAGCCACCGATGATGTAGGCCATGTGGTAGATGTATGTGTGAGCACTTTAGTCAAGGTCACGGGCACTTGTAGTAGCCTTGGACACATAGAGAGAGAGTGTGTGTCAAGGACTATGAGTTTAGGGACTTGAGGCACTAGTCGCGGACTATCAAGTAAGAGAGAAACTTGGTATAGGGTCTAGGTGTGCTAAGTTCACTTGAGGGGAGGTGTGCTAGGCACTGGTCTCGCGGACTATCAAGTAAGAGAGAAACTTGGTATAGGTTCCAGGTGTGCTAGGAGTATTCACTTGAGGGGAGGTGTTGAAATATACAATTGAATAGGGTGTGTGTGGGAACAAGCCCTTGGCAAGAGGCTGTAAAAGAGAATCTGTAAATGTGAGAGAACTTGTGAAAAGGTGAGAAGAATCTACTAGGAGAGAATAAAGGGCAGCATGAGAAGATTTAGGAAGTGTGGAGATATTCTGGGAGAGGTGGAGAGAATCAAGCAAAAGAGGTGGAGTGAATCAAGGAGAAATCAGTGGGATTAGATGCTTGGATGTAAACTCTATAAATTGAGGCATTGGCCTCATGAGAATTTGCTGGTTTTTGATTATCCATGCCTACATTAAGCTATTAGTTAATTGCTCACTAATCACGTCTTAATTATCATCTAATCACTTTGTTAATGATGTTGATTCTAGCATTTGATCCACCATAGCTCATCACATTGCTGTAATTTTAACACAACTGGCATTAGAGAAGGTACTTTATTAATTGTGATGATAAGTAACAAGCTTCATAATGTGTAAAGATGTGCATCTTAAGGTGCAATTCAATGCTCTCTCTCTCTCTCTCTCTCTCTCTCTCTCTCTCTCTCTCTCTCTCTCTCTCTCTCTCTCTCTCTCTCTCTCTCTCTCAAAGTTAATAATGCTAGGTCCTCAAAACTATTGTGCTTATATGATCTCATGATAGTAAAGCACCATTACTTTTGCCTTCTTAGTTGTGCTAATTAAACAAGGCATCCTACGAGGGTGTTATGTGGTGTTGGATGACGCTTGGCCATGCAAATGAATAAAATTCACTAAATACGCCAATTCAATCCTAAAAAGTACTAGGGTTTATGAGCAACATAGTAGGAGATGTAGTGACATTTATACATATTTTAATCTCAAATGAGGTTTTCTTCAAAAGTTTATACTATAAACTTGCTTTTTAGAACGTTGTGTCATCTCTACTTTGACAACTATATGAGACACCGTTATTGGTGTAAGTTGAATCAAGAGGCAATTAAAAACTATACTATAGTTTCAACATTGTGATTTATAGTAACAACCTGTAGGTTAAAAATTTTATCCTTCTTAAAAAATAAAATCCCTTTTGACATAAAAACAACTTGACTTTCAAATGGGATGGAAGAACTTCACACAACCTAAAGAAATACCAAATTTTTCAAATAAAAGTTTATTTTAAAAATTTCATGAATGAAAGAGACTTTTTTTAATGGAATTTCCTGGAACAAATTTTACCACTATACACAAATATACACGTTATTTGACAAGTGATCAAAAAAGATTAGAATAGATAACATCATAAGCTCTATAGTTTATGAAAAAGCCTACAATCATCCTTGAATCTATTTCTAGACCCAAATAGCAAAGCCAATACAAATAATATGAAACAAAAGTTCTTCCTACAAAGATGAGATAAAACTTCTTGAAGGTTTCAGAGCATTAAACTAAAGTATGTAAAGTAGTAGAGTCAAAATTACATAAATTAATAGACTCAAAAATCTAAACATCTGGCACTTGATCTGGATCTTCCTCTGACTCTTTGTTAGATTGGTCAAATTGTTTTCTTCTCCTTGGGGAGGACCAGAGATCATCAAAGTAAGATTCTCATTTTCTAGTAGATGTGCTAATTCCCCAACCTCATCAGAGAGTGGAGGTATAGATTCTTTTGATGCTAACTAAAACTTCTCATTAGCATCAGTGGAGACTGCTCCCACCTCTTGATCTTCATCGAGAAGTTCCATAGCACCCTTCACATACATAGGAATGAAGGCTACTTGGATCTCATCCTTTTCAACTGCAATGTAGTTTCTCTTTCTCTTAATTGCACATGTCACAACTATACCTGTTGTTTTTTTTAATGTATATAAGATCTAACACACAATCAATAATAAGAAAGTATATATTTAAATATAATTATTTTAAGCAAGAATAAGTGTATACTAGTTCCAAAAAACAAGTCAAGTATCCCAATCATCTGGAATAGAAAATAGATCAATCAAACAATTAATCAAGCATTGAGGCTTATGGTAGGAATTCACAAAGGTTTTGGACTCAATCACATACCTTAATTTCCTAGTTACTACGGGAAAAGAAAGCACATTAGAGCATCCAGACTCATTGACATGTGCTTTAACACGTCTTTGCTCATCGTCATCCTAATAGCTAATTGTGAGCATTTAAAAGGAACTTTTGAAATGAAAACCAAGAACATGATCTATATTTTTTTTAACGCTACAATTAATCAAATTTAGTGAAAGATAAATCTAATGTGTTTGAATAATAATGAAAAGAAACTAAAAATATAAGTTCTTAAAATCATACCAAACAAGAGACTCCAGACCATGTGCTTCTTTTCTCAGAGCTGCAGACTGATGTAGCTTGGCTAGTGCTATGGATGATTACAAATCTCCATATATTCAATGTAGTTACCACTTAAAGATTCTGCAACAACTTTTGAATTTCTTGATAGGTATATGCTCTCTCGTCGTTTGTAGAGCCACTCATATTAAAACCATATGGGATTTTGGCAATAATAAGACTGTAATATTTCTTTAGAATGATATTCTAAATATTATTTACATCCCCCAAATCACTTTATAGGATGCCCCTTTACTTTCCTATTCAGGAAGAAAAAACTATTGTAGTTCATCTCCTTCGGTTGGAGCAGTATTTCTTAGAAGGCATCTTGCTTTCTCTTGCCAAGCTCTTTCAAGGTGTATAAGAAAGTTTTATGGACACTCTGATTCCTCTTGAGAGAGTGACTTTTTGCCTTTTTTAGTTGGAGGCTTCTGTTGTTATTACAAAGTTAATATACAAGAATATAATGTTAAGTGGCTGGTTTCTTAAAACATAATACCAATACTAACATACCTTCACATTTAAATCTTTAATATTAAGTGGCTGGTTTCTTAAAACATAACACCAATACTAACATACCATAACATTTAAATCTTTAATATTAAGCAACTGGTTTCTTAAAGTATAATACTAATACTAACATACCATCACATTTAAATCTTTAATATTAAGTAGCTAGTTTCTTAAAACATGACACTAATACTAACATACCATCACATTTAAATCTTTAATACAAAAAAAAGAGTATTGCCCAATCTTTGAAGGATAAGAGAAAATCTTTCAAAAAATTTTGAGAGCTAGACTGAGGATATTATGCACGTACATTGTCCCAAGTGGTGCAATTTAGTTTTTTATCATGACCTCTTGCATCTTCATATAAACTTTATGGTTGTAAGCCACATGTAAAGATAATATAAATACTTCATTTACATCAAGAAGATAAAAAATGAACAACTTAAAACTTTACTTAATTTTGTAGCGCCAAAGACATTTCATCAAGTGATAGCTCCTTTGAAATGACATGCATAAGACACAAACTAGGAATGTTTGATCCTTCACTCCTTGAATTCCTTCTTACTTAATGACTTTTAGCCAAGCCACTAGATTCATTTAACTTTTTAGCCAAGCCATTAGATTCATTTAACTTTTTAGAGGTCTTCTACCCTTTCAAAGCTTTATTCTCCCACATTGAAAAGATTCTATTCTGAAGATCCCAAATCTGTCCTGTACAAAAAGCAAGGTGAAATAGAGGATCATACTTTTGGAGTCCATATGAGAGCTCCTCTTTCTCCACAAGAACCCCAACCTCCAAACTACATTGTCTTCTTAATATTCCATCAACCTTTTGGTGTCATGCCACATATTCCTGAAACTCACAGTGAAAAAAATTGACTTTCTCAACCTGAGACGTCTTTACACGATGATAGTTATTATCGTTATTATGATCCCATGCAAGAATTTTTGTCTCTTCAACTGTAAGAGCAACATAGATTTTGCAGTCTACAATGTTGCAGTAAGGACTGTTTGGATTTTCCTTTAAGAGATCCCTCCTAGCTTGAGTGGAGTGTGAGCCCCCAGTGACATAATAGTTATAATTATGGCATTCTACTATTTTGAAGCTATTTTATTGGGACAATCTTGGGGGTCAACTAAAATAATAAACGAAACCCTTGTGGCATGGGGATTTACCTTCATTTTATTCTTAAGATTATTGATATGTACTTTGTGAGGTTCCATTGATCTTCTACCAGATGGTGTATCAATAGGTGGTCGATGTAACTTTTTCATTGGCAAGTTTGAAATCCTACCATTGAGCACAAATTTCTACTATTTAATTATCACCCTTATTTTATTTTGTTGAGTTGGGAGTGCATCTGTGCGCCAAGCTCACCTCCAAGAGAGTGATGATGTGAGGCTTCTCATTGTCATTTGAAGAATCAAAATCCTCTTCACTTGAACAATTTCTATTTTTATGGGATGTCCTCTCACCTTAAGATCTTGTAGACATAGAATTCCTTTTAACTTCTCTCTATTTCCCTCCTTTCCCATGTGAGTCATAAGCAAAAGACCTTGGAGCCTCTTGGGGGTGACATCTAAGCTAGCAACATTAGAGGTTGCACTAGTCGGAGTTAAGAAAGGCCTTAAGCTCAATAACAGATTGTCACATTTTTCCAAGGCACAAGTGAGTTGCACAAGACCACAAAGACCCACTTGAAAATAATTTTGGCTCACTATAAAGTCTCTAATGTTTGCATCATCAACAACATCATCTCTCTCTTCCCCTGTATAATCCACCTTTGACACTTTTCCACAAGACTTTTGACCTTTAAGAATATTACCCTTGCCGCCAGAATGCCTAGCAATGATGAAAAAAGACCACCATCGACCCCAGAAATACTCGAGTCATGTTGAAGAGAAGCAAGCATTTTAATTAATGTATCTGCTACTACTGAGAGTTGAGGTCTATCTGATGGTGCATTCATAAAACTATGAGAATTTCTCCCTGTGGGTTACATAATAAGTTTTTGTTTTTGTCCTAGCTCTCACAGGAATAGACATAGGTTCATCCTCCTTCTGATTCTCTTCTTCATCTTCATCAACTGAGGACGGTGATGAAGCTATAAATCTCTTTTGGTTGAAGGCTTCAGTTGTTGTCATAGTACCCCAGAAAGGAAAAATGGCAATGGTCCCAAAACCTAGTTGATTTTAAGTTTGTACTTCTTTCTTTGCAATAACATCCAACATTGGGCCAACATTGTGTTTGTAGACTTGACACTTATAGCACCATCTCTCTTCTCATGTTATTATGAACTTTTCTTGGGTAAAGTAGCAACTTGGGCTTCCTTTGCAGTTTTTTTAGAACGTTCCTTTCTTTGCTTCTTTGTAACTTGTATTTGAGGAGATGAATCAAATCCTAGAGCCTCAATTGTGGGCCTCTTAGAGGACTTCTTCATCTTGTCACCCCTACTTTATAGATATAAAGAAATAGATTTAGCAAAATAATTATTAGTTGGTTCAATAAATCAAATCTAACAAAAATCAATAAGGCAGAACTAACCACCCCATTAAAGTGAGCCACAACAAGGCATTCATAAGGCTATCACAAGTTAATCAAAACAAAAACATGCAAGAAATAGAGAAAAACAAGCTTCTACAACAAGAAAAGGAAATCAAAAGACATTAAAAGTACACCAAAAATTAGATAAGATTAACACGAAAAAACTTCCATATGGCCAAAAAAGAAGTATTTAAGAATGAATTAAGCAATAAAACTATTTTTTGTAGCAAAAGGTAACAAACGGGAGAACATTGAAAGAGGACTTACATTGTTGTAAAGTGGTATAGAAAACCAAAGGGAGAGATGAGGAGGGATGAGATTGTGGGCCTAGAATTTGATGCACCACATCAATGGGGTTGCTAGGTCATTGAGGGCAGAGAGAAGAAGGAATAAGAACAATTGTTAAGATGCAAGGTAGAGGTAAAGCCTTTCAAGAAAAGACTGAGCGTAGATCTCAACCTTCAACTTACGTGCAAACTCGATACATTGCATCGAGTTCATGGGAAACTGGATGCATTATAACAGAATCAAATAATAAAGGAAAAATTTAAAAGTTTAGGAGAAGATCTTGCCTTAGATGAAGGGAACCTTCTCTTCTGTCCCATATTTGCATCAACATATTTTGATAGTCACAGCATGGTATAGACAACGTACAAAAGCCACGTAGCATGAAATCAAGCAAAGAGAATATCGACTGTGTAGAAAAAGGGATAGCAAGAAGATATATGCAAGCGATAAAGTGCCCAAGAAGAAAGTGGTCATTTTTTGGACTAAAGTGTTTTTAGGGCTATTTTGCTAATAAAAAAAGTTACTTTTTAATTATTACATCATGATCACTATTTCTGGCATGCTTATGTGAGCAAAGTTGATACACAACATCAACTTCTCCATGCAAACTCGATGTTGTGCATTGAGTTTGTGGTAAACTCGATACATATCATCAAGTTTGCGTGGAGAAGTTGATGTAGTGCATCAAATTTGTGTAAGAAACTATGCTTTTTTAGGCCTAAAACACTAGTCGTCTCATACAATCACCATGCATACTTTTTAGGCCTAAAACACTAGTCGTCTCATACAATCACCATGCATATTTTTTTGGGCTTGCAATCACTACATGACCACCACCAATTACACTGTTGGACAAGTGGAAAAGACCAGTAAGGTTTTACTATAATGGCCCTTTGGGGCCCCCAGACCCACTAAGAAGGGGGTGTCCCCCCCTCCCTTCCTTTCACCCCCTGGCTATGCACCTTATCAGGGTGTCTATAAATTTTTGGTCCAACGATGCAACGTGGCAATGCCTACACATATAGCTCTTCCACGGTTAGGTATAGAAATAACTCATCTCGCACATGTATGTGGCCTAATTGACAATGTTATAGCTTAAGCAAAAACCATCTCATATGCATGCCCTAAAAAGTAAAGAGTTCTTACATTGCCCCAAAAAAGTAAAGAGTTCATGCATTGCCCTAAAAAGTAAAGAGTTCATGCATTGCATCAACTTGGCCACACAAACTTGATGTTGTACATCAACTTGATGCATAACATCAAGTTTGAGTGGAAAAGTTGATGCACTGGTTCATACGTTGCATCAACTTTGCATTTTTTTTAAGGTAATGCATTGCATCAACTTTTGATGTTGTGCATCAACTTAATGCACAACATCAAGTTTATGTGGCAAAGTTGATACAATGCATCAACTTTGTTTGTTGATGCAATGCATCGACTTTGCATACACAAACAAAGTTTTTAAAAGTGGATGCATTTCATCAAATTTTCCACACCAACTTGATGTTACGCATCAACTCGATGCATAGCATGAAGTTTACGTGACAAAGTTGATGCAATCCATCCACTTTTAAAAACTTTGGTTACGTATGCAAAATTGATACATTGCATCAAGTTTGCCACACAAACTAGATGTTGTACACCGTGCTGAGGCACAACATCAAGTTAGTTTGCATAAGTTGATGGAATGCATCATCTTTTTATACACAAATAAATTTTCTTAAAGTTGATACACTACATCAACTTTGCTACACAAACTTGATGTTCTACATCAACTTTGCATACAATTTTTTTTTTCAAAGTTTATAAAATGCATCAACTTTGCATACAAAAATAAAACTTCTTAAAGTTGATACATTGCATCAACTTTGGCAAGCTACCTTGATGTTATGCATCTTCTTAAAGTTGATACATTGCATCAACTTTGCCAATCCACCTTGATATTGTGCATCTTCTTAAAGTTGATACATTGCATCAACTTTGCCAAGCCACCTTGATGTCAACTTAATACACAACATCAAGTTTATGTAACAAAGTTAATACACTGTATCAACTTTTTATATAGAAACAAGTTCATGCAATGCATCAACTTTGCATACACAAACACAGTCTTTAAAAGTGGATTCAAAGACTTTGTTTGTGTATGTAAAGTTGATTTCATTACATCAACTTTTATGCACAAACTTAATGTTGTGTGTTATCAACTCGATGCACAACATTAAGTTTCTGTGGAAAAGTTGATGCAATGTATCAACTTTGTGTACATAAACAATTTTTTAAATGCGTGTGCTGCTCTCCTATTAAAAAAAATAACTTTTTAAATGCATGTGCTACTCTCCTATTTAAGAAAACACTAGAACTGTGTCTATTTTTCGTGTGAACTTTATTGTAAGAAAAATGATTTACAAACTTTATTTATCTTTTAAGATGTATTTCAAACTAGTTGTTGTTATTAAAATTTTGTTCACCGATAGACATAAGTACATTCTATAATAGTTTTTCTAACATCTAATTTAAAACTTCTTATAGGTTGAAACAAATCTTAAGAATGTTATGTTGCCACAAATAAAGCTTTTAAGTAATAAGAAGAAAAAGGAATCCTTATGGAATCTTTATAAGGGTCAAGATTTTGGGTACCTTGCCATGGTTGGACTTGAAATTGTAAATCACTCTCCTTGTTGCTTTGCTTCTTGTGTGCCAAAATATTTCTCTCTCTCTTTCTTTATCTCTCTCTCATACGCAATGCGAGGTGACCAAATGAGAGCCTCAAATTCTTATGTAACCTCATAGTTCCAAAAATAGTACCTATTTAGTGTTTTGATTCTAGGGTTTCTTAATCAAGTACCACCTTAATTATATATTAAATTTAATCAATTTCTATATGATGACCACATGGATTGTTAGGTCCTCATTTCTCATGATGAGGAACTAACATAGTAGTTATTTAGTTTTTTAGCTAGGGTTTCTTAATCAAGTGTCACCTTAAAAATGTATTAAATTTAATCAATTTTTATATGATGACCACATGGGTTGTAAGCCAAGGAGGAAGCCATGAGGAGAGACATTCTGTTGGTCATTTCCCCTGCACAAGTGGGTGAGAGCTTATCCCCTACCACCACCACATCATATTCAAAGGGTCTCTCATTCTCATCATATTCCTTGTCTCCTAGGGTTTAAAAAACTCAAAATAGAGATAGAAAAGTGGTCTTTCCAAGCCATGGAAAATCACCAGGCTCAAACACGGTTATGTAGGCTTCAAAAATGGCACCCTTGGAAAGCTTAAAGGAAGCAAGGGAGGCAAGCAAGGTAGGTCGTGCTATGGACTTTCAAAGGTGCATTGAGGGAGAAGATAGCTGAAATTGACAAGGTAAAGCAGTATGTAGAAGAGCAAGATGTACAATAGTGCAACAAGTTCTTTGAACAACAAGAAGAAATACTTGAAATAAATATCAATAACTCATGCAATCTAGCTAGTTCTTTTCGGTGGTGGCCAACTATTGTTGAAAAAATCACTTATTTTATAGCACCAATTCTAGCAAAGATCGATAAACTTCTTTATGTAGGGAAGCAAAAGAGATGTACATAGGAGCCAGACAATCAAAAGAAAGGCAAACAAGACTTCAAGATATGTGGGGTGGTTATCCACAAGACATAAAAAAGGGTACCCTTGTTGCTACCCTAGCTGAGGATGATGCTTTTTAAAACATCCATTCTGGATTAGCAAGGTAATAACTACTAATAAAGATGAAATTGGCGACCATACATTGTCACTAATAGTGCATTGGATGAGAACAAGTCATGTAAATGCATTTGAGAGAATGTATAGCTTGGAAATGGTAAATACAACAAAAGGAAAAGGCAAGCACAAGAGGGAAAAGAACACCGCTAACACTGGTATACTACCACTTGATGAGGTAGATATTTTAGTATATGACTTTACTCTCACAAAAGTGAGTTACTTGAGAAAGTCAACCATTTCTATGTTTTACAAGAGAAGATCCCTTGCTTCACTAACTTGAGAAAGTCAACCATTTTAGTGTATAATTACTCTCACAAAACTGTGAGTTACTTGAGAAAGTCAACCATTTCTATTTTACAAGAGAAGATCCCTTGCTTTAGTAACTTTGAGTTTGGTAACACGATAGTAAACCCAAGGAATCTTAGCTTTAGTTGTACACATAGAAGAAAAATATGTCTTTATGGATAGTGATGAAGAGGATGCCTTGTCTACCTCCTCAGAGGAAGGCACACCAACTAGTGATGGTGGTGATGGTATAGGTAGGAATGATGATGAGGAACCATATCTATGACATGAGTTGTATGTCTAGAAAATAGCTCCTTTTTTAGAGTTATATTCATTTCTTTTTTGGATTGAAGATGGAAATAACAAATGGTCTCTATTTTGGTATATTTTTTAAAACTTATTGTTAGGTATTTGGTTGTAATCTTAAAAAAGTAAGCAAAACCAAGTCTTTTTTCCATCCCATCTTTTGTAAAAAATGCACAAAGTGCCCTAAATATTGTCATTTTTGGGCAGTGTTATATGCATGCATATTCCAAAAAGAGGTAAAATTTTGGCCTTTTTTATGGAATCTTTGAAAGATACTAAATGTTTTTTGTTTTCAAAAAATATTACCTATTTTCCCCTCTATAGTGTTCTTAGTCAGAGAAGAAGGATCCATGTGTTTTATCACACCATATGTGTACACTATCTAACCTGTTATAATAATCCAAAGCCTAACCTTCATGATTGGATCTTAAACATGTCAAAATGCCATATGTAGTATTCTCTATTATCATAAGGATTGTTTGCAAGATCATAGCTATTTATAGAGTTCTTTGTTGTTGTAGGCTCACTGCACTCTCAGCTCACTGAAACCACATATCATATAGCTTTCATTGATAGTGTATAGCTCCACACTCCTTGAATTATAAAAACCAAATAGATGATGCCTTCAAACAATAGCACGAAAAAGGATTGACATAGAAATGCAGAAGATGTGATGCATTTAAATAGAGTTAATGTACAAAAGATAGATAAATATATGAAATGATGTGTTACCATGTAGATACATATGTGGATACATAGCATACATGACAAGACCAAACCATGAAAAATACACATAATGGTATGCATATATAGTAGTATTGGAAGATGAATTAAACCAGGAAAGACCCACACATGATATACAAACCAAGATCAAAAAGGAGAAATCAAGTAAGATACATACATGTTATATATAGAGATAGTACCAAAAGCATGCATGGTTTACATATATGCTATATACATGTAGATGGTATTATACATATAGATGCATAGTAGCAACAAATCAAGTAAGATACATACATCTAGATAACAGTATATACATATAGACATACACATGTAGATGGTAATAAGATACATACATATAGATGAAAGCATACATAGTACGAACAAACCAAGTATACATAGATAAAACAAGCAAGTAAACATTCATGTACATAACATTATACATCTCCATTAGCCACTATTGTGACTCATAAGCTTGATTTTTTGGTATCCAACCATTTTGGCGAAAGGAATTCCTCACTATCCATGAGTATGGTAGCATTTATATATGGTTGATACCGACACAGCAGGGTGAACCCACTTTATATAGTGTTATGTAAATGGCACTCTAAAAATTGTATACATTGAGAGAAAAGCTAGCAAATTTCTAAGCTAAATAAATTAGGTTTAACTTTGGGTTCCCAAGTGTGAATTGTATATAAACAATTTTCTCATGATGAAAAAAAACCATCCCCCTTTGCGTCAATTGAGTTTTGCTTGTCTACTTGCTCTTATCTTATGGAGATAGAGAGATTTGAGAGTAGAGTGCATCAATCTTGGTGCATGTGCCTCTCATTCATTATGTGAGAGTGAGTGAGAGTGAGAGAGGTGAGTCCTTGTAGGGAGGTGAAGCTTCTTCTTGGTGGTGACAAACAAGGAGGAGAACACAGGAGCTTAAAGCTAGCAGAATCTTGAGTCGAAAAGCAAGGCAAGTCCCCTAGAATGATTATTACTTATTTCACATACTATTAGAATGGTAGAGTACTTATTATGATGCTGAGAAGAATAAGCCATAACAACAGTTCTTTCATCTATTTCAAGGTATTGGGATCACCTAATATTGTTGCTACTTGATGTGTATTAGGAGCTCACAGCGTGAAAAGCATACAACTTTGGATCCTTAGATGTATTATGATTGTCGTTCTTATTTTATTTTAAAGCTTGTTGCATTAGGGCATTCTAGTTTCATATCTTGGAAGGGTAAAACCTTTAATTTCATTGGCTTTTGCATGATTTTGAAGCCCACAAGGCTTTTATCTTGTTGTATTAAACCAAGAGATAGTTTATTAATTATGATTAGGAGTGGAATCCACTCCCAAAACATAAGCTTTGAGCTCAATTAGGTGTGGATATTAGAGTAAGGGAGTTAATTTTTATGCATTTCATATTTTTCATGTATTTTTTGAAGTAATAGCTTAGAAGCAAAAAGAATCAAAAAATCACTTAATCACTTACATAAACACCATTAGGAATCTTAATCACCCCTTTTAAGAAAAACCTTAAAAAATAATCAAAACCAAGCCAAACAATCTCTCGAGCTAGGAGACGTGAGTCCACAGTCCCACAAAAACCAGACCAAATGATATCTCTCAAAACCAAGCCAAATGATATCTCTCAAAACCAAGCCAAATGATCTTTTGGGCTAGGAGACATGAGTCACAATCCCGCAAAAAAACCATGAGCTAACACACATGAACTTGGAGACGTAAAATGAAAATCGTCAGCCTAGTTTATACGAAAAAGGCATGAGGCTATAAATATGAGTCTACAAATGTGAGCCTCCATCCACGAGCCTAAATCTATGGGGCTATGATGCGTGTCAGCCCACTAGGTGTGAGACATGAGTCTAGCTCGCAACGTGTAAGCCTCTTTCATTCAAAAAAGGCAAGAATCCACCAAATGTGAGTCTGAAGACATGAGCCTATATACGTAGACCTACAAAGGAAATGTGAGTCTAGAGATGTGAGTCTAGAGACGTGAGCCTCCAAGTGTGAGCCTAGAGATTTGAGCGAGGAGACGTGAGCCTAGCAAAAAAGTTCAAAACAAAAAAAAAAACCTCGAACAAAAAAAAAACTTATTTTTATTAGCTTGAGTAAATCTGTCATGTTGAAATCAATTTCAGACGTGCATTAGGAAGCACTAGAGACCATTTCACCTCATCGAGATGAAACCCTTTGGCAAACTTGATCTGGAATAATTGTTGGAAATGATAATATAGTCAATTGCAGTGTGTATACACCTCCTCAAACCCATCCAACCTTCATTGGTCTCAATTGTCAATGCTGAATAGAGTTCTCCCCTATAAAAAAATCAAGACTCCTTTGAATCTACCTCAAGTGAGGATTTTAAGACGAAATGATCCAACTAAACACAGAACTAAGTAGAGGAATAGTGAAACCCCTAGAAATGCAAGCCACTACAATTCTTTGAGCCCAAATTCATGAACGAGCTATATAAACATCACCATAAATTTTGTGAAAAAAAGACATTAATCCGACCTATTTTTCGATGAAGCTCTAAAAGGAATAAGAGTAAGATAAGGAACATTAAGGTTCTTGCTCCCTAAGGTAGTTCTCAAACCATGTTCGACATGATAATGTTTCAAACATGTGGTGTCAATCTAGAGCTAGATTTGACCAGAGCTAGCTACAGCCAAGCAGCTTAATAACCACAATTATGGCAATTAGAACATGTATCTTTATTATACCATTAGAAAACAAGTATTCCATAAAACACCCAATAGCAAGCACACACAGTACAAGCATAAGTCCCACTTTAGGATCTTGTTATTTTAGAAGCTTCTTCACCATGGAATCAAGTTTCAATTCCTCTCCGTTTGGACAAGGAACATGGAACACAGGGAGGTAAATAGTTAATGGCTGTAACTACCTCAAACCCTAGAGAATCCTAGGGATACACAAGGGATGTTGTATAATGTGTCCTCATGTAGCTTCCTCCAAATAAGCATGTAGCCTCAAATCCAAGCTAGCATAGGACAAGTGCTATTAGAAACTACACATCCCACCAACCCTATAGGGCAAGAAATTCTAAACCCTAAAAATAGAGAATTTTATGCAACCTTTCGGTGACATTCCACCACCATGTGAATATGCAAAATATATGCTTAAGATGTGGTGTTTGAAATGGTATGGTGTTTATCATAAACATAGCACTTAACGGCTTCGAACTGGGTAAAGCAAAGCTAATCCACATCTCAAGGATGATGACTAAATTTGATGGAACGAGGATGGAACTAGAGATCACATCCAATACCTAGAGAAGTTCAATCCCATGGGAAGGATTGATGGTTCCACCAAGATCTCTTCATTTGGACCTTGCCTTGAAGGCTAAGCAGGCCAGTGGTTTAGATAACTAACCCCACTTGAAAAGCCAAGCTAGCCCTATTGGATCTTGAGACACACCTTTATTGTGGGATTTTCCCAATGGAGCTAGAACACCAACCCACTTGAAAAGGCCAACCAGCTCTATGAGATCTTGAGCCACCTTTTCATTAAGGGATTCTCACCCCAATGAAGCCACTAGTCGAGCTAGATGGTGCCCCATTACATAAATCTATAGCCTCAAATGAAGAAGGAGAGATAATGCGGGAAAATATTTCTAAAACCAAGTGTCTTCCCATTATTACTCCTTCCTCAAGACAGAGGAAGGAGAGATAATGTGGAACTATATTTCTAGAACCAAGTATCTCCACATAAGATGTAGATCCACTAGCGCAAGAGGATCTACATCTCCACATGAGATATTAGCTCATGTGAGATACGGCTTCTGTAAGAGAGACATAATGCGGGACTATATTTCTAGAACCAAGTATATCCATATAAGATGCAAATCCTATGAGAGGATTTGCATCTCCACATGAGATACAAATCCCATGAGAGACTAGATGACGTATCGCTCACATGAGATATAGTCCCTGGGACGAGAGACAAGATGAATTATCGCTCATTGATCGATTTGTGATTGGTCTCAAGAGCCAAAGGCTTCATGACCATCTTTATAAGTTTAGACACTACATCTTTGATAATATCTAGTAGACAATCTCCGAGATAGATGTAGAAATTGTCCACCTAAACCAAGAGATAGGGAATGCATCATCCAAAGCCCCACAATGGTTAAGAGTGTCCAAACAGCTAGGGTCATAGTTAAGTCTTAATTAAGGACTCTAGATAGTGCTCAACTAGCTAGAGTCCTAATTAAGTACATGAGTATAGAGGAGTTGGTAGAAAACCTACTCAACTAATTAGGCTAGCAGCACAGTGGTGGTCAGCCCCAAGGGCAACTCAACGGCCGGTCCTAACCAGGTCCTTAAGCGGGACACCCACACTATTTTCCCATTAAGAGACATGGCTTCATGTGTAATTTATCACTAAACCCATATAAGCATAAGAAGTGTCCATTACTAAGAATTAGATATCAACAATATTATGCTTATTGCCAGTTCGCCAAAGGAACCATAATATAGCCTATTGTTGGTATCAAGAAGGAGACTCTGACACCACCACCCATACTGGCAACAATAAAGCAACCACTAGCCCTTCTAGCCATTCCATATACTCTTTAACTCCGGCACATAATCTAGTATCCATTATCAAAACCCTTTACCGAGAGGAGGTATGTACATAATACCACCGATGCCATACCCACCATTGATGTTACAACCACCCATGCTAGCGACGATAAAGCAACCACTAGCCCTCCTAGCCATTCCAAGTACTCTTTAACTCTGGCACATAATCTAGTAGCCATTATCAAAACCCTCTATCAAAAGAGATATGTACAAAATACCACCAATGTCATACCCAATTGATATTACAACCCCAACTATCTCACCAGTTAAACAATTGTCCTAGTGACTTTACTTCAAGAGTTCTGGAACAAGAGAGCTATGAGCCATATGAGCAATATTATTCATATGGGTATCTAGAGCAGTCCCCATCATTGACTATGCCTCCTTGTTTGAAACCATGTTGTGCAAAGAGTGAGAGACTCCAGTGGGGCTGGAGCATCAACCCCTTTGAGCCTTAACTTGTTAAGTACACAAAGATGAATTACTCATACACCCTTAATGCCATCACAAGGCTCCAAAACAAGACAAGGGTAGGCAGCAAAGAAGCACAAAGATCAAGCTTTAACTTCAACTTCAAAGCCAACAGCTAAAGCACAAGCCCCAAAGGCCACAATAGCTTCTAAAAAGGCTATCAAAGGTCCAAAGGAAGAAAATATCAAAGCACACAAAAATGCTACAACACACAATTAATTGTCAAGGATGATATCATGACCATTGAGAAAGTGGTTTGGGTGAGAGCTTCAAGCTGTCACCCTTTAAATAATATGCCTTCCTCTTGCAAAGATAACAAGCAATCTCCCACTCAAACTAACTATTCCCAAAGATAATAAACCCATTGATTATGCAAACCTTCCAAAGAAACTCAAAGATTACCCTACCTATCCTTGAGCACCACTAACCACCCCACCTAATCATATCCTAAATCTAATCCTAGAACCAGTGAGAGAACCCTATAACATACCAAAGGCCTTGATCAAACCTATGACCATTCTTAAGAGGCCACAAAGAGAGCCACTTTTGGAGCCTTCACCTCTAGAACTAACTCATCAGACCCCACATTGCTAGATGTGGTAAAGGAGGACTCAGTACAAGGTGAAGTTAGCCTTCCATTGGTCATCATAGTCACCATAATATTTTCTCAAAGGTTATTAGTGATGATTAGTGATTAGTTGGCCTTTCATTGGTCATCATAGTCACCATAATATTTTCTCAGAGGTGATTAGTGGACGACTTCATATCGACCCCATTAGAGGCAGTACCCCCTAGGGAAGGATCAGAGCACATTCTTGACACATTGGTAGGTCCAAGCCCACCTCAAAGTGAGTACAAACCAAGTGAGTGTGCATATCTCCCGCCGCGAGACATAGCAGGTGTTGACGGTCTGTACACCCCCTACAATTTTTGGCATTAGCTTGGGTGTGAACACCCCCTAGCATTAGTAGCATTAGCTTAGGCTGATGAGTTGTGGGATTTGGTTATTATAAGATGTCATATATCAAGAAGTGGTTACAAGAGAGCTAGTGGGGAGTTAGGATCTTGTGGAGATTATGGGAGCCCAATAGTCACATGGATATCCCAAGAGTCACATAACCGGATGGCTATATAAAGCCCCTCTTGTATGCAAATTGGACATGATACATTACATGATATGATATGATATGACATGACATGACTATTGTATATGGACATGATTCTTGGACACACAATATGTGATACATGGATATGGAATACACTATGATGTTATGTTGTTATGCTTGTATGTTTATCTTGTATCTTTTATCTTGTCTTGATCCATGCCTCCTACTTCATGCTCATGTGTACATGTGTACTCCATGGTTATGTATATAGGAGTGTGTGTTTCCCCATGTTAGCAAGGTGATGCTAACACTTCGTGATCACGACAGGACCAGAAGCTTCAATCTTCTCCTTGCCCACAAGCTCTTGATTAGAAGTTAAATGCCTAATTCATACACATTTCTTGCAAGAAGAGAGTTTAGTAGTGTAAATGATTCTTTCTTGATTCTAGATTAACCATGATGTTTGTTGCTTTTCTTAAAACCCCATGACAAAGGAGATCAGAATGCTTCTGGGTGTTCTTGATATTTCTATCGTGTTTCTTGATGTTCTTGATGATTTTGTGCATCATTAAGTGCAGTGGAGGAGGAGAGTGGAGTTCCTGGAGGAAGAAATGCTTGTCAATGGAGGTCTTCTATTTGCTTATGAAGATTCCATGTAGTTAGCTTCTTGGTTCTTCAGTCTGCATTCCTCTTCTTTATGCCCGAGTTTGTTGCAATGTACACATTTGGGCTTGTGGTTGAGTCTACACCACTCGTTTTTGAAGTGTCCTTTCCTTCCAGAAGTAGTGGTAGCATTCTTTTATGCCCTTGTTGGTGTAGAGTTCTTGTTCCCTTGTGGTTCCTTGTGTTCTATCATTTAGCCGCTTGTCTTCTTCAAGTAAGGGTGCAATATAACCCTCAAATGTTGGTTCAGTAAATTCTTTAGAGTGATCCACTAGTGCACCATATTCCTCAAGCATACTTTTTAGAAGTATGGCAAGTGCATCCTTTTCACCTATCTTTGCATCAATGCCATATAACTGGGTCATGATGCTTTTAATTTTACTTATGAATTGTGCTAATGACTCATGAAATTCCATCTCTAGGCCATAAAATTCTATTTTCAAATGGTTTTCTTGATTTTTGGCCTTGGAATCAAATATTAAATTTAACTCATCCCATTCTTTTTTTTATATGGTTTTATAATCAATGTGATTAATGAGGTTGGTACCCAAGTGAAATCGGATTAATGACAATTCTTGTTCATCTTTTTGCAATCCAATCCTGTGGGTGCATTCTCCTTAATTAATTTCCATAGCTTTTTGTGCATGAGAAGATACTTTATTTGTGTGGCCCAGGTGTGAAATCCTTCCCTAGAGAACTTCTCAATGTTTGTGGATAGTGCATGATGCCTTTGCAAAGGTCTTAACAGAGTTTGACTCTCGAGACAGTGTCTAATTGCTTATAAATTGGCACTATAGTGAACTTTTTAAGTGCAAACACATGTAATGATATGATTTGAATGCATGTGAGAGTTTGCAAGTACCATTTAAAATCCCCTCTTATGAGTTACAACATCAATTTTTGCTCAAAACAATTAATTAACTACTAGTTACCTAGATTATACCTTAACAGGGCTAATTCTTGGAGGACTCAATTGAGCAACTTGAAGAGGTTTTTGATGGGAATTTTAGGTGACCTTCTTCCCCTAGATGAGTGGAAGAGTCCCAAGTAAAAAATTTAGCTTTAAACCCTAAAAATTGGGTGAATCTAAGCTAAAATATGTGACTACTAATTCAGTTGTTTGTGACTCAACTAGCCCATGAAATGGCTTCAAATTTTATAAGCAAGCTTCTTGATACATAGGCTAAGTTCTCCTAAAAGTATTACTCTCAATTTAATTCATGGAGGGAGAATGGCATGTTTTATCACAACATTCTGTAGCGCATATTTCAACTGAAAATGGGCAAAATTAGTCAATGCCTTTGGAGGAGTAGGTTGCCTAGGAGTGGGCAATATGTGGCTAGAAGGTTTTAGCAAATGGTTAAGTAGATAAGCAATGCCAAGCTTGTAAAATTTGAACCCCAAGAGGGTGAAGAAGATAAGCTTGTAAGGTTAGTGGATGATTAATGACTTAAACACACTAATGAGTTAAGATTAACTAAATAAAGTGATTAGGAGAAGCTCAAAGGAGAGAGGGAGGCTCTGATACCATGATGAAATTTATGGAACCCTAATCTTACTAACATAATGATCAAGGACGGCTTACACCCAAAAAAGCCCCCATACCCACTCGTACTACCCAATGAGCAAAAGTTGAGACCAACAAAGCTGAGAGAACACAAAGAGTCGGCTGGATAAAGAGATCAAGATGATAGAAAAGTCCATAAAATAGAGTACCAAAAAGGGGAGAAGAAGATGCACAATCAAGTAAGCAAGTGGCAAACACGAGCTAACACAAAACAAAGAACAATCCAGATAAGATTGAAAAACTTGGGTTACCATTGGATTTTAGATATCCAATGCAAATTTTTCACCTTATGTGAAGCCTCTCATCATCAATCTGACCCAATGATCTTAACCATATTGTGATCTAGACACTAGCATATCAGATCCCATTTTTGCAAGTCACATTCAATGATGTCAACACTTTGCATGCTTGTCTTGTTTTGTCTTCTTCATTGAGTCTTGAAGCCTAGCCCTCTTTCTAGCAGCCACACAAATCCCAATTTTGGTGTCTATGTACTCACAAAAGGACTACTAGCCTTCCATTCATGCATGCCATCTATGCATGGCACACATGGACTTAATTATCCACCAAAGATTCCTACATATTGCCCAAATAAAATGGGCATCCAAATCATCATGGCCTATGGAGCCTTTGGATCCATGCACCAAAATAAAGATCTTCACAAATAGTGGTAATTCAGTCAATCATGCTTCACATCTCTCTCCAAGGCACAAAACTTGCCTATAATCATTCCAATAAGGTCAAAGCACAACCACATACCCAAGGTCGACATTATGTGGAAATCCAAAATTTCACCCCCAAGTTGTGCAAGCGCTCACTTATTTCCCCTATGCTTCAAGAAAGAGGGCTAATTAGCTGACCAACATGTCAAAAAAAGAGGCTCAAGAATCACCTAGATCCATTTCATCCATGCTCAACACGCCACCCATAGCTTGCAACTAACCCATACCAATCTGACACCCAGTTTGACAAGAGCCTACATGGCACAACCGCATGGACTCCCATACCCAGTGCATGCCATATAGGTATCCTAAATTCTTTTGTTATCATGGATACCCTAACCTTGTTCAGAACTACCTTATAGACTAGTCTTATTAACATCAACTCGCAACCGTGTTATCACGACTAGCTTCGTTGCACATCAATTCTCAGTCTCCTATCCCAAATCATGTGTTAGAATTAAAGAAATCAGACACATAAGAGTCAAAGAAAGCAATGTGTTGGAGTTCTTACCACCCGGTAGGGACTTCTATAGGGGCACACCTTTAGCCTAATGCTATATATCTATCAGTAATTGACATCAAAAATCTCAAGCACCTGCATTAAACCTCATTGTTGATTAGCAACCATTTGCAGAGCAGGTACATTTTTAGATGGGGTAGGCATAACCATGGCAAGCATCAACACAGATACATTTCTGGATGGGGCAGGCAGCATAAACATGGCAAGCATAAGTCTAACCACCCATGGTATGACCCATCTCCTAGACCCATCAGTAACAACCTTCTATTGCCTCTTCTTCAACTACACCAAATATTAATTCACATAGCATCTATCCAAAGTGCTTGATAACACCAAACAAACCAAGAAAGAGAGGCCATCTAGCTCCATTAAAGTTGTGGGAAAATTTCATTTTGGCCACACATTAGCATCCCACAATATTCTCCAGAGAAAGGGGATGCCAAGTAAATGTCAAGGAAAGTAAAAAGAAAGTCAGGGAAATCAGCTGAGTTGGAGAAATCTTTGGGGTTATAGGAGACACACACGGGACACACCTTTTGCCCATTGCACATGCATGTCACTTACTTTTTTTGCACATCTTGCATCTCATGGCACCCACCATAGACACATGCACCTAGAACTAACTTTGTCAATCTCTAGGTATATCTCTAGATGTAAGGGACCATGATGGGTGCAAGCCTAGCCCATGGTATAACCCATTTCCTAGATAACCACCATTAACTTACAAGTACCTCCAAAGTGCTTCAAAGAATATAACCTATGCGCTTCGACTCCAATTCAAGGACGTGCCTATGGAGTGTTTCACTCAAAAATGGAAGGTCAATAGGCTCAAAGGTCCAAGGTTGGAGGAGCTCCAAATGGGATGAGTTTGCAGCTACCTTCGGGGACGTGCCTAAGGATTATTTCACTTAATATGATGAGGACCACTTTGACACCTATAAAGACCTGTGGGACACATTTTTGAAGAGTTTCAAAAACTTAAGACGGTAGGCCAGGGGATTGGCATCATGCAATAGCTCAAACAAGGAGAAATGGATGTAGAAGGTTATGCAACCAAGCTGAAGTGAGGTTGAAGTCCATTGGAAAGAAGCTTGACAAAGGCAACCAACCGTCCCAAGAGCTCATGGGTGATTGGCTCATAAAATGTTTAAACAAGACTATGAAACCATCAGGCTAGTCTGGATTAGCTAGTCTAGATGTAACAGAAATAGAATTTAAAAGAGCTCATCTGAAGTAGCTAAAAGAACAGAGAAGAATCTTCTCAAGGTAGAAAAAACTAAGAAAAAGAAAAAAGCAATAAATAAAGACTCCTCAGATAGTGAGGAGGAAGATTCCAACGCATTTTCTGTTTCTTGCAGAACCTGGACAATATAATATGAGGGTGGAGAATTGAAGAGTTGATATCCAACACCCCCCTCAATGTCCACGAAGGTGAACTACACCTTTGTTCTAATTTGTCAAGTTAATAAAGATGTTAATCCATCTAGTTTCTTTCTTAGATCTTTTATAGGGATTTTACATAATTTTCTATCACCTATCAACCTCCCTACACGTGATGAGTTCACACAAAGAGTGATACTGAATCTCAATGTATAATTTATGAAACATGCAATTCCAAGCAATGGCAACAATTATTGTCACATTGTAGCATTGTAGGATGATGTTATAGGTTGCTCTTCTGCACAGCTATATCCTATAGAATCCTCCTTAGCCACAATGCCTCACATGATGCAAAAAGCATGCTTTGTACTCTAACTCTATTGTTTCAAGATGAGAGTGTAACAATGGTTTATTTCTTACTAACTAAGAAATACATTCCAAACTAAGATAAGAAATACCATGTTACTGAGCACCTGGTGTCCAAATCACCTACCTCTAATGTCTCAATGGGCCACTAAGGGTCTTGCTCGCAGCATTGGTGATGTCATACTCATGAGTACCTTGGATGTATCTTAACACCTACATACATTCTTTCTGATAATTATCCCAAGGCTTGTTAAAGAGAACCTGCTCAAAACACCAATAGTAAGAAGATAAGAGTACCAACTAGCTTTCTATACAAGGTCTCGTTCATAAGGTCAAAAATGGATACCTTTAGATCCCTTAGATTAACCTCATTGAGGTTTGGTCTCATCACGTTAAATATCTACCTTCTGTAGTCCTCAATCCCTAAACAATAATGCATAAGATCCCAAGATCTTCATCTTAAACTCTACACAAAGCATATGTTGTGTATGTGATCCGATGATTTACTATCAAGATAAGGTCATCTACATAGAGAACAATATACCATATACTTTCCTTGTTCATAAATTACATATATATTTTCATGTGAAGGGATATGTAAGAGACTAATAGTAAAATAAAAAGCATTAATCCTTTGGTACCATGCTCATGGGGATTGTTTCAGCCTATAGGGTGCCTTTCGTAACCTATAAACTTTGCTTTCATAATTGAGAACCAAAAACCATTAATCATTTGGTACCATGCTCATGGGGCTATGTAAGAGACCATTAATCCTGTGGTACCATGCTCATGGGGATTGTTTCAGCCTATAGAGTGCCTTTCGCAACCTATAAACTTTGCTTTCATAATTGAGAACCAAACACCATTAATCATCTGGTACCATGCTCATGGGGCTATGTAAGAGACCATTAATCCTATGGTACCATGCTCATGGGGCTTGTTCACCCTATATAGTGTCTCTTGTAACCTATAAACTTTTCTTTCTCATAATTGAGAACCAGAAACCCTTATACCTCCTTCTTGAGGTTTCCATTTTGGGAGGAAAGTAGATTTTGCATCTATTTGGAGAGCAGCCCACCCATCCACATGTTGCCCTAACTTTAGGAGAAAAGATATCTAAAAGTTAAAACCTCCAGCGTCACAAAACCTTTAGCGGTCAGTCCTTTTCCAAAATAACATTAAATATGTAAACCCACTTATGCCTTACATCTCAGGAGGGCGATCTACAAGGTCCCAAGTGTGATTTTTTAGGATAGATTCATATTCTACTTGCATGATGGATTCTATCCAATTTGGATCTCCTTGAGCTTCAATAAAGTTGGCAATCTCATGAGTCTTGAGTAGTAACTCTGTTATCATGAGAGCATAGTTCACAAGATTCTCCTAAGCCTTGTTTTGTTTCTCTAACCTTTTGTGATGGTTGATGGTGGCCTAGATTCTACTCCATTTCCTATACCACTTAGGGAATGGCTTACCATTTTATGGCTAATGGTGGGCCAAAGATTCTACTCCATCCAAAATTTTCCTATACCACTGAGGGAATGGCTTATCATTTTGTGGCGTAGCATGTTATGGTTCTTCATCTTCAAAATCCATCTCCATGAGAAACGTATGAGAGAAAAATATGAGAGTTACCCTCCATCTCCATGAGAAACATTTGAGAGAAATGTACAAGAGTTATCCTCCATCAGAATACAAGGAAGTTTGTGTTTACATGAGGAGTTATGTTTATTACACGATGAAGAAGAGGGAATCCCAACATGGTTGTGCCACATCATGTATGTATTGGACATGTTGTCCAAGTATGGGATGGTTGATTGTAATTAGATTAAAATGCCATTAGATTAAAATGGTAAGCTTAGTGGAGATGCAGGTTATGTGTTGGAGGATCCCACTATGTACAGAAAGATTATGGGGAGTTTCATCTATGTCACGATCAACAGGCCAGATTTGAGTTACACCGTTGGCTTTGAGAGCCAATTTATGCAAGTTTCGTGCAAACCACATCTTGATAATGTGCAATGCACACTTCGGTATTTGAGGACCACTATTGATTATGCATTGTTTTATGCAGCAAGTGTACCATTGGAGCTATATGGGTACACAGATGCAGATTGGGCAAATAGCATCTTAGACAGGAGATCTACGAGTGGATTTATGTTTTCATTGAGGAGTGCTACTGTGACATGGAGCAGCAAGAAGCAGCAGAGTATAGAGGAGCTGCGATGGCAGCATGTGAGGTATCTTGGTTACGCAAGCTACTTTGCTGATTTGGGGTTGCATGTGGAGCGAATGGTTGTCATATATTGTGACAATCTTAGTAGTATACAATTGGCCAGGAACCCAGTATTCCATGCACGCACGAAACACATTGAGGTACACTACCACTTTATCATGGAGAGAGTCTTGGCAGGCGACATCTACTTGGCCTAGGTCTTGGCAGGCGACATCTACTTGGCCTAGGTCAGCACACAGGATCAAGTCGTTGACATCTTCACGAAGGCCTTGGGAGCTGAGAAGCTCTGCAGATTTTGAGATATGCTTGGAGTTGAGATTGAGGGGGAGTGTTGAGATGTCAAGCTCAATATGAGCTGACACTCACGAGGCACTTGCATGACCATTTGACATTTACATCACTGGCGGGTTTGGTAGCTGGCATCGACATATGTTTGCAAGAGATTCTACATGTGGACTACACCGACTAGTCCACACCTACCCAGCGTGTTCACATTATGGACCGTTTGTATATACTCTATTATGTGTGTTAGTCACTTTATCTCCTTTATAGACCTCTTTTGTTGTGTGAAGAAGAAGAAGAATTTTCAGCCTCTCACCTTGTGTGTTCTCTTCTAGGGTTTGGGTAAGTGTGTGTGTGCTTGCAAGAGCTCAAGCTCTCTTCTCCTTTGCATCTTTTCAAAAGGTGGTGTCCAAGTTTAGCCGAGTAGTTGGATGGTCCTGATTTGCATTCTATACATGCTGCGATCAGAACTATATAGCTGGGTAGACTTGGGTGATGAGTTGGAGAGCATGCAAAAAGTGTTGTGGCAGTACGGAGCATCGGTCTAGTCAGTGTGTGACCTGCAGGTATTGTGGCCAACATGACCATGGAACCAAGGAGCTCCTGCACCATGTATGTGGCCAATGCAGAGTCCAGGGTCACCACTCTTGTGTGTGCCCAATGGCATTTTTGGAACAATTTGACGTTCTGCAGGACAAGGTGGGTAAAGCGCGGAGGGGATTCAGTGACCTTGATCGTCCACTAAAAGTAAGAAGACTTCCAACAATTTATCCGAGTTTTCAACCAGGCTACAAAGTGGCATGTCCAGAGTCCTCAAGGGGGAAATTCTTTGCAGGATATTGAATGGACAGTATATGCAGCAGGAAAGCTCTTGTTCGATGTAAAGCCACCCCTCCCCCTTAGCTACTCTTCCCCCCCCCCCCTCAAGCTCCATGGCTTGATGCACTCCCTCAAGCTCCATGGCAAAAGGATTGGGCCATGCATGATCAGAGGCTAATCTACACGGTGATGTGTTACTACAAAGAAAAGCCCAACAAACATCACAAAACCTCAGTAATCTATCTATTTGATGCCATTTGGGCCTTGAAATATAGTGAGAGCCTTGAGTAGGCCATATTATGTGCTAGATAAGAGAAAAATCTCAGGGAAGCTGCACCAAAGCATCACCTTAGATGTGATTTGGGCAAAAGAAAGCCACAGCGGACTATGATCAGCTCATATTTACGATGGGTTATTACACGTAGTAACAAAAAATGCACATAAAAACTTTATCAAAGCTTGATTAGTTACCAAGTTTTTTAATGATTTGCTACATGTAGCTGCAAAAAGAAGCCCAAGAGAAGCTTCATTTTTGGTCCAATTGGGATACAGAAGAGAGGCAAAGAGAAGAATCTTGGCTATGGGGATTGTTTGAAGCTCTCGGAGGATGCATAGAGGGATCTTCCTGTACTAACCTGGCCATGGCCAGGTTTCATTTTGTATCTTTGTATGCCTGGACTTCATGTCAAAAGTTTTTCCCAGACGAAGTGGCTAGTGATGATTATTGTTTCGTTGGTTTATGCTTTTGTTGGTGTCAGAGTAACCTTCCTGCCAGATGCCTTGCCTGAGGGATGATAGTGGTAATACAGGTTGTGATGGCTTGCTAGATGAAGTGCGTAGGAGCTCTTAGAAATGGCTTGCTAGATGACGTGCCTAGGAGCTCTCAGTTCAATCATTTTTCCACAGCTCACTTGCTGGATGAAGTTGTCCAGAAGCCTAGTTGAATCATTTTTACTTATTATGTATCTCTCCAGCAAGTTTGCCTGGAAAGATCATTGTATGAGGTGCGCCTAGGAGCCTACTTGCCGGATGTTTCTCCCAGAGGCTAGCTTGCCCAGAGAACTACCTATTTTTTCTATTTTTTTGGTGGCATTCACCGGGACAGTGTGAATAGAGTAGTAGTGGGCAACCTATGGATAGGAAGCCAGGTCCTCCACACTCCACTAAGCACATCCCACCATCACCTCTGACATCTCCGACTACTCCAACCGCCGATGCGCTCCGACCGCTCCAACCACCCATGCGCTCCAACCACTCTGACTGTCATCGTCGTTGATGCCCTCCAACCATCAATGGTGCCCTCCACACTCCAACCACCGTCACATCGATGCCCTCCGACATCTCCGACCACTCCAACCACCGTCACCGCCAGTGCCCTCTGCTTGCCATTCACCATCGATGCCCTTCGACATCTCCAACCACTGGTCCCCTCTCTGACGTCTTCAATGTGCATGGCCAACTCCGATGGCACTCATGGAGGCAACACAACTCTCCCTTTCCCGAGGGATGGCAAGATCCTCTTGAGCACCATATTCCTTTTCTCGACGGAAGATCTAGGACATGATGAGGGTTGGGACTTCGAGGAGGAGGACACCCAAGGAGGAGATAAGGGGAGCACTCTCTCGGCAGCATGACACACTCTAGGGGACACACACACACTCTCATAGACAAACACTCTCTTATGGAGGACATTCATTGTAGCACATTCTCTATTGGAGTAGAGTCTCTCTTGTATCATTCCTTTCAGTATCTTGATATACATTGTTACAGTCTTGTGGTGTTTGGTTCGTCTCTCTGTGTGAGCGAGGTGATTGAGTGGTCAGTGTGGTGTGTGTGGTGTGAGTGAGAGGCCTATAGGGATACTACGGTGCTAGGTGGTGTTTCGAGAGCACGGTAGATAGTGTAGAGCATAGGTCTTGCCTATCTATCCGGTGAGGTTGACTCATCCTTAGCGGGTATACTTCCTTGAGAGGATCCACACTCCCTTTTCCCCAACCCTAGTGTTTGTGTCGGTAGTCTTCGAGTTCCCTAGCGAGGACCGACGGAGTCATCCACACTTGCCTTGCGATCTAATGGGGAAGCAACTCATAGATGGCTTATTAAACTATAGAAGCTTGGAACAAATGAAAGCCAAGTTTATTTATGTCAAAAATTGTGAAGTTTTTCTTGTATTAAAGACTTGATGTAGATCATGTTTGTTAACCCATTCCGAGGATTAACAAGATCTACCACCATTATCTTACATCAAGGAGTCAAGTAGATACACAAAAGGGTCATACATTTAAGATATGAAGCAATGGTGTCCAAAGCTACAACTTGGACGGGCGCTTGTAATGGTGTGACAAAGTATTTATGGTGATTCCCGCTTTTCAAGAGCATGTGGTAGCAAGGAAGGACGAAGTCCTAAGGGATGTACTTCATGGATATATTATGATAGTAGTCATTGTAATAGCATTAGGTCTCTTATGAGCCTAAAGTGCCTGGCCGACCACACAGTTTGAGTGTGAGCCATGTATATAAGTGATTATCTCTCATAATACAACATACTCTCCCATTGTGCAATTGAGTCTTGCTCTTGCTAATTTCTCTCCCTAATACATGCTAGTGAGTGTGTGTGAGTGAAATGAGGTGAGAGGAGGCACGAGTACCCGTAGTGCAACGTGGCGGCGGTGTGACAACGCTCACGGGAGGCGCGGTGGAATTGCTTCTCAAGGAGTTGTAGAGCTTGGGGACCTCGAGGGTTACGAGCTCGGCCATTGGAAAGATCCTCACGACAGTTGCAATTCATCAGGTAATCTCTTTATGGATGTGATTCAAGGAGGGTTAGGGTGAGCCATAACATTTTTGGCGCCGCTGTCGGGGAGCCATCCCTTGGCTTCTCCCATCGTTTTTCCTCTAATGTATGCATTACCCATTGCCCATTATCTTGATTAAATGTTTCCCATGAAAAAGGTGTGGATTTGATGGTGATTTGTGTGTGATTTGGTGTAGAATAGCTCTAAGTTTTTGTTTTTGTAAACAATGCTTTTTCCTTAATTTTTAGCTTAATTTGTTATTTTTGTTATTGTTATTGTTATTGTTATTGTTATTGTGGTTTTTCATGTTCTTAGGGCTTGCACATAGTTTGTATTAGGCTTAGTTTGCATCCATTGCATCAAACAATGAAATAGAATGCAATTTTTAGTGAATGTTAGCTTTTTTTAGTGTTAAACATAAAACTAAGATCATTAATTTTAGTTTAATTGTGTGTTTTTTGTTGAAATTGTTTACATTAGAGTGTTAACAAGCATTAGGAGTAACTTAATCTTTCAAAAAAATTCTTAAAACCATAAAAAACCCTTGAATTCAACTAATTTCTCTTAATGGATTGGTTTTTGTCATTAAGGGTGATTAATCTTGTTCAAGAGGTAAAAATTTTAGAAAATGTGTTAATTGGGATCTAAATTGATCATATGAGTAGTTAAAATTAGTGTTTTTGAGTGTTTTGAGAGTATCTAGATGCATTAAAATACCTAATTACATCAATTTCTTCATTAATTAGAGGAATTTGACTCTCTACTTAATTTTACCGTTATAGAGGAGACCAAAATTAAGAGTCTAATTAATCTCCTATTTTAGATTAATTTTGATGCACATAGATTAGCATTGCCTTGCTCTATCCAATGATGTGCTCAATTGTGTAAATTAATTAGGGATTAGTGGTGGTTAATTAGAGTCCTTGATTAGTATAAAAGAGAGAAAGATTAGTGATGAAAGGATTAATCTTTGATTAATTCTTAATCACTTTTTTACATAACTCATTAAGGCTTAATTCTTAATCACTTTTTTACATAACTCATGAGCATTCAATGAGTAGATGCTCATGAGTTTTCAAATTGTCCATTTTGGGGGTCATTTATGAAGGGTGTAAAGCATGTCATAAAAAGGTTGACTTTTTTTCCCACTTACCTTTTTGGAAAAATGCCCATATCTCCTTAATTTTAAATTCAAAAAATATCCCCCCAAAAAAGAAAATTCGTATTTTCCTCTAGACTTTAAAAAAAAATCAAAAAATGGTTCATACCATGACCATTTCTGCACTTTCACGGCCTAAGATTTCACGCCCTATGAGTCCGCGGCGCCAAAACAAGAAATCAAATTTATTTTTTCCATAAAGTCCACTTCACGGCTTGAGACACTTCATTCACGTTCCCACAAAAAAAAATGAATTTAATTTTTCTATGAAGTCCGCTTCATAGAGTAAAACACTTCGTTCACGTCCTCCAAAAAAAAACGAATTTAACTTTTCTGTGAAATCGGCTTCACGGCATGAAACCCTTCGTTCACGCGACATGTTAAAAAAATCAAATTTAATTCTTTTTTAGTCTTCACGGCATGAAACACTTCATTCACACTCTCGCAAAAAAAATCAAAATCAAAATCAAAATTGATAAAATTCGTGAAATCTGCTTCACGCCATAAACTGCACCCTACTAGTTCACGACGTGAAAGGAGGTCGGTCTCGCAAAAAAAAAACCCTGCTAGTTCACGACATGAAAGGGGGTCTGCCGTTGGCCAAAAAAAAAACTCAAGAAAACACCCCTATTTGAAGGCCCGCATCTACTACACCGTATATTCGATGAAGGCACTCTAGGGCTCATCGAAAAGCTGTCATCGAACTCTTAAACTTTGGACGTGGTCATCCGAAGTCAAAATCGATCGTTTTGGCCTCCGACCAACAGCCTCAAAATTCAACCCAAAAATCAAGGCAAAAAACCTAAAAAGCACGAGAAATCGTAAAAAAAACATCGTGAAAATAATATCGAACCATATTTGGCTTACTTTTTGAGGGTCTAAATGACAAAATCACGAACAACTCAAGGAAACAAAGTTGTAGTACTCTAAAAATACTACAACTCTCTTATACAGAGTTTTTCAAAATTCCTTTTGGAACGCCCTTAAAAAAGTGCTGCGAAAAAAGGAAAAAAATTCCCAAGAAAATTTTTCATCTTGAGACAGTGTTTTAGGGCCTCCATTCCATTTGGGAAGTTACTAACATGCACTTTTTTCGAAAAAATATCTCAGGTCGTTCACGTATAGCGCCTAAGCTAATTAGGGGTGAACGGACACCCATTTAACCCAACGAAGAGAATGCCATGCCTCTTGAGGCTATAAAACGGGTTGCGAGAATATAAAAAGCAAAAAAAAAAACACGTGTACTTGAAATACGATGAAACAACAGACCTTGTTCAATTCATTCAAATGTTTAAACAGATATGTGAAGCCTTTGGAAATCCCAACTGTCCCATCAAAGTACATGCGTTGAACCTATGCTTAGAGAAAAAGGCTAGTCGATGGTTCATCACATTAATGCCGGTGATCAAGACCAACTTAAGAACCTTAAAGTCAGCCTTTATCCACGGTTTTTCAAGACAAGATGATTGGTGGAGTGCAACAAAAGAACTCTAGTCAATTGGGCATAACCCAAACAAAACCATTAGAGACTTTATCCTTCAGATAAAACTCTTGGACTCACTAGTCATGGGAGAAATTAAATGATTCTCAATTGAAGAGATGTTTCATGATGGGCTTAAAGAAAAATAGCTTACAAAACTTGATCATTGTATCCAACCCGGAAACATTCGATCAATGTTGTAAAGAAGAAGTACGTTTAGATGACAACATGCTGGAAGATGATCATGCTACGAGTTGTTCCTCATCTAAACCAAGTGAAGCAATGGCAAAAGAAAGATTGCTCTCAGAATTGTCATTCCCCGAATTCTATGTAGCCTTGCTTAAAAGATTTCAATCGACATCTCTAAGAGAGGATGAGAACCTTCAAAACCAAACATCCTTAATGCCTCTACAAGTGAGGAACGAAATGCCTTGTGTTAAGTGCAATCACTACAACCATCCCAATCCCCATCGTACATACAAGGCACCTGTTTTTCTATACTGCATATATTGTAAAACCTTTGATCATGATACAAACACTGTCCCACTTCATCCACAAGTGACTCAAAACCCCCATCTCCCATGCACCATGGCAGAAACAAACCAAAGGGTCGAAACTGCTCAAGAAGCAATTAATCACACTTTAGTGTCTATTGTCGTGGACCATACAAAGTGGCAAATTGCACAGTTTGGAATACTTCCATGCCCATAGTCACTGACACTTTAAAACCCATGTGTGAACGATGTGGCATTAATCACATGTTCCAAGATAGCCCAAGACGAGTTGCCTCAATATGCATCATTTGGTCTCACAAAATACAACTCTTAGTTTTTTGTGGTTATGTGTTGAAAGCAGATTTGATCTTGGGGCATAAATGGACTATTGCTGCCCAAGCGGCACCACTGTGCTTTGCTAGCAATAGAGTCATCATGATGGTCAACGACAAAAAGTTAACAATACCATACTACAAGGAAGAGGATCCAACTTTAATGGATTTCTATGATGCTGAACGCAAAAGGTTACAAGCCTCTTCCACAGAAGCCCCTCTACACAATGACCTACCATCTACATCAACGATCGACTCCGATGAACCATCTACTCCTTCAACCCTACACCAAAGTTAGATGCCAATACCTCGCAAACAACAACTATTCCTAAAGAAGTTCCCACAACGCAACCATCTATCTCTAACAAAGAACTCAAAGGAAAAGCCCCGGAGCCTATGCCTCTTCATCGACAAACCTCACCAAAGGAGACAACCGCATGCTCAAAAGCCTCATCATCTCGACAGCTGCTCCACAAGAGACTCTAGCCTCATCATCATCAACAATGCCCATGAGTCTCAAACCTGCAGCCTCAGCACCAACCAAAGTCCAGGAGGGTCCCAAACCTTCCACATCAACTCAAAAGAAAACTCCACCAAGACAACCAAAATCAAGGTATCCTAATAGTATCAAGATGTGGGTGGAGAAGCAGCTACTATGAAGGTGCCAAATAAAATTTGGGTGGACAGTCAAAGCCTCTTCCTCAACGCAGCACTCAGAGACCAAGGAAAAAGAAAAGCGCTCCATAACACCATCCACAAAAGCCTATGCGAGTTCCTCAAGGAACTCCACCAAGTCAGCAAGTGTGGGTACCAAAAGATTACTGCAAAGCACAAGGGTACTACTAAGATAATACCAAAGCTTTGATTCCCAAGCGCTTTACAAATCTCCCTATGCTTAAACAAAGAAGGAAACCTCAACACCAAACACATCAGCCAACCAATTTATAAGGTTCATCAAAGATGGGTGCCTATGCATGTGCTTCAACAACAAAGATACTATGATGGTAATCCCATCATATGGTTACCAAAATCGAACAATGTGAAGACAGCCTCACCATCGACTTCAACCCCAACAACTTCACCTAAAGTTCGACAAGAATAGAGAGCCAAGCAACACACCAAGCAAGTCACTCAACCACTCTCGTGCATTCAATACCTACACAAGAGCTTGTGTATTCAAACAACCCCAATGGTAACCAACCAGCAGTCTTACTTGTCGCCTCAACAACATTTAAGCTAAAAATTCAAGAATCAATACCCACATCTGCAAGGGACTTATGATGAGCGCATCAGAGACAAACTCACAATGCTCTTGTCACCCTTGTGGATGTGAGCAAAGTGCACAAGAACCTATTGCTCGCACGTCGTGCCCTAGCTGACCCATAAGATCATTTCAAATCAAAAACCATCTAGGTCAAAACCTACAACTTCACGAGGTCAAAACCTGGCATTTCATGGAATCACTCTTTCACGGAATTCCATTTCACAGAACTAACTTTCACAGGCTTACCCCATTTCACGGAATTTCCCTTTCACAGCCTGCACTTTCATGGAAACATCATTTCACGGGATTAAATTTCATGGATTTAGGCCATTTCATGGAACATCCCTTCACGACCAAAACACCTGCACCTTCACGGGATTAGGCCATTTCATGGAATATCCCTTGATGGCCAAAAAACCTGTAATCTCACGAGTTCACGTCTCTCATAAATTAACAGTCTCACGACTTAAGAACCTGCACTTTCACGATTTAAGCCATCTCACGCATTAACACTTTCCCAACGATCTTCAATAGCCATTATATATTTGTTAAGCTTATAGCTTACTATTCTTTTGGCTAAATTATTGTAGCAGCTCCTCCATGAGTACATATCCATACTCATGCACTAGAGAACATTTGCACCAAAGCCTCACCACCATTCGACAACTTTCAGGTACATCTCTAGATGGGGGACCATGGTGGGCGAAAGCCTGGTCAATGGTACAACCCATCCCCTGAAATTTCCTTCAAATTCCAAACCTCTCCAAATGACAAAACCATCTTCACAAATCAAGGATCTTCAATCCTTAGTGATGATATCTAAATTAGCCTCGCAAGTTGACGTAATTCTTTCAATCCTCACCAACAAGTGGGTACTTCAACACAAAGCAGTTCAATAAGAGTCTATATGACTCAATTCTTGTACTTCATGTATATCTACTTCATAAGAGCACTTAAATATACATAAAAATATAAATGCACACGGGTAGTAGAAGAAAGCAGGAACAGGTTCTACTCAACAACATTTGACAAGAATCCTGCCACACAAAGGGACATCATTGAAGGCCAATTTCTTCAAATGATGAATATCGCGTCAATGAATCAAATGAGGAATAGAAAATCACCATCTCGTGATGATTATGTCTATGTTCCTCCGGATCCTTCCTTCTCTTCTCTCCTATTATTAACATCTCTTAGTATCCCCACTAACACAAATCGTATGTAAACTTGCTTATGGTTGCCAAAAACAAAGTGAGAAAGAAAAAAAGGGGAGCTCACACAAATATAAAAATACAATCATTCGCAAAAAACCCCACCTCCCACCCCGTTAGGAATTCCCAATAAACCACTAACCTTTTTATTCACTAACTAGCTTTTCTTATTCCTTCCGGAGGGACAAAGACCATTGAACGTCACTCAACATCAAAGCCATCGACAAAGCTTGTCCATTCTTCCCACACAAAGGTCTTCAACACGATCACCACATCAAGAAGGGGGGATGTTAACCCGTTCCTAGGGTAAACATGATCTACCACCATTATCTTACATCAAGGAGTCAAGGTAGATACACAAAAGGGACATACAAGATATGAAGCAATGGTGTCCAAAGCTACAACTTGGAAGGGCGCCTGTAACAGTGTGACGATTCTCGCTTCAAGAGCGTGTGGTAGCAAGGAAGAACAAAGTCCTAAGTGATGTACTTCATGGATATATTATGAGAGTAGTCATTCTAATAGCATTAGGTCTCTTATGAGCCTAAAGTGCCCGATCGGCCACAGTTTAAGTGAGTGTGAACACTTATGGCCATGTATATAAGCGAATATCTCTCATAATACAACATACTCTTCCATTGTGCAATTGAGTCTTGCCCTTGTTAATCCTCTTGCTAATCTCTCTCCCTAATGCATGCTAGTGAGTGTGTGTGAGTGAAGTGAGGTGAGAGGAGAGACGATACCCGTAGTGCAACGCGGCGATGTGACAATGCTCGCGGGAGGCGCGGTGGAATTTCTTCTCAAGGAGTTGTAGAGCTTGGAGACCTTGAGGGTTACGAGCTCGGCCATTGGAAAGATCCTCACGATAGATGTTTATCAGGTAATCTCTTTTTGGATGTGATTCAAGGAGGGTTAGGGTGAGCCATAACAATGTTCTTAGCCTGTGTTGAGGGATTTTGTTAGAAATCCAAAGAACGTGATCTCATGCCTTATGATCCTCAAACTAGAAAAAGATGAGTTTCAAAAAAATGGGAATTGAGGTTTTCCCAAAATTCACAAAATGATATGGGAATGGGAAATTCCCATTTTTCCTAACACAATTGTTCAGTACATTAAGAGTTGTGTACTACAAACAAATTGTACCTAGTCTTGATCACATACATATACAAGCTTGTAAAATTACACAAAATGTTAGAGTATATATACCTTACATCTGGATCTAATTTTACATTTGTAAAATTACACAAAATGTTAGAGCATATATACCTTACATCTGGATCTAATGGTCAACAAGTCATAATGATCAAACAGTCAAACTTTTAAGTACAAGTATGACTATGAACAAGGTCTTGAAAGATGTCCTGCAGTTTACACAAAGGGCTTCCCCTGCTTGAGCTAAGGAAGCACTCAAATTCAAAGCTGGTGCCACACCTTTGAGCTAGATTGCCCAAACCAATCAGGTAAAATGCACCTGTCACTACAAGCCACATCCTGAGTCAAAAACAGCACGTTACTGCAAAGATTTGAACTCTTACATGACGAAGGGAGAATCAGAACTCCACCATGAGTAGATTTTGTAGCAACATAGACAAGCTCACGTGAGCATATACTCGCATGTTGAACACACACAAACTTGAGGGGGAGCATGTGATTGATATAGCAGAAGTTGGCATTTGCACCATATTTAATGCACCCATTAACATAGCACACTATTGTGCACTCCACTACCCCCCACCCCCCCGCCCCCGCACATGGGATGGGGCTGAATTCCAGTTCCGTATCTCTTATTTTGTGTGTGTTGTTGTAAGATGTGTAAGGGGGACATTACAATGTACACTTGATTTGCTTCAACCTATGATTGAATTTCTGCTACTTGGTTCTTGCCATGTCAAGATTGTATTTGGACGGATATCTCTCTCCAATTCAACTTTCATGTTCTTCAAGAGCATCATTGGAAGGAGCCAAAACCTTTCCCTCATACATCTCGGGGAGGATGCCGAGCGTCGCAACTGTATCCATCAGTAGCTTGTGAACCTCACAATACTTTGAGTATATGAGGTCACCCTGCAATACATGTAAATCCCAGTCAGCGATACAAAGGAGACAAAGGAGGAGCATAAACTTAGTAAAGCCAACATTATAAGGAAGGGCACTCCCATGGGTAAGGAACCCATCAGCACCACCTATGAGTCCACGACGAGCAAGATGATACGAAGGAGAAGCATAAACTAGTAAAACAAACAATCTAAGGCAGGGCATGCCCAAAATAAAAATGTCCAAATCCCATCTCCCTGCCATACCTCAGCCTCCGCCTTCACAAGATTTCTCTTCAAAATCACCAACAAATCTGCCAAATATCTGACCGTTTCGTTATCAGACCGGGCCGCCTCCCTGGACACACAATCACAACCCATCATAATGGACTATGGAGATAATGATTTGCATATGTTTAGTTGGGTGGTGGCCATGGCAAATTTAAAACCAGGAGAACAAAAACGAGCCAAAAGACATGAAAGTTACTCTATTTTGGCTCTCGTCTCCGCTTCCAGATGATTGAAATTCTCCTTCTCATCTGGGCTCAAAGCCTGGAGCCTGCCAATCTGGGGTGCATTTCGTCCACTCCATCATCTAAGAGGGAAAAGATGGGATACTGTAGGCAATATCATAGTCATAAAGAAGTCAAATGGGTACCTTGCGTATTTCACCCGTGAGCTTGTTCTTGTCCATCAAGGCGCTCTTGCCGGTTCTCTGCTGGACCGCATTCGTGATTTCCTCGCGGACTTTGCAAGCTTCAAAGAGAACCCTCTTCATTCCCTTACCCTTTTTATGGAGCCTGCTCACTGGACTCTCAGCATCTGCGGCATCAAACAGCCCTGCCTGCACCAAGAAACACATGAGCATCTACTTAAATTCCCCAGAAGTTTTGGCGCATTCAGCCCAACTGGTGGGGCAGGCAGGCAGGCACTTTGGTAAGTTGATTGGCCATGGCATCAGACAAGCCTGAAAGCACCATGTGTGAGGGACCTCACTGCTAAAGCTACTGCATGGACAACATCAGACCTGTTTAATAATGCCATGTGCAAGGGACATTATTGTAGAGGCAGACTGCTTAGTTTTGTACCTGTTTGATAGTAGCCAACTTATTAGGGTGGGTTGCTGCCCCAGGAAAACCGCAAAGCTGGTCTTCTGCTGTAATGTCCTGTTCCACATTCACGTGATTCTTGCGTAGTGAGCAGCTACAAAAAAGAACACTGACCATGTCATGCTTCGTTTTATTGCCAAGGAAGGTGGAGGTTGTGAGAGCCAGAATGACATACACAACTATAACATCAACTTCATACACAGAAGAAAATTCACTTAGAAGCTTGGCAATTACCTCATCTCAGCATTCTTTTTGGCCTTGATAACTGCCCAACTTTTCTTCACTTCCGGCAGTTCAAACGTCTATATGGAAACAAACAAAGCAGGGAGAGGTTTGAGCACACAATAGCCCAGAGTTGATTCAGAAAAGAAGAAGAAGTGGTAGCATGATTTACATGCAGTTTATCTTTGGGTGGAGCTTTCAGCATGGTTTCGATGAAGTTGATCACTGCCTCCTCTCTCTGTTCTGCCTCAATAGCTCGCACCTCTGCCTCTTCTGCCCTCTTGTCTGCCTCTGCTCTCCTTTCCTCAGCATCCTCTGCTGCCTCGGCAAACACCTCCCTGTCGTTCCGAAAAAGCTCACACTCCTTCAACAGTTGCTCATACGCCCCTTTCAGAACATCGAACTCCGCAATCTTTTGTCTCAGAGCTGTTGCATTCATAGAGACCTCCACCTACAGAAGCAATAAATGATGACACAAAAGGTTTGTTGATACTGCACTTAAAACCCTGATTCTCCGCATTGCGTATGCATCAAATGCTTCTGATTGGTAAACCCAACCCTAAACCTGATTAACCTTGATGCTAATCTTCTGTGCCGAGGATTCACAATTGCATAATGAAATAACCCTAAGTTATGTGCCCTTGCCTAGTATCGCTGGTGTTCGTGGTTGTGGGCACCATTGATTTTTATACACCAAGGCGTTGTAGTCCATAGACATAACCCTAACCTTAACCCTTATCTTCTGTGCCAAGAATTCAACACATTAAGAACACATAATGAAGCAAAATCTTGGAATCCAATGATAAGCCCTAGTCCTAATGGCTAACCATAATTTTTTTTTAAAAGCAGAGATAGAATAGTATGTTGAATACCATAAAGAATTCTTGGGGATTGCACGTTAAAGGTTAAAACGCACACAGTGGTGGAATTACATGTTGGAACATAAACCTTTACTTGATTGTTGCAGAGAAATAAAGACACAGAACTCGCATGTGAAACCCAAAACCCATCCGTGCAGAGAACAAGAGGCGCGAAGGGAACCTTAGCTCGATCGTATCTTCCCTCCAGTGATCGGTGGTTGAGCTGCAAATCTTTGATCTGGGCATGTAGGCTGCACAGGGACTTCTGGGAAAGGGCGAGATGGTGACGCAGCTGAGATTCAACAGAAGGTTCGCCGATCATGGAATAGACCATGGCGCCGATGGAATCATCAACATGCCTCGCGATATGGCATTCAGCGTCCAGAGTACCCATTTCTGACCCCTTTGGGAAAAAATTAAGGCTATGGAAAGCTGAACAAGAACCTTCTCAGCAGAAAGCCTATCCCTAACAAGAAAAGAAAAAACCTAACCCTGTAACAAGCCGAGAAAACCCTAAACCTGTAATAAGCCCAAACCTCTAAACTAGGAAAACGATGCTCTGAAAAGAGGCCAGAAGAGCCCTAAATTCCGTGAAGATGAAAAGGGAGGACGAAGTAAAGAAACTCTTACCCTGGAGGCATCTATGCAATTAATCTCGCTATGCAGCAGCGGTAGCAGCATTTCGGCTTTCTGTTTTCTGCTTTCCGGTAATTTCTTTTTGCTTCTGCTTTAATTTCTCTCAGAAACGGCAAGTAAAAACGCTGTGAAGAAGGAGAGGAACTTCCAGTCACGCCATAGCCACTCACTAGTCTGGTTTCTGGCGGAAGAAGCAATTGAGTTGAGACCTGAAGAAGGAACCGTTGGCTCTTACATTTTGAGCATTTGAATAGTAGTTGCTTCACACGCGTCCGGCGGACAAAAAGGCCCCTTGTATAGTGCAGCCCGTCCGGAAGGGCATTTAGTTAAGGGGTGGTGAACCAGTGATCTGTTGTCCACTACTATATCTACACCCTAGGGGTCCCCTATGCAAAAAAATAGCGGGTTTGTGTGGGGCATCATTATCATATTGAGTTCGATGCTGCAGGTGAAACTTTGCGAGCGGGTTTATGGGGCTCCTACCCTTCCACTCGAAAGTTTCACCACCATCGAACGCCAGATGGGCGCGACGGTGTGTTGTCACCCGCTATTTTTTCGCATAGTGCCCACCTCTTCTTCTTCTTCTTTCTTCTATCTTATTTGGGAGTGCCCCACGTGACAGCGCCTAGCTTCTTTTCCTATATCTTCTTACATCCAAATTCACGCCCAGCGTGCTGTCCCCACACACACACATACACAAAGAAGGCTTTGGTTTTATTTTAAATGGGAAAAATAAAAAATGAGAACTTTTTTAAGGGGGGAAATGAGAGAGAGAGAGAGAGAGAGAGAGAGAGAGAGAGAGAGAGAGTTTATAAAAATATGTTTTTTGTTTTGTTTCAAATGGGAAAAATAAAGAAGAGCTAGAGAGAAACACACACACGTGCACACATGCACACACAGAGGGAGCCTATACAATAGTTGGTGTGTGTGTGTGTGTGTGTGTGTGTGCATGCATGTGTGTGTGTGTGTGTGTGTAAATTAGCATATATATATTTAAAGAGAGAGATCACATAAGTGGTGATGTATGATCATATATTGCCATTAGGTCCAAGCTTTACCCACGTGTCCCATGCTTTGACAACATGTACTTGTTAGGGACTTAACATTCTCTCCTCCTTTTAGGAATCAATATGCTCAATGACAAACTCTTAAGGACCAATGTCACCAAACAACTAGGAGTCCCAAAAGTATGATATCTTAATCGATATGCTCTTCATCCCTAATTAAGTTAACCTACTATGAAGTTAAATAGTTCATTTGTCACTTCGATGTCTCCAAGGTTTTCTTTGAGCCACTAAGTCTAGTGTTTCCTTTCAACACTTAAAGCAAGTGATACAAGCATTGCAGCATTGCTCCAGACTATCACAATTCACTCACCATGTAGAAGTGTTCAATAGACTTTACCACTTGTAGTCTTTTCATAGATACCACTTGGCACTAACACATACCATAAATTCTTCTACACTAGTTTCATATTTTAAGAGGGATTTTAATGAAGAATCTCTAGCAAAGGATGGATGCAAGGAAGGTAGTAACACATTATTGTTACGCATGGTTAAAGGGGATAGGTCCTCAAATCGTCGTGGACATAAGAAAGTTGTATCATGTGTTGTGGACATATCATAACATCTAATCATATGCAAAGTTAACCAAAATTAAAACATATCACACATAACATCTAATCATATGCAAAGTCAACCAAAATTAAAACATCCTATGTAGTCATAGAGAAACACTACATTATAAATACCAAAGTGGAACAATACACAAGAAATTGTTACTTTGAATGCGAACAAAATGAAATTAAACATAAAACAATTTTTATGCATTGTAACAATAGCATTCTTAACCCTGTTTGGCACGTGTAGGATCGAGAGTAACATACTTAATGTAAGTAAGCACAGTACTTGTTTAGAACATCATGACAAGTGTTATATTCTAGGTCTTGTGTGAATATAAAGGCGGTCTAGGGAAGGTTTAGCTCCTATCTCAATGTATTCCCTAGCCATAGGCCACCATTTTTACAGCCTTACATTACACCCAAGATCTCCATCATGCATAGCCGATCTATCATCGCCGATCTATCATCGCCTATGTGGTTCTCTTACTCCCACCATGTAATCACGGGCTGTACCTTATAGTCGCCTGCATGCTGGCACTCAGATGTAGAGTCATGTTGCTCGCTTAAGCACACAATTGCGAGCGTGTTGGTAGCAAACAGCTCGTCACAAGCCCACGTGGCCATCAAGTAAATATTGTTTCTTCTTCTTTTTGTGATTGTTAATCTCTTGAATGGCATTCTTTTGCTATAATCCACCATAACCTAGCCAAGATCCATATCTTGCAACAAGAGATACCTAAAGAGAATTAAGTAAGGAGTGATTGATTATTGTCTTCAAATAAGCAACTATGTATTTTTAAGAGTAACTTTATATGCCTAATCCACATCTCTATTGTATGGTTACACATTTTGTGCACTCATTTGTACATATATACTTTTTGATATAGGGCTAGAAAAATCTTGGCCAAGAGTTGTATCTTGAGCCCATATAAAGTCTAATGTTATAAAGCCAACTATATCGTGTTTAACCTCTCTTTAGTGTTAACCATCCAAGTGTGAACATAAAGGACAAATATATAAGTGAACTCTCACTATTGTATAGAGACACTCTTATGCATCCAAGTGTTATGCATAAAGGACCGATATAGAGACACTCTTATGCATCCAAGTGTTAACATAAAGGACCAATATAGAGACACTCTTATGCATCCAAGTGTTAACATAAAGGACCAATATATCGTGTTTAACCTCTCTTTAAGTGTTAACCATCCAAGTGTGAACAGAAAGGACCAATATATAAGTGAACTCTCGCTATTGTATAGAGACACTCTTATGCATAATAGAAAGACTAGTGGCTAACTCGTGTGCACATGTGCATACAAGACACACACACACACACACACACAATTGATTTACATTGTGCATTGTGCTTCTTGTTTTCTTGCTTCATATGTGTGAGAATATTAGAGTGAGAGAGCCTGAGTGAGAAAGTGAGTCATCTAGTTTTGTGGAGAAAAACCGCAATGAGTGACACACCATTGGAGCAAGTAATAATAGTTGCATTCTCATGTTGGTATGAAGAGTAACATCTTTGGTGCTATTTCTTGGGAATGATGTGTTGCCTTCCATTTTTTACATTGCTAGCTTAGCTCATTACATGTGTAACTTTCACATAGCTCCTGTGAGCAAGGTGGTTATGTGTGTGTGTGTGTGTGTGCGCGCGCGTGCGCAGAAAGGGTTTGTTTAGTGTCTTATTTCTATTTAATTTATTTTACATTGAAGGGTGAAAACCATTGGAGACTTTGGAGAAGCCTTGTCTATATGTGTACTTATATATAGAACAGGTTTTATTTTGTTTAGATTTTATATTTATTTTTTATTTCATATTTGCTCATTTTTATTTTAAATAAAAACCTTGAACAAATATGCTTAAACTTTTGTTGATGCAAGATTGGGTGCATACATGCTTGATGTATTCATTAGAACCCAAAAAACTAGCTTAAAACTTCACATTTGCATAAAAATCACAAAATTTAAAAACTTAAAATTTCGCGTGAAAACCTACAATGATATGATAAGAACTTTGGAATAATATTATCTAGATCAAATTTTAATGTGTCTAATACATGAAATCTTTCCAATCATTGACTAACATGTGTTACCTTATTTACACATATAATTTTGTACATCGAACCATTCAAAAATGCATTTGTATTTTGGTTGGTATGTCAATCAGTTTTAGCTGTCCATTAGATCATTGAAATAGTACGTGTATTTGTAAATTTTTATTTGTTGAACATGACATTTTCAATCATATGTCATATAATTCAAAAGAGCCAAAATTGTTCGTTGTATCATTGAAATAGTGTGTGTGTTTTTTATATGTTGACCATCTCTTTCTGGCAACCTATAGATATAGAACCATCCACTAAAATTCATGATTAGGATACCATAGCTCAAGGTAGAAGAACTAAAACCAAACTTAGGAGAACTAAAACCTAACTTAGATGGCAAATGTATCTTGCATCTAACTTGGCTAGAGTCATAGTCAATACTAGTGCATGATTATATTACCATCAACCCTACCATTTGAAAAGAGAGTATCTCTCGATGTGGAAAGGATGCAAAGTTAATAAGAATGAATGAAACAACCACAATAAGAGAAACCCCAAAAGTATCAATAGGAACACAAATAATAGGGATGCATACCACAGCTCCACAGCACAATTCGCACCATTCTTGCATTGTCATTGCAAGGGGTTATAATGCTCTTTTCAAATAGATGTAAAATCTTCTTTCATCAATGAGAACCTTGAGGAGGAGGTATATGTGGAACACAGTCGCTTGGGTTCATGCTTCCCAATTTCAAAAGCAAAGCTTACAGATCATGGAAGGCACTCTATGGGTTGAGACAGGCCTTATGAGCATGTACTAGAGGATTTGATGAAATTTATGGAACCCTAATCAACAATAGACAACCCTAATTACATTGATTAAGTTAATCTAATCCTATGGAGGATGAATCCTAATTACAAACATAATGAAGAGCTAATTAAACTAATCAAGCTTGACTCAAGTTTAGTTAGGTTACAATATAAAAACTTATACTCATAGAAAGACTTGAGAGAAACTTGTGTTCGTTACTTGAAAATGAACCCTTTTATATGAGGGAGGTACACCTCTTACAAATGTGCCCATGCGGGATAATGTCCAAGTGTGGTGTGGTTACAAGCTCTTGATATTGGTCCTCTACTCATGCCTTTCCCTTACCCTGTGCTCAATGGAACCACAAATCTCAACACCCCCCCTTTGGTGCCATGATGTATAGGCTACTACAAGGTGGTTGGATGTGAGTTAAAAAAGATCAGTTAAAAAAGATCCATCACTCCCCCTTAGTATAACATCCTTCTTAAGGTGGTCAAGTGTGGTATTACAATATGTCATCATCCCCCCTAGGTGCATAAGTTGCTACTCTCAGGTGGTCAGGTGTGATAAAAAACAAAAGACTAGGTCTACTCATTTGTTGACGTTTTACAACCATGGGCTAAGGTTATGAGGCTTGTCGATGTAGCTTTGGTTTTAGAAGAGTTACATGTTGGAAGTCTTCTCTTTTCTGAAGACTCCACGAAGTTGGCTTCATGGTTCTTCAATCTACATTCCTCTTCTTTGTGCCCAAGCTTGTTGTTGTTTCCACATTTGGGCTTGTGTTTAAGTCTACACTTGCTTTTAAAGTGTCCTTTCCTTCCGCAGTGGTAGCATTCTTTTGTGCCCTTGTTGGTGTAGAGTGCTTTTTCCCCTGTGGTTCCTTGTGTTCCATTCTTTTTGAATGTTGGTTCAGGTAAATTCTTTAGAGTAGTCACTAGTGCACCATATTCCTCGGGCATTCTTTTTAGAAGTATGGCAAGTATGGCAAGTGCATTCTTTTCACCTATCTTTGCATCAATGCCATCTAATTGCATCATGATGCTTTTCATTTTACTTATGAATTGTGCTAGTGACTCATGAAATTTCATCTCCAAGCCATAAAATTCTATTTTCAAATGGATTTACTTATTCATAGCCTTAGAACCAAATATTAAATTTAACTCATCCCATACTTATTTTTCTGTGGTTTTGGAATCAATGTGATAAGTAAGGTTGGTACCCAAGTGCAATCCAATTAATGATAGTGCTTTTTCGTCTTTTTCATTCCAATCCTCGGTTGCATTCTCCTTACTTAATTCCTATAACTTTTTGTGCATGAGAAGATACTTCATTTGTGTGGCCTAGGTGTGAAATCCTTCCCCACAGAACTTCTCAACATTTGTGATAGTACTTGATGCCATTACAAAGGTCCTACCAGACTCGCGACAATGTCTAATTGCTTACAAATTGACAATGCAGTGAACTTTTAAGTGCAAACACACGTAATGATGGGCATATGAGTGTTTGTAAGTGTCAAATGTCACCCCACTCATAAGTTACAACATCAAATTTTGCTTTGAGCTATTAATTGATTGTTTATTAGCCTTAATTCTTGATTAACAACAGCTAAATTTGGAGCATCAAATTGAGCATGTATAAGGTAGATTTTATGGGGGTTTTAGCATAGCTATATTGCCCTTGGTTGAGTGAAAGTCCCCAAGCTCAACAACCCCTCCAAATCGGCACAAACAAGTGGTTTTCAATGATTGGCCTTTGGTCAATATGTTTAATCCAATGGATAAATAGGTCAACGTTTGTATTGTAGGGACCTTGTACCAATACTAAGCTAGCCCTAAGAGGGCTTGACCTAATTCAAAGCAAGGATGATGAATGGAGTAGATAACCAGTCGACAAAAATTAGCAAAAAAACATGTGACACGGTGCAAATCCGATGAATTCCTCTAGTAAAATAAGTTGCCTAGGTGTGGGGAGATCCTCCTAAAGTTTGATAGCCAATGGTGACTAGTGCAATGAGAATTAAGCCTGAAAAATTAGATACACCTCTTACAAATGTGCTCATGCGGGATAATGTCCAAGTCTCGTCCAAGTGTGATGTGGCTACATGCTCCTAATCATGGTCCTCTACTCATGCCTTTCCCTTACCCTATGCTGAATGCCACCACAAATGTCAACAAGATTGATATTTACTTTGTGAGTATTGATCTTCTACATAGCCCTTCAGATGTAAATTTATATGTATTTTGTGATTAGGGAAAGTATATGGTCATTGTTCTCTCTATGTAGATGACCTCATCTCTTGATAAGGAGGATTACCAAAAATAAAATTCACAAATGTAGCAAATGCTTAGTGTCGAGTTTGAGATGATATATCTTGGGCTCATACATTATTGTTTGGGAATTGACGTCTGGTAGAAGCTAGATAACATTTTCATCTCTCAATAGAACTATGCAGGTGAGATACTCAAGGAATTTGGCATGACTAAATGCAAGACAAGTCGTACCCTAATGGAGGTTGATCTAAAGCTATCTGACTATTGAAGACAATTCAAACTTTGTGGACAACCTTGTGGATGAGACCTTATATAGGAAACTCATTGATAATCTAGACCAGACATCAATTTTAGTATTGGTCTTTTGAGCAAGTAATTCAAAAACATCGAGAGAATCATTAGAAAGTGGATATGTGGGTGTTGTGATACATCTAAGAAGGTACTCATGAGTATAGTATCACCTATGCTATGGGCAAGAAAATTAGTGGCTTTTGTGACTCGGATTGGGCAAGTGATCCGGAGACCAGGCACTCAGTATAAATAGGGTATTGTTTTTCTCTTGGTTCAGGATGCATTTCTTGGATCAATAAGAAGCAACCCACAATTACACTCTCATCATATAGAGGGCTGGGTTTGGGATGCATTTCTTGGATCAATAAGGAACAACCCACAATTACACTCTCATCAAGTAGAGGGCTGGGTTTGGGATGCATTTCTTGGACTACTAAGAAACAACTTGGACTACTAAGAAACAACTTGTGCGATTGAAACAGAGGATTAGGTACAAAGTTACATGCTTTACATATGTGAGGCATCATGGCTAAGGAGGATCCTACAACATATGGGAGTGGTGCTAAAGAAGCCTACGATGATGTAATGTGACAACTAGAGTTGCATGGCCATTTCTCAAAATCTTATATTTCATGCTCACATGAGACACATCGAGATTTATTTTCACTTTGTGCATAACCTCATGATGTTCAGGGAGGTCAAGATGGTGTACTTCATGCAAATAAAGAATTATGCAGATATCTTCACAAAGGCTCTTATCAAGGGCCAGATGGATCGATATCTTCATTGACTTGGCATCAGACCACAAAGCTAGTTCACCTTCAGGCAGACACAGTGAGGGGGTGTGTTGGATGTCAATGATCCACCTTGATGTTATATTGCTCACGCATTAGCTAGCTCATGTTTGTACGACCCCGTTATGAGGAGTAGCCATGGTTGAACAGTCTAGGCACCTGACATCCCTATATTATTTATATTGGAAGGTGGCCTAGGAGGCCAATTAGTTTTAGATTAGATTTGGCACACTAGTCTACAAGCTACATTGGAATGTTATGTCATAACGGACCAATTAGTTTTAGATTAGATTTAGTACACTAATTGGCCTAGGAGGCCAATTAGTTTTAGATTAGATTTGGCACACTAGTCTACAAGCTACATTGGAATGTTATGTCATAACAGACCACACATAATATGGGAAGGTGGCCTAGGAGGCCAGTTAGTTTTAGATTAGATTTAGCACACTAGGCTACAAGCTACACTGGACTGTTATGTCATAAAACGGACCACACATTAATAGGTAGACTTTATTCTTGGACACCTTGTCCAAGAGTAGGTAGATTTTACTCTTGGACACCATGTCGACATTATGTGGCCCAAGATAAGCTCTAATGGCTGTGGGAGGTGTGCGTAGCAATTTCTAGTTTATCTTTTTGGACTGAGTCTACACTAGACATGGTGGCACTAACTATGACTATGTATCTATGCGGTCATGTCATGACTACCCCTTTGTAGATACACAGACAACCCCTTCTCCACATAATTCATCAGTTATTATAATGATGGCACTAACCATGACCTACACAGTCATGGCAGCCCCTTAATAGATACATGATGCCCCTTCTCCACATAGTTCATCAGTCACATCACTCTATGAGTTTATCACTGTGAGTTTACTCCCTAGATTTTACTAGCATATATCCTCCATCTTAGAAGTTCCAAATTTGCCATCGAATCTCCCTTCACACAGGAGCACATGGGTGTGGGGCTTTTTCATCTATTGTATCACTTTAGTAATACAATATTATTCTCTATCTCTATTATTGCAATTTGAGTTTAAAGTTTTGTGAAGTGAAATATCCTACTTTTTGTGAGTGTTGTGTCTTATATACACCACATGTTATATCCTATTATAACCTTCTCTCACCATAAAGTGGATTGGATGAAGAAACCATTTCATCTTCATCATCTGCGCTGCAAGTGACCCAAGCCTAAACCCAGGCTTGATAAAGGAAAAGTACCAATGGACCAACCACAAGTCCCAAAAGGCCCAAATGTACTATTAGAAAAATATTGCATTAAAAAGGCATGAGAATTGGTCAAAGAGGTTCAGGATGAATTAAACCTTGTCCTGGAGAAAGTGGTGGAATATGCACCCTTGTACTCAATAAAGAATGCCTTAACACCTAGGTCATTTACTTCTAGTTGAAGACACCAACCCCTTTAGCACTTTTCTAGAAGTGGAAGCTACTACACCATGCATTGGGGCCTTACTTACAAAACCAGATGCATCACGATGAGATTGCTTGATGTCATTGAGGGTTTAATGCCCATGGGAAAATATATGCTCTCTCTCAAGTGCTTGATGATGACCTACATGTTTGGACCCTTACTTACGAAACTAGATACATCATGGATGAAATTGCTTGACACTATCATCAAGGGTTTGATGCTCATGGGAAGTTAGTAAGGATTCCATACATAATCACAAGACCAAGCCTACTAAGTGAAAGAGAGTATCAACCCCATGTGACATTATGGGCCTCACAACTTATTTTTCTTAGAAGTGCATGTTCCCATAGGCTCTATCTTTCAAGGCAAACACTATCTCCGGAGAGATGGATGGATGAGAACCTCCATGCATGAAAGACTCCAAAGAGTCCCAAACCAAACTCTAGATCCTCATTCAGATGTTAACATATGATGTCATGGACTACCCAAAGTTCTAGTACACAAAATAGGACACTATTTTGTGGGTGAGGACATGACATGAATGTTATGATGCCTAAAGTGCTAATACATAAACTAGGACACTACTTTGAGGGTGAGGACATGAATGCCATGATACCTATAAATAAACTAGTAGCACACTATTTTGAGGGTGAGGACATGAATGCTATCATACCTATAAATAAACTAGCACGCTACTTTGAGGATGAGGACATGAATGCTATAATACCTATAAATAAACTAGGACACTACTTTGAGGGTGAGGACATGAATGCTATAATACCTATAAATAAACTAGGACACTACTTTGAGGGTGAGGACATGAATGTGATGGTGCACAAAGGGAGAAAGATCACCTCATTCTTAGACGATGGTGCTGGTTTTAATGTCATCACAAAAGATTATTTGCAAGACCTAGGGAAAAACACACTTGAATGACATAACATCATGGTTAAGTTGCCTGATGGTACCACATCTTTGAGGGTGAGGACGTGAAAAGTATAAATAAACTAGGACACTAATTTGAGGGTGAGGACATGAATGTGATTATGCATAAAGGGAAAAAGATCATCTCATTCTTAGACAATGGTATTGGCTTCAATGTCATCACAAAAGATTATTATGAGACCTAAGGAAAAACACCCTTGAATGATATAACATCATTGTTAAGTTGGCTGATGGTACCACATCCAATCCTACAAGATGCTAAAATTAAAACATCATTGTTAAACTAGTTTCAATATCTTATTATGAGACTTGGGAAAAATTCCCTTAAATGAAGTAACATCATGGTTAAACTAATTGATATGGTACCACATCCAAACCAATGGGAATCTTGCAAGATGCCAAAATCAAAACATATGGATTGAGCTTCATGCAATCCTTTTTGGTTATGGATTTATCCACCAAGGTTGTGTTATGGCCATACTCAGAAAACCATACATGCAAGAATATAGGCTCATACATTATTGGGACATCAAGCACATATACAATTGAAAATGAGAACAAATGATAAAAGTGGATCTTTCTATACATCCCATGAATAAAGATGTGATAACCAAACTAAGTCTGACACAACTGCACAAATGATGGCCCTATATTTTGTCAGACTTGTAATCAGTGGTTTGAAGGTGATCTAGAAGAAATGTATTCTCCCAACCCTAATCTATGAGATGAGATGGACTAGATGCATGTCTTAAGCGTAACTGACACCTTTTCTCATATCGCACTAACTACGGTGGCAATCCCCTTACCTCGTTAACCAATACATCTCCCAAGGCCCAACAAATCAAGGATTGGGTATAAATTTTCTTTGAAAAAATTAGCAAAAGCATGCTAGCATAGAAGCTAGCCACAACCTGTTATCATGGGAGACATGGTTATCCCTAGCCCCCAAACCTCTCTTAGTTTTTTACACACTAGGGTCCAAGTACTGTGGAAGTTTAAATCTTAGGGTATTTCACATAGATTTGGCATACTATGTTTAACCTCTTGGTTTGCAAGTTACAAGTAATCCCAAAAGGTGTGACAAAGCCAAAGTCAAAATTACACAACTACCTTACAACTTCCCACGGGTGAAGTGACAATGCTTCTTTGGGGAAGGGATGACCATAACAATCCCTTTAGCTATAAGTATGGCCACAACACCAACAATTGGTAAACTCCCTACTACCCTTAAAACACTAAGAGTAACCAACAACACCAACAATTGGTAAACTCCCTACTACCCTTACAACACTAAGAGTAACCAACAACACCAACAATTGGTAAACTCCCTACTACCCTTACAACACTAAGAGTAACCAACAACACACCCCACAAGAAGGGTGTAGAGCCCTCAGCTTTTCCAAGTCAAGGATATAGTACAATAGTGGTAAGCCCACATGCATCCTAAATCTAGCCCTACATTATGATTCTAGGTGCCTAGAAATCACTTGGGCAACAATCGACACTTACAATAGCCAAGTATTACATTACCTTGTCTAATGAAATGAGAATAAAAAGTGTCGATTGCTTTGGTAACCATTCCAAGTATGTCTTTGGATGGGGGGCATGGTGGACAAAAGCCTAGTCCATGGTATGACCCATCACCTGGATTTCCTTGAAAGATATAGACCTAATAGGTTATCATTTTGATGGTGACTCCTTGATTTCACGATTGAGACACACTTTATTCAACCAGTACCCTTTCTAGTGATAGGGTCTTTATTATATTCTTCATTATAAATTATCTTGACCACATAGGTCACAAGGGCACATTTATGTAAGTATATATGAAAACATAAAAAAATAATAGAAATAGGAATAGTTCTATCTTGAGGTAACGTCACAAATATATGGGCACTTGGTCAAGAATCAAGCAGCACATGGGCTACATCTACCTAATCAGCCACTTTTTTAATGTTACTAAAATTAAGGAACTGTAATACACACTCAAATTTTGATGGTAGTGTATATGTTCCTTTGGACCCTCTCTTACCTCTTTCCCTTCACACTAACAAGCCTTATTACACCTGACCTAGCTAACCAAATCTACCATTGTAATGCCTTTCTCTATTAAAAGCAAGTTGTGAAAGAAAATACACTTTAATCTTAAGATAAAAGTATTTGATGTAAGAGAGATGGGAGAATAATACTAAATTACTTTTATAAACCAAACTACTAATGTTTTCCCACCTGTGTGCTCTAGCAAGACGTTTGATGGAAATCTAGATAGAATTCAAATAGAGGGTTATGCATATACAAGGGTGCACAACAACGTAGTGAAAATAGATCTCAACTCAATTATCTCAATATGATATCTCGATATGAGATGAAGATTTTTGAAATAGTCTATATATATTATTACCTATGGTCAATCATATTTTAGCTTGATCAATATTTACCACCCTATGACTAGTCTATATATATTACTATCCATGGTTAGTCATATCATAGGTTGATCAATATTGACCACCCTATGACTAGTCATATCGTTATCCAGGTTAGTCATATCGTAGGTCAACCACCCTATAACTAGTCCATATGGACTAAACCATAGATTATAAATATATCTATGATACTTACACAACTTCTAGACTCATTTGTGGTCATCTGGGTGGCCTACAACTGAGGACTAAGGTGTTCCCAAAAAGATTGTTATGGTTATTCTAGCTCTCTCCAAAACTCTACCTCATTCACACAACTTCTAGACTCATTTGTGGTCATCTGGGTGGCCTACAACTGAGGACTAAGGTGTTCCCAAAAAGATTGTTATGGTTATTCTAGCTCTCTCCAAAACTCTACCTCATTCACACAAAAAATAGGAAAAACAAGCAATAAACATCATGGGGAAATTAACTTGCCTCCAAGCTCGGGTCTCTTTTATCCATCCAAGCTAGTGTGGTTACATCTCGTCTCCTTCAAGCTAGTGTGGTTACATCTCGTCTCCTTCAAGCTCTCTCTTCCTTACTATCCAAGTCAAGAGCTTACTTTAGCGTTACAGAATCATGTGTTTTTTGGTACTTTGCTATAGAGCTGTAATGCAACTTCCCATGTGGGTGTAGTAGCTCGTTCGTCATCACGTCCTCACTCTTGTCACATTGTAATGCTCCTTTGCTAAGGGGACTAAAGTAGAGCTTCTTTTACCTAGATGGAGGCAAGAAGAAGATATCTTTATACACGTGTTCCTCTCTCACAAAATGTGGGTGGACTAGAAGATAATAAGAGAGAGAAGCAACCTTTTCTATTTGCAAGGCAACCTTTTCTATTTGCAAGGCAATGAGTGTATTACTCAATGTAAAAAATAACTTATATATACAAGTAACTAGATTTCACACTAGGACGAACACAACATAAAAATAGTCTCGAACCACTATTTCTAGTCAAAAGCAAGTATATACACTTAGTGACTTCTCTATTTAGTATTAAGCTTATGGTAAGGCTGCTTTATAAAGCAGCGGGAAAGCAATGCCATCTTATAAAAGATAGGTGCTCGTTTAAGTGGGTAAGATGGCAAAGTGCCTAACAATAGGTCAAGTGGGGGAAACCACCGTGTTAATCTGTGAAGTGGTTAGCATATCCACCTTCCCATTGCATCCTTGCATCACACCCAGGTTGGTCATAAAGCTGCCTACTATGCCGGGTTGGAGATGTGTGGACGTTCCAAGGGTAAGCCTTGAAGTTGCCATAAAGTTGGCATGTGAGGTTAAGTGAGAGGTGTGCATGGTCCAAGGTAAGCCATGCATTAGGAAAAAATTGGACTAAAAAAGGGCCCTCTAAAAAGAGCCATATCATCACTTTTCTTAAAAAGGGAGTCGTGGTGAACCTTATGTATCTTACATCAAAACCCCCACATATACGATATACCATTGTAAAGCTTTGAAAAGTAGATTCAAAGCTTTACCACCTCCAATAAATTTGGAGTTAATTTGCTCGAGTTATGCCTTACCAAATAAAAAATGTGGTGAGAAGTGACATAAAGAGAATTTCAAGTCATGTAAGGCTAAGAATGTTACTACCAACATGGTTTTCTTGGAAGTGATTGAAGGTGATCGTGTGGAAGAGGATGGGACTTTGATGATTTTGCCATGAGTTTATGGATGGTGATATTGATCATGAGCTAGATGGAGAATTTCCTTTCAATCCCGGTGGTGGTATGCAAAGGCAGACTATGATAATGGTTTTCTTACATCAAGCATGAAGCTGATTTTATGTAATCTCTCTCATGATTCCTACAACTATTCAAAGGCAATATGACTATGATGACGGTTTGCTACAACTATGTTTACTAATTAAGGATCAACCATGAAGCCAACTTTATACACTCTCTCATGATTCTTATTTGGGATAAAAGGGTGTAAATACTATAAGTCTCAAGGTATATGTCAATGGTAGAGTGTCTCATATTTTGGTGTGGATAGTGGAATTACACATAGCTAGATTTATCAATGCAGTCATTGTGAAGTATTAAATTATAGCCTATATCTTTTCCAACTTTAGATGAAGTGTAAGTGGCTAATGGTGCATTTATGGATTGCGTAATGATGTGTCATAATGTGAACTTAGAGACCTCAAAGAACTACACATGCAAAGATGATTTATTGGTTCTTGACATGGTTTTGGGATGTGATTGGCACTCTCAAGTCTTGGTTCTTTTACCATGAATTTGGAGCAAGGCTTTATGTGACTTTTAAGCATGGGAAAAAGAGTATCACATTGGTAGGTATCACTGCATCAAAGCTCACTGTGATCAATGCTATCCAACTCAAGAGAGAGGTCAAGAAAATGGGCTATGTATATGTGTTATAGCTTTGCAAGGGATAGAGCAATGGGGATAACAAGGAAGATATGCATGTGGGTATGAGAAATTTGTTGGATTAATATAAGGATGTGTTTGACATATCCAAGTGCTTGCCACCAAAGAGGGAAATCAATCATGGAATAGAGCTTGAGCCTAATGCTAGGCCCTATCAACAACAAGCAACCGTATAGATTGTCAAAAGTGGAGAAAGATGAAGTGGTAAGGCAAGTATAAGAGTTTATGGATATGGGTTAGGTGGAACCAAGTCAATCTCCTTTTGCATCTCCTATGCTTATTGTGAAGAACAAGGATGGTACCTTTTGGATGTGTGTGGATTTTCATGATTTGAACAAGATCTCTATCAAGAATCAATATACCATACCATGGATAGATGATCTTTTAGATAAATTCAAAGGTGCATGTTTCTTCACCAAGATTAACTTGAGATCCAACTACCACCAACTAAGGATGAAGAGTGGTGATGAGGATCAATGGCATTTAGGACCGAGAGTGGTCTCTCTCGTTACATGCTTATGCCATTTGGATTATGTAATGCACTTGCCACTTTTCAATAAAGCGCTTTAACCCTTCCTCTACAAGTTCATGTTGGTATTCTTTGATGCTATATTAGTGTATAGCAAGGGTGAAGAGGAGCACTTGATGCATGTGCACATGGTATCTTTACGTTCCAACAACTTGTATGCCAAGGAAAGAAAATACACATTCGTGGGTGGCTAATGAAGTAGAATACCTTGGTCACATTGTTGCAAAGAACATAAGGGTAGATTACACCAAGAAAGTTGAGTGTAGATCCCACTAGATGGCATAAGGGTAGATCCCACTAGGAAGGTTAAGTGTGTGCAAAAGTGGCTCTGCAACAAGTACAACACAATTGAGAGGTTTCTTAGGACTTGCCTCATTCTAAAGTAGATTAATTGAGAGGTATGCACACATAACTACACCTTTGATGGACAATATTAAAAGAGAAACGTTCTTTTGGGATGCTCTTTTAGAATGCAATTGCAAACAAGAGCTTCAGAGGATGTTTACATCACCCCTATCTTGGTGTGCCACCCTGATTTTTTGAAGCCTTTTATCATTAGGGTTGATATATGTGGAAGAGAAATTGGTGTTATGTCCTATCAAGATCATGGGGTTATTGCGTTTGAGAGCCACAAAGACTAAATTGCAAGGAGATGGAATTACATCAAGAGATGATTACAAATTTACTTACAATCAAGAAGTGACACCATTATCTTTATGGGACTTATTTCTAAGTGAGAAGTGATCATAGGGTTCTTAAATACTTCTTATCTTAGCCCAATATATCTCCAAAATAAATAAGATGGGTGGCTACAAATTTACTTACAATCAAGAAGTGACACCATTATCTTTATGGGACTTATTTCTAAGTGAGAAGTGATCATAAGGAGTATGAAGCAATATGTCGATACCCACAGGAGATTTGTGAAGTTCAAAGAAGTGGATTAGGTGCTTTTATGCATTCCCAAATCAAGATATGCATCTCTCAAGGGTAATACCAACACCAAATTGGCTTATAGACATTATGGTCTCCATACAAAGCAGAGAGAAGAGTGGTACAAGTGGCTTTAGTTGATGCTATTGACAACTACATGTATACATAATGTGTTCTGTGTCTCTCAATTGAAAGCACATGTTGGAGTAATAGTGGAAATACAAGATAACTTTTGCCTCCCGTGATGTCCCACACAAAGCCCCTTTTTTTGCATAGAGTACCCCTTCTGCACTATGCAAAAAAGAGCGGGTGGCAACACACCATCATGCCCATTTAGTGTCTAATGGGGTAAAAGTTTACATGTGGGAGGGTAGTAGTCCCATGGACCCACTCATAAAAAGAGTGTTAAGCACTTGATAAAGGTGCTACATGACTATTCTTTGGTGCAATACCTTATTAAATTCAAGGGTTTACCGAATGAAGAAGCCTTATGGACAACCCATCACATGACCTTGGAAGGTCATGAGGGCATTTTGGATACATTTGGTGAGCTAAATGAGAGGTAATAACATTGATTAAGCATGCTGGAAAATCCTATTAATCGTTGTTAGAGAGCCCCATACCACTTGAGAATGAAGAAACTTGCGTTGGGAAGAATGTGGACTTGATGTACTATCATGGAGAGTCAGTTTTAGGCTATTTTGAAGGCAAGTGATGAAGTTTATAGCCATTGGAGACTATTTATAATTGTACAAAGTATGATGATGCTCTCACATTTGGATTGGATATGCACATTCATTCATGAACTTTGGATGATTGGCACCCAAGCACTTATGATTGGATGTCCTACCATGGATTGCCTACTTGATGAAAGGTACCAAGGATGAAACATATGGGTGGGGACAGTTTGTAATTAAGTGCTAATGGGCCATCCACAATCATGGGGCCCAGGCCATGGGCTTGGGAGGTTGGCCAAGTATGGAGGACACTAATAAGTGTTAGTGTGTAAAGGTAGGAGGTATAAATATCAACTATGGACATTAAGTAAATGTTAATCACTTTACTAATCATAATCAAACTTTTAGGCTTTCTTAGCTATGGTGCTTCTCTCCCACATGGACATTAAGCAAATTTTAATCACTTTACTAATCATAATCAAACTTTCAAGCTTTCTTAGCTATGGTGTTTTATCTCCCACATGAGAACTAGGCTGTACACTCCTCTTGAGCCTAAACCATACATACTTTGTTCAATGAGTAATCTCCATTCTTTCACAAGGGAATACAAGCAATGGGTTATACCATGGGCTAGGTTTTCTCTTGCCATGGTCCCCCTATCCATAATTATACTATTAAACTTGGACAGTTAATATCAAGGGTTCGATGGCAAGGGTGTGGTGTATAGCACACTTTGCAGTACTTTGCGGTTCTGGGGCGAGCAACCACGGTCTTTGGTTTGTCGTACAGTTTTGGCTATTTGATCAAGAAGACCATGAGCTTCTACCTGGCCAAGAAGCTTCTACCAACAATGACGGTGTACATGTGTTCCTTGTGCAAGGTTATGTCCTTACTTTAAGGTTGTGTTATTTTATGTGAAGTTCTTAGCAAAGAAGTGGGTTAACTCAAGTTTAAACAATGACTCTTTTGAATAGACAAGAGTAGCACTATGCCATGGGCATAGATGGAAGCTTATACACCGGCTTGTTGAGGGGGTGTTTGTAGATGGAAGCTTATACACCGGCTTGTTGAGGGGTGTGCGTAATGTGAAAATTATACCTGCAAGCTTTTCTCGATGGTATTCCAAGCTCTTGACTCCTCTTGATGCTCTTTTCTTGCCTAAGTTGTCGGCTTATGCCCTTGGCACTATTAGACTTATCTTTTTCATGTGTGTGTCAATGATGGGGGAACTATCACTGTCCATCTTCTGGGGTTTTCATCCTCACCTTTTAATTTGGGCTCAATGCCCATTTCTGTAGAGCAGTGCAACAACTAACTCTTCAAAAGTAAGGGCATTGGGGTTACCCTTCTTCATAAGCCAAAGTGTCGATGCAAAACCTTGGTATGAATCCGGTAAAGCTATGAGAACAATAGACACCAAAGAACTATCTGAATAGGCCCCATTGATACATGTCAGTTGCTTCCTAAGATCTTTAATCCTTGTGAGGAACTCATCCATTAAATCTCCCTTATTCAAATGCTTGGACTCTAACTACTTATGCAAGTAGGCTACTCGTGCCTCGTTATGCACCTGATAAAGCGCATAAAGTGCAACCCAAGTATGCTCGCAGTTTTACATAAGTGAATATGAGGAATAATGCTCCTTCTCTAGAAGTGCCACTAATGCATGTGCTTGTGCAAATCTAGTGCAAATCTACCATCCCACCTAGCTTGTTCCATCGTGTGGGAGGTGGATGCCATAGTTACATCAGAACTTCTATCACCATCCCACCTAGCTTGTTCCATCATGTGGGAGGTGGATGCCATAGTTACATCAGAACTTCTATCACCATCCAAAGTACCTATACTATAGAAGTGCCACTAATGCATGTGCTTGTGCAAATCTACCATCCCACCTAGCTTGTTCCATCATGTGGGAGGTGGATGCCACATCAGAACTTCTATCACCATCCAAAGTACCTATACTATACTATTGTGTTGGTATCTTTTAGTGTCTTTCTAGATCACCATTCAAGGTTTCTTAGATGAGTGCATAAGTGGAAGGTAGTTGCCATCACCACTTGAAACCTCGATTTATACACGTAATTTAAAATTATGATTCATCTCTTCTTGCTAAATTCTTATTCTATGAAGGTCTTTTACTTGTGTTAATGCATAAATTAAAATTTCATACATGAACACTTAAGGTTTTATGGCTTTCTTTATTTGATTCAATGAGGAAGTATGCGAGGAAAAATTTGGCGAGCAATTTCTTGGAAGAAATTGTAAAAAAATGCATCTCCCTCTCTCTAGCATTTCCCTCTCTTAACATGCATAACTCTCCCTTCCTTCCTCTCTTTAACATGCATAACCCTCCCTTCCTTAGTGTGTGTGGGCGCACAAAGAAAAACACAAATTATCTTAAAATAAACTCTATTCAACAATAAATTTTATCAAGGTAGTGATAATAAACTCTAATGTAAGATCGCTGATCCTTATATGGTCCCTCCATAAAGAGGTCTCTAGCTTTTGGGCATGGCAAATTCATTTTTGTATTATTAGGGCTAGAGTCTCTTTGATGGTTAGTTATGGGGCATTCAGAATATCGATTTCTTTTTGTGTGTTTTCCTCCCCTTGAGAATGTGGACGTGGAATGTATTGGATTGTGGCATCCTTGAAGTCAATGATGTATACATGGTTGTTACTTTGGTTGTAACCTGGAATTTTATTGATATATATTTTTACATAAAAAATAATTAGCCCTATATTCTTGATTGTATATTACTTAGGGGTCCCCTATACTATAAACATATTGAATTTTCATACTAATGATTTAAGGGGCTTGCTACAGGGAAAAATTAATTGAATTTGCTTACTACTTGTGGGAATGTAGTTATACCTTTTGTGCATTGGCATATAAATAAGATAAACAACTATTTGAATCTTGATCCAACAAGGTCATACTGTGTCATACTAAGATAGAGGCACATACATGAACATAAACGTGCACACACACACACAAACATGGAAACATTGTTGTATGTGATTGCATTGGCTCATTAGGAGACACAACAGTATCATCATCATATACATTACATAAAATTATTGTAATTTACATTCAGTGCTTACCCATGATGGGCTTTACACACTAAGCCCTGCCCTGATCTGTAAAATATAGCCGGGCGGTGTGTAGGGGTTGTCTTAGAGATCGTTGTCTTCTCTTGTTTCATAAGCTAGGGCATAAACCTCAGAGCTATGAAGTGTAAAACCTAGGGCAAATTCCATCAAAATGATGCCAGGTGTCAGCATCCTATCCCTACCCCCAGATCTGTATTCACTTTTGTTTAGCAATTCACATAAGAGATTCCTCCAATACAAAAAAAAGCTTTTTGCTGAGTTTTATATATAATTACTTTACTGGTCCCCCAAAAAAATGAAACTAGGGCAAATTCCCACCAAAACTTGAAGTTCTTTGCATACGCGCAGCATTTTCTGTGAGTCCTACTGCGCAATCTTGCAGGCATGGCGTCTATGCTGGTGAGTGTTCATGCGAAGATGGCCATGTCCATGTTCTTACTTTTTTTCTGCAGCCTTCCATCGACACAGCAATGATGTTCTTGTTTTTCTGCTTTCTTTTTTTTTTGGTGGCAACTCTAAGTTTTGTAACCGGTTTTTCTTGCTTTTTGTGTGTTGTGCAGAGATTATAGTTTGCTTCTTGTGTGTTCTGTTGCTTTTTCAGGCGTTCTTTGTGTCATTTCTTCTACCGAGGAGGATGCCTTCTTTTGACAGAGCAATGATTTTCTTGCCTTTTCTTCTTCTTTTGGTGCTTTTTGCAGCAACCCCAGATCATACTGTTGAAGGAAGGGACAGACACATCACAGGGGAAGGCACAGCTGATCAGCAACATCAATGCCTGCACCGCCGTGGTGGACTCTGTGCGCACAACCCTCGGTCCTCGTGGCATGGACAAGCTCATCCATGATGACAAGTCCACCACCATCTCCAACGATGGTGCCACCATCATGAAGCTCCTTGATATCATTCACCCTTCGGCAAAAATCCTTGTTGACATTGCCAAATCCCAAGACTCCGAGGTCTCCCCCCTCCTCCTGTTTTTGTTTTCTTATTGACCCATTTTTGAAACATATCAATGTATCTGCAAAAATAGACTTTTTGGTTAAGATTTTTAGAAATAGCACCTCCACAAAGCCAACGAGGTGATAGCCCAAGCGGTGAAGGTGTTTGTCAAGGGCCAAGAGGTGGGTTCAAAACCCTACAAGGTGCTTCCTCGGCACCATCGCCTAGGGAAAAACGGTAGCTATAGGGGGAACTTGGGCATAAGACTAGTTGGGAAAAAATGCACCTACAAAAATAGACATTGTGTGGTGTTATTGTTTGAGAACATACATGCAAAAATGTGCATCTTTTGGGGATATCTTTAGAAAACATTAATTCAAAATCAAGCTGTATTTGATAACTTTTTTGGGAAAACATGTTTGCTTAGAATGTTTACATTTGCACATAAAAGTTTATTTAATGCAAACATTTTTGTGCAATAAACCGATTTTGTACAAAAATGAACTATTTGCAGCTCGCAAGGTGCCAACCCCATTCTTTCACTTTCGCCCCACTGCCAACCCCATTGAGGTGTTTGCATTCCTTCCAACTTGCTAGCAAATCCTCTCCAACGTCGTTGATGAAAGAGTTATTCCAAGTGATAGGCTGATTTGACTTACGTCCACGACCTTTCAATAAGTCGATCATCGGTGGTGTGAGCTGAGAGTACTCCCGTACAGATTTTCGAAGAAAAACAACAAAACCGAGAAAAGAACGAAGTTGTTTCATTGTTCGCGGGATAGGCCAGTCCAAAACCTTTTGAACTCGGTCATAGTCAATGCTCAATCCATCTCTAGTGATCTTGTGTCCCAAGTAAATGATGTCGGTCATAAAGAATTCACATTTACTCAATTTAGCATATAGTCGATTCTGTCTCAAAATAGATAAGACAATCGTGAGGTGTCTGACATGATCCTCAAGAGTATGACTATATATCAAAATATCATCCAGGAACACTACCACAAATTTTCCCAAATGTTCACGAAAAAGATCGTTCATCATTTGCTGGAAAGTCGCTGGAGCATTGGTTAACCCAAAAGGTAATACGAGAAACTCGTAATGGCCATACCTAGTCCGAAAGGTGGTTCTTTCGACATGCCTTTCATGAATACGTATCTGGTGATAGCCAGTACGTAAATCTATCTTCGTGAAATATTTCGCTCCTGCTAACCAGGTCATCTGATCTAGGGAGAGGATAATGGTTCTTAATGGTCAGCTTGTTCAATCTCTTGTAATCTATACACATTTTCCAGGTATTGTCCTTCTTTCTCCTAAGCAACACAGGTGCACCCCAAGGTAATTTACTTGGACGGATCTGGCCCATCCTTAAATAATCTTCGAGTTGTTTAGCCAACTCATCTTCCTCGGCTTGGCTCATCCTATAAGGTGGAATATTGACAGGATGAGCACCAGGGATCAAGTCAATATGATGATCTACTGCCTGTTTAGGTGGTAAACCCGATGGCAGTTCCTTAGGAAATACGTCTTGAAACGAATCAAGTATCTTCTGTAATTCTTTGCTTTGAAACACACTTAATTCATTCACATCCATGGAAGGGATGAGAAAAGAAGAAAGTGGAATCCATACACAATGGAAAGCGGTATTCAAAGAAGAATCCATTATATTTCCAAAATTAATTGTATTTACAAGAGATCCCTGAGAGGGATGAATACAATCACCTAAAATACTATACTTGGTGTCCCTATGCTGAAAAGAAAAAATATGACTAGATCAATCTATCTGGACGTCAAGAGTCTTAAATCACTCAATCCCTAATAACAAGTCTACATTTTCTAGATGCATAACATAGCATTCCAGAGTGTCTTTGTAGTCCTGAATTTGGATTGGAAGCATCTCCACCTTGCGATTCCAAACTTGCCTTCCTGCAGGTAGGCGTACCTCATAGGTATGGTCGCTGAGTGTCGTATCAAGACTCAACAAAGTTAGGCGAACTGCCAGGGTCTAAAAGAATGTGAATCTTATGGCCCTTCACTTCTCCATAAACTCGGAGAAGATCATGCAAGCCAAATATCTTAGAATTGAACAGACAATCAGAACAAGTACTAGAGCGAGAAAGTACAGTAATTGACGTACCTGTCAAAGACAACTGGTTAGCTGCCTTTGGCTTGGGTCCTGTGTTTGTCTTGATACCCTTTTGCTTTGGGCACTCGTTACGCATGTGTCCTTTTTCTTCGCAGACAAAACGTCCTTCCTTCTTGAGCTTCAAAGCCCTAAGGAGTCGTTTCTTCTTCGCTGGTGTCGAATTGGAACTCTTCGAAGGTTGGTTCGAAGACTTTCCCTCTATCGTGTTAGCCATAGGTGCGGAGAATTTTCTTTTATTCTTGTTCCCCTGCTCGATAACGGGTTTCGACTTGGAAGAGATCATCGTATCATCATAGATACGAGCTGAATGAATGGCCTCGTCCAATGTTTTACATTTGTTATTTTTAACCTGTAATGAGTACGAGTCGGGTAAACCAGCTACGAAAAACCTCAAAAGAGTAGTGGGATCCATCTTTGTAGCTTTCATCTGCAAGTCACGAAACTTCTGGAGGTAGACCTCATAAGTGAGGTGCTGCGAGGTCATGGTCAAAGCTGAAAACCGGGCAACAACATCGTAATCATCCTCTTTCTTGAGGAATTCTTTCTTGAAGATATCTTCAAATTGTGCCCAAGTCGTCGGCTTAGGGTTGAGTTCCTTCCACCAAAGCAAAGCTTTGCCGGACAGGAAACCTGCTGCTAATTGAATCTTCTTTCCATCATCATATGGATGAAACTGAAAGTGAACTTGCCACTTGTGTAGCCACGTGTCCACGATCTCCTTGGTTCGCTGCTTTTGCTCGTCCCCGAACAGTTCCGGAGTAATATTGGGGCCTAAAGCTGAAGCCAAGGTATCCATACCCGAGAAAGTAGAGAGGGTACTGGTCAATAGAGCGATGGAGTTCTGCAAAGCTTGCATTTGGGCTGCGATTTGTGCCTGACGTTCCGTCGAAGAAGCTTCGAGAGCTACTTTGAACTCTTGGAAATCTGATTTTGACACAAAATCGTCAAAAAAATCGGCATCGGTATCTTCCGTAGCCGGCAAGCCTTCGCGTTCCACAAGGGGCTCCAACTCTAATTCTTGGGTCGACATCGTGAAGAGGGTACGTGGAGAGAAAATTCGATCTTTGCACAATAAAAGTGCGAGCGAGCTTGAGAGCTTGAAAACTTGAGAACTTGAGAGATGTGTGGCAAGAAGCCCACTTGAGGGGTTTATAAAGGTTTCCCAAAAGCCAAAAAATCTCCAAAAGCTAGGCTTAGCTTTTGCTTTGCTTTTGTGTTTTTTTTCTTGAATAAATAAATAAATAAATAAATAAATATAAAAATATATATATATATGGATATATATATTCTTTTTTCTAAAAAAAAAATAAACACCTTGGAAACCTTGGAGAGGGGAGTTCTTTTAAAACTTAAAATTTTAAACTCCCAAAAAACCGAAAGCTAAAAAAAAACGAAAGCTTTTCTTAGTTTTTTTTTCTCCTCCTGGATTAGCCCGTCGGTGAGCTGCCGACGCCTGGATTAGCTGCCGATTGGAGTTGCCGTCGCCAGCTGCTGACGTCACCTGCGTGTCCTGCGTGCGGCTGTACCCGTGCCAACTCGCCACGGCGTGTGCCTCGCCAGCCTGCGTGGGCCTCAGTGTGCCGGCCTGCTGTGCGTGGCCTGGGCGCTGGCCGGGCCTGGGCATCAGCCCGCCTTGCCTGGCCTGGGCGCCGGCCTGGCCTGGGCACCAGCCCGCCTTGCCTGGCCTGGGCACCAGCCCGCCTAGCCTAGCCTAGGTGCCTACGTGGCTTGGCTGCCTGGCCGCCTGGCTTGGCAGGCCTAAGGTGCCTTCAGCCGCCTGTAGCCCAACGCCAGCAACACCTGTCCCAGCCTGCAGCGCCTCTTCTCAAAACCGATCTCTCTCTCTCGTTCAAACCAGAAAAGCAAACGTGCTTTTTCTTTTTTTTTTCTGTTTCTCTCCTTGTAGTTTATGCGTATTGTGACATGTGAGAGGTCTTCGACCGTAGTAATCACAACCTTAGTCTAACTAAACTGCACTTAATGATGTTTAAGAGAGAGACAAATATGTGTCAATGCAATGCAGCTATATTAGACGATGAATGCGGTTACAATGAGATCTGAATAGATCTATGAAGCTGAATATGCTGCCTATATGGTGAATATGCTGATATGCTGAATGTACTGCTGTCCCACTGTCTTTCCCTTGTTTCCTGGGAAGGAATCGCTGAAGGGATGGCTTTGGGACTGAAGCAATGCTGAGGTGATGCTGAAAACGCAGATGTTCTCCTGTTACCTGAGAGGAAACGCTGAGGAGATAGATGCGTTTGCTGAAGATGATGTACTGGATGCTGAATATGATGGACTGGTTACTGAATGCTGATGCGTTGGCTGAATATGCTGCTCCCAAGGCTTCCTGGAGGAGAAACGCTGGAGACACTTTGCTGAATGCTGGGATGGATGTGAGGAATAGAGGCACCTGCTTTATATAGCTCAAATAAGGCTGGTCGGCCAGTTGTCGGCCAACAACTTTGGACAAATAAATAGCATAAAATGCTAACTTGGCTGTAAATGCTGTCGGCTGCTGTCCATACTCTGTCGGCTGATGTATACATACTGTCGGCTACCTCCACAAGCCCCAAATGCTGGTCTATATGGCTAATGTGATGCTACCATGCTGAATCCAACTCATACCATGTGGTACATGCTGAAAACATTCATTTAAATGCCTGAATAATGCCTGATAAATCCTGATGATGCTTATGATGCTAAAATGATGCCATGTCACTGTACACTTGAATGGTGTGCACGTGACATTCCCCGCTGCTAAACTGTTGCTGGGTGGTATACCTGGCAACCTTCGACTCCTTGCAGTTTATGCGTCTGCACAACAAAACATGCCTCTTCTTTGCAAAGCAATCAACCCTACTTAACTACCATCTCCCCCCATCAACATGGGTTTCTTTGATGAAGAAAAAACACATACTATTTCTGAAAAGTGCAGTATGCACAAATAGCAAGTTTTTTAACACATACCGTTCTTCGACCTCATCTTCTCTACCTACCGACTTGCTCGTTCACGAGGTATGCTCTGATACCACTGTCAAATCCCCACGGATCCCCTCGTGATCGATCTTGGTTCGAAACTCGAATCCTGCAAACAAACGAACAAACAAACAAGCAAGGGGGTGCAGGCCTGACTCACCTCCCAACCATGACAGCCGTGGGCAAGCCCACAGTCTTGGCTGTCCCCACCGAGCCACGAGCTGAGCTAACTAGGATGACGTACCGACCAATCTCCTCCTCGCGACGTCCCATATCGTCCACGAAGCTGCCCTCACGGGCCTCGGGATTGCTGTCGGCCTTGGCTGCACAAAGTAGGTGCACGTCTGCACTAGATCCAGGCTCCAAGACCATAGAGCTCTCACAAACTCGCGAGATTCTCTATAATACAATAACTAACCTTGGCCACCCTTTTATAGGCTCTTGGCCGGTCATCGGGCGTCCACACTTGGCCACCCGCCCGTCCATACTTGGGTGCCCGCCCGTTAGTATTTCCCTAACTCAGCTCGTCAATCAGCTTGCCTAGTTCCAAGCTTCCCCAAGCCTCGAAACTAGTCTTGCATGCGTATAGCACACGGTAGATACACACTGTGCACATGACATATGCTTTTGTGTTTTTTTTTCTTGAATAAAACTATACATATATATATATATATATATATACATATATATATATATATGTATATATGCATATATATATATGTATATATGTATATATGCATATATATATATATATATGCATATATACATATATACATATATATATATGCATATATACATATATATATATATATGTATATATGCATATATATATATGTATATATGTATATATGCATATATATATATATATATGCATATATACATATATACATATATATATATGCATATATACATATATATATATATATATATGTATATATATATATATATATATATGTATATATGCATATATATATATGTATATATGTATATATGCATATATATATATATATGTATATATATATATATATATGGATATATATATTCTATTGTCTTAAAAAAAATAAAACACCTTGTAGTTTATGCGTATGCACAACAAAACATGCCTCTTCTTTGCAAAGCAATCAACCCTACTTAACTACCATCTCCCCTCATCAACATGGGTTTCTTTGATGAAGAAAAAACACATACTATTTCTGAAATCTGCAGTATGCACAGAAAAAACAGCAAGTTTTTTAACACATACCGTTCTTCGACCTCATCTTCTCTACCTACCGACTTGCTCGTTCACGAGGTATGCTCTGATACCACTGTCAAATCCCCACGGATCCCCTCGTGATTGATCTTGGTTTGAAACTCGAATCCTGCAAACAAACGAACAAACAAAAGCTGAGCTAACTAGGATGATGTACCGACCAATCTCCTCCTTGCGACGTCCCATACCGCCACGAAGCTGCCCTCGCGGGCCTCGGGGTTGCTGTCGGCCTCGGCTGCACAAAGCAGGTGCACGTCTGCACTAGATCCAGGCTCCAAGACCATAGAGCTCTCACAAACTCGCGAGATTCTCTATAATACAATAACTAACCTTGGCCACCCTTTTATAGGCTCTTGGCTGGTCATCGGGTGTCCACACTTGGCCGCCCGCCCGTCCATACTTGGGTGCTTGCCCGTTAGTATTTCCCTAACTCAGCTCGTCAATCAGCCTGCCTAGTTCCAAGCTTCCCCAAGCCTCGAAACTAGTCTTGCATGCGTATAGCACACAGTAGATACACACTGTGCACATGACATTGGTGTTGCCTTTTCCCTTTGTCGTCTTCAAAGCCTTGATCTTTTACATATCCTTCTCGGCAAACTTCTCCAATGGAGCATCATCTTCTTTTAGTTCGGTGTTGGCCAATTCCAATGTGACAAGTTGGTCTTTAATAATTTGTAATGCAGCAGTATGCTTGTTGCTTGTTCCTCCAACTGGTTGATGTTTGTAGAGGTCTTCGTAAACTGTCGTGTACGTGCTTTGAAATTCTCTACCTATGCCATACATACCTTGGTGAACTCCACAAGTTGGCATTGGAGTGCGAGCTCAAGATCAATCCAAATCTTAGTAGAATAAATTCAATAGGTTTTGGACCATGGCAGATCTAAGAATACTTTACTCAGGTTGATCCTTCTCCTCGATAATCGTGTGGAGTTCTGCATTTGAAAACTTTGGCACACTCCTCCATTTTTGAAAATTTTCAGAAGCTTGTATAGAAGATTGATTTTTTGGAGAAGTGCTAATTGGAATCAAAACCTTGCAAGCCTTTGGATTAAGGTTGGAATTTACAATAGGGTTGGTCGCTTTTGATCTCTTATGAATATTCGTGGTTTCGAAAGCCGTTGAGAGTACATTAGTGCTTTGAATTCTTTTGCATACTCGGAACATTTTGAATTTACACTTCCTTGTCTTAGAGGTGCTCTCTCGCGTTCTGTGACCTTCAACCCTTGTGTAACTCGCGGATGCTGTTACGACCCTGTGTTTTTCTCTGGACCACGGGCACGGGCATGGGATGGACAGTGTGAACGACATCAGTTTGGATATGAAAAGGAAACCCATATGTGTGGCTAGAGGACATGGCCATAACGTTGCTGTTGCATTTGCCCTCTCATCAGTACTCAACATTTTACTCGTCTTTGATTACTAGTGGCAGGCTCAGCACCATCACGTGGGAGGAGCTTGTGCCCATGGGCTTGGACCAGGAGGAACGATTCACGAACCCTCCTCAGGGTGGAGGTTTGGAGGCCTTAACTGGCCAACGGTCGAAAGGCCGTAACACAGGCAAAGGGAAGGCTTTATCGGAGAAGTCTTCTGAGAAGAAGTCCGTCGCTGACCGCGAGAAACTAAAGGCAGAGAGGACCTGTAATGATTGTGGCGAGAAAGGCTACTATTGGAGGCAGTGTCCCAAGCAGAAGACCGAGAAGGGTGAAGATTCCTGAGCAGCAATCATGAAGACTCCGGCTTTTGTGCACTTGGAGGTGATGGACACCGATGTTTCATTTTCTTCAGGCAGGGAGGAGGTTCGAGGATTCTCGGCAACGGATACTTGGGAGTGAGACAGTGGTGCTTCCAGGCACATGACTCCTTCCCGTTCAGCTTTACAAGATCTCTGCAGGTATTCTGGTCACATTCTTACTGGGGATACATCCACTATCCCAGTTCACAGTGAGGGTAGGTTGGAGATAGTTCCCGATGGCAGAGGGGGGAAGCATTCCTCCGAGGTGTTGTATGTTTCGTCACTTTGTTTTCATCTGTTGTCAGTGCATCAGGTTTGCAAGATTAGCGTACGGGTGGAGTTTGATGAGCACTTTGCTCTCTGGGACAAAGCAACAAGCCAGGTGGTTTGGGAAGGCGGAGTGGAGAATGGAGTTTACAAGCTTTCAGCACTCTCTTTCCTAGGTCCTCAGGTTTGTGATGAGTGGCAGTTTGGTAATGGCCACTTAAGTGTGGATACGTTGCAAGTGCAGGCTTTCCGGGACCAGATGGTGGATAGCTTGCCTGTTGATGGCAGCAGTTGGCAGGAACTTTCCAGTACTGATGTTGGTGGTTCTTGTGTTCGTCATTCAGAGGAAACTAAATAGGTAACTTATGCTCTGATGTCTCGTAGTATTTGGGACAAAGAAACTCTTGTAGATGAGGATGTTCTTTGCACGGGGACCTCTCGAAAAGCCAAGCAGGTGGCACTTGATTACTTACAGAAGGAGGTGGATTCTCCAGGCTTTGTGGTTCCGGATTCAGAGGGGGTGGTTAACAGGTTTCAGAAGGCCTTGCGTGGTCTTCAGCAGGTTTCCAAGACTTGGCTTTGCACTGTAACAAGTGTTGATCCTTGTGAGCAGTGTGATGCCTCTTTGACTCGAAAGCAGAATGGTTCATTGATTTGGTTAATGGACACCAGATTGGACGTGAGCTTCTTGATGAGGCAGTTGAGCTCATGGTTGCAGATGACTCTTTGGGAGGCAGGATGCGTATCTTGTGGTTTCTGCGGCATGCGAAGGATCATGGACTCTTTTACATAGGAGGGGGATTGATTGATGGAGTCCGACTCCACGGTTGGAGTGACGGGAGGAGATCCGGACACGAGGTGATCTACTTCAGGCCCAGGAGCGGTTTTATGGAGTAGTAAGAGGCAATCATCTTTTGCCTTGTCGTTGATAGAGGCAGAGTACGGGGTTGCTTGAAATGCTGCTTGTGAGCTGGTGAGGTTGCAGAGGTTGCATTGCAAGATTGGGCTTCCACTGGAGGAACCATGGTCATCCAGAGGCACTTTGTTCGTGAACAGATCGTTGCTGATGACATCTTGCTAGAGTTCTGTTCGACGGAGGACAGTACGGTGGACCTCTTCACGAAGTCGCTATCTCAGGATTTGATCAGGCGGCACCCTAGCTCCTTGTGGTTGGTTTCACAGCCAGGAGCTGAGAGGGGGTGTTAGAAGTCATCTCCTGTCTTTCTGTAGACACCAGGGCCTTTGTTGTGGGTGTGTTCGCCCTTGTAGGTGTTTTCTCATTTTTCCCCACTCTCCGTATTTTTCCCTATTTTTTGTGGCTTGGGTGGCAGCCCTGTGGTGGAAGGAGGACCTCTGATGCTGGTGCTGGTTGATTGTGTTGCTTCAGGTCCACGACCTCCCACATGAGCTGGCCGACACCCCTGCAGGCTGGCCGATTGTTTTTTGGCTGGTCGTGGAGGTTTAGTGCCAGTCGGCTGCCTCTGAAACAAGCCGACTGCACTATGGGGGCCATATAAAATGGCCCCCCAGTCCCTTGTCACATTTGTATCACTTCGGGATCTTCTTTGTGTATATAGAGCAGAGTTACACGCCTCTCTCTCTCTCTTTCTCTTGTGCTGTTGTTTTTTGCATTGCGTTTGCTCTCGTGTTCCCAGATTTGGTCATCATCTCCGCTGTGCATTCTGACAGGAGAGAAAAGAAGGGAAGGCATTTGGAAATTCATTCACATTAGTAATGTGGTTGTGAGCTTGAGGTAGGGGTGCCATTTATGGGGAAAAGGTCTGAAACACTATAGACGGAACTGTTGAGATGGCCGTTCTGCTTGGTTTCAAGAATGGAAGTGCCATGGGTGAAATAGCTGTATGGGCATTTTCGATACATCTATTCAGGAGAGTGCACAAGTGCATGCAGGCATGTCCCTATTCTCTGCCATGGAGTTACGGTCCAGATTTTCTAGAAAGTGGTTTCAAATTGGGAATTCTCATGGGTGATCTTTATTTGTGTTATCTTCAACACACCACATACATAATTGGAAATTTGATTTTTTCGGTGAAAAGCAAATTGAGACTCAGTTTTGTTATTTGTCCTACTTACGAGCTGCTTCCCGTTTGTAGGGCTATTAGACTTGGCTGAATAGCTCTAACTTGCATGCTGACGATTAGTCAGTCTTCTAGTGTGGGAATTGGAGGCTTTGCCATGGCATTTCAATTAAAAATTGTTTTGTGAAGGAGATAACACAAGTGGAAGCATAAACAGTAAACATATGAGAGAGTGCAAAGGAGAATGAGAGAGTTGGACAAGATCACATTTTATAACAGCAGTAAAGCTTTACAATTGCAATGGCCAGCAATTGAATGTTGAACTATGTGCAAGGGAAGTGGATGAAAGAGTGAATAATGGGGAACTCCTTATATAGTGGAGGAGAAAACAGACCGATTGCCTCTAGGGCTGGCCGACTGCCCCTAGACAAATAAATAGGAGAAAAATCTAGTAAAATACCAGATAAATGGTAAAGCCCTAGAACACTGAGATGCACAATTCTAACACCCCCTCTGCAGCTCATAGTGAAACTGGCCTGACGGGCGGTGAATCAAACACTTGCACATAAAACACTTCAACGCCATTGAGGACCTAGAAAATGAAAACAAACACGGGGAGCTAGAGTGCTCCTGCAAATAGTACACGGACACCAATTGGCCCCAAAACGCAGTGGCGCCCCTTGCGGTATTTCTTTAATTGAATATAAGAGCTTTGATTACGGGCTGGTAATTCAGCCGTCCCAGTAGAACTCCTGAAGCCTGCAAAGAACCTGCATCTGGCTTCTTGTCCACATGGCATCCACAAATAAATCCAGCCATTGTTCACATCGAAAGACTCTCACACATTAAGTCTGCATACAGAAGCTTTCTCCCATGATCAAGGCTGCCACAACCATCCATTGCCTCTCACACTATGAACAGCATCACACCCTGACACATCCAGTGCTGCTGCATCACAACACAGACTCCCAAGCTGTCTCTCATAAGAGAACACGTATCACAGCTCAGCATACCATACAGTTGACACACCTGTACAAACCCTCTCTACCTTCCAAGGGTACATCCATCTCTGTCATGGATTCCTTGTCCCCTGTCTAATCAGTAGCAAGGCTGTACCAAACATGTGTCCATTCCTGTACCTTCTGCCTGCATGTGACCTATCTCCTGGAGAAACCCAAAAACATGTCTCTTTGAGAAAACCTACGACCTGTTTCCACATGAAACCCTTAGGCCTGTTCCCCTTTGAAACTTCTGTCCTGTTTCCATACATCTAGTTACCTGTTCCCTCATGAAACATCTGGCAACATAGAGATGTCCATAACTGTTGTTCCCACTGTTCCTTTCTAGCAGGAAGAACACAATCTGCTCCATGAGCACGCAGCCATGCGAGCTTGCATCACTTCCATGCCAAGAAACATAACCACGTGTCCTGTACTTGTAGCCAGAAACCCAAGTACATTGCTGAATTTGCAACCAAACAAAAACAGCCCATAAACTGTCCCAAAACAGTCCTGAATCCAAAGCATAGAGAAGCTGAAAGTTCCATCAGTTGAACGCCATCGACATGATGTCTATGTTCATGGAAAACCAGCCCCTGTCCACCTCTGTGTCCAGAGAAACCAACCCTTGTCTACTCTTCAGCAGAGGGAGAGAGAGAGAGAGAGAGAGAAAGGAGGCCTGTGTCTCTGTTCTGAAGCACAGCACAGCAGCCAGCCCTTTAGTCTCCAAAAAGCATGCGCCTGAAGCTTCTGTAGCATAGCCCGCCTGCAGTCCTTCCAAAAAGCAAAGAAGAAAGAGAGATTCAGTAGGCGCCTGTTCTGTCCTGTCCGTACAGCTGTCCGTACAGCTGCCACGTGGACTGTACCTGCACCTGTACTTGACTGCGCCTGAATCTCCACCTGCAGCAGCATGACCTGCCACGTGGACAGTACCTGCACAGCAGCCGTACAGTCCTGCACAAGCCCTTCTGTGCGCAGCCAGCATGCAAACTACCTCTCCCCAGAAAAGCACACGCTTCCTCTTCAGATAGGCGCCTGAAAATTCAGATGAGCAGCCCTCCTCCCCAAGAGTTAGGCGCCTCCTTTTTCCTGGCAGCCCCTCCTTTTGCCCCAAAAAGCACACGTGGCCCCAAAATAGCTTATGGGCCACGTTTTCCTCAAAAAAGGCATTAAAAATTACTTTAAAGGTTTTTAATCCTTCAAAGCTAAAATTCCTTTGCCCCCTTTTACACATGGGGTTATCCACACATGGGCTTCCATCTTCACTCCCACCTGATGCCATTCACACTGTCCACCATGTCCCCGTGCACACCTGCATCTTGTCCAGAGAAAAACACAGGGTCGTGACATACCCCCCTCTTGAAAAATGGCAAGCGTCCTCGATTGCACTCAATGGCACAGTAAAGCATCTTATGAGCAAAGACTCCCATATGGCAAAAACAATGGCCTTCCAATGCATCTGGAGGATAGAACAATCATCCTGCACAATAAGCCACACTGTCCTCTTGCTTGTTCCTTCAGAACCTACAGCAAAAGTCTAAAATCAAATGGAAACACGTTAACTGTGTTAGCCAAAAACAAAACCATGCATCATTCTACATATGACACACATATGCATGACACACATATGCATTCGCAAACAATATGCTCCTCAAAATGCTCTACCTACTCCAAAGTAACAGTCTAAGGGCTGCTCGCAAGCCTTACGCCCATGGGCATCCCGCAGGACCCACGACTGATGGTAAAACATGAGCATATGAAAGCACTCAATGCATCCAAACACTACATCCACTAAGCACTTTCCCACATATGTCTCATGGCCATCCCGCAGGAGTTACACCGAGTGGTGCATCCATGACATAATAAAGCACTTGATGTATCATACCAACATACATGCAGCACATGACACAATGCAGAGTATTTCCCAATGTATTCTCAATGGTACCAGGATCCAATGGCACCAGAATACAAAAATACCTCTACCTCAAAAAGTGTATGCATACATGCACAAACAGAATTCGATCCATTTTTCCATGAACCAAACCAACTCTAGGACTGCTCGCAAGACTTATGTCCTCCATAGAGTTATCCATAGCTGCAGTTAGAGTTCCAGGTGCGCGCGACTGTGAACCATACTCAACCACCATCTCTTGTGACTAGTACACAATATCATAGAAGTCCCATAAGCAGATGTACTGTCAGCCTCAGTACCTTCGGGTGAATACAAAGATGTCACCAAGCGACTCCTAGATAACAAATGAGCCTGTCTGTAACAACAAGGGAGCGGAGGTGCTACCCCCCTCTTGAGCATCAGGCAATGCTCCAGACCTATGCTCTGCTGAACCTGAATGAGCCGTAACAAGAGTCGACTCCAACTCATAGGCATCAAGATAAAGCTGCAACTCCTGAGGTGAATCTGCTAAGTCACCCTCCTCCATCCACTTCGCATCCATCAGTGAACCTCCTCCATCCACTTCGTATCCATCAGTGAACAGCTCTTGAACTTCACAGGATAGCGACGGGAAACCTTACCCTGTACCTTTCTTTCCTTATGTGCCAGTATCTGCTCAGGAATAAGAACCTCGTCAAGTTCCTCCACTTCCATCTGAGCCTCATCTGATACATCCTCAGGCACCCAAAACCTGCTTGCACTCCACCCAAGTGATAAGCACAAGTCCTCGATGAAGCATAGTAGATCACCACTGCTAAACATAGAAAGAAACTGTCTTCCGAACCCATGAAGCCTCTATGAAGATACCACCGGTGACAAACTGTCGAAAGCCATAGCCTTCAACGCATCTCCTGCACCATAACACTTCAACTGCTTCTTGTTCCTGGCCGACTACTTCTTGTCCTTGGTGTCTTTTCTCCTGAACTTCATCTTCTGCTCTTGCTCTTCACCTCATATAGGCAAAGACACAATCCTGCACTGTGTCCTGCACTTCCTTTTCACTTTCCTCATGTTGAAGCTTTTGATGTGACTCTCATGAGACAACCACGAGCTCGCCCCCTTAGGAAAGTTGGCGATTGTCCCGACCAAAGCAACCACGGACTCGCCTCCTTGAGAAAGTCGACGATGTGTCCCGGCAAACGGAACCTTGTAAACCGGCCTTCAGAAAACCAAAGGGCGGTGGAACAAACATTTGCACATAAAACACTTCAACGCCATTGAGGACCTAGAAAATGAAAACAAACACGGGGAGCTAGAGTGCTCCTGCAAATAGTACACGGACACCAATTGGCCCCAAAACGCAGTGGCGCCCCTTGCGGTATTTCTTTAATTGAATATAAGAGCTTTGATTACGGGCTGGTAATTCAGCCGTCCCAGTAGAACTCCTGAAGCCTGCAAAGAACCTGCATCTGGCTTCTTGTCCACATGGCATCCACAAATAAATCCAGCCATTGTTCACATCGAAAGACTCTCACACATTAAGTCTGCATACAGAAGCTTTCTCCCATGATCAAGGCTGCCACAACCATCCATTGCCTCTCACACTATGAACAGCATCACACCCTGACACATCCAGTGCTGCTGCATCACAACACAGACTCCCAAGCTGTCTCTCATAAGAGAACACGTATCACAGCTCAGCATACCATACAGTTGACACACCTGTACAAACCCTCTCTACCTTCCAAGGGTACATCCATCTCTGTCATGGATTCCTTGTCCCCTGTCTAATCAGTAGCAAGGCTGTACCAAACATGTGTCCATTCCTGTACCTTCTGCCTGCATGTGACCTATCTCCTGGAGAAACCCAAAAACATGTCTCTTTGAGGAAACCTACGACCTGTTTCCACATGAAACCCTTAGGCCTGTTCCCCTTTGAAACTTCTGTCCTGTTTCCATACATCTAGTTACCTGTTCCCTCATGAAACATCTGGCAACATAGAGATGTCCATAACTGTTGTTCCCACTGTTCCTTTCTAGCAGGAAGAACACAATCTGCTCCATGAGCACGCAGCCATGCGAGCTTGCATCACTTCCATGCCAAGAAACATAACCACGTGTCCTGTACTTGTAGCCAGAAACCCAAGTACATTGCTGAATTTGCAACCAAACAAAAACAGCCCATAAACTGTCCCAAAACAGTCCTGAATCCAAAGCATAGAGAAGCTGAAAGTTCCATCAGTTGAACGCCATCGACATGATGTCTATGTTCATGGAAAACCAGCCCCTGTCCACCTCTGTGTCCAGAGAAACCAACCCTTGTCTACTCTTCAGCAGAGGGAGAGAGAGAGAGAGAGAGAGAAAGGAGGCCTGTGTCTCTGTTCTGAAGCACAGCACAGCAGCCAGCCCTTTAGTCTCCAAAAAGCATGCGCCTGAAGCTTCTGTAGCATAGCCCGCCTGCAGTCCTTCCAAAAAGCAAAGAAGAAAGAGAGATTCAGTAGGCGCCTGTTCTGTCCTGTCCGTACAGCTGTCCGTACAGCTGCCACGTGGACTGTACCTGCACCTGTACTTGACTGCGCCTGAATCTCCACCTGCAGCAGCATGACCTGCCACGTGGACAGTACCTGCACAGCAGCCGTACAGTCCTGCACAAGCCCTTCTGTGCGCAGCCAGCATGCAAACTACCTCTCCCCAGAAAAGCACACGCTTCCTCTTCAGATAGGCGCCTGAAAATTCAGATGAGCAGCCCTCCTCCCCAAGAGTTAGGCGCCTCCTTTTTCCTGGCAGCCCCTCCTTTTGCCCCAAAAAGCACACGTGGCCCCAAAATAGCTTATGGGCCACGTTTTCCTCAAAAAAGGCATTAAAAATTACTTTAAAGGTTTTTAATCCTTCAAAGCTAAAATTCCTTTGCCCCCTTTTACACATGGGGTTATCCACACATGGGCTTCCATCTTCACTCCCACCTGATGCCATTCACACTGTCCACCATGTCCCCGTGCACACCTGCATCTTGTCCAGAGAAAAACACAGGGTCGTGACACATAGTGTGCAAGAGTCGGAAGAAGATAAGTTGATGAAGATGCATCCATGGATCCTCCAACATCGCGAATACTGGAATCACCTCGGAGCCCATAATCCCCAACAGTGGATGGAACACCACGACCCAAAATCCTCGAACAATGAACTTGGAACAGATCCAGTTCATAATCTCTACTGTATCAAAGATAACCATGTCTTGCCAGATGTCTAATGCTTGGAACTCTGAATCATGGTTCCCATGCACCAGTAAGTGGAGCTGTAATCACTCCCCTCTCTCGCCCACTAGCCTCTTTTGGCTGGAAGCACATGGGGGGAAACTACATGTGTACTAGAGAAGCACACCATCTGGGGTCTCCTGAGCCGGAAGTGCCTTGGGAGCCCTAGAAGTGGTACTAGAATCTGTATCACTATCTTGTGTCGTGTCTTTGTCTTTTCTCTGAGATGAAGCCTTGCCCTTGGTCTTGTCCTTCTTCTTGGACAAACAATCCTTGGACAGATGTCCTCTTTTCCCGCAAGAGAAGTAGTGACTTTGACCTTTCTTTTGAACTGAGGAAAGTGCCTGGGCAGAACCATTGATTGACACCTTCAACTTACCTTGTGAAATGAGAAGGGACGACTCCTCCAAAAGTAGGGAGCTAAGATCATCAAAATCCAATTGAGTGGTGTGACCTGGCATCGCAAAGATCGAGAAATCACATCATAGTCCGGAGGAAGCTTGGTGAGGATAAGAGCAGCTAGCTAAGAAGAGGACAAAGCAGCACCCATAGCCAGTAACTGGTCATGGATAACCTTGGCCTTCATGAGAAAAGGCTGCATTGAATTGCCTTCAGGAAATAGCAAGCTGTAGAGCTGCCCCTGCAATGTAGAGCTGCCCCTGCAAGGTAATTGCCCTCATCGATGAATCTCTTGCAAAGAGATCCTCCAATTTTGACCATACCTGATGAGCACTGGTGAGAGTTTGCACTGCCGGTGAGACCTCCTCGGTGATGGTCCGCACAAGCACAGAATGCGTCTTCGAGTCTTGATTCTCCCAGTCTTGTAATTCTACAGCAAATTCATCCTCTTGATCTTGAGTCCACCTCCTAGAGTTTTGAGGACGCTCGGGCTTCCTTTCAGTGCCCTGAACAATGTCCCACAAACCCTTGTGGATGAACCAGATGCGGGCATCCAGACCTGCATCTGAAGCTTCCAATGAGTGTAGTTGGGTCCTTTCAACTTGTCATCTTTGTTCGTACAGGGAGAGCCATATCCATAGTAGCAAAGAACAAATCTCAGCTCTCAAACACTCCTCTCAAGTGCTTTCTAACGAAGCGAGGCACCAAGAACAATCAGCCCCCCTCTCAAACCGTAGAGAGAAAGAGGCAGGACAGGAGCAAAACAGTCCAAGATCCACGGAGAACTGCCTATCGGAAGGGCAGGGACTCGTGGAGGAAGAAGGCAGTGAAGAGCCACTTGTCTGGCAGCACCACGAGCAAGAAATGCACCACCAACAGATGCTGTAGTAGAAAACGCAGCCAAAACACTTTTAAATCTGCCTCTGAAGAGCAAAACACAGCCTGTAGGGCTGGCCGACAGCAACCAGAAGAGGGCTGGACCAGAAACGCAGCAAGGTACTGAAAACGCAGCTACTGTATGGACTGATCTGCAGCCGGAGAAGTGATGGAAGCAAAACGCGAGGCAAAGTGGTCAGATCTGCAGAGTTTGTAGCAGCCTGGACCTAAGCGTATGATACCATGAAGGAGATAGCACATGCGGAAGCATGAACAGTAAACATATGAGAGAGTGCAAAGGAGAATGAGAGAGTTGGACAAGATCACCTTTTATAACAGCAGTAAAGCTTTACAATGGCAATGGCCAGCAACTGAATTTTGAACTATGTGCAAGGGAAGTGGATGATGCTCCTTATATAGTGTAGGAGGAAACTGGCCGAGTGCCCCTGGACAAATAAATAGGAGAAAAATCCAGTAAAATACCAGATAAATGGTAAAGCCCCAGAACACTGAGATGCACAATTCAAATTGTTTTGTGAATGCAAATTTAAATGAGTAGGTCACTTCTAAAGGATTTTATTTTTAATGCAAATTTTAGGAGTAGCTGACAGTTTGTATGGTGCTATGGATTGTCTATGCTGCAGGTAGGGGATGGGACTACAACAGTTGTTCTCTTAGCTGGCGAATTTTTGAGAGAAGCAAAGCCTTTTGTGGAGGAGGGTGTTCATCCACAGAATCTCATTAGGAGTTTCCGCACTGCTGCTAATCTGGTTCGTACTGTTTCGTAATGATTCTTCTGAAAGACATGCCCACACACATATCATGGAGCTTAGTAGCTTCCATGGAAATCTCTCAAACTAAGGGATACATATTTGTCATCATGTGTTGTAATGCAGGCTATTGCAAAGATAAAAGAGCTTGCCATCAGCATTGAAAGGAAAAGTTTGGATGAGAAAAAATCCCTCCTGGAAAAGTGTGCAGCAACGACACTCTCCTCAAAGTTGATAGGTGGAGAGAAGGAATTTTTTGCCAAGATGGTTGTTGATGCTGTGACGTCTCTTGGGGCAGATGATCGTTTGAACATGATCGGAGTAAAGAAGGCATGTGAAACAGTCTTTTGGTTGTGGTTACCTGCATAAGCATGCAGGAGTGATAATGTGTGTGCCATAATAAGAACATTCCTTGTTTACCAGGTGCCTGGAGGAACCATGCGTGACTCTTTCTTAGTGAAAGGTGTTGCTTTCAAGAAAACTTTTTCTTATGCTGGTTTCGAACAACAACCCAAGAAGTTCGTGAATCCGAAAATACTGCTTTTGAATGTGGAGCTGGAGCTGAAGTCTGAGAAAGAGAACGCTGAAGTTAGGTTAGTAAGGGTGTGTTTTCTGTGAAATTGAGATGAGTGAAGACCTTGTTGCATTGTGTTGTCTTGTAACTAATCAGATGAGTGCCAAACATAGTGGTGTTACTGCGTGGTTATACATTGCCAACATCTTGCTTAAATGATCCTGCAGCAGAATTCCCTTGCGTCATATGAAAACGCTCAATTTGAAGTGATTGCTGCTTCTGTGTTCGTGTGAAAGATTTAATTGTCATGATCACTCTATGCAGTATTTTTTAAGGATAAAAAATTAAGGTTTATTATCTTATCATGCTTCTAGTTCTACAGGAGCTAGGAAAGTAAAACAAGTCTCTCTCTCTCTCTCTCTCTCTCTCTCTCTCTCTCTCTCTCTCTATGTGCACTGTGCAGTGCTGGTTTGGTGGTTTGCACATAACTCTTGGTTCAAGTCCTCCATTCCCTGCACTTCAGTGCCATCATAGAGATCATATGTGGTTGTTGGCGCTTGGCTATGACATTAAAAAGACTGGACTCATCTCATCTCTTCTCATCTCATCGCTATGAGGCCTAATAGACCTTGTTGGTCTTGGGTAAGACATTAATATATATATATATTTTTCTCTTTCACGAGCAAAATTATGGTGTGTCAAACACTGAACACAACTCCATTGCAATCATGAAGAATTAATCTAAGGAATGAGCTTAATCACAAATAAACAACGAGATAGACTCGACATATCAAATCACACTGCTGATCATACTCCACATGAAAGCTCTAGAGTACAATCTTATATAGCTCAATGAGCATTGATTGCACACATGCTTTTCCTTGAGATCTACACACACAGAAGCCATGTGAAGGCCCATTACATAATCCATGACATATCGAATCTTTATACTTTGTCATATCTACATTTACCTCTTCCTCTCAATTATAATTAACCTTTGTCCTGACGAACTATACATCTAAAGAGCTATACTGCCCCTCATTCACACCTCTCTCTCTTTGCACTCTAGTGTCTAGTTGTTTGGCTTCTGCAAAGTGACCTGAGGTGAAAGTGCTTCAACTATGAAGCATATAGCTTACACGCATGCCATGATGAAGTCTATGATTTGAAATTTCATGGGTGCACTCTTGTATGTACTTACCATTTTGTGTTTTTCATGATTTGGAGCTAATTTTTTCAAATTGTTGGTTTGTATCATCTGCTTTCTTTCCAACGTGTGAGCTAAATTTTGTGGCAGATAATCAAGATGCTTATTTATCTTAACCATGGATGGCTTTAAAAAAGACAAAGGATATTATATCTGCTGAGGTGTTGGCCCCACAATGGTTTTAAGGACTTCTCATTTGAAGAGGATCTATATAAGCTGGCTGCTGCTTTTTTGTGCAGTTAAGAAATGGACAAAAACATGTGAAGTGCTTTAATCAGAGTGCTCTCTTTCCATACTTCTATATGGATATCTTTGTGCGTGGCTTGCTGTACATATGGGTCACACTATCTTCTAAATCTTCTGAATGATATTGCGAACCTATCTTTGTTTTTGCAGGTTAGCAGACCCTGCACAGTACCAGTCTATTGTAGATGCAGAATGGAACATTATTTATGACAAACTGGACAAATGTCTCAAGAGTGGAGCAAAAATTGTTCTATCTAGGCTTGCTATTGGTGACCTTGGCACACAGGTATTTCATAAAGAGATGTTCAAACTTTGGGTGTCATTGACAGAGCATGAAAAATGTTATAAACTGAGATGATTCCATCCTTTTTTCTTCTTCACATTATGACCTCTTAAAGTGAAAATGGAAAGGTGTAGATTGAACAAGAAGGCTAAGATAGAATACTGACAATGATCTATAACTAGAAAGGTGTAGATTTAACAAGAAGGCTACCTCCATACTTTAGCACCAAAATCATGAGGGTGAGATACATAAACCTCCTCATGCAAATCATGATCCAAGAAGGAAGTCTTGATATCCAATTGTTGTACATTCCAACCATGATGTAGCTTTTGCCAATGCAATAATACACTTGATTATAGTCATACAAGATGTGGGTGCAAAGGTCTTATCATAATCTCTTGAGTATAATCCTTTAAAACAAGCCTTGCCTTGTAGTGGTCAATGCTTACCGTACGGTCATACGCCAACAACTATGAGGTGATCTATACCCTTCTGGAAGTGTCGAGAGCTCAAGTCATCAGATTAATGACTAGACAACCATAAACTTGTGAGAATTCATAGTAGTGTTGTCATGTCCAAGCACAACCCAGGCCATCAGGGACGACTAGGCGCACTGCACCGTTTGGCCACCCAATTGGTCCACCCGTGCTTTCTCATCATGTATGTACATTGGACTGGTGTCCATGGCAGTTGTATATGCTGGGGATTGATGCCACTCATATGATATTGTGGAATTGGCTTTTTGCTAGGACCTGTGCCTCTGTATACATGCCTGGAAATGCCTGGTGGATTGGTGTTCCATTGGGTTTGGTACCTCGTGTACTTGCCTGGAGCACGTCTATCTTGGTATAGTCTCATCAATGGGGATTGTTCATACCAATGCTGCATTGCATAGTATCTTTATGTGTTGGCTTGCAATTGAAATTGCATACTGTTTTCATGCTTGCTTGACCAATGTGTAGTTTTTGGTAAGGAGACGCTTGCTCGTGAACCTTGCGTGTGAAACTGTCTGCTGACATGGTTATGTGGTATGTCGTAGGTGGTAAGTATTGGTCATAAACCTAGCCTTAGGAATTAGCACTAATTTATAAGTGAGTGTGTATATACTTCATTAAGTTTTGGGTGACCAAAACTCTCTTATGAATTATGACCAGCTCAGTGTTCACACACAATGATGTCCTGAGATGGACAAAACCGAATGTCCAGTACCCAGACCTTATTCCCTTTTGTACAAATAGAGTAACCAGCCATGTGTCCGTTCTAGTTTGCACCACATAGCATCTACATGACACCTAGAGTGGCGTGGACAACTCACCACTTCACTCTTCCCTCTCTCTCTAGAAGTAGGCGCCTCCTTCATGAGGTCTCTTGGGCTGTATTTTCTGCACTTTCTCCTTCCCAACTCCATATCCAAGCTTGCTAGGGTGTTTTTCAAAGTGTTTCCGGATGCTATTCACTCTCCTACACACTCCCAACGACTGAAATTCAGCAAAACAGCTCTCTTTCTTGTTGTAATTTTTGGTCTTTTTGCTGAAAATCCTAATTTTAATCTTCCTTTCTTAAGTTGAACCATAGGGGAAGCTTTCTGAAACCGGCCTTTAGAAATCCGACGGGCGGTGAAACAAACACTCGCACACAAAACACTTCATCACCCATGGGAACCTGGAAAAGGGAAACAAACAGGGGGAGCTAGAGTGCTCCTGCAAATAATACAAGGACACCGATTGGCCCCAAAACGTAGTGGCGTCCCTTGCGGTATTTCTTTACTTGAACAAAATTTGAGTACATATTACAACTCGTAGAATCCTTTACCAATAGGATCCCTCGAAGCTTCACCTAGGACTTTCCAATAAGAACTCTCGTTATTACAACAAAGCATTCCATAGAGAAGGCACACCTGCACAACACCTCCCTGCTTGAAAAGGTCTTCTCTATCTTTACCATGGATCTCTTAAACCCTTTTCCAAACAGCAGTAGGGTTATACCAAACCATACCTTCCCTATAGTCACAGCTTGCATGTAATCTCGAGAAAACTACAACTTGTTCACATGAAACCATAGACATGTTTTCCACATGAAACCAAAGACTTGTATCTGATAAACCAAAGACCTGTATCCCATAAACCATAGGCATGTTTCCTCGATACCAAAGTCTTGTTTCTTCTCGAAAGACCAATGTCCTGTTTCCATGAGAGAATACACATAGGTCCAAGATGAAGAGCAACACACATCTCTTTCAAGAACATCATCCTGTGCATCTTAACTTGATCCTCTGTATTCAAATGTCGTAAACAAAGCCTTGCGAAGAGAGAGAGAGAGAGAGAGAGAGAGAGAGAGAGAGAGACCCCTTGGCTGCTAGCCCCTCGGTGCCTCCTTCAGCTCGCCTTCTTCCCAAAGAGAGATAGAGTCGTGCTGTCCAACCCAACAGTCGCCTTGACATGTCTCTTGCTGGTTGCTTCCACACATGCAACCTGTCTGCATCCGCTCGGCTCCTGTTGCTAATTGCAGCCCATATGCGCAGCCACTTGGTCTTCCACACGTGCAGTCTCTACCTGAAACCTGCCTGGTTGCTCGACTGGCAGTAGCCCATAGATGTAGTCGCCTGGTTGCTTTTTACTTGGTAGTAGCCCATGCTCAACCTCCTAATCACCTGCCTGACTGTCCATGTGTAGCAGCGCCCTGCTGTAGGTCATGTTCATTAGCACCTTGTCAGCGCCCAGCAGTAGTAACTCCTGACAGCAGCACATGACGACGACGGCGGCAGCAGCACCCAACGACGGCAGTAGTAGCACCTAGCGTACCAGCGCCTGGCGGTCAGTAGCACTCCTGGTGGCAGCAACAGCTATACCCGGTGGCGGCAGCTATACTCGACCGTGGCAGCTGTACCCGGCCGCGGCAGCTGTACCTGGCAGCAGTTGTACCTTACGGCGGCGGCAATTGTACCTAGCGGCGGCACCTGTACCCGACAGCATCACCTGTACCTGGCAGCACCACCACCCCATGCGTAGTAGCGTCCATGTACAGGAGCGCCACGTAAACCATCCAGCCACCCCTGAAGATCCATACGGCGACCACCACACGGCCCCTCCTCTACAGCTCGCCACCCTTTATAAGGATGCGATTCTGCTTTCTCAAAAACGCCAACAGCAACTTTAGCAAAAACGCATGTCTCAAAAATAATAAGATTTAAAAAAAAAGGCCTTCAAAGGTTACTAAACCTTATAAACTTAAAATCTCTTTTGTCCCCCTTCACACTTGGACTGGCCACTAACATGGGTTTCCTTTTTACATTTAGTTGATGATTGTCCACACTGTGCATCCCGTGCCCGTGCTCATGCCCACCTGCTTGTTGTCCAAAGGAAAAAAACACAGGGTCGTAACACTTTTCCCAGGGTTCCCTTCATTCTCTTGAAGACTCTTGTCGCGAAGAATTGCGATAAATTGAAGATTCATGTTCCCTATCATTTGCTCTCTATTGTTACACCAACACAAGGTAATAACAATCTGCAAGAGAGCATGTAAGACAAGAGAACACTAAACAAGGTATATGATCTTGGAATCCGGTTCCTCCCTCTTGCTTCTTACTTCCATATTTAAGCATAAAAGCTTACCAATTGCAAGTAGAGTCATAACATCGGAAGTCTTGACGATGGAAGTGCTTGGAGTGTTGAAATCTTTGATTTGTCGTAATTCTTCGTGACAAAAGTCTTTAAGAGGATAAAGAGAACCCTAAGAAAGCTTCCTCTACGGTTCAACTTGCAGAAAGGAAGGTTAAAATTAAGGTTTTCAACAAAAAGACCAGAAATTACAAGAAGAAAGAGAGTTGTTTTGCTGAATTTCAGCCACTGGGAGTGATAACAGATTCGATAACAATGGAAGTCTTCATGATGGAAGTGCTTGGAGTGGTACTTGAGAGGGTAGTGTGAGTTGCAAGTCTACACCGACAACCACTTTGTTTACAATACTGTATTCATATGCATTGGTATAGAAATCTGGTCAGAAATGCCCATGACACTATGTACTTAATTCTCCCAAGATCAATATACTTTATTTGAGGAAGGGGTCGGTTGTGCCGGCTCATTGTGCGTCTCTTGTTAATTCGGCAAATTACTTCTTGTATTGAGCATGTTGTCCATTAAATCTTGGTGTATTTAAGTGTATTGATTAGCATTGTGTTCAACCAAGTTACATTGGTATCAGAGCATACAGTTCTTTTTCCTTTCTATCATGAAAGGCGATCACTGTGAACACTAGCTATCTCTACAATTAGAACACTATGGATATCCATACAGGGAATGTTGGAGATGCTAACACAAGAGGCGGGGACAATGAAATGCATGTCTCCAATGCTTTGCAGGATGAGCAGACTCATGTGGTGCACGCTAGGGAACATGAATATGTGGGAGAGCCGTTCCGTGGTGGCAAAGAGAAAATGCAAGAAGAAGAGTCCATAGTCTTAAGTGCTGAACTTGCTCGTATGCAGGCTCTTCTTCATGCATAACAAGAAGAATTGAAGTTCTATCGTTACGAGGATCCATTGGTACATGACCGTTTGAAAGCCAAGAAAGCTGAATCTTATATTGATCATGCAATGGCAATGATTGCTCAAGAGTTGCACATGCAACCGAGGGATGCAGCACGTTCATACTTGGCTCGTACCGAGGATGCCTAAGCAGAAGGCAACCATCCCACATGTCTTGTAATCCCCACAAGTGCCCAAACAAGAACTTATGTCTAAGAGGATGAATCTCCATGCTATGGGAGAGGAAACATCGCGACGACTTCACGCCATGCAAGAGTACCTTATGTAGCCCGTGAAGGATGCAATGTTTATGGTAATGGTCAAAATGTATGTCAAATGCCATTGCCGGTTGAAAATGTGCATGTATAACACATGCAACATGGGCTGCAATTTTCTCTTGGTGAAGGTATTCCGTGTATCTCTCATGCCACTCATGCCTTCGGGTGTGCTTGTAAGGGAAAAGCTTTTGCTGAAAATGCACCAATGCATGTTGAGGGGCCGGCCGTTTTGGCTCATTGTGCGTCTCTCGTCGATTCAGCAAATTACTTCTTGTATTGAGCATGTTGTCCATTAAATCTTGGGTGTATTTAAGTGTATTGATTAGCATTGTGTTCAACCAAGTTACACGCACCACCAGGAGGCGACCACCATGAGTACGAACACCACCTTCCCTTGGGCACTGCAACAAACCCCCCACTGGGTTTCCACCTCCCAGTGTGCTGTCTCCCAAAAACGCCGGCTAGGGGAGATGACTAAGACAAGATGCAACTCTAGCCTATATTTTTCTCTTCAACTCCTTTTTTTTGCATATGGGTTAATCCGTCACACCTTGTCATTTCATGCTTGAATTGCCTCCAACACCTTGCTCCATTCGAGCCACCCGAAGACAGGAGCGAGGGTTGCCTAAAACCACAGGTCCGAGCTCAGATACCATGTGAGAATTTACAATAGCGCCACCACATCCAAGCACAACCTAGGCCATCAGGACGACTAGGTACACTACTAGGAGGCGACCACCATGAGCACAAACACCACGTCCCCTTGGGCACTGTAGCAAACCTCCCGCCGGGCTCCCACCTCCCGGTGTGCTGCCCCCAAAAATACCGGCCGGGGGAGATGACTATGACAAGGTGCAACTCTAGCCTAATATCTAGCCTATATATTGCTCTTCGATTTCCCATGTTTTTGCATATGGGATAATCGAGCACACCTTTCTATCATTTCATGGTCGAATTGCTTCAAACAAAACCACCTCAAAGGGAGTCTTTTTAGTTGACGCCTACACTAATATTGATGGCATGCTCAACCAATGGCAAGAATTCCTCCCAATGGGTTTGATGCTCCCTTAAGTAACACCGCAGCATCGTGATCAACCTTGTTTATGCTCTTGGTCCTGCTGTTTGTTTAGAGATGAAATGCGGTTTGTTAAGGGATGAATGAACCAAAGACAAAAGATTTAAAAATATGATCCTTGTGGAGAATTGGGATGGTTCTTATCCCCATTTAGGGGGGGGGTGGCAGGTGTAGTATTTGTTCTAGAAATGACATTACCTTCCATCTTGTTCTATTTGTAGTGGGTGGCTCACATGGTTTAGAGCTTGTAGCCATAATAACAATGGAGCCCATTTTGCATTGTATAAAACCATTTCTTGTTTGCTACACTTCTTTTTGCGTGTCTTAAAAAAAAAGTGGACTTAGACTCTACCCATCCTTTTTCTTCAGCCCTTCACTTAAAGCTTTCCTAAATCTCTCCCACATGGTTGTGTGCATTTAAAGCTTGCCTAGATAGGCAAGGGAGATTGTTGGGGTAGATAGTTGTCTTTTCGAGAAAGAATCTCCACTGATGCAGCCTATTCAGCTTTCCATCACTAGCATGTCTAGAGTGATAGTCATTTCTGGTGTACTTGCACCTGCAGGTTGAGACTTCTCTTTGACACTCTGGTTTGGTTTGTCATGATACAGGTTGAAAAAGGCAAGCCAACCATTGTACATCCCGGAAAATCTTTTCCAAATCTTGGCAAACTCATAGCCCAAGAAAAGGATAGAGTATTAATGACAAACAAGACACTCTAAGATAGCTGAGTTAGAAAAGGCTCCGCTACACACAGGGGACCATTGAAGCATTGCCTCTAATTGCTATGTTTGTAGGCAGGGGCGGATTTGGGCCTTTTCCAAGGTGGGTGTGGGACTTTCATTTCTGTTTTTTGTTGCTTTTCCTTTTTCCTTGTATTGTGTTAGCCCTCATGAGTTATGAATAATTAACTTTTGATTAAATTTGTTGAATCAAGATGTTTTTATTGTCTGTTGATTCAATTATAGTGTATTTGCACTACTCTCAGACCTATGTCGATGTTGCCATGCTAAAAAAACAGCATTTTTTGTATGTACCAGGGTAGAATATGCAATTTTATTGTATTAAGCATTTCAAAAATAAAATAAAATGTGTGAAACGTTTGTGAAATGTGTTTCATGCTACATGTTTTGGAAATGCTTGGCAACTATGCACAGCTGGAGGACTCGTGAATAGGTAGAGGAAACCACCAGTGGCATGCCCCCATTTACTATATGGCATCATTTGCCATTGGTTGTTTTCAGTAGTGTGTACGAGGCATTGGGTAGAAGCGAATGCTCAAAGATGCTGCATGTAGGAGGCAGGGTGTGTTGTGTGAATGTGATCTTTGGTAAGGAAAAAGGTAGGAGACTGGATATGAGTGACGTACACTTATTGTCGAGGGGTACAATTCAAAGGTTTGGCTTGTTTTTACGGTCTGGATGGCAAGTCTGTTTAGCTATAAATTAACTGGGGTGACATGTTTTCCAGTATTTTGCAGATCGAGATATATTTTGTGCTGGTCGTGTTGCTGAAGAAGACCTGCAGCGAGTAGCCAGTGCAACTGGAGCCTCAGTCCAAACTAGTGTTAACAACATAGTTCCTGAGGTGAGATTCTTGGGTACCTACTAAATGAGTGGGCATTGGGATCCCTTTCGATTGTAGCACAGCCAGGATGATTGCTTGTGATTCTGCAGGTTCTTGGCCTCTGTGAGATTTTTGAAGAGAAGCAGGTGGGGAACGAACGTTTCAATATCTTCAATGGCTGCCCATCTGGAGAAACAGCCACAATTGTGCTGCGTGGTGGAGCAGATCAGGTCAGATTTGTAAACGCGTGGTATCTTACACGCTTGATGAGCATATTCAAGGGTACTTATTTTCTGCAAAATTATGTTGACATTGCAGTTCATTGAAGAGGCTGAGCGAAGCTTACACGATGCCATTATGATAGTTAGAAGGGCACTGAAGAATTCTGCAGTTGTTGCTGGTGGTGGAGCTATTGATGTATGGCAATTGTGGTAAACTCTGTATTGTTTCTAGATATAAATAAATGGAAGCATAGTTAGGGGAAACGGGCAAAGGGAAATTAAAAAGGGAAGGGAAATGATGATTTGAGGAGGCATCAAATGGGAAAATGCCATGTCTGCAAGGAAGTTGTATAATAAAGGGGAGAAGATAGAAGATGAGGGAGAGATGATCGGAGACCAGGGGAAAGGAGACTGGTGAGGAGAAGGAACAAAAGAGAAGCTAATATTGCCCTAATATCGGGGGTTTGAGAGGGGGAACCTGCAGGCGTTACTGGAGAAAATTGGCAGGGGGGAAATGGTAGGGGGGAATGCCTTTACCATATGCCCACCTTGGAATTACTTTCCCAATGGAAATCTGTCCAGGCTGCAATGCAAGCAAAGGAAAAATGTTGTTTCCTGCTTGTAGGGGTGCCGTTTCGGTTGTTTCCCGTAACTATGAATGAAACTTATTGATAGGACTGCTTACCTCTTTCAGATGGAGCTCAGCAGATATTTGAGACAACATGCCCGAACGATTGCTGGGAAATCCCAGCTTTTTATCAACTCTTATGCAAAAGCTTTGGAGGTGATTCCTCGTCAACTTTGTGATAATGCTGGGTTTGATGCAACTGATGTACTGAACAAGCTCAGGCAGAAACATGCATTGGCTTCAGGTGTGGCAGCTTTGCGTACCCTTGACTTTCACCATGTTTTCAGTCATGATCTTGCCAAGTTTTGAAACATTCTCTTAGCAATAAGCTGCATCTCAATTACCCCCTTAATTTCCAGGAGAAGGTGCCCTCTATGGGGTGGACATAAATTATGGAGGCATCATTGACACGTTTGCCAACTTTGTTTGGGAACCTTCTGTTGTCAAGGTGAGACGATAAGAGTGGAGCTTCACGTCAAGAACATCTCCCTGTGCACATGACTATTCACTCGTGCTTCTTGGCTCTGTTGGCAGATCAATGCTATCAATGCAGCCACCGAAGCTGCCTGCTTAGTTCTTAGCGTTGATGAGACGATAAGGAACCCAAAGGTGAGTTTTGTCTCATCTTATGCCTCTCATGCAGCTGAATTTTGAAAATTGTGGGTAAGATGAGAAGCTTACTAATCTGATTGTTGTAAAAGTGGCAGCAGGTCATGCTTCTGATAGTTTTCTTATTGTGTGCAGTCTGAAAGTGCACAGGGAGAAGGTGCTGCTAATGCCATGGCTGGAAGAGGACGGGGTGGGTTCAGGGGAAGGGGACGTGGCATGCGAAGGAGATAGACATATTTCCCATTTGCTTCCTTCCCCGGTGTCAGTGGCTACAGTGCACATTTTTGAGCCAGCCAGTGCTTGGAATTCACGTTGGCGCTTCCTTCTTTGGTGGTGATGACTATAGCATACATGTTTGTGGTAGACCATGCTGGGGTCTACGTTGGAGAGTTACAAATTTATGTCCTGGGAGGTTTGTGGTTTGAAGTGAATAGTGAAACATTTGTCATATTATTAATTTTAGTTCACTATTACACTTGAGAACAAGTGGACTACAAATGTCTTGCTTTGTTGGGAAGTACATATAGTGCTATATTAACAATACCTGTTAAGCATCGGTCTGCTTTAAGGGTAAGTAAACCTCCTCTCATCGAGGTCTCTGTGAATTCATCTTGGCTATAGGTAGGTAATTGGTTGGATCAACAGCCTTTTTTCTTCTCTTGTGAGTTTTGCACCCAAGATATGCTTTGCTATAAATGGTTGAGCTGGTTTTTGGGATTTGTTTTGAAGTTCTTATTGCATCAGGAATTGATTCCATGTAGTGGAAGGTCTAAAGAACCTAGCAGCCCCCTCACACTACCCCCTTCCAATGTTTTGCTATAATAGTTGAGCTCCTCACACTACCCCCTTCCAATGCTTTGCTTTAATGGTTGAGCTGGTTTTTGGGATTTGTTTTGAAGTTCGTATTGCATCAGGAATGGATTCCATGTTGTGGAAGGTCTCTCACACTACCCCCTTCTGTTGCCTTGCAGCAAGGTGTCAAGTATAGCAAACCCAAGCAACATCAATGTTTTGAAAGAAAAGTAGCAACATGGTATAAATGATTTACAAGATGCCCCACTATGTTTGTTATCTCAATCAGCATTGGCTCTCTGGTGTGCTTGTCTTCTTAATGCTGGCCGGGAGGCAAAGTGAGCAGATGTTGGAAAGTTCTAATTCAGAAATTGTGCGCGCATGTTGTTTGTGTGGTGAAGTGACATTCAGTAGGAATGGCACATTGATTATAAAAGTTTGTGAAGGAATGTTTTCAACAAAAGCCAGTTGGTTAGTTGGGTGGCATTATGACCATTTTGGAAACAAAGGAAGGAAGGTAGCATGACAACGATAAGAAAGGAAAGAAGTCCTTATTATGTGGCATATTGAGTATTGGCTTCTAAGCACATTGGCTTAGTAACATATTTAGGGAGTTGTGCAGCGGGCAAAGTGGAGGAGGGTAGTGGGGAGGGGGGGTTCAGGAGGAAGGACCTGCACCACAGAAAGCTGATGCCTAAAGAACTTGGAGGCCAAGTGGGCTTGAGAGGTCTAAGGAAGTGGAAGAAGGTGTGGAGCACGGTGGTAGAGAAGAAGCTAGAGTATCAGCTGACAGATGCCTCTCAAAGGGCCTCTCAAAGAGGATTGGAGCCGAGTCTCTTCGTAAGCGAGCTGACTCTTGGCGGTCGCACCTCCCATGTGGGCCTTTGCATCAATGCAGTCAAGTGTGCAGTGCTGGCTCGCCTTCTTTAGATATCGTTTGCTCACCTACTCCATTAAAGTTTGGCTTTTATCAAATATTACATGCTCATGGATTTCCTCCCATGTTGTGCCTCATGAGAGCACATGACCATATTTTGATAATTCTCTAGGTATGCTGTGCATACAAGTGCAAGGGAGGATAGTCCTCTTCAACAAAGATTGCATGCAAAACCAGCTAGGTTCTTCCTTGCATGTAAGAAATAAATAATGTACTTTTATAGTAATGAAATATGTATTCATAAAGCTGATATAAAACGATTTATAATGCCTATGGAGCCTTTTTTTTGGGAAAAAGATTTTTATATTATCTACCAAGTAAAAGAGCCACAATGGCCAAGTACAAACTTGTCTCCAAATAGGGAGTGAGTTGAGAAGTATTAAAGGGGAGGATTTTTCCTTTGGTTGGTCATTCTAGGAGGAGAACGCTATCTCATTAAGTGACGGGAGGGGGAAAATAACCACATAGGTGGTCTATAGTGCCAAGTGGGTTCTCCACCACTATCAATGAGAACAAAATCATGACGCTAGATCCTTTGAAAAGCCTCCCGGTGCTTCCACATGCGGTTTGAGCCATCTTGAAGCTTTCCCCATTAATTAACCACGGAGGGGTGAATGATATCGAGTCAGATGCTCTGGGTGGACTCCACTGGTGGGGTGAGGGTGTCTTTGATGGCTTCATTGCTTGCATCGAGCTCTCTAGATGTGCCATGCAACAATATTGATGGAGATCTCCTAGCTCTAGCTAGAACTTGGAGTCTAGTGACCTGTAGGTGGAGGTGGAACCAAAACTGTAGAAATACAAAGGTGACGACCTTGGAAAACTAGTTCCCCAGTCTCCTCATATAACATAACGATAGCAGCCTCGGTGGCCCAAGAAACTGTTGAGATGTCAAGCTCAACAGGAACGGACACTCGTGACACGCTTGGGTGGTCATTCCACATTTACAACACCATTGGTGTGTTTGGTAGTTGACATGAAGGATCTTCGCCAATGATTATGCAACTCGACTACACCTACCTATAGTCCAATCGAGTTATGGCATACTTATCTTGTTAGTTCACCTACTTAGCCTGTTCACATTATGGACCGCCTTGTACATAGTACTCTAGTATTTACATTGAATTTTCACTTATTTTTTGTAGCTTTCTTTTGAGAGTAAGAAGGAGAAGAAGCCTTCCATGTGTGTTATTCAATGTTGTGAGTGTGTGTGCTCTCTTCTCCCCCAATCTTTTCATGGTATCAGAGCTTACTTCAAGAGAAGGAGCTGAGCGACAAGCAAAGGAAGCTACGAAGGCAAAGGAAGTGGTACACGAGTAAGAGCATCATGATCTCTTTCCCTTCTTGTTTAGGTACGACACTCCTTGGGTAGCTCTGGGAGCTACACATAGGAGCTGTCTTTGTAGGTGTGGAGGTGCGTGTGGTGCCCAATACTTTGTACTACACTTTTATAGCCAGATTTGCGTTTTGAACGTGTTTCAGCCTTTGTTCGACAACTGGAAAGGTGTTTTCGAGTGCTTTTGGAAAACTCCGGTTTGGAACTTTTCTGTTCGAACTATGGTTATTGTAGTGCAGCAGTGTATTTTGGGTGTTCAGATAGTGATTACAAATGTATTATTGACTGTGGGTGTATGTACATATACTCTGGTCACGTGTGTTGTGAAATACATGTTATGCAAAAGTATCGCTAAAGGAGTTGCAATAGATATTCTGTGTTGCAGGTTGCATACAGAAATTGTTTATTTGCAGATTTTGGTGGTTTTAAGCAGTGATGTCTGACAACATTAACTAGATAGTTAGTGAGAAGCTTTACAAGAATAACTTCCATACGTGAAAGTTCATAATGACCAATTTCTCGATGGGAAAAGGATTTTGGGATTATGTTGAAGGAGACGATGAGGAGCCTCTGAAATTGCTTGAAGAGAATGCAACTCTAGCAGAGATAAAGGCATTCAAAGACTAGAACGAGGGTGTAAGAAAAGTCACGTATTGGCTTTTAGTTAGTGTGACATACACTATAATAGATTATATACAGGATGCCAACCCTTGAGCAACAGTTGCATGGCAAAACCTGGTGAAGATGTTCCAGACAAACACAAAGACAAGGAAGTTGCAGCTGAAACAGGAGCTGCATATAGTGGAGAAGAAGAATATGTCTACCAATGAGTATGCATTGAAGATCAGGGTATTGTTGAATCTCTTGGATTTATTAATGTATCAATGCAAGATGATGCCTTAGTGAGTGTTGGGCTTGGCAAAGAATACAAGCTATTCAAGACCTCTATAGTTGTAAGAGAGGCAATTGGCAACGACAGTAATCGGAATTAGGTGTAAAGGATTGCTATTATTGTGGCAACACATGTCACTTTGCAGCAAAATGTCGCAAGAGATAGAGTGACATGAAAAGTGGCAAGTTGCAAAAAAACAATTATGCATCTTTAAGCAAGCAAGCTGAAGATAGATGTAAGTATTTGTTTGTTATGTAGCACATGTTAAATTCAATAACTATAGATATATCCACAAATGATGATGTATGTTACATGGATTCAAAAGCCTCTAATCACATGACTTGTCATGGTGAGTGGTTTATCCACAAACGATGATGTATGTTACATGGATTCAAAAGCCTCTAATCACATGACTTGTCATGGTGAGTGGTTTAGAGATGTCAAAAATTTTAAAAAACCAGGTTATATAGAGATGGGAAATGTGTTATTAGCTATGCAGGATGGCAAGATGAGGTACTTGGCTATTGCACTTCATATGCGTAATATATTAAAGAATTTGATTTTTGTTGGGTAGATGGTTGAGCATGGTTTGCAGGTACACTTTAACCTTGAGGGTTGCTATGTTGAGAACTTCAAAAATAAATGTTGTTTTGTTGTAACAAGCAAAAGAGTGGACATAATGTTTACTTTGAATGTAAGCATGCTTGAGGTGAAAGCTACTATGTTTACACAAGGTGTAGGTGTTGTGGTTGATATAGATATCTGCTGGCACAAACGTATTGGTCATGTGAATGAGTAACAATTGAACTCTATGTAGAATTCAAAAATTATTATAGGTTTGCCAAAGTTTAAGGTGGATGGAAGGATGAAAGGCATAAAGTATGTGAAGCGTGTCAGTTTGAATAGCAAACAAAGAATGTATTTCCACATGACAAGAATGTAAGTAAGAGAGCACTTGATGTGGTGCACTCAGATCTATTGGGGCCAACACAGGCGGCATCAATGGAGGGATGTTGTTACTATGTATCTTTTATTGATGACCATACAAGGAAGGTGTGGGTCTATTTCATGAAAGAGAAAAGTGAAGTGTTTACTTACTTTTAAAATTTCAGAATGTTGGTTGAAAAGCAAATAGGTTTGTAGGTTAAGTGCCTACGGACGGATGGAGGGGGAGAATACTTCTCCGACGAATTCAGTGAGTACTTGAGAAAGCCTGGAATTCAAAGACAATTCACATGCAGGTATACTCCGTAGGTAAAATGGTGTTGCTCAAAGGAAGAATAGGCATATTACAGAGGTTGCTTGTGCATTGATGGCTGAGAAGAGCATGTCTCACCATTATTGGTTTGAAGCAGTTGCGATTGCAGTTTACATTATGAACAGGACTCCCATAAGGGTAGTGCATGGTGTGACTCTAGAGGAGAAGTATGTTGCAGATTTGTCACACTTGAAAGCGTTTGGATGCATTGCATATGTACACATTCCTAATGAGCTATGTAGTAATTTGGATTCCAAGGCTAAAAAATGTGTGTTCATTGGTTACTCCCTTGAGCAAAAAGTGTGTGTTCATTGGTTACTCCCTTGAGCAAAAAGTGTACATATGTTACAACCCTGTCACATGTGAGATGAGGGTAAGTAGGGATGTTGCCTTTGATGACATGAGTAGTTGGTATGGTGATGTAAAAGACTTGATTCACGTTGATGGCATAGGAGCAGGTGTGGTTGCATAGAATACATGCCATCAATGATAGTCATTGAGTGGACTGAGAGAGTCCTTTAGTAGTGCGTCTGCTTGCTGATAGACCATGGAGTGGGAGGTTGTGTTAGAAAATTAGCCTTGTAGGTACAACAAGTGCATCACATAAAGGTAAAGAGAAGGTTGACGAGTCTCTTGGTATGCCTAACATTTCAGCAAGGCAGTCATATGTTGATGGAGAGTCTAGTGGCTTAGAGAGCAGAGCCTTGATGAGGAGTTTGGGATGACAGCTAGGACACCTAGTGCAAAGAAGGCTAGGGTAAGCTGCAAAACAACAACAACAAGGATAGATCCAAGACCACGCATATCGAATAGGGTCAAAACCCTGTTCAAAGATTGATGTATGATGGTTATGTAGCTCACCATTATGCATACATAGCAAATATTATGTAGGAGATTGAACCCACATGTTTTAAGGATGCTGTTGGTTGGGAGAAACACATGGATGAAGAAATGGCTCTATATTGGATGCAAATATAAGACATGGGAATTGGTGCGGGTAAAAAGGCTATTAGATGTAAGTGGGTCTACAAAGTGAAGCACAACTCAGATGGAAGTATTAGAAAGTACAAGGCAAAATTGGTTGCCAAAGGTCATGCTTAAACCTACGGCCTTGATTATGAGGAGACATTCAACTGTGAGAGCTGTTATTGATGTGGATGCATCAAAAGATTAAGTTTTATATCAGATGGATATAAAGAATGCGTTCTTGTATGATGAATTGCAAGAAGAAGTATATTTAGAATAGCCATTTGGTTATGAGAATTTGAGTCACCTAGATTATGTGTGCGAGCTACGTAAAGCCTTGTATGGCATAAAGTAGGCACCAAGAGCATGGCATGATAAGATTGCACAGTATCTTATCACCATTGGCTTTTATATGGCATATGCTAATCATTCACTCTATGTGTGAAAGAGTGATAAGGGAATTGTGGATGACTGATTGTTCGCGGGGCGGTGACAATAAAGATGAAGTTGAGAATGCAAAGGGTCTCCTTAAGAAGAAGTTTGACATGAAGGATTTGGATTAAATGAGATACCATCAGGACGCTTGGGGGCATATGACTGTCACACAGAGAATAGGCATTGGACATGTTTTTCAAATATGATATGGCTGGCTGTAAGACCATTTCTGTACCATTGGATCAGAATGGCAAGCTGAGTGCAAAAACAGGTGAGATTTTGGAGAATGTCACTATGTACAAGAAGATGGTGGGTAGCTTGATCCACATGATGATCACTAGGCTAGACATGAACTACACAATTGGGTTGGAGAGCCAGCTTATGCAAGTTCCTAGGAAGCCACATTTGGATAGTGTAAGGCACACACTACGCTACGTGAGGTCCACAATAGATTCTAGTCTCTTATATGAGGCTTGTATTGTAGTCATATTTGGTAGTGATCTGTGTGAACACACTAGGGCCAGCTAGGACACCTTTTTCCTCTCTAGGAGGTCTTTTTTTCCCATGCGAGTACACCAGTCTCGGGGTATACTTATCATCTTTGTACAACACACATTCATTATCTATCTATCTATCTATCATCTCGTTCTGTTCTCTCTTGAGCTTCTTCACTGTGTGTGTGTGTGTGCGTATTTCTACAACCTTGTTTTCAACATTTGGTATCAGAGTATATGCTCCTTGTCCTTGTTGGTGTTGCCTACCCTTCACCTCGAGTCACCCATCTTTGCGAATCGGATCAAGGATCCCTTTTGGGAGAAGAAAGAGGATCTTAAAGTGTGCAGTACTTTGTACTAGAATTTTACGGTTAGATTTTTGTTCTGGGGGTGCTTTGGGGGGTTAGATTCTGGAGTAGTATTATCAGATCTACAGATGGGTGTGCAGATACACATGAAAGCGTCATCAAACACTCCCCACACTGGATCTTGTCTACGGGCTACACTTTGACGACATTGATCTCTATATCTTATGAGTTAAATTTCTACTCACTTTACTTTGCATTTCTTTCATACACCTTGCAAGTCTCCATTGTCAATGTCCTTATTAGAGCAACCACCTTGATTGCATTAAAGAATCACTTAGCACTTGTCAGGTTACGTGATTACTTGCTTGGGTATTATAAAAAATGGCAGACAATGATGTATTTCAGATGTTATCCATTGTTGAGGATAAGCTTGACAGGACCAACTACCCATTATGGTCCTATATGATGCGGCATGTATGGGTAGCCAAAGGACTATGGAATGTTGTGGTTTGGTATTGAGAAACGTCTTGGTTCCTCTGATGAGCATGTTATAGAAGGCACATCTACAGACACGGACTTAGTTTCACATGATACACTATCACAAGATAGCATACCTCCTATGCAGGAGCACGAACTTAGTTTCACATGGTACGCTACCACAAGATAGCATACCTCCTATGAACAAACAAAGTCGGGTGGAAGAGATGCACAAGCACATGCGTTGCTTGCTTTGTTAGTCAAAAGGAGTATCATTCCTCACATTTGGTCATGTAGGACTACTAAAAATGTTTGGCATGCACTTGCGTCATTGTACCAGGTACATAATGAAGCACATGTTGCTTATCTATGCAAGCAATTAGAGTAAGAGCATATGAATGAGGGAGACTCCATGGAAAGTTTCCTTACAAAAATCATGGGTTTTAAGGAGTATTTGGCTAGTGTTGATGAAGTATATCCTGACAACTCATTGGTTCTTACTGTCTTGAATGCCTTGCCAGACTCATATTAAAGTTTTGCTTCTCCTGCCGGACTCATGAAGCAATCCAAATGTTTTAAAGTTTGAGTTAGTTTTTGTACTCTTGCACGAAGAGAAATCCATGCAAAATAGATCTATCATGTGTACACGAGATGAGGCTTTTGCTGTGCCAGTTAACAAAGAGGCAAAGGTAAATCCTTTCCTCAAGGTAGGTACAAGCCAAAATGCAAGTCATTTTTTTTGGGGCGATGGACCCCCTTTGACATCGTGAACAAGCAGGGTGCAATGCACGGCGTGAAGTAGATTTCACGGATTTTATCAAATTTTTTTTTTGGGGTTTTTTTTGTGTGTGAGGTCTTAAGGCGTGAGACCCTTAAAATCCGTGTGAGATGCATGGGCATGAAAGGCTTGGCCGTGACACATTTGGTCGTGAAACACGTGTCTCATGCGTTTTTTTGGGGCGACGGATCCTCTTTCACATCGTGAACTAATAGGGTGTAGTTCACGGCGTGAAGCAGAAAGTAAGTTTTCTACAATGCAGAAGAAATTGAGTAAATAGATCTGGATCAACAAACTGTTCCCTAGAATCTAGAGCGATCACGAGCAAGCCAAGCGAAGGGCTTCCCCAAAGGAAGCTTGAGTGAAGCGATCACCTTTCAATTATTCGATCACCTTTCACCTCCAATTTTTCTCTTCGAATCGCCCAAGAGCGAGGCGTTTGCAAGACCGACGAGCATAGCGAAAGGGTATTGGAGGGAGTCCAAAGAAAGTTGGAAGAGCTTGCTCACCCGCATTCGTGGGCTTCTACCATTCAATTCTGCCAACAAAGCAACTTTGGACTCTTTCACGGAAAGGTTAAACTTGCTTGTTCGGCAAGCTCGCCTTTGAAGAACCTTTGACATGCATGCCGGCTTTCTTTCGAGTCAATGAAACATGGCACTGAATCTGATCGAACATTCATTTTCGGGGTCTTTAAGGGAGCGATCACCGGTAAGAAAAAGGCTTCCCCGAGGAAGGAAGCCTGAGCGATCACCCTTTCACCGACAATCTAGCTTCACCGGAGCTCTCGCTTCTTGTGCAAATCCGATGGTAAGGTAAGGTCTTGTTAGGCCGAACTTCACGGATTTTATCTTTTTTTTGTTTTGTTTTTGTTTTGCGTGAGGTCTCAAGGCGTGAGACCCTTAATCCGTGAGATGCTTGGCCATGAAACACGTGTCTCATGCATTTTTTTTAAAGCGATGGATCCCCTTTCACGTCGTGAACTAGCAGGATGCAGTTCACCGCGTGAAGCGAACTTTGAGGATTTTATTAATTTTTTTTTTTTGGTGTGAGGTCTTAAGGCGTGAGACCCTTCATCCATGAGATACTTTGCCATGAAACTCTTGTCGTGAAACACGTGTCTCACGCATTTTTTTTTTGCGATAGACTCCCTTTCATGTCGTGAACTAGGAGGGTGCAGTTCACGGCGTGAAGCAGACTTCACAGATTTTATCAATCTTGATTTTTTTTTTTGCGTGAGGTCTTAAGGCATGAGACCCTTAATTCGTGAGATGCTTGGCCATGAAAAACGTGTCATGTATTTTTTATCTTGGGTGACGGATCCCCTTTCACGTCGTGAACTACCAGGGTGCACTTCACGGCGTGAAGTAGACTTCATGGATTTTATCAATCTTGAATTTTTTTTTTTGTGTGAGGTCTTAAGGCATGAGACTCTTAATCTGTGAGATGTGTGGCCGTGAAAGGCTTGCCCCGTGAAACACGTGTCTCACACTTTTTTTTGGGCGACGGACTCCCTTTCATGTCGTGAACTAGCAGGGTGTAGTTCATGGCGTGAAGCGAACGTCACGGATTTTATCAAAATTTTTTTTTCTTGCGTGAGATCTTAAGGCGCAAGACCCTTAATCCGTGAGATGCTTGGTCGTGAAACGCTTGGCCGTGAAACGCTTGTCTCACGGGTTTTTTTTGGGCGACGGATCCCTTTTTACATCGTGAACTAGCAAGGTGCAATTCACGGCATGAAGCAAACTTCACGGATTTTATCAATTGTGAATTTTTTTTTGTGTGTGAGGTCTTAAGGCGTGAGACCCTTAATCCGTGAGATGCTTGGCCGTGAAACGCTTGGCCATAAAAGGCTTGGCCGCGAAACGTGTCTCACACTATTTTTTTTTGGCGATGGACCCCTTTTCACGTCGTGAACTAGTAGGGTGCAGTTCACGGTGTGAAGCGGATCTAACGGATTTTATCAATTTTGATTTTTTTGTGTGTGAGGTCTTAAGGTGTAAGACCCTTAGTTTATGAGATGCTAACGTCGTGAACTAGCAAGGTGCAGTTCATGGTGTGAAGTCCGCGGAGTTCACAGATTTTATCTTCTTTTTTTTTTTACATGAGGTCTTAAGGTGTGAGACCCTTAATCCATGAGATGCTTGGCCGTGTAACGCTTGTCTTAAAGCATTTTCTTTTGGCGATGGACCCCCTTTGATGTCATGAACTAGTAGGGTGTAGTTTACGGTGTGAAGTCCACGGGCTTCACGAATTTTATCTTTTTTTTTTGTTTGGCGTCAGGTCTTACGGCGTGAGACCCTTAATCCGTGAGACGCTTGGCCGTGAAAGGCTTGGCCATAAAACACGTGTCTCATGTGTTTTTTTAAAAACGACGAACCCCCTTTCACGTCATGAACTAGTAGGGTGTAGTTCACGGTGTGAAGCGGACTTCACTGATTATATATATATATATATATATATATATATATATTTTGGCGTGAGGTCTTAAGGCATGAGACCCTTAATCCGTGAGATGCTTGGCCGTGAAACACGTGTCTCGCGTGTTTTTTTTTCTTTGACGACGAACCCCCTTTGACGTCGTGAACTAGAAGGGTGCAATTCATGGCATGAATTCCAGGACTTCACGGATTTTTTTTTATTTTTTATCCTTTTTTTTTGCGTGAGGTCTTAAGGCGTGAGACCCTTAATTCGTGAGATGCTTGGTTGAAAGACTTAGTCGTGAAACGCTTGGTCGTGAAACACGTGTCTCATGTGTTTTTTTTGGGCGACGGATCCCCTTTCACGTCGTGAACTAGCAGGGTGCAGTTCACGGCATGAAGCGGACTTTATGGATTTTTGTTTTTTGGTTTTTTTTGCATAAGGTCTTAAGGCGTGAGACCCTTAATCCGTGAGACGATTCGCTGCAGTGAAATGCTTGGTCGTGAAACGCTTGGTCGTGAAACGTTTGGTCGTGAAACACGTCTCACACATTTTTTTAAAATTGGCGCGCACTCCTAGGGCGTGAACCCTTAGGCCGTGAGTGTGCAGAAATGGTTCACGGCATGAACCATTTTTTTATTTTTTATTTTTTGCGCAGACTCTTAGGACGTGAACCCTTAGGCCGTGAAAGTGCAGAAATGATTCACGGTGTGAACCTTTATTTCCGAAGACTCCTAGGACATGAACCCTTAGGCCGTGAAAGTGCATAAATGATTCATGGCGTGAACCATTTTTTTTCAATTTTTAATTTTGATTTTTTTCTAGGACGTAAACCCTTAGGCGGTGAAAGTGCAGAAATGGTTCATGGTGTGAACCATTGTTTTGATTTTTTTTATTGGTAGGACTCCTATGATGTGAATCCTTAGGCCGTGAAAGTGCAGACATGATTCACGGCGTGATCCTTTTTTTTTTGAGTCTAGTGGAAAATACGAATTTCCTTGTTTGGGGGAAATATTTTTTGAATTTAAAATTAAGGAGATATGGGCATTTTCCCAAAAAGATAAGTGGGAATTAAAAAGTCAATCTTTTTATGACACCCCTTACACCCTTCATAAATGATCTCTAAAATGGACAATTTGACAACTCATGGGCATCTACTCTTGAATACTCATTAGCCATAATGAGTTATGTAAAAAGGTGATTAAGAACTAATTAAAGATTCATTCTTTCAATAAATTTTCTCTCTTTTATACTAATCAAGAGCTCTAATTAACCACTAATCTCTGATTAATTCATACAATTGAGCACATCATTAGATAGAGCAAAGGAATGCTAAGCTATATGCATCAAGACGTGTAAATTAATATAAAATAGGAGATTAATTAGACTCTTAATTTTGGTCTCTTCTTTTAAGATAAAATTAAGCAAAGAGAGTCAAACTCCTCCAATTGCATCTAGATGCTCTCAAAACACTCAAAAACACTAATTTTGACTACTCACATGATCAATTTAGACCCCAAATAACACATTTTCTAAATTTTTGTCTCTTGAAGTGGATTAATTACTCTTAATGACAAAAACTAGTCCATTAAGAGAAATAAGTCGAATTCAAGGGTTTTTGAGAATTTTTTTTGAAGGATTAAGCTACTCCTAATGCTTGCTAACTTTCTAATACAAATAATTTCAACAAAAAACACACAAATCAAGCTAAAATTAATGATTTTAATTCTATATTTAACACTAAAGAGAGCTAACATTCACTAAAAATTGCATTCTAATGCATTGTTTGATGCAATGGATGCAAACTAAGCCTAATACAAAATATGTGCAAGCCCTAAGAACATTAAAAACCACATTAACAATAATAAAAATAATAAATTAAGCTAAACATTAAGCAAAAAGCATTCTTTACAAAAATAAAAAAGAGAGCTATTCTACACTAAATCACACACAAATCACCATCAAATCCATATCTTTTTCATGGGAAACCATTAACCAAGATAATGGGCAATGGATATTGCATATATTAGAGAAAAAATGAGGGAAAAAGCGAAGGAATGGCTCCCTGGAACAGCGCCAAAAGTGTTATGGCTCACCCTAACCCCCCTTGAAACACATTCAACAAGAGATTACTTGGTGAACCACAACTGTCGTGCAGATCTTTTCAATGGCCAAGCTCGTAACCCTTGAGGTCTCCAAGCTCAACAACTCCTTGAGAAGCAATTCCACTGCGTCTCCCGTCGCGCGAGCATTGTCACACCATCGCATTGCACTACGTGTACTTGTCTCTCCTCTCACCTCACTTCGCTCACACACACTCACTAGCATACATTAGGGAGAGAGATTAGCAAGATCAAGACTCAATTTCAGAATGGGAGAGCATGTTATATTATGAGAGAAATTCACTTATATACATGGCCATAAGTGTTCACACTCACTTAAACTGTGGGTCGACCGGGCACTTTAGACTCATAAGAGGCCTAATGCTATTACAATGATTACTCTCATAATATATCCAAGTACATCACTTAGGACTTCATCCTAACTTGTTACCACATGTTCTCGAAGCAGAAATTGCCATAAATACTCCATCACACCATTACGGGTGCTCGTCCAAGTTGTAGCTTTGGACACCATTGCTTCATATCTTGAATGTATGACCCTTTGGTGTATCTACGATGAATCCTTGATGTAAGATAATGGCGGTAACTCTTGTTAACCCTAGGAATGGGTTAACAGTGTCCCATCTCATTATTAGCCTATATCTACACATCACTACCGTATAAATGGCTACAAATCCCTATAGTGATGTGAACATCAAGCACATGAATGATTATGGCTACATCTACACATCACTACCGTATAAATGTCTATAAATTTTCCTATAGTGATGATGATGAGAACATGTACATGAATGATTAATTGTGAAATGGAAATAAGCCCAAAGCTCAGTGAAAAGCTTCAAATTTCTCTCATGGGAGAGCCTTCGTGAACATATGTGCCACATTGTCATGTGTAAAGACATAACCAAGCTAATATCTCCTACAAATATAATGATACTTTACCTAAATGTGCTTTGTGTAAGCATGAAACATTGGGTTCCTCGCACAATGACTAATGCACTTTGGCTGTCAATGAAAATGGAGGTGGGGGATTGCTGTCCCCCAACACTAAGATTTGCCAAAAGGTGTCTAAGCCATGTACACTTTAGTGGGCACTCATGTGTCATAACATCTAGCCCAATCGGAATCACTAAAAGAGGGCAAACATCACGTTCCTTAGCATAAAATAAGCTAAGGGAGTGCCTTATAGTATCTAAATGCCTTATAGTATCTAAATGCCTTGTAAAGCATGCAAAAATTAACCTCCCTCAGCATAGAATAAGCCAAGGGAGTGTGCCTTGTAAGTATCTAGATACTCACTTGGTAGCCTACTAATGCTTAATTCTGAGACTGTGTATAAACCTGCTCAATTGGGAGATCCCAAACTGAATGTCTGCCCTTATACTATAGATGAGGCATCCAACAGCCTGCTGATAAAGTGATGCATCAAATGGTTCACCTGCATCTTGGAGACTAGGCTTAGCACCTGTCTCTACTGGTGTAGCAACATGCTTACAGTCTTCAAGACTAAACCATGCAAGCACATGTCTCTACTGGTGTAGCAATAGACTTATAGTATTCAAGACCAAACCGCATAAGCATCCTTTGTACGTACTTTGATTGTAATAACAATTCCATTATCACCACACTGCATAAACTGTATGCCTAAATAATAATGCAACAAGCCCAAATCTTTCATCTCAAATGAAAGATGTAATTCAACCTTGAAGGCTGAAATCTTCTCCTCATTAGGGCTTATGTGCAACATGTCATCAACGTATAAAACGATGACCGAAAAACAATCTTTACTCCTCTTCACATAGAGGGTACTCTCAGTAATGTTGCAAAAACCATTTACAAAACCAAATATGCGTTTATCTTCTCATACCATGCCTGCTTAAGGATATAAAGCTTTTCTTAACCTACATACTTTAGACTCTTATCCCTTCTCAACAAAACCACTAGGTTGAGATACAAATACCTTCTCATGATGTAAATTACCATTCAAGAAGGTAGTCTTGATATCCAACTAATGTACATTGCAACCATGATGCACTGCCATTGCAAAAATACACTTGATTGTAGTCATATGTGACGTGGGTGCAAAGGTCTTATCATAATCTATGCCCTTTTGCTGAGCAGCACAACCCTTTGTAAATAAACCTTGCTTTGTATAGCGACGATCAATGCTACCATCAACTTTACACTTAAGCTATAAACCCACTTCATACCTTATGGCCTTTTTGCCATAAGGCAAATATGCTAAATACTAACTCGTGTCATTTTTTAGGATTGAGTCGTACTCATCTTTATGGCTGCCCGACATTGTACAAAGGGACCTACCATTTTTCGAGCTAAAACCCACGAGCTCCCAAGCTAAGGTATCACAAGAGAGGAGCAATTAGTAACTTTTTGAGAGAAATCACATGATCATACCAGCATGTTTATCCAAGAAATGTGGATATATTATTAGATTATGGATTTTTTAACATTTCAAGAAAGAAACATTGATATTACATGATGGCTAGAAAACAAGCACAACAGAATATTAGGAGTTACATGTGAGGGTGGTATGGAGAGAAACTAGGGGGTTTAAGACATGTGAATGTAGGCATGTGTAAAGGAGATAATACCCATGTAAGAGACTCCTCCCCATGCACTTAATAAATAAAAGTAGGAAGAACAAGGAGTTCATGGGTCTGTATAGAAAACAAGCACAACAGAATATTAGGAGTTACATGTGAGGGTGGTATGGAGAGAAACTAGGGGGTTTAAGACATGTGAATGTAGGCATGTGTAAAGGAGATAATACCCATGTAAGAGACTCCTCTCCATGCACTTAATAAATAAAAATAGGAAGAACAAGGAGTTCATGGGTCTGTAAGAGGAGATCATCCCTAGATACATAATAGGATAGAATTAAGTAATGTCGCTGAAAAAAGCATAAGAAATAGCTTTTAAACTTATCCAATTATAGATCTGGATCTTTATTTTTGAACCTTTCATAGTAAATCATGTTTTTTAATAAGATTTAACCTAGTGAACGCACTTAAAAGGCATTTTCCCTTCGATTTGAGTGGTTGGATGACTATATTTTGGCATTAGATGTGAGAGTTATGGCAATTTTGACAAGTTGTCCCAAGTACTTTCACCAGCAAAAGTACTTGGGCACTTTTGCCAGCGAAAGTACTTGGGCTTGCCTTCTTTCACAAGATATCCCAACTATTTTCTCTGTAGAAAGTACTTGGGCTCGCTTTCTTTTACACCAAGTTATCCTAGTTCATATACATACAGAGGAGATCTTGCTATCTTAGGGACTGCTCCTTAAGTACTTTCCCTAGGAGGGAAGTAGAGAGGAAAAGGAGGTCATGGAAATGTAATGGAGAACATAGCCATGCTAGGGACTCTTTTCTAGGTTTTTTTAACAAGTAAATAGGGAGGATATGGAGGTCATGTGTGCTTGTAGAGGAGGCCATGGCCAAGAAAATCTACTGAACACGTATCCCCACTAACCCTTTTTTTTTTGTATGTTGTATAATTTCTTGGTAAATATATGAATTAATGCATGTGGAAAATTAAAGCTCGACATTTTTAACTCAGAGGTTTTAGCTCGGTAAATGCGCATACCCAAAGATTGAAGTGTAACAAGATGTCCTGTGAGCATAAAGCATGGGCTGATCTGAGTTTCAACAAACATAACATCTCTACTTACTAAGATCTGCATTGTGGTCAGATGGTTTTGATTTGTATCCCAAAAAATACATTTTATTGTCTTATCATCTAGCTTATTGCGTTGTTGCTCAGGCATAAGAGCATAAGCAAGACAACCAAAAACATGTAAATGAGCCACACATGGCTTCCTACCATTCCAAACTTTAGGTTCTTGGTGGGACATTTGTTTAGCACATAAGTGGCACACATAATTGCCTCTAACCAAAAAACATGATACAAATGGCATTTAACCATGCAACATGCCATCTCCATGAGAGATATGTTCTTCCTCTCAACCACACCATTTTGCTGAGGTGTATAAGGTAATGTGCATTGATGTTTTATGCCTTTGTCTGTCCATATATACATGAAATTTCTTTGACATATACTCTTTCCCTGAATCTGTGTGAAGGGTGCCAACTTTGCAAACATACACATTTTTAGCTAGAGAATATATCTGACTTTACCTTCAATGGATACACCTAGGTGTGCCTAGAGTAGTTATCAATAAAAGTCACAAAATAGAGATATCCCCTGATTGATGGTGTCCTCATCACAAAAAGTCACAAAATAGAGATATCCCCCCTGATTGATGGTGTCCTCATGGGACCACACACATCACTATGTATAAGCTATAATTTTTGGATAGCTCTAATTGGTCCATCTTTTGGGAATGATGCCCATTGTTTCTAACCCAAAATGCATCCCTCACATACATGTTTGATAGGGGCCTCAATCTTTGGTAACTCTAACACCATCTCTTTCCTTTTAAGGCACAACAAAAACTACCAAAATTTAAGTGACTAAAGCTAGCATGCCATAGCTCCGCATCACTTTATTAGAGCACATGTAGCAATAACTAAACAAGCATTATATACCAATCTCTCATACCTTTCCAACTTGTAAAGCCCATGTCTTAGAGTACTGGATACCACAGTTATGTGTCCACCACTCTGGTCATGAACTATACATTTGTCACCAAAAAATCACATGGCTTAGAGTATCGGATACCACAGTGATGTCTCCATAACTTTAGATCATGAACTATACACCTGCAATAACAAATTTGACCACTAGGTCTATGTAGCAATGGCAGAGGCTGACAATAATAAGTTATTTTTAATTCCTGGAATAAACAAGACTTCTAAGAGAGTGATTACCTCACCATTTGCAGGACTGAGAACAACCTTGCTAACTCCTTTTACTGGGATACGAGGAGGTGTTTGTGCATGTGACTATTCCTCCTTGAGAAGCAGCTCAAGTGAGGAAAATAAATCACGCGAGAAGTGATATGATTACTAGAACTACTCTCAAAGTACTAGACATGCTAATATGTCATACATCATGGACAGAAGGATCATAACTATAGTGCACAATGAATACCTAATCATCCTATGTATAGTTTGTTGACTCTTTCTTTTTAACATGATGCATTAGCACAACCATCCCTGACTCTTTCTTCTTCTCTTTCTCCAACATTTTTTTACATTCATTGATGAAATGGCTTGGCTTCTAACAGTAGTTGCATTTGCCTTTCTTCTTAGGCTTGTTATCCCCCTTCTCGGCATCCTTTCTTTTGGAGACCGGGCTGATTTTACCTTTGGTTTAGCCACCTTGAGAAAAGGCTTTGCCTTTATCTTTCTGATTGGCACCAAAATGTGTGATCTCCCACATGCATACTAGTTTGGTTTTGTTGAGATTTCTCTTCTTGCAAGAGCATTATAGCCAACTCAAAAGTAATGACATTGGGGTTACTCTTCATTCCATAAGATCAAGTGTAGATGCATATCCCTGGTATGAATCCAGTAGAGTTGTGAGAATAGTAGACACCAAAGAAAGTTATGGATAGGGCTCATCAATATATTCCAGCTGCTCCCTAAGTTCATTAATCGTGGTGGTGAGGAACTTATCCCTTAAATCTCCCTAAATCATATGCTTGAACTCTAACTACTTGTGCAAGTAGGCTACGTATGCCTTATTATACAGTTGATAAAGTGTAGCACAAGCATGCTCAGTTTTATATGAGCGAATATAAGGAATAATGCTCCTTCTCACAAAAAATGACATTAATGCATGTGCTTGTGTATCCCTACCATCTCACCTGGCTTGTTCCACTATGGGAGGTGTGGAGGTGGATGCCATAGCTACATTAGAACTTGTATCACTATCCAAAGTATGTGTACTATGCTATATTGGGCATCATATAGGACCACAACAAGTAGTTGGTCTCGTCAATCTTATCCTCAACAAAATCATACCAAATACATCACTGCCATTCAGCTTGTAAATAACTAATCTTTGACACATAATGCAAATATCCTAATTACCTATAGGTATTATCACTGCCCACTCAATGCAACACCATCGCTTATTGCCAATAGATCACTGATGATAATGTGAATGATGTTGTTGGAGCTCAAAGATGCGATGTCGAAGCTAACGACGGCCCTTTCTGCACACCAAATGCTACTTCTAATGTGAAAAATACCCAAGATTGAACAAAAATAGTTTGAACTAACACTCTCTCGAGATGTATGCAAAAACCTTATAGCTTATGAGAACAAGCTCTGAAATGCACCTGAAACGTGCAAAACCTTTATTAACGTAGTTAACATCACACTATAGAGTATACATTGTCCACTTAAGAGGATAGATCAATCTGAGACAAATAAAAGAGCAACTCTACGAGAAGCTAACAAGGGGGTGAGAGCCAAAAGAACCTACTCTGATACCAATCATTGGAGTGGAGATCAATGTAGTAACACACACATAGATTCAACAAGAAAGGAGAGATAGGTGGAAGCACATAAGCACAACACTCAAAGTAGATTGATGAGAATGAGTGAAGTGATCTACCTTTTCCTTCCCTTTGTGTGATACATGTGTACCTAAATCTATCACATCAACTTGCCTGATAATGGACTAACATTGGATCCATTACTAGAGGACTCTCTAGGTCCTCTAAGCACATGTGTGCTTCTCTACTACATGTGGTGCAGCATTAGTACTTCTTACATCTGCATCCTTTGTTGCCTTCACTATTGGTGCATACCAGCTACTCATCTCATCAAAGATAACATCTCTGCTTACTCGCATCTCATGAGTGGTAGGGTTGTAACATCTATAACCTTTGTACTCCGTGTGGGCAGAATGTTTACATTAAATATAAACATGCCTGAAGTGAGTGCTGCGATGTTTGCAAATGGTTCAGGAATTGTTGCAGACATAGACATTTGGCATAAAAGAATTGGACATGTGAATGTGCAGAGAATGAAGTCTATGCAGACTAAAGGAATTGTGACGACAGGGCTGCCAAAATTTAAAGTTGAAGGTATGCAGAGAATATGTGAAGCATGCCAATTTGGAAAGCAAACAAAGCATGTATTTCCACGTAACAAAAATGTGAGCAGAAATGCACTAGATGTTGTGCATTCAGATGTATGAGGTCCTACGAAGACCATGTCTATGGTGGGAGGCTGCAGGTATTACGTGACATTTATTGATGACCACACAAGGAAAGTATGGGTATACTTCATGAAGGAGAAGGGTGAGGTGTTCACTCACTTTCAGAATTTCAGAGTTATGGTTGAAAAGCAAACAGGGAAATATGTAAAGTGCCTAAGGTCAGATGGAGGGGGAGAGTACTTCTCTAATGAGTTCTCTGAATTTCTGAAGAAAAATGGTATTCGGAGACAGTTTACATGCAGATACACTCCGCAGCAAAATGTAGTTGCTGAGCAGAAAAACAGGCTCATTGCTGAGATTGCACGAGCATTGATGGTGGAAGAGAAGAATATGCCGCATAGCTATTGGGCTGAGGCTATTTCTATAGTAGTTTACATCATGAACAGTACTCCAACTGCAGCCATACATGATGTAACTCCAGAGGAGAGGCTTACTGGCAGAAAACCTGATTTGTCTCATCTAAAAGTTTTTGGATGCATTGCATATGTGCATGTGCCAGATGAGCTGAGAACTAAGCTGAGCAAAAGGGATACAGGTGTTATAACCCTGCTACATGTGAGTTGAGGGTAAGCAGGGATGTTGTCTTTGATGAGATGAGCAGTTGGTATGCTGCTGAAAAAGAAGTTGTAGGGACTGATGTGAGTGGAAATGTGGTTGCACAGAATGCAAGTCAGCAATCACAGTCTTTGAGTGGACCAAGAGATTCCTCATCTAGTGGTTCACTTGATAGACCATGGAGTGGGAGGCTGCGTCATAATACCAGTCCTGCAAATGTGATTAGTACATCACATAAAGGCAAAGAGAAAGTGGTATAGCCCCTTAGTATGCCTAACAATTCTGCAGGGCATTCTCATGTTGATGGAGAGTCTAGTGGCTCAGAGATGAGCCTTGATGAGTGAGGAACTTGGGATACCAGCTATGAGAACACCTGGTGTAAAGAAGGCTATGGAAGCCATGAATGCAAAGCTACGAAGATCTGGAAGAGTGAAGAATCCTATGCAGAGGTTTACCTATGATGGTTATGTGGCACATCACAAAGCATACATGGCAAAAGTTGTGCAGGTTGTAGAGCCCACATGCATTGATGAGGCTGTTGGAAATGTGTGTTGGGAGAAAGCTATGGATGAGGAGCTGGATGCACTATATGGAAATGAGACTTGGGATTTAGTGCAATTGCCTGAAGGCAAGAAAGCCATTGGATGCAAGTGGGTGTACAAAGTAAAACATAACAGTGATGAAAGCATAAGCAGGTTGTACAAGGCTAGATTGGTAGCCAAAGGATATGTGCAGACATATGGCATTGATTATGAGGAAACTTTCAGCCCAGTTGCCAAGATGGCAACAATGAGAGTTGTGATAGCAGTGGCTGCGTCAAAGCAATGGTCTTTACATCAGATGGATGTAAAGAATGCATTCTTGCATGGGGATTTGCAGGAAGAGGTGTATATGTTGCAGCCACCTGGTTATGAAGATGTGTCACCCCGAGCATGTGTGCAGGTTAAAGAAAGCCTTGTATGGCTTAAAACAAGCACCAAGAGCATGGTCGACAAGATTTCTGAATATCTTGTCGCTATTGGCATGTAGCCAAGGCAGATTTCTCGCTGTATGTGAGACACAGTGATAGAGGGGTTGTGCTTGTTGTCATCTATGTAGATGACTTTATCATTACGGGGGACCATGATGCAGAGATCTTTGATGTAAAGATCTTCTTAGACAGAAGTTTGAGATGAAGGATCTCGGGGAGCTGAGATATTTCTTGGGCATTGAGGTGATTAGGTCACCACATGGTATTGGATTACTGCAGAGACAGTATGGCTTGGACATGTTGTCCAAGTATGGTATGATAGGTTGTAAGCCTATCTCAGTGCCATTGGATCAGAATGGCAAGTTGAGTGCAGATTTAGGAGAGATTTTGGAGGATCCTACTATGTATAGGCGCATAGTAGGAAGCTTGATCTACATGACAATCACTAGGCCAGATTTGAGCTATGCTATTAGGTTGGTGAGTCAGTTTATGCAGGTTCCTCGAAAGCCGCATTTGGATGCATTGAGACGCATACTGAGGTATGTGAGGTCTACCTTGCATTGTGGACTATTTTATGAAATTGGGACAGAGATATGTGTACATAGGTACACAGATGCTGATTGGGATGGTAGTATCTCAGATAGAAGATCTACTAGTGGCTTCATGTTTTCTTTGGGGAGTGCTACTGTGACTTGGAGTAGCAAGAAGCCACCTACGATTGCTCTATCCATTACAGAGGCCGAGGAGAGAGAAGCTGCTATGGCAGCATGTGAGGTAGCTTGGTTGAGAAAGCTACTTGCAGATTTGGGTCTATCAGTGGATAGACAAGTTGTCATTTTCTGTGACAACATTAGCAGTATATAGTTGGCCAGGAACCCAGTTTTTCATGCTCGTACAAAGCATATAGAGGTCCACTACCATTTTGTCAGAGAGAAGGTCTTGCAAGGAGAGGTTGACCTTGTTTATGTCAGCACACAGGATCAGGTAGCTGACATCTTCACCAAAGCATTGGGTACAGAGAAGCTCCGCAAATTCAGGGCTTCACTTGGTGTACATGAGATGGAGTTGAGCTCGAGGGGGAGTGTTAAGATATCGAGCTCATCTAGTGAGGCGGTGGACACTGATGACCCGCCTGGGGAATAGGCCCCACACTTACACCAATGGCATGGTTGGTGAGATCATGGGTGATTTGCGGCCAGTGGGATGACAGGCTGTGTGTCAGCCATTCTAGAGACTGGCATAGTTATAGCACCAGCTCATTTAGTTGGGTTCACACTATAGAGAACCCTAATATGTATTTGGTTGAGTACCTTTTCATATGCGTGTACTCTTATCTTTGTATATGGTGTGTTGAGTGTTGAGTGAAGAAGAAGAAGATTTTGAGCCTCTCACCTTATGTGCTCTCTTTTAGGGTTTTGTGAGTGTGTGTGTGCTTGCAAGAGCTCAAGCTCTCTTCTCCCCTGCATCTTTTCACTTACACCCATTTGTCCATGTGGTGTGATTTGTCTTGTCACAAATGGCACATTACTAAGGAAGGGGCATCTTACACTCTTCCTTGGTGTGTCCTTGGTTCTTACACTTTGTGCACCAGACATCCATTTTTACTCCAGAAGCTCCATTTCCTACATATCCTCCGATTTTCGGTAGGGAGGCGTTGAGTCGTTCCTACCTACTTCCTAAGTTTCTTCTTCCAGGGCTTCCGCTCTTCATCATTTTCTTAGTTCGACCTGGTGCCTTTGCTTGAAGTGTCCTCTCTAGAATCCAAGCCCAAGGAAGATTCCTCCCTCCCTTGCCTTTTTGATCTATCTTCTTGGGCTCTTTCTTCAAAACTCTCATAGCTCTAATAGTTAACCACCACTTGTTCAAATGTGAGTGTATCCAGATCATGGATGCTACTTCTTGTTAGAGTGTTGATCTTAGTCCTCTTACAAACCATTGATTTAGAGTGGCTGTTACCAGTTGGCTAGGCTCATCTAGCCTCATTAGCAACATGCCGTGAACTTCGAGGCATAATCTTTAGCTAGAAGCTTTTTCTAAGTCAACCTTTGCAGTTTTTCCATTACTTGGGTGGTAGTCTTATCCTTCTAGAATCCATGCAGGAAAGCATCCTTCAAGATCTCAAAGGCATGTGGAAGTAATCCAAACCTATTGTGCATATCAGCATGTTGCCTTTTCACCCACCACTATTGTGGCAAAGAAGTCTATCTTTTGTGGTATTGGAGCTTTGGTGGCTAGAAAGTGGTCTCAAAAGAGAAAAATTGAGCATGTTGATCTTCATTGCTCTTGCCTCTTTGGGTTCTTCAAGGCCATGGTATATCTTCTAGCTCTTCTTAAAGGATTGATTTCAGCTCTCTCTTGTCTTCTTTCTTATCTTTTCAATTGTTCTCCACCAGCTTCCCCCTCAGGATTTTGATTTTCTTGATCTTGGGGTTGAGCTACCACTACAATGACTGTTGCAAAGGTCCTTGCTCTTTGAGCACATTGTTTGGGTCAAGATGGTGTAACCCATCACCAACCTCAATTTTGATTTTCTTGATCTTGGGGTTGAGCTACCACTACAATGACTGTTGCAAAGGTCCTTGCTCTTTGAGCACATTTGTTTGGGTCAAGATGGTGTAACCCATCACCAACCTCAATTTGTTATGGGGTTTCCTTCACCGGTAGCATCGTGGGGGCTCATGCTGAGAGTCTACCATCTTCCATGTAGCCTCCATGAATGCTACTCACATGGACGTATATTAGGACACCTGACTCTTTGAACATACATTACTAAATCTCGACGTTCTTTTCCACTAACGCATGTCTCTCCTTGTACTTCGTGGTACTACTTCCAGCAATGCTATACATACCCATTTTTCTCTCAAAATGCCCTCGGGAGATCAGTCCCCAGTAGGATCACCAAAAGTGTTAACGTTTGGTCAAACCCAACTCTTTAGTGGTTCTCGACAGTCGTGGCATCTTCCAGCCATGCTATCTAACTATTCCTAATGTAGTAAGGTGGCAGCTAGCACCACACTAGTCTGTAGGAGCCCTAGGATGCATTCTCACTCAGCTTCTTGATGTGGACTAGTGTTTAGACAGCATCTGGACTGCGCTGAGGAGATGAGAGATGATGGTACAATTGCTAGAAACACACATTAACATTCCACAATTCTTGAGCGTACAGAGAAAGAGTCCATAAGAATTAGTATTACAAAAAGGCCCAAAAAGCTCAGTAGTACAAGAAGTAACACAATGAACTACTAACTCTCTAGACTATATTCATATCAGACAGTATAAAAAACTTTTGAAGTCCATGGATACACAAAGACAACTAAGCAAGTCTACTCAATACAACTATAAGATTGTGCATCTAGACTAAAATTCCACTCTTAGACTTGTATGATTCCAACCATGAATTCCACACTCTCACTCAAACACTCTCTCACCACTACTACTCTTTTCCTCATGTATAGATAGACTCGATCGGGTACTACCCGTTTGGCCCTCAACTTGGTCAAGGGAAATAATTTTTATCTCGAGCTTGAGCTCTTGTGATCATGATTGGTACATCAATCTTTGGTTGGCTGTTAGTGTTGAATTGGCCGACCAATGGTAGTGAACCCTTAGAGCTAGTTCACCAGTCAACATAGCCAATTTTTTTTTTGAATGAAGCTGGAAATTATATTAAAGATAAAAGCAAAAGTTTTGAGCTACAAGTATAACATTTGAGGCACCAAAAATCTTTTTACATTGAGAAGCTTAACTCAATACTCACATAGCCAAATTTTCATTTGTGTTAGCTATAAGAACATCTACCTCCTCCAAATCCTCCACCACATCCTCTTGGTTGGCTGAGCTTGGATGGTTTTGTAAAGACTTCTTCTTCTGAAGAGGCATCCTTGTAATGTGACTAAGAAACATTATGAGGAGCTCACTTTATTATGGTGATGCAGCAGGTATATGCATTGAGATCCTTGTGAAGATAGTATGCCGATTTGTCTGTTGTGAGGTGCATATGATTTTCTGTAGCCTATGAAGGTCAATGTAGTTGTCCATCCCACATAGAATTCCTAGGAGCAAGATTCTGAAACAAAATGGGTACAGTGAGCCCATTCCCACTCGTCATTGGGCATCTAAAATCCGGAATGTTTTATGACAAACTTATGTGTCCAATTCTCACTCTTGAGACCAGTGCAACATTGATAGTGAGAGTGGATGTCACGATTTGGGCATCTAAATGGTACACCCTTGCTTTGAGCGCCTACTAGTGCATGTTTGGGGTGAGTGGATCCTTTCCTGGATCTTGGATGATGTGGATTTTGATCCTGAGTGACTTTTGTTATGCCTATTGAGTTTATTAACGTCATGAACAAGGATTATCCATGCCAATGGTGCATCGCATGCATGAGTACATGCTTGGACACTATTTTTGCATGTTGTTTTACATACCTACTTGAATTCTGTGTTCAAGAACACCTCGTGCATGAACCATGCACATGAAACTATTTGTTGTTGCTCACGTGTTTCCATGGCATGTGAACATGTGAACAGGTGTATTGTCTAAACCTATGTATACAAGAGTTATGGCTTATTTTTTTGTTTTGCAAGTTCACACTTCATTGCAAGTATGGGCGGACAAGTTATAAGTCGCTTTGATTCACACTTTATTAAAGTGTGGACATATAATTTATTAGAGAGTTTTGGACTCTGGTCAATCAGTCAAGAATTCTGGCACCCCTTTTTAATGAACGCGGGCATGGACACCTGTGTGGGCACCTGGTGTTGAGATGTCAAGCTTAACATGAGCTAACACTCACGAGGCGCCTACATGACCATTTGACATTTATTTCACTGGCGAGTTTGGTAGTTGGCACCAACTAGTCCACATCTATCCACTTCTCTTGGTGTGTTCACATTATGGTCCGCTTGTATATACTCTATTATGTGTGTTAGTCACTTTATCTTCTTTATAGACCTCTTTTGTTGTATGAAGAAGAAGAAGAATTTTTAGCCTCTCACCTTGTGTACTCTCTTCTAGGGCCTGTGTGAGTGTGTGTGTGCTTGCAAGAGCTCAAGCTCTCTTCTCCCCTGCATCTTTTCATGGTATCAGAGCGTGGTTCATGCTAAGGGCTGAGCGGCAAGCAAGAGAAGTACAAGAAGCGGTATGAGGGTAAGAGCTTCATCTACTCTTCCCCCTTTGTGTTGGCTACTACACCCTTGTCGTTGGGAGCTCTTTGGGAGGCACGGGCAAATGAACTCTGATTGAGGAGCTTGTTTCGTGGGAGCAAAGGTACAGGTCAACTACAAAGTCTGTTGGACAAACTTTTTCGGGTCGAAAATGCATTTTGGGTACGTCTAGACCTCCGTTTTTCAGTTTACAAGCGTTCACCCCAGCATTGCGGGTAAGTTTCGATTCTTTGCAGAACTCTGTTTTTGGAACTGGAGGAAGGGTGATTGGTTATGCAGACACTGTGTGTACTGCAAAGAGGTCTCAAAGTTGCCATTGGATGTATGTATACAACGTAAGGTCACTGGTTGTGACAATTTGGGTGTAGTATAGTATCGCTGCAGAGAATACAACAGTTCAGGTCAAGCAGCAAGAGTGCTATTACTGGTAAATTTGTGTTACAGAAAGGATGTCAAATGATGGAATAAACCAGACTTTTGCAGAGAAGCTTGACAAGAATGACTTCCATGCTGAGATTAATCCAATTGTTGCAGATATAAAAGAGTTCAAGGATTGGAATCAAAGAGCAAGGAAAGTCATGTATTGGCTTTCTATCAGCATACAAGACACTATGATTGGGCATATACAGGATGCCAAGTCACCGAAGGAGGCATGGGACACCTTGGTGAAGCTGTACTAACACCAAGGCACAAAAAATTCAATTGAAGAATGAGCTTCATACTGTGGAAAAGAAGAATATGTCTGTGAATGATTATGCTTTGAAGATCAAGGGCATTGTGGAATCCCTTGCATGAATTGGTGTTTTTGTTGATGGTGATGAGATAAGGTGGAAGTGTGTCTGCGTGGTCTCTCGCGCCACAATACAAGGCGCTCAAGACGTCTATTCAGACTCAGGAGAACATTCCCAACTTCACAGATTTGGTGTCAATGTTAATCATTGAAGAGAACAACTTGGGTGAAGATAAACAGTCTTCTGTTTGTGTCCAATGTATAAGTGCTGAAGTGTTTTAATACGCATAATTTTCCAAAAGTGCTCAACCCCATGTACACCGGAGGTGATTTCATACAAACATACATAACATGGACCCTAACTAGCTACTCTCATGTATCTCCTAAAAATCCTACTGCCTCCACAAAGGGCTGCTATTTTGCCTGCTACTGAAAGGCCATGGGCAGATATCTTGACAACAATCCAACACAAGGTACTTTATATACATCATTATCCCAGAAAAAATAAAAAATATGTTATATGTGCATTAATAGGGCAGCACCAATGTGATTATCAAGAACCTCATAGGTTTCTCAAGTATATTCAAAAATGACAGATTAGCTTGAGAAAATGAGAGATTAACTCAATTAAATGACCATCAGAAGTCATTCCACATACAAAACCTTGCCAGATCTTCACTGGACCCAAGGAAACCCATCAGCTCTTTTGTCCCAATCCACAAAAAGTCATCCAGGAAGCTCACTGATAGCATATATGCTGTTAGCTCTGTGCATACCAAGCTCGTACATGCCACCATTATGATGTTTATCATCTGTCTATGCATGCTGGCTCTGAATGTGCTATGTACATATCATTATCGTAATCATCACCATAAATCTCATATACTATGTTGTATATCTCTCCACAACGTCATATCCATCGTGGCACAACATGAAGCAATAGAAAAGCTCCATGTCTCCATATACTGCAGAATCCCTCAAAAGTTAGTTTCTTCTTGACATAAGTAGCTCTTGATTGAAACTTGGCATTGATGCTCTGGACAAATGAATCATCACCTCACATTCACATAGGAATACCAGACATCCACAGAAAGATACCCCATATCCACAATGCACCCACTTCAACTCATGGAGAATGACTTCCTTTTGGTTGCTGAAGGGCCCAAGGTTCCCTCAAATAGGTCAAGCAGACAATTATCAAGGTCCTCTGCTGTATACTTTATATACTTTCGAGGATGCCTTCCAGACTCCAGGTAGCTTTGAAACCGAGACGAAAAGGAGCGGTATGCTGGTATCAACTTCTCTGCAATGGATAGCCTGAGCTCCTCTCTCAGCTGAGGATCAGGCACAACCCATGTGGACTGTGTCCGGAGCACATCTTCAAATGAGGCATTGAAAGTTTTGAACCTCTCTTTCAAAGCAACCTTCGAGATGCCACTAGAAAAACTGCCACTCACGGAGAGGCCCTCATCCCGGAGGCATGCCAACACCCTCATCCATGCAGCTCTCACATAATTGGTTGCATACTGCCTGACCTGGCCTGAATGCTTTCGTACCCAATCCTCCCCTACCAATGAGGAGAGCTCTGATTGCTTCACTTTCTGAACTATGTAGTGGGCATTGTTCATGAGAAAGAGGTATGACTGAGCTATGTCTTTGTAAAGTTTGGACTTGCCATCAAGATTACATTCCAAAAGGACAGTGAGCCATATTATCTGCACAGCCAGAGGGGAAAGATGGTCAGTCCCATTGTGGTTTTCCTCCTCCGAGGCAACATCCAATGATGATCCACTGCTTTGAGCACCCATCGCCAGTTTCTTGTCTCCAAGAAGCCGCCTCAAAGTGCCTGAGTAGCTAAAGAGAAGCCATATGTAGTTCATCACATAACGTGTCAGGGGATGCACCGCCCCTCCTGGCACGGGGGTTTTAGATGCATCTCTCTGAATTGCGTTCTCAAACTCTGCAAAGGTTCCTCTAGCCGTCTCTCCGAGCCTCACAAGGATCCCATGGGCCTCAGACCTCACACTGGAGCATAGGTCATCAGAAAAGATGAAGTTAATGTCAGGTATAAGGTCCCATAAGCTTTCATACATGTCCAGGATTTTGAAGAGCTTCTCAGGAGACCTCCTACTAATGGCAATGGCTTCCCCCAAGCTTAAAAGCTGCAGTATAGAGCCTTTTGCTATCTCTGCAAACGCTGTTTCCCTCCACGGACTCAACCCTGCAAACACCTGTTCACACAAAATTCTCTCACTTGCATACAAAACCCTGACGGCCACCTTCAAGGTGTGAACCCACTTCTTGATTCTCACCTCCAAGTTCTCCCATGCCATTTTGTGTACATCTTCAATGCTCAGCTTCTCTATCCCCAATCTGAGAAGGCTTTGGTCCAAGAGAACCTTCCTGATGCCGGAATAGATCTGACAACACTCTCTTCCATACCCACCTGCCATCATCCGCCGTGCAATGTCGTTCAGGTCGGAGATGACATCTGCATGGAGTAGTTCTATGGTGAAATTCACAGCATGGAGAGATGGTCCTAAAGGTATGTCATCATCATCAACATCACCATCCTCATCAACATCAATGATACCATTTCTATCTTCATCCTCCTCTCTGCAGACAAGACCCGGGGCTTCTTCTGCACCATTAGACTGCCCTGCCACTAGCTCAAGTATCCATTCAGGGTCTACAGAGCTGCTGTGTGAAAGGAGCAGATGCCTAAACTCCTCTTCTAATCTGGCCATGGCCATCTGAAGCAGGCTCTGAGCTCTGTCAAAAGCTTGTCGCTCCCGTCGCGACACAGAAAGAGAACCCATCAAATCTTGAAGCTCATCTACTGCATGTAGGTACGATTCAGACTCTTTAGTCTGACAGGACCAGATTTGGGTCTTTCTGGCAAGCTCAGAGGAGGCCATTTCCCACTTCAATACAGTATCCCCTGCCATCTTCAAGCTCTCAAGGAACTTGCTGTGTTCAGTGGGCAGTGATTCAGGCAGATCTGTCTCTGTGTTCCTGTGTTGCTTGTCATTCATGCTGGAAAACCTATCATCAAAATTAAAAAAAATTCGGAGCATATCCTCGGTGGTGTTGTCATTGCTGCTCAAAGACTTTAATATGTGTTGGGCTGTAGCTATAACCCTGTCTTTGCCATCTGATGAAGCCATTAAGTGGGGATTTAAAGCTTATACCAACCCAATTAAGCTGAGGGCGCCAGATTAAGATAAGATTACTAAAAGTGACTGCAAACTCAACATAACCTCAGGAAAAAGAGAGGTTGAAAAGCAACAAAGGAGTATTGAGCATTGTGGGTGATAATGAGGGGCCAGATAGGTGTGAAACACTCAGATGATTCAATCTAAACCAGAAAGAGAGATTAGAGATAAATCAGTCTCAGACAAGACTTGCAGAAGGGAGGCTAAGAGAATCAGCTATGGAAGAATCAACAAAATGGGTGTGGCAAAATGGGTTTCAGATTATTCACTCAAACATCAAATAGACCTGAAAAGAGAAGAAGGGCCAAAAAGGGTCTCAAATGCTTCATTCAGATGCCCCCCAAAAAATAAAACACCTGCATCATAAAGGAGCTCAGGAGAATTGAGCCATGAAACATAGTACTTAAAATGGGCTCAAAAGAGCCAATTCAGAGCCCAAACAAAACAAAACAAAACAAAAAAAACCTGCAGAAGGGAGAGCTATGAGAGAATGGCAACATGTGCTTCCCAAAATTAGGTCTTCAGGGCACTCATTTAGATGTAGAAAAGCAGAGAAAGGAAGAAAAGGGGAATGAAAAACAAAGAAAATGAAATTAAACCGAAATTCTACTTACACTGTCGAGAGCGTTTCTCCAGGAGTAAGGTCACAGGTGGAGAGTGAAACAGCGGTGAAGAAGCTTTAATGGGTCTTGTTGTATGTGAGATTGGGCGCCGCCCTTTTTGCTGCTTTTGGATGATTCAGTGCAAAAATGGTTTGAAACCGTTGAATGTGAAACGGACACGTCAACGTGAACGAGCGGGCAAGATGGTGTGAACACAAAAAAAGTCGTGATGAACAAGTTCCAAGTTTCCAACAGGGATTAGTTTACTAATGATGCCCTGCCAACATTGAAATGATGACCAATGACCATAACTCTGAGACACTTTTTTTTTGTGAGCTTACTGTGACTGCTGTGACTTTGATGGAGATTTGATTCTGAGGAATTTCATGTAGAGTAACTAATGTAATGTTGAGGTAATAAATGTATAATCAATTGATTCTTTAGAGTGATTAACAGGTTATTACTGAGAATTAGCCAGGAGAATATACTCAAAACCGTTGATTATGGTGTACTTTGCGCCTTAATTTTGGCATAAGCAGTGCTGCTTTGATTCTTTCATATCACTGATGCCACTTTAAAGTTGATTCTTCAGAAGGGTTTAGAGTGATTAACATGATATAACTGAGAATTAGCCAGGAGAATATACTCAAAACTGTTGATTATGGTGTACTTAGCGCCTTAATTTTTTGCATAAACACTGCTGCTTTGATTCAATCAGATCACTGATGCCACCCTTTGATTGGTCAATTATCTACGGTAATCTGTTGCTATCAAACTATAATTAATTATATGTAGGTGGTAAATCTGTTGCTCTTGCCCATGTGAGCGGATCAAGTTTGAAGTTTGAATTCCTTGTTCTGAGTGAGAAGACTGAGATTCTGATTTGATTTTAAGCAGAACTATTATGATAACATTAATTAAATTAGTTTATTACACGGACAGAAAAAGGGTATTGATTCTTACCTAGCTGTAAAAGGGGTGACTCAGGTGAGTGGTGTGGGATGGAGACTTGAGATTGTTAAGTGAAAAGGTTGGGAAAAGTGGGTGTGGGTGTGGGTGTGTGTGTGAGAGAGAGAGAGAGAGTGTGTGTGAGAGAGAGAGAGAGAGAGAGAGTGTGTGTGTGTGTGTGTGTGTGTGTGTGTGAACCCAGAGCCTGTCCCCTCAGAGTGCAGGCACATACACAGTGCAGTCATCTGAGATTTTGCAGATCTGTCACTAGGGGTCCAGCACCCATCACCCCCAATGTCACCCCTCTGCATTCTTGGTCCCCCCCTGTCCCCCCCCTCCCAAATTAAAAAAAAAAATTCCAATCATATATTCCTATATATATACATAAAAGAGAGAAAAAGAATATGAATTTGGAACTCCCTTATATTTCTATATTTAACCTTCTTCTTTTAGAACATAGAAATTAATTTTGCTTTTTCCTTTTTAAAAGCTTCCTTGCCTCCCACCTTATTAGAAGCTTCCACCTCCCCCCACCAGAGCCCAACTCCCAACTTCTTTTCACTTTTTCCATCTTATAAACTCCACAGAATTTAGAACCAAAAAAAAATCCTTTACAAGAAATGAAGCTTGCAAAGCTTACTCCACACACCCCACATTCCAACAGACCACTTTTCATTTTAAATAAAAAAAGGCACTTCTTGCTTTTGGAATGAGCATTCATTACAAGAGAAAAAGGAGGAAAAAAAATCACTATTCACAATAAAAAATACCCCATTTTTTTCTAAATCCCTGACAAATCTAAAAAGGCATGCTTTTTTAAGTTGCAACAAAACACTTAAGGTCCTATGTAGTATGCTAGCCTCCAAAAGTAGTCAAGTCTATGCATACACATACTTCGATTGGACCTCCCATCATCCACTAGATGCATATCACCTTGCACATTTTCCATGCACACTTCACCATCAGGCTTGATTATTGACGGGCACCCTTGCCCTTCAAAATTGACAGGTTTGGTAAAATATAGCAAGTTTTTAGTATTTCAATGTAGATTTTTATGGCCATTTTTAAAATTTGCAAGTATTTCACGTGGGCCACCATTATGTAATTGTAGCAAGTTTTTAGTATTTCAGTGTAAATTTTTATGGCCATTTTTAAAATTTGCAAGTATTTCACGTGGGCCACCATTATGTAATTGTAGCACAACATACCCCCACCAATAAGTTATTACCAATGCCAAGGTTCAAACTTCCATTGGGTTTGCGCAACATACTAACATAACCAACAACAGTGCCAACGTTTAAACTACACCATGGCTTGGACTAGTAAGATTTCCCACTTTAACGTGTCCCAACGTAAACAACAACATGAACATAAGAGTCTCCTCAAGCGTGCATGAGTTGGGGCCAGTTGGCTCTCAAGTTGACAGCTCGGGTTTGAACCCCGCCCGCTAATCAAAGAAGTTCTTTAGTACCCATCGCTCACCATAAGAAAAAGGAAAGAGTGTCCCCAAAGAACATTCTTTCACTTAAACATAGCTCATAATTTGTAGATTTTCTTCAAAAGTGTGGAGATATTAGAATTGACTATAACAAAAAAGTACGAATTGAATTCTACAAGTGTGTTGTATGGCAACCTTTCACAAGGCTAGGTTCTTGAGGTCAACATAAGAGGCAATAAGCATTGCATTCATGGAGAAAATCTTATTACATTTAATATGACATTAAATGGAGTATAAAACTAACTCAAAATAATATTTACTCAACATGGAATTATAAGCATAATAAATATTCTTTTTCACCAAGAACATTGAATATGACTAAAGTGGAGTATTAAATATTCGGTTAATACTAATGTCCACTAAACATGAAATTATAAGCATGATAAATCTTCTTATAAAGATATCCATGTTTAAAAATAGCTCTCTCTCTCTCTCTCTCTCTCTCTCTCTCTCTCTCAATGGATCAAAAACTAAAAACACAAAGTACATACATTTTTACTAGAGAACTTACACCTAGTGCAATCCCAAATCTTGCCAAAAAGAAAACACACAAGAGTACACATGAACTAATGGATAAACACACAAGAGTACACATGAACTAATGGATAAACCCCCTTATACAGAAGGGTACCTTCTCTACTACTGTTGCATTGCGCCTTCTTTAGCAAATTTTGAGATCACTAATTGCCAAGAATAATAAGAAATATGTGTCCAATCATTGTGGTTATAGCCATTGCCACATTTAGAAAGGTCCACGAAAGTCCTAGGATGACATTTAGAGCACATTGGCATGATCCCATGATTCTCATTCCTCTCATTTCCTTTGTGCCTAATAAATTCAAGGAATACAAGCTTTAAGTATGAACACATGAACCCTTCGAATTGACAAGTGTTGAAAATCTTAATAAAGACCATGTTCCATTTTCAAAGCATGGTCATACTGCTAAAAGGCACACTCACAAGATTAAAAGGACATTTAATATTATATTTTATACTTGGATTCCTTTAAATATACCATTATGAGATTATGTTAACATGTTTATTGAGACACAACGTTGCTATCACAGTCAATGAGTTCACATATTAAAGAAATAAGGCTTTGTCATTTAATCGCGATACATTTGAAAAACCACACAACCCTTATTCACACAATAGTCAAGAAACATGTTTTTTATTGCTTTTTAAGATGGAAGCACACATGGCGTGGTCTGTTTGTCCATACCTAAGTGTTGACAAGCTTCTATGAGGACAATGTTTCAAAGTGCAGATGATTGTTTTGAAATTTGAAACGTGCTAGCATATATATTAAGTACTTACATTTTCCCTATATGAAAACAAAATTGTAGCTTGAGAAAATCTCAAGCATTCAAAAGCACTTACACTAACCATGATGATGAGTGATAGTTCTTTGTTTCACCACACTTCTCAAGGCATGTGTCACTTTAATGAATGGTGGCATTGATGCAAAAGTATGTAAACATTAATCGTCAATCATTCATTGTCAATAATTCCATGTAAAAATATAACTGACCAAAACAACATTGTATCGATGCAAATCTAGGCATGTGGTGCACTTAATTGGTGGATGATTTATTCTCATTGATGCTTTGAAGAAACAAACACGACATGCTAGCTTGCTTAATAGTGGCGTTCATTCTAGCCTAAGCATACAAAGCACTAGCTAGTTGATAACACATTCTCATTGTTGCTATAAAGAAGCATAGCCAACTTCTTGGGATTGTTCATTCTGAGTGTTGCTACAAAGACATGTACATGTCTTTATGGAACAACGTAAGCCTAAAAATAGGAAATTTTAATTGATATTACTAATCAACACAAAACAAAGATGCTTTTACAAGTGAACATGCTAGAATTTTCAAGAGTAATTACTTGTTTAATACATGTTATTGAGTTACCGCTTGTTGGTAATGATAGTTTATCATTTGCATATATAATGAAAAGTATGTGAAATTGCTATAAAAATGATTAACTCATTTATGCAAAATTGCTTTACATTATCTGTATAAGAGTACTATATTTTATTATAAAATTCTATTGAATTTGAAATACTTATAATTAATTTTATAAATATAGTTATTATTATTATTAAGCAATTATATTTAGCTTTTAAAAGATAAGCTATATTACTAAAAAGAGAACGTAAATAAATATAAACAGCCTCTATAAAAAGTTATTTGGCAGGGGTAGTCAATATTGACTCTTCCATCCCTCTGGAGGAGTGGTTGGATCCGATACCGGACCCTCCTCCTCCTCCCCCTTAGTGGCTAGGTGTGTTCACACCAGGTATGATATACCCTTGGTAGTTCATGGGGATGCACCTTGTAAAGGGTGAGGGTAATTGGTTTCCATGCACATGAGTGGCACATCGACCCACCATTGGCCAAGGTGGCGAGAGAGAGACTCTGGCATTTGTGGATTTGGGAGGGTCGACGGCCTCACGCGTCTCTAATGGGACCTAGGAGAGTGGACATGGCATGATCCAGTATACAGTGATGAGGAGACTCCTAGTACATCCTTTTTTGCATACACTGTATGGCTAGGCCATAGGAATCAAATGCTAGAGGCAGAGGACACTCCAATAGCAACAAGACACTGGCAGTCCCAAGGTCTCTCACTGCACACTTTCTCAGACTTCTAGAAGAGGCTGTGGGATAGTTTTTGGCCGCAAAAGATCGCTCTCTTTGTGGAAGCTAGCACATATCAGCTTGGTAGTTGCCACTGGGTTGGCCACCATTGGAGGTAGGCCGGCATTATGTCTAAGGTGTGTCCATCCCCAAGAGTCCTACTAGTGCCATTGTCTTTGGAAGGCTCAGTAGGTTTGGTAGCAGATCCTACACATTTTCACTATGGACCGAGCCTTCTCTTACGTGGGGCATAGTTGCTGAAAAGATTGGGGGAGGAGAGAGAGCTTGAGCTTTTGCAAGCACACACACACTCTCACAACAATGGATAACACACATACAAAAATAAAAGGCTGAAATCTTCTTCTCCTTCTTGCTCTCAAAAGAAGGCTACAAAAGATAAGTGAAAACCCAACATAAGTACTAGAGCACTACGTACAAGGTGGTTCATAATGTGAACACACTAAGTAGGTAAGCTGGCACCATAACTCGGTTAAACTAGGTAGTTGTAATCCAGTTGTAAAATCAATAGCGAAGATTCGTAAACACACCAATGGGGTCAACTAGCAAACACGCTAGTGGTGTTGTAAATGTAAAACCGTTACCCAAGCGCATCATGAGTGTTATCTCATGTTGAGCTTGCAATCTCAACACCTCCTCAAGCTTAACTCCATCTCTAAGACTCCAAGCATAGTGCAGAATCTTTGAAGCTTCTTTGCTCCTAAGGCCTTGGTGAAAATGTCAAGCCCAACATGTCCTGCCGAGACCCTCTCTCCGATAAAGTAATAATGGACCTCTATGTGTTTGGTCCGCGCATGAAACATTGAGTTCATTGGCCAACTTTATGTGCTACTATGGTTGTCGCAATAGATGACAACCTACATGTCCACATGTAACTCCAAATCTCTGAGTAGCTTATGTAACCAAGCTACCTCGGATGATGTGCATCACCCCTATTCTCTGCCTCTCTATACTTGACAAGGCACTACTTCTTGCTGCTCCATGTAATAGCACCACTCCTAAAGAAAAACATAAACCTGCTAACGATATTATATCCAAAATGCCACCAGGCCAATGTGCATCAGTGTATCCATACAACTACAACTGTATACCTGTTGGAAATAGGGTTGCGGAAATGCGCGCGCGCGTGCACACACACACACACACACACACACACACACACACACACACACACACACAGTGGAGAAGCTCAATGAGATGATAGATAGATAGATAATGAATGTGTGTTGTACAAAGATGATAAGTATACCCCAAGATAGGTGTATACTAGCACAGGGGAAAAAACCTCCTAAAGAGGGAAAAAGTGGCCCGGTTCATCGTAGTGTGTTCACACACATCACTACCAAATATGGCTATAAACCCCCTAGGAATGATGATGTGAACAAGAGGTGAGCTGGTACTAAAAGGACAGAGATGTGCAAGGCTCTTTGGACTATGAACTATGAGAGGGAGCCCAGACTAATCCCCAAAGGAAAGTGTTATATGCACATTATATGTGCATATACTAAGAGACTAATCTACCCTAGGCATGTGAGCATGGGAGCATGAGAACATGCTCTAGTGGGGCAAGGGTTAGGTCTAACCTTGGGTTGAGGTTAGGGTCAAGCAACCAAGGGTCGCACATGGAAATGGAGAGTCAAGAGTCACTTGAGTGCTCTCCTATATAATAGGGGAATGGGGCACTCTCAAGGGCTTTTCTCTTGTGTAGAGCATTGCATCTACTCTCTTGCCGTTTCATGCTAGAGTTATGTGTTGCTGGAATGAAGTCATATCTCTTCGTGGTATGGGACACTAAGGTTAGGTATGTGGTACTTTATTATATTTATGTGTACACCCTTGGGCTCGAGGGGTGGATGAGTATATGCCGAGAATTACTAATTTTTTGAAAAATTTTATGATCAATGGGATTCTCGAGGTAAATTTTTTAATAATTACCAAACTTAGAAATATTCTAGAAATTATTCCAGAAATCCTAGAAATTGGTATTTTTGAAATATCAATTGTATTTTGGTAAATTTTATTGCTAAAATTTTTAAAAAAATTTAGATTTGGAGTGCCATAATATAGAATTTGGTGGATTCAAAATTAGTAAATTTTGAGGCCCTAGAAAAATAGAAAAATTAGAAAAAAATCATGATAATTCTTTTTTCTCGAGAATTTAATAATTTCGAGGGGTTATTTAGTGTTGAAGTACGTTTTTTACGTGCTAACATTAGATAGATACGGGTTGCGAGTGTGCCTCGTATTTGTAGTTATTTTTGTTTGGATTAATTCTAGATAGTGTTTTCATGATTTTTTCTCGTTGTTTAGCAACCAAATGCTAATTCAAGCATTTTTTGTTATGTGCAGTCAATTCTAGCGAATTGATTTGCTAGATCATTTTGGTCAAGGGTGGGCAAGTGAAGTCGGTTCGAGTTCGTGATTTTTAAAGAAACATATTACCATGGCTCATATTGACTTCTCAGTTAATGATAATGTCAATGAGATGAGTGATCATTCCAACTCAGATAGGGAAGATCTTAAATTCCAAGTTGAAGAAGAGGAGGATGTTGGAAAGAGTAAATTTATGGAAGTGATAGAGCGTTTAGAGGCAACTATTACCAAATGCCATAATGAGATGAAGTCACTAAAGATGCAGATCTTGTCTTTGCAAAAATCTCTTTTGGCGACACCTCCTGCTCCTACTAAAGCAGTTGCTCCGTTGTTTGCACCAAAGGTGTATGGCGGTGAGAAAAAGGAGAAGACTTAGGAATGTGTAGATGTTTGGCTCAATAGGTGGACTACACACTTTGCCTTTCATCCATTCACTGATGCATTTTCGCTCAGCAACTCCATTTTGCTGTGGAGTGTATCTGCATGTAAATTGTCTTTGAATACCATTCTTCTTCCAAAATTCAGAGAACTCATTGGAGAAGTACTCTCCCCCTCCATCTGACCTTAGGCACTTTACATGTTTCCCTGTTTGCTTTTCAACCATAACTCTGAAATTCTGAAAATGAGTGAACACCTCACCCTTCTCCTTCATGAAGTATACCCACACTTTCCTTGTGTGGTCATCAATAAATGTCGCATAATACCTGTAGCCTCCCATAGGACATGCTCTTCGTAGGACCCCATACATTTGAATGCATAACATCTAGTGCATTTCTGCTCACATTTCTGTCACGTGGGAAATACATGCTTTGTTTGCTTTCCAAATTGGCATGCTTCACATATTTTCTGCATACCTTCAACTTTAAACTTTGGCAGCCCTGTCACAATTCCTTTAGTCTGCATAGACTTTATTCTCTGCACATTCACATGTCCAATTCTTTTATGCCAAATGTCTGTGTCTGCAATAATTCCTGAACCATTTGCAAACATCGCAGCACTCACTTCAGGCATGTTTACATTCAATGTAAACATTCTGTCCAATCTGTTGCCTTTTGCAACCAACATGCACTTGTCTTTAAAGTCTTTAACATAACAATCATCAGGGTTAAACTGAACCTGCAAACCCTGCTCAATCATCTGGCCAACTGAAACCAGATTCTTTGTTATGTTCGGAACATGAAGTGCAAGGTACTTACTTTGCCATCCTGCATAGACAATGGCACATCTCCAACATGGGTAATTGGATGAGCAGTGTCATCCCCTGGTTTTCACAAAACCTGGTCTTTCAAGGTTTTTCATCTCCTTGAACCACTCCCCATGACTTGTCATGTGGTTCGAAGCACCTGAATCAACGTACCATACATCATCTTTATGTGCTACTTCAACATTTTCAGACATGGCATTAACTACATGCTGCATAACAAACAACAATTCATTATCCTCATTGTTTCTGCTCGAGGATGCATAGTTGTTTTGCTGCAATTTTCCATTTTGCATGTAAGCCTACTTCTTATAACAATCTGCCTGCACATGTCCAGGCTTACCACAATAAAAGCATCCATGTGTATCATTATATTGCCTTTGCCAATTTCCACGGCCTCTTTGACTCCCCCTGCCTCTTCCACCTGCGTGTTGTTGTGAATTTTGGGACTGTTGTTGTTGCTGCTGGCTGGCCATAATTCTGATTACCTGTTCGGCCACCTCCTTGGCCACGTCCATGGCCTCCTCTACCTCGTCCTCTTCCTGAACTTGTGTAGAAGGCGTGTTGCTCTGAACTATTTTTGTTTTGTGAAGGCTGTTGGTCTTCACCCAAGCTCTTCTCTTTTATAATCAACATAGACACCAAATATGTGAAATTGGGAATGTTTTCTCGAGTCTGAATAGACGTCTTGAACGCCTTGTATTATAGCGCGAGACCACGTAGACAGACTTACACCTTATCATCATCATCTACTGAAATGCCAATAGATGCAAGGGATTCCACAATACCCTTGATCTTCAATGCATAGTCATTCACAGACATACTCTTTTTCTCCACAGTATGAAGTTCATTCTTCAAATGTATCTTTTGTGCCTTGGTATTCGTTTCATAGAGTTTTACCAAGGTGTCCCACGCCTCCTTGGGGGACTTGGCATCCTGTATCTGCCCAATCATGGTGTCCTGTATACTGATAGAGAGCCGATACATAACTTTTCTGGCTCCTTGGTTCCAATCCTTGAAGTCTTTCACATCTGCAGCAGTTGGATTGATCTTCGGTATCTCCGGTGCCTCTTCATGCTCACCTTCTATATGTAGTCCCAGTAACCCTTTCCCATAAGGAAATTTGTCAACTTGAACCTCCAAGCATGGAAGTTGTTCTTATCAAGCTTCTCAGCAACAATCTGGTTTATGCCATCATTTGACATCTTGCCAGACACACAAATTTACCAGAAATAGCACTCTGGCTTGTCCTGCACAAACTGCTGTATTTTCTGCAGCAGCGGTACTGAACTACACTCAAATGTCACAACTAGTGACCTCAATGTGCATACATACACCCAATGGTAACTGTTGACCTCCTTGCAGCACACACAATGTCTGCACAACCAATCGGCTTTTACCCACAAAGACAACAGTTAAAGCGTCGGAGTTGGCTTACCAATTCGTCGAGAAATTGTTTAGACTGTATGGTGTACCTTTTGATATTGTGACCGATCGAGACTGTATGGTGTACCTTTTGATATTGTGACCGATCGAGACTCTAAGTTCACAACTCATTTTTGCCACATGAAAGTTTCAAGAAATTGGAAACTACTTTGAGTATGAGTTCCTCTGATCACCCGTAGTCTGATGGGAAAACAGAGTGTGTGAATCAGATTGTAGGATATGCTTCGTGCATATGTCTCTAGAAAACCATCGAGTTGGTAAAAATATCTTCCAATGATGAGAAGATGATATAACAGTTCTAAGCATACGGCTACTAACTATAGTCCGTTCATGCTTATGTATGGGTATCAACCCAGAGCACCTATTGATGTCGGTCTTAAGGACATTGAGCTTGATACATCGAGGGATTTATTATGTGATATGTAGAAAATACTAACCCAAGCTCGAGATTCTATTTGGAGTGCTTAGGATAGAGCACGGTTTTATGTTGATAGGGGACGCTCACCTCGATCTTTTGAGCCAGGAGCGCCGGCTTATCTGAAAGTTCCTAAAGATTTTGAGACTTTGTCAATAGGAAAATGCTCAAAATTATCTCCTAGATATTGTGATCCATTCTGAGTTATATGTAAGATTGGCACGGTTCCATATGAATTAAAAATACCTCCTCATGTTAGAGTTCAGCCAGTTTTTCATGTCAGTAGACTGAAAGAGAAGCTGGGAGGTGAGGATAACACAGTTACTCCTCAAGAACTCGTTGAAGTCGAAGATTTATCTTATATTCCATATGAACCTGAAAAGGTACTTGAATTCAGGGAAAGGAAACTTCGTAGTCGCTTAATCCCTGAGATTAAAATTAAGTAGAAGATTGAGAAATTGAGGATTCAACTTGGGAGAGTTGAGAACGTTCAGTGCGGGTTTCCTTCTTTTCATTGCAAGGGTGCAATGTTTTGAGAGAGGGGAAGTATGTTATGTGCACATTATATGTGCATCTACTAGGAGGCTAACCCACCCTAGCCATGTGAGCATGGGAGCATGGGAACATGCTCTAGTGGAGCAAGGGTTAGGTTTAACCTTGGGTTGAGGTTAGGGTTAGGCAACCAAGGGTCACACATGAAAATGGAGAGTCAAGAGTCACTTGAGTGCTCTCCTATATAATAGGAGCATGGGGCACTCTCAAGGGATGTTCTCTTGTGTAGAGCATTGTATCTACTCTCTTGCCATTTCATGCTAGAGCTATGTGTTACTGGAATGAAGTCATATCTCTTGGTGGTATGGGACACCAAGGTTAGGTATGTGGTACTTCATTGTATTTATGTGTGCACCGTTGGGTTCGGGGGTGGTTGGGTGGATCAGTATATACTTGGTTTATACATGTTTATGCATCGTGATTAGCTAGAGAGATCTTTAGAGTTTTAACAAGAAGTTAGTTCAAAGCTTTGTGAAAAGCTTCAAACTTCTCTTGTGAGAGAGCCTTCATGAATAAATCTGCCATGTTGTCCTGTGTTGGCATATAAGCCAAGCTATTTTTCCTTGCATAGTATCTTTCCCTGACATAATGCACCTCAATGTGCTTTGTGTGAGCATGAAAAACTGTATTCCTCGCATTTGCCATAACACTTTCACTATCAGTAAAGATGGTAGTGGCTAAGAACTTGCTAATACCCAAATCAACAATAAGGCGTCTAACCCGAACACACTCAACTATAGCTATAAGCGTCACTTAGCTTCACATCTAGAAGTGGCCATAGTGGGTTGCTTCTTACTAAGCCATGATATACATAAATCACCAAGGTGAAACCACTCATGTGGACACTCGTGTGTCGTAACATCCAACCATGCAGCTATGATTTACCTCCCTTGGGATAAAACAACCCAAAGTGCTTGGTGCCCTTTAGGTAACGGAACACCTGTTTTGATTGACTGCCAATGCTTTGTGCCTGGGTTATGCATAAATCTTCTCAATACTGAAACCCCATACTAAATGTCAAGCCTGGAATTACATAAGAAGATAAGGCATCCAACAGCTTCTTGATACAGGCCAATATCAAAAGGGTCACCAATATCTTCAAGACTAAGTTGTAAAAACGAGGTTCCATAGGTGTAGCAACACGTTTGTAGTATCCAAGATTAAACCTCTTTAACAGTGCCTCTATTTATTGTGTTTGGTAGTAATCTTATATGCAAAAACATTTTCAACCATAGCAACAAAGTGCTTAAAGCACATAAAAATCTCTGATTTTTGTTTCGATGGATATACCTAAGTATGTCTAGATTAATTAATGAATGTGTCAAAATAGAGGTATCCCCCAATAGATAGTTTCCTCATAGGACCATATACGTCACTTTGTATAAGCTACAACAGCTCTACTTAAGCTATCTTTGGGACATAATTCCCTCTGCATTTTTCCAAGAATAAATCCCTTACAAACATGTTTGATAGAGGCTTCAAGATATGGCAGCTCACACACCATGTTATACTTATGCAAACTCAGTAAACTGCCAAAGTTCAAGTGACCAAAGTGTGCATGCCACAACTTAGAATCACACATTGCCTTTGTGGCAGAAATTATACATATAGCATGCTTCTGTCTTTCATATGCATTTAGCATGTAAAGGCCATGAGAAAAAGTACCAAAAGTAACAATTCTATTGCCACTTTGCAATCATAAAGAATACGTCTACCATCCATAAACTAGACCAGTAAGCTAGCCTTAGTAATGGCAGAGATAGATAACAAGTTCTTCTTGATCCCTGGTACATATAATACATCTAAGAGCGTGATTGTTCTACCATTTATACAGTAGTGAGAATAATTTTACCAACTCCATTTACATGATATATGAGAATTTGATTGCACATGTAACAATGTTTCCCTATGGAGAAAATTCAAGTGATGAGAACAAAGTAATGTGCTTACTAGCACCACTATCAAAATACCATACATGTACATCTGTAATAGCCATGCATACATCCTCATGCAAAGGGTCAAAATTACATTGCACAATGAAAGCCCAATCATCATGTGCATAGTTTACAGACTCATTCTTTTCTGCATTAGATGTTGACACATCAGCTACAACCATACCTAAGTCTTTCTTTTTCCTTCTCCAACCACTTCTTGCACTCATTAATGCAGTGATTTGGTTTCCTGTAATAGTTACATTTTATCTTGTTGCCTTCCTTGTCGTCTCGTGAGATACGTGTTTCACGGCCAAGTGTTTTTCACGGCCAAGCATCTCACGAATTAAGGGTCTCACACCTTAAGAACTCACGCAAAAAATAATAAAAAAAAAGATAAAATCTGTGAAGTCTGCTTCACGCCGTGAACTCCACCTTACTAGTTCATGACGTGAAAGGGACACTGTTGTAAAAAAAAAAACACATGAGACACGGGTTTCACGGCAGCCAAGCATTTCACGAAAAATGTATGTTTCACAGCCAAGCATCTCATGGATTAAGGGTCTCATGCCTTAAAACCTCACGCAAAAAAAAAAATCAAAATTGATAAAATCCGTGAAGTTTGCTTTATGTCGTGAACTGCACCCTGCTAGTTCACGACATGAAAGGGGGTCCATCTCGCTAAAAAAAATACGCGTGAGACACGTGTTTCACGGCCAAGTCTTTCATGACCAAGCATTTCCTAGCCAAGCATCTTATGGATTAAGAGTCACACCTTAAGACCTCACGCAAAAAAAAAAGATAAAATCCGTGAAGTCCACTTCACGCCGTGAACTGCACCCTACTAGTTCATGACGCGAAAGGAGATCCGTCGCCTAAAAAAAATGCATGAGACATGTGTTACATAGCCAAACGTTTCGTGGCCAAGCGTTTCACGACCAAGCATCTCAAAGATTAAGGGTCTCACGCCTTAAGACCTCACACAAAAAAAAAAAAAATTGATAAAATCTGTGAAGTTTGCTTCACACCACCGTGAACTGCATCCTGCTAGTTCACGACGTGAAAGGGGGTCCGTTGTCGCCAAAAAAAACGCGTGAGACACGTCTTTCACGTCCAAGCGTTTCACGGCCAAGTCTTTACGGGTGACCAAGCATCTCACGGATTAAGGGTCTCACGTCTTAAGACCCCACGCAAAAAAATAAAATAAAATTGATAAAATCCGTGAAGTCCGCTTTACGCCATGAACTGCACCCTGCTAATTCACGTGAAAGGGGGTCCGTCACAAAAAAAGGTCCAAAAAGTACGAAAACGACGTCGAACTATATTCAAGCTACTTTTTGAGGATCTAAATGACAAAATCACGAACGACTCAGAGAGACAAAGTTGTAGTATTCCAAAAATACTATAACTCTCTCATACAGAGTTTTTCCAAATTCCTTTTGGAACATCCTAAAAAGCATGCTGCAAAACAGGGAAAAAATTTTGGGAAAAAATTTCATCTTGAGACAGTGATGGAAAATAGGTTTTAGGGCCTCCTCTTCCATCTGGGAAGTTACTAGCATGTACTTTTTTCGAAAAAATATCCCTAAGGTCGTTCATGTGCACGTAGCGTCAGCTAATTAAGGCAAACAGACACTCGTTTGACCCAACTAAGAGTACACTAGGTCTCTTGAGGCTGTAACAAGCTGTGAGAAGATATCTTAAGCAAAAAAAAACACACGTGTGCTTGCTCATTAAGGAGCAATTGACATCATCAAACATGGCAACGATAGAGGGACTACGTGGGCTGATACCCTCACTAAACCCAATGGCTGACATCTTCGAACCATTGAGATCTATGCCCCAACTGCAACTCCCAATACCATTTGCTATGCTAACATCAAGGGCGTCATTGGGTTTTGCATCCCCTGTCACTTCAATCACACCAAGCTTTGGTCCTGTACATAATATTTTCACAAATCCTGTAGGTACCAACCCTTTCTTAGATGCCCACACCTTGGACATACTGACTAGTATAGGAAGGGGGGTAGCCTAAGGACTGAGTGAGTCCCTACCCACAAGAGTACTCACATACGGCCTCAGTGACTCATACAGAAATACGACCGTACAGATTTCCACAATCATGGGCAAATACGATGGAACAACTGATCCTGTTCAATTCATACAAGTGTTTGAACAGCGATGTGAGGCCTTTGGAAATCCCAAGTGCCCCACCAAGATACATGCGTTAAACCTATGCTTAGAGGGAAAGGCCAATCGATGGTTCATCACATTGATTGCCACCATCAATCAAAACCAACTTCTTCAGAAACTTGAAGTCAGCTTTTATCCATGGCTTTTCAAGACAACGTGATCGGTGGAGTGCAGCGAAGGAACTCTATTCAATTGAGCATAAACCAAATGAAACCATTAGAATTTTATCCTTCGGATAAAACTCTTGGACTCACGATGTGAGTCATGGGAGAAATTAAACGATTCTCAATTGAAGAGATGTTTCATGATGGGCTTAAAGAAAAATAGCTTACACAACTTGATTATTGTATCCAACTCGGAAACATTCGATCGATGTTATAAAGAAGCAATACGTTTAGATGACAACATGCTGGAAGATTATCATGCTACGAGATGTTCCTCACCTAAACCAAGTGAAGTAATGGAAAAAGAAATATTGATCTCAGAATTGTCATTCCCCAAATTCTATGCAGCCTTGCTTAAAAGCTTTCAATCGACAACTCTATAAGAAACGATGAGCTCCTTCAAAACCAACCATCCTTAATGCCTCTACAAGTGAGGAGCAAAATGCCTTGTGTTAAGTGTAATCACTATGACCATCCCAATCCCCATTGTGCATACAAAGGCACCTGTCTTTTTGTACTATATATATTGTAAATCCTTTGATTATGATACTATAAAGTGTCCTAATTCATCAATAGTTGACTCAAAACCTCCATCTCCTGTGCTCCAAACAGAAACAGTCCAAAGGGTAGAAACTGCTCTAAAAGTAGTTAATTAAACACTTCAGTGTTTTTATTGTCATGGACCTCACAAGGTGGCTAACTGCACAGTTTGGGATACTTCCATGCCCATGGTCACTGACACTTTGCAACCCATGTGTGAATGATGTGGCATTGATCACATGTTCCAAGATTTCCCAAGGCGAGTTGCTTCAACGACTTGTCTCACAAAATAAAACTCTTAACATCTTAAGTGTACAAAATAAAACTCTTAACATCTTAAGTGTACAAAATGGGCAATTGTCCACGGTACCCTTAACAACATGTGATATGGTTGGATTTCCCTACATGCAATGATGTTAAGTGCAAACGCACATTGATTAGCCCTTGAGCTAGCCCTCGAGCTATAACATCATGACAATAGACATTTGGGTGTCATTGGGATAACCTAAACTCATCCCTACAGAAAATGGTCTTGCAAGAGGAGCCAATGGATAAAACATTGAAGTTCTCGCAGTTACTTTAGCTATGCTACTTAAACAATCGGTGGAGATGTGGAATTTACCTTCCATGTTACTCTAGATTCCCTTGAGTATGATGTCATCCTTGTGGTGGAACTTGGACACGTGACTCGTATTCAATTGATGAATCCAAGCAAATAGTCACCTTGAACACTCCTGCAGGCATTGTACAATTGCTATTACGGGAGGACGAGACCTTGGAGCTAGAACTTCCAACATATCTTACTAAAAATATCCCTAGGATTTTGGTTGGATTGGGACTTTCCAATAAAATCACCACAGCTCAAGCATAGCTTTATCCACAACACGAGAACACAATCTCATGACCCTCGAGTTATGGGATTTGTCAGGTCAACCAATACTCGCAGATCATCCCCTGAAAGCATTCCCTTTACACAAGACTTGAACATGCCATTTTTGGGGTACTTTGAACATACAATGTATATTAAAACCAACCCCCTTACTTGCAAGTTTTTTGTGGTTGGGTATGTGTTGGAAGAAGATTTGATCTTGGGACATAAATGGACTATTGCTACCCAAGCACCACTGTGCTTTGTTATAGCGATAGAGTCATCATGATGGTCAACGACACAGAGTTGACAATACCATACTGCAAGGAAGAGGATCCAACCCTAATGGATTTCTATGATGCTGAACACAAAAAGTTACAAGCCTCTTCCATGAAAGCCACTCTACACAATGACTTACCATCTGCGTCAACTGACTCTGACAAAGCATCATCTACTCCTTCACCCCATCCTCACTAACAAAGTTCAAGGCCAAAACCTCGCGAGATCAACAGCTATTCTTGAAGAAGCCCCCCACACAACCATTAATCTCTAACAAGGAACTCAAAGGAAAATCCCCAGAGCCTATGCCTCTTCATCGATAAACCTCACCAAAGGAGAAAACCACATGCTCGAAAGCCTCATCATCGATAGCCACTCCATAAGAGACTCTAGCTTCATCATCGTCAAAAATACCCATGAGTCTCAAACCTGCAACCTCATTACCAACCAATGTCAAGGAGGGCCCTAAACCTCATTGCCAACCAATGTCAAGGAGGGCCCTAAACCTTTTGGCCCATCAACCAAAAAGAAAACTCCACCAAGACAACCAAAATCAAGTTATCTTAAAGGTATCAAGATGTGGGTGGAAAAGTAGCCATGACAGTCAAAGCCTCTTCCTCAGTGGCGCAACACTCAAAGGCCAAGGAAAAATAAAAGTACTCCATAAAACCATCCACAAAAGCCTATGCGAGTTCCTCAAAGAACTCCACCAAGTCAACAAGTGTGGGTACCCAAAAGATTATTGCAAGCACAAGGATACTACCAAGGAAATTCCAACGCTTGGATTTCCAAGAGCATCAAAAAGTCCCCTAAGCCCACACAAAAAAAGAAACCTCACCACCATAAGCATCCGCCACCACATTATAATGTTCATCAAAGATGGGTGCCTATGGACGTGCTTCAACAACAATGATACTATGATGGTCATACCATCATATGGTTTCGAACAACCTGAAGAAATCCTCACTACTGACTTTAACCCCAACATCCTCACCACCGACTTTAACCCCAACATCCTCACCTAAAGTTTGACAAGAATGGAGGCCCATGTAACACCAAGCAATCCACTCAACCACTCTCATACATTCAACACCTACACAAGAGCTTGTGTGTTCAAGCAACCCCAATGGTAACCAACCAGCATTCTTACCTACTGCCTCGACAACTGAGCCAAAAAATTTCAAGAATCAATTCCCACGTCTGCAATGGAGACTTATGAGCGCATCAAAGACAAACTCACAATGATCTTTTCACCCCTCTGGATGTGAAGCGTTAGTGCAGAAGTGCAAGGCAGACATAAGAACCTATTCTCTTAAAAAGGAGAGTAGCCACAAGAACCTGTTGCTCGCAGGTGGTAGTTAAAAAAAACACACAAACACAAGGAAGTCACACATATGGCCTACCAAACAACTCCCAAGGATCTTCAATAGCCATCATATTCTGTTAAGCTTAAAGCTTACTATTATTTTTGGCTATGTTAATGTAGCAACTGCTCCATGAGTACATATCCATACTCGTGCATTGGAGAACATTTTCACCAAAGCCTCACCATCGACAACTTCCAGGTACATCTCTTTGGATAGGGAGGCCATGGTGAGCAAACACCTGGTCAATGATGGTAGAACCCATCGCGTGGAATTTTCCTCCAAAATTATAAATCTCTCCAACAACGCTACCATCTTCACAAATCAATGATATTCAATCCTTAGTTGAAGATATCTATATTAGCCTCGCAAGTCAACATAATTATTTCAATCCTCACCAACAAGTGGCTACTTCAACAAAAAGCAATAGCTTAATAAGAGTCTATTTGACTCAATTCTTGTACTTCATGTATATCTGCTTCATAAGAGCACTTAAATATACATAAAAACATAAAAAGCACATGGGAAGAATCATGCAGGAAAAGGTCCTACTCAACAACATTTGACAAGAATCCTGCCACACAAAAGGACTTCTTCGAAGGCCAATTTCTTCAAATGAGAATGTCGCTTCAATGAATCAAATGAGGAACTGAGAATCACCATCTCGTTTTGATGATTATGTCTACATTCCTCTGGATCCTTCCCTCTCTTCTCTCCCATTATTAACAATCTTATCATCCCCACTAACACAAATCACATGTAACCTTGCTTATGATTGCCCCAAAAAAACACAAATACAAAAATGCAATCATGCACAAAAAACCCCATCACCCCAAAATCATTAGGAATTCCCAATAAACCACTAACCTCTTCATTTACTAACTAACCCTTCTTATTTCTTCCGGAGGAACAAAGACCATTGAACATCACTCAACATCAAAGCCATCGACAAATCTTGTCCATTCTCCCCACACAAAGGTCTTTAACATGATCACGAGGAGGCAATTGCCATTAGGAAGGGGGGGATGTTAACCCATTCCTAGGGTTAACAAGAGCTATCACCAATATCTTACACCAAGGAGTCACGGTAGATACACCAAAGGGTCATATATTCAAGATATGAAGCAATGGTGTCCAAATCTATAGCTTGGATGGGTGCCCGTAATGGTGTGACGGAGTATTTATGGCAATTTCCACTTCAAGAATGTGTAGTAGCAAGTTAGGATGAAGTCCTAAGTGATGTACTTCATGGATATATTATGAGAGTAGTCATTGTAATAGCATTAGGCCTCTTATGAGCCTAAAGTGCCCAGACGGCCACAGTTTAAGTGAGTGTGAACACTTATGGCCATGTATATAAGTGAATTTCTCTCATAATACAACATACTCTCCCATTGTGTAATTGAGTCTTTCTCTTGCTAATCCTGTAGAGATAATTTCTCCTCATCCTTATAACCATTGGTCAAGCCCTATTAGCTTTAGTACCTACTCATTAAGGCATAGTAGATCTGTCTCCCAAAAGACTTGGATGTCTACATAACTTAATAGTAGACCATTTTTACCTCTCCATCCATGATGAGCTCATGATTAAAATAATACTAAATCTCTATGATTAATCTTATTGGTCCATAGGAACCTTAATCTAAAATTTTAAAAAAATCTGGATCCTCAGGATAAGGTCCTTTTTACCTATTTTCAATTAATTCCAATTGCACATTGGAAAGTTCTTTTTGAATTTTTGTTTTAGGGGAAATCATTTTAAACACTAGGAGGATTTTTATATCCAAAAATATCTCAATTTTGAATTACCTCCCTCTAGACATTTTCTCTCTCTAGGCCAAAACATGATCTTTCTTTTATTTCAGAGAGGGGAATAATTATAAGATCAAAAGGGGAGGTTCTTACAGGAATCTTACACTAGTGGTCTGCTAGCTAGATTCAGCTTATCCTTGGCTTTCATAGAGACTCAAACTTTCTTCTTTACTTCCAAATTGTGATCTGATCCATCTCCCAATTATGCTTGCTAGTTATGCGTGACCTTTCCACTCCTTATCCATAGTCTTCCCAATAGCATTAGGGATCTTCACCGGCATCCAATGGGGATTCCTCCTCAACTTCTAGATCTTATTTATGTTGAGTCAAGGGTTCTCTACCCGAGGTATCCCCCAAAATTGAAATATTTTGGAAGTTTGTTTTGGAGTTGTTGTAATGCCTTGATGCTATAAAATGCAAAGATATATTCTTATCCTAGCTAGGAGTTAGGGGGTTGACTAAGCAATAATCTCAGCTTTAGTCTCAAGATGATTGATGGCATAGCATGGCTAGTTTACCTCTCTGCAGTGATGTGATAGAGCTAGAGGTTGGTTGCTTCTTTTGCATTTGGGTCTCACCACATTCACTCCGAGGGGGGGTGTTGGAATAATCGGAGTCTTAGTGGTGTGAAAGGCTATAAAGTCTAAACCACCTATTATTAAGAGACTAAAGATAAGGCCCCCCTTGTGCCTATAAAGGGTTGCATTTATTTTGTGCCAAAGTAATTAGTATCACTTGAGTTCTTGGAATCTTGCTTCCTTATTGCATCTCTCTCTCTCTCTCTCTCTCTCTCTCTCTCTCTCTCTCTCTCTCTCTCTTTTCCATATCCATGTCTATGCTTCCATGCACCATGGCTTGATCTCTCCACCTCTCCTTCCACTCACTCCTTCCCTCTTGGACATGGCCATGTTTCTAACACAAATGGTATATCTAATATGATGACATTTGATTTGAAAAATGCACTAGAAATATTATAGAGAATGGTTCACAAGATATTTTATTGAACAATCAAATTTGGTAAACAAGCAAATTTAATGAACAAGAAGATTTGGTGAACAAGTAAATTTGGTGAATAAGTAGTTTTGGCTAGAAAGCTTACAAAGTGGATGTTGTTGCTTCAAGAATTCAACTTCAAGAATCACAAGCATACATTGGGAAGTGATCATGCTATGGTAGATTGGAGTTAAGAGAAGAGTCAATGGGAGTGGTGGATGACTTCCCAGATGTTATGAAAGGATGCAATTCTTGACTGACCTAACATTTCTAAAAAGAATTTATAACGAGCCCATAAGAAAAGACTTGTTCTTAAATACAAGTCATCCATGATTATAGCTAGATAATTATATAAGATAAGCATTTATTAGATCTCGAGAAGGTGTGTTCCAGATCATGACCATAATAAAAGACTTGTCCTCAAACACAAGTCATCCATGATGATAGCTAGACAATTATGCCTCCATCTATGCCTCCAACATTAGTAGACTAGAACTTTGATTCTCCACCCAACCATATCCCAAATGGACCCTAAACACATGGTTATATAGGTGTAAGTGATACATGACCTTCCAAATTTAGCGTCTTGACCTTTCATTGGTTAGGCATGTTCTTTTTACTCTCTCCAATGCCTCCTCAACTTCCCCTAGAAGGGGGCACCTACTTCTGTTGGCCTTTGGGCTTCCCTTGTACACCATCTACATCCCTTTTAGTTTAACCTTAATTTCTATTAACCATTGTTTTAGGTATTTCTAATTTGAAATCCCATGAACCTTATTTATATGCAAACCTTTTACATATAAAAAATCTTTTCTAGTTTCCTGTCAGTCTCATAACATTTCCTCTCCCTTGAAAGAAAAGTTTTTGTCCTCCCAAAAACAAAATCAGGAAATATTTTCTTCAATGTAGCCACTCTTTCCCAAGTCGATCCTTCTTCTGGTCTATCTTTCCACTTTACTAAACATTCTTTAAACACAAAATGCCTAGTTTTCTTTCCTCGATATTCAAGAATCTTTTCAAGATCATGTGGAAGAATAGGTGGTTCTATGAAATCAACTATTGCTTCTTTTCCAATGATGTTATCATTGTTTCCCATCTTGCATTTCAGTCTACTAAAGACAAGATGCACTCTGGATCCTTTAGGTAAAGCTACCTTGTAGGCTACATTTAGAAAATTTTTAAGTATTGTATAAGGACCACAATACCTTGGACTTAACTTTGGAACTTTTCCACTTTTTAAAGTTTCTGACTTTTCAGAAACTTTTACATAGACTAGATCACCTTCCTCAAAGTTAATGGGTATTCTTGTACCTTTCTCATAACTAATAGAACGATCATGTGCTCTTTTAATATTGCTTCTTGCAGTGTTTAACATGTCTTGCATGTCTTTGAGAAAGTATTTTACACTTTGCAATTTTTCTTTTTGTAACCCAACAGCTATGGGTGCTCTAGGTTGAAATCCATACATTAGCATGAATGGACAAAAATCGGTAGTAGAATGTTTAGCACTATTATAAGCAAATTCCAATAATGGAAGATACTCATCCCAATTGTTTTTCTTATGATTAACATATGCTTGAAGCATATCTTCTAGGAATTGATAAACCCTTTATGTTTGTCTATCGCTTTGTGAATGGTCAGACGTACTCATACTAAGTTTGGTGTCCAACTTTTTGAACACTTCTTTCCAAAAATAGCTTGTAAATTTTGTATCTCGGATGCTTACTATATTTGCTAGCAATCCATACAATCTATATAGATGATGGATAAATTGTACCAACTTAGTTAACCTATTTTGGTGTTTTTACTTCTTTTTTAGTTGGTATAAATTGTACCAACTTGGTTAACCTATGCACTACTACTCACACACATTCCCTCTACTTGTTCGGGGTAGTCCTACTATGAAATCCATAGAAATACTTCCCAACTTACCCTCAGGTATTTGTAGTGGTTGTAATATTCCACCTACTTTAGACGCTCAGCTTTATTGACTTGGGACTTAGGGCATTTTATAACATAATTCTAGAAGTCCTTCTTTAAACCTGCCCAACAAAATTGTCTTTTAACAAGTGCATAGGTCTTAGAAATTCCCAGGTGCCCCGCACTTGGATTGTCATGACATTCTAGTAAAATATTTTCATGAATATTTTCTTCTTTGGGTACATAAATGCGACCTTTATATAACAAGTACCCATTATCGATGGAAAAAATTTTCCAACAATCTTTCTCACTTATTTATCCTCCTTTAAGTGATTCCTTTGAACCACTATCTTTTTTAAGTGACACTCTTTTATCACTAGCAGCTGCATTGTCTTTACTCTCTATTGGAGTGTTATCTTTTTTAATCAAGTAATTCCATACTACTTCATAGCTAGGATCTTTAGCACATTTTTCTTTTAAGTGAGCCAACAACTCACTTTCTAGTTGAGTAAAGCTCAACTCATTTATCATGGGTGCTTGACTTAACGACATTAAATTTTTCTTTTCTATATATCTGATTTGAAAATCAAACTCTTGTAGGATTTCAGCCCATCTAGTCTTCCTACCTTTTAACTCGTTTTGAGTACTTAACCATTTAAGACTTTCATGGTCAGATGATATTTCAAAATTGGCATTATATAAAAAATGACGCCACTTTTTAAGAGTACGCACCGTTGCAAACAGTTCTTTCTCATAAGTTCAATAGTTACTTTGAGCCTTGTCCAACTTTTTACTTTCAAATGTAACTAGCCTTTCCTTTTACAATAATATTTCTTCTATAGCAAAATTACTAGCATCTGTTTAAAATAAAAATGATTCATTTGGATCTACTATTTGCAAAATAGGAGCAGTAGCTATTGCTACTTTTAATTTTTCAAAACTAGTTTGTTGATCATGAGTCTGTCTAAATTGTTTTCCTTTTCCTTTAAGTTGGTTCATCACTCATCGAAACAGCTATCTTAGCGTAATTCCTTATAAACTTTTGATAAAACCTAGCAAGTCCTAAAAAGTTTTATAACTCATAACTATTAGATGGGGCCTTCCATCTCAATATAGCTTCAAGTTTATCAGGATCCATACAAAACCCTTTCTTAGACACTATGTGTCCAAGATATTGCACTTCTTTTTTGAAGAAATCACATTTAGATTTGTTAGCAAATAATTTTTTTCCTCAATAATTGAAATATCTAAGGTGCTCAATATGTTCTTGTTCATTTTGACTAAAGACTAATTATCATCAATAAAAATCACCACAAACTTTCCTAAATAAGGATGAAGTATAGTGTTCATCATGGTCATAAAAGTAGCGGGAGCATTAGTTAGACCAAAAGGCATAACTAAAAACTCAGTGTCTAAAAGATGTCGTAAATGCTGTTTTTGGCACATCTTCAATTCTAATTCTTACTTGATGATATCCAGATCTTAAATCTATCTTACTAAAATATTTAGCACCTTTGAGTTAATCAAATAACTCATCTATCGTGGGAATAGGAAATTTATTTTTTATTGTGATTGCATTCAATCCATGATAATCTCTACACAAATGCATAGATCCATCTTTTTTCTTCACCAATAATATTGGTGAAGCTCGGGGAGACTTACTTGGCCTAATAAAGCCTTGTTCTAAATATTTAGCCAACTGCTTTTCAACTTCTTGTCTTTCAGTTATAAGGTGGCTTACTAATTGGCTTTGAATCCTTTAAAACTTCTATGGGATGATCTATCCCTCTATCCGGAGAGGTAAATCTTTTGGCAATGTTTATGGAAAAACATCTTTAAATTCTTCTAATAAAATTTTCAAAGAAGAATTAACTACTTCACAAATACTTGAATCAAACTTTTTACAATGTTTTTTAAACTGAGGCATTGCATAATAGAAAAACATTTTTTCTATTCAATTATCTTGATGAAGATTTTGGAGCTCAATATTACATATCAAACGAGAATGTTGTAACAGTAGCCATCTCACTGCACACTTCTTCATTGGAAAAAAATAACTCTATTTCTGCAATATGACTAGATTCTTCCTTGGTCTTTAGAGTGCCATTCTTGGCATCTGCTTGCTTTTTCCTTTATTCTTTGGCTATCTGCCCTTTCTTGTTTAGTAAAAGCATTTAACCTTTTTCTTCCGATTCAAAGAGTTAAAATCCTTACCCTTCTTCTTTGTGTTAGTAGAGAAAGCATGATCCCCATCATTGTGACTATGTATCCTCATCTCCTTATCTCAAAGCAATGGTCCCCACCATTGCAAGTCTATATCTTTATCTCCTCATCTTGAAGAAAATGAGCTGAACTCCTCGAATGTGAGAGGAGTACGCTTGACACCAACATTTAAAGATGTAACAAAACTATCATACTTAGGCAGTAATACCCTTAGATAGTGAGTGAGATCTAGGGAGAGCACACTCATGCTGCCGATTACGACCATCTGATCATGGAGATCTTTGATTTTGGTGAGAAACACCTGCACTATTTCACCATCATTTAGCTTCTCTTGTTGAAGCTTATTTTCAAGATTTTAAATCCCTGAGGGATTAGTGGTCTCGTATTGGTCTACAACAAGGTCCATTCTTGATACATGCTGAACCATGGTCATCACACTATATTTCTGAATGATGGAATAGAGAGCATCTCAATCCCTTCATCTCTAAGCTTGGACAAGGTCATCAGCAAGGTGGTGTGGTCATCACACTATATTTCACGGTCATTTGATGATGGCATAGAGAGCATCTAAATCCCTTCATCTCTAAGTTTGGACAAGGTCATCAGGTGGTGCATGGTTATTGCTCTTTGCATCTCTTGTTGGTGGTGGGTAGGTGAACATTGACACTAATGATGAAAATGTCCTGATGCACTCATAGGAGGAAAGAATAGTCTTACACTTGAACTTCTAGAGAGAATAATTGGTGTTGTTAAGCTTTCCATCAGCACAAAATGGTGGTGGGTGGGAGGGGTCTTACAAAATATTCCATTTCTCTAAGGGACTAGATAATAATTAGAAAAGAAGTTTTAAACCGATCCAAAGCTTGAATACCATGTAAGAGAATACAACAAGGTGTATACAAGAGAACATTCACAAGAAGTAGGATCTTTCATAGCAGAAAACTTTAAAACTGAATTACACAATAACATAGGCAAATAAGAATACTATATTACTAAAGTGATACAACAATAGATTGTAAATCCCAACACCCATGTGCTCCTATGAAGGGAGATTTGATAACTAATCTGAGAAAGACGAAAAAGTCAGGGTATGCGTTGACCTCAAAAAGGTCAATGCCACCACCATAAGAGACCACTATCCTTTACCATTCACTAAACACATGTTAGAAAGAGTAGTGGGAAAGGAACCTTATAACTTCCTAGATGGATTCTCAGGATACAACTAGGTGCTGATCGACCCTAAAGACCAGCACAAAACTGCTTTTGCTACTAAATGCGGTACTTACGCATACAAAGTCATTACCTTTGGGTTGACCAATGCCCCCAAAACCTTCCAAAAAAGCTTAATGTGTACGGCTTACAAGGAATATCTCCGGAAATTCCTAGAAGTCTTCATGGATGACCTATGTGTCAATTCTTCTTGGAAAGAGAACCTCACATGTTTGCGTAAGGTGTTAGAGTGATGTATCTATATAGGCATGTATACATGAGGCGGCCCTAACGTGACCAGATAGGTCCATGTGGTCATAGTCGGTGCCACTATCCATAGTGTAGATTTCAATCATAAAGATGTACTAGAATATACGAAGCCGTCCTCCCACCTCCCATGGTTGTTCGAGCTTATCTTGGGCCCTATTTGGGCCTCGCAATGTTAGAATAGTGTGTCTAAAAGTAAAGTCTACTTGCTCCATGTGTGGACATTATGAGGTAATAGTCCAATGTAGCATGTAGCTTATTTGGCAGTGTGTGAAATCTAATCCAAGCCATCTCTAAACCATCTAGCCTCATATGCTATCTTCTCGTGTGAATACGGGGATGTTGGTGCTAGGGGAGCTTAACCATGGCTACTCCTCATAATGGGGGCCATACAAACATGAGCTAACCAATGCCTAGATAATACAATATGAAGGTGGAGCATTGTTCCTCCTTTGTCGGAGAGTGATGCACTACCTCTTTCTATAAAGATTAAAAGCCATGGATTAATTACTTTAGCTAAAAATCATGTAGATACACTTACATTCGCACCCATTTGTAAACTTTCACAATTAATCTCTACTCCACAAGACTCTAACTAAACATAACTGTTGGACAAACTGTGGCTATAGTAGTAGTACTCATATTCCTCCTTTGTGATGGTGGGGGGGTGATGCATTATGTCTTTTTATGAAGATTAAAAGTCATGAATTATTTACTTTAGCTAAAATACATAACTATATAAATGATGGAAAAAAGAAAAATGTTGGGTACTAATATGCTCTCACGTGGAAAAAAGGAAAATATTGGGTGCTAACATGTTTTCATGTGAGTCTTCCCTCATAATTCCAATTTTCTCTCTTCTCCTTATTTGCAATCTTTCATTCTTTACTTGAGGAATTAGACTGTTTGTCTTTACCTAGCTTTAAGTTCCTCCTTATGTTCACCCTTCTATTGGATAAAGTGAATTCCATTCATCTCTTCATTAGTCCACTTTTAAATTCTAGCACGGATGAGGTACATGAAATTCTAATTTAAGGGGATCACATATGTATTGCTTCCTTGCTTTGTCTTGGTCTTTCCAAACATTGAAGGCATTACCAAATTCAAGGTTGAGAAGGGAATGAATTTACATGATTTCCCTTGGAATCTTCAATAACACTACCATTTTTATAACTCTATAAGGAATATTTCACCCCATCCATGTCTATGTAGGGATCTACATAGACATGGAATATTTCACCCCATCCATTTTTATAACTCTATAAGGAATACTTCACCCCATCCATATCTATGTAGGGATCTACTTCATTCTACCAATTTGACCCACCATGATGATGTTGGTGATCCCGATGCTTGAGTATATAGAATGGGAGACGAGGAGGATGATCTATCTTGACCACCTTGACCACACCACCAAGGACCACCCCCCTAGAGTGATGCTTTAACCTCTCACTTGATTGTCTAGAGCGACTACTACTGCAATGGGGAAAGATATTTTGAATTGTGGGCCAAGAAGTGAAGGGAGTGGGAACCTCCAAACCATGTGTATCTTGTGTCAATGGACATACTGATGTGGGAATATATTGAGGCGCTAAAGGGTTAATCCCCAAGGCCACATTTTCTTTACAACCTAACCTTAATTAAAACCATATTATGAACTATGCACCATGATTATCTTCTCATACATGTGAGAGCTCCATGAATTGAGCTCTTATATGTGAGAGCTCTATGCATGTGAGATTTGTATGCATTGAGCTCTTACATATAGAGCTCTTATGCTCTCATGCCATGATGTGTGCGATGTATATCTTATGCATTGTAAGAGAACTTATGCATGTGCAAGATCTTATGCATATAGTTCTCATTCATTATAATCTTATGAAAAGATCCTACACCCAGGGGCGTGACATAAAAAACAAAGAGCGTTGGGTTTACAACGTTACCACAACAAGAGAATGGAGAGAAAATAGGGAATAATGTAGACCTAACCAAAGCATGTTAAGAACGCATAAGAAGAAAACAAGATAATATTATTTACATACTCTTTCTACATGTGAGATCTATGCATGTGAGAGCTCTTATGCATTGTGTGAAATTTTATTCATAGAGCTCTCATGCATTGTGAGGGAGCTCTCATGCATTGTGAGAGCTCTTATGTATAGGGAGCTCAAGGCCATTTGAACAGATTATAATTGATTTCTAATGCACCTTCTGAAAATCTTTTTGAACTTCTGTTTCGGGGAAATTTATTTTAATAAGAAGAGATATTTTTCCATCCAAAAATATCTAAAATCTGAATAACCTCTCTCTAGAACATTTTCTCTCTCTAAGCCAAAATAGGTAGAAACAAGATCTTTTATATATCTGACGAGGGATTTGATTACAGGGGAAGATACTAGACATCTTGAGAGGAATCTTACAATTGCCATCTAATCTCTACTTGAGCACACGAGTGGACATCACCATCATATTATACCTATCTCAAAATTTTTAAATTCTCTATCTATTACATTGTCTATTGCACTTTCTTTTATTTTTTTATCTTTCAACTATGTTGTATTCTTATATGGTATGTGCTTTTTTGTAGGAATAGTGCATAAAGTCTAGTCTTTCTTTGCATAAAGTCTAGTCTTTCTTTTATTTTTTTATCTTTTAGCTATGTTGTATTCTTATATGGTATGTGCTTTTAGCAGAAACAGTGCATAAAGTCTAGTCTTTCTTTGTATAAAATACTAGGAGTGATGCTCCAGTCCTACATGCATTCATCCACTACCTTCACAGAAGACAAGCCTGATATGGGATAAACTACACTCTCTAGAAATTCAAAATCAAGACCATTCTAAAATATTATGGGCTTCTAGAAACTATTCTAGAAACTACCTCTGCACATATGGCATGTTTTCACCATGCAAATGAAGCGTAATAAGCTGACATAAGTATATTTATTTTTGAGTATTTAATAAATATTACGTGTTTTGTAATATTCATCCATTAAATAAAACCCACAACTTAAGGCACAAAGTTTGACATGAGAATATGAGATGGGAGAAGTGAGTAATATGAGTGGTAATGCTTCAGCTTTAGCTTATCTTTTTTCAAAAAGAGGCATTGATTAGTTTGTTTCACCTAATATTTATGGATATCTACCAAAACAGCGCTCATGGGCATGTGGGGTAGCAAAACGACCATCAATAATAATGATAACTTAGGATCATGCCGTGACATGCACATTGTTATGTGATACTCTTAATACACTCTTGAGTCCTAGCTTTGTAGCTGATGCTTGGTTTTATTCAACCTTTAATACACACTACTCATTTCTGTCTATTGAATTCTTATAAATGTATGAAGCATCCTACTGCACAAGAAAAACAGGCTATCGTCCCTAAAAATAACATGCACTTTTACATCCTTATCCTTAATAGATATAGTATGAAAATTAAACAATTAAGGTTTCCAAATTTCCTAGATTCTCTAAGGTTTTAGTTGCATATCGTTTGCATTTATTTAAAACTAATAAGGAATACCTGATATTTTCAAAATTGAATGTTTTTTTTTCACCTTTCTAGTGAAAACATTTTATCACTACACATTGTAATGCTCTCATTTTGTTTACATTCCCATGTGAGATGCACGCATCATGTTGAAATGTTTTCACTTGGGCATGCGACACACTGTACTGCTCTCATGTTGTTGTCTAACTGTCTACTTCCAAGCTTTCACAACATTGAAGGTTTTGGGACATTTGAGAGTTTGGAAGGCCAAGTTTTCTAACAAAAAGCTAACTCCACTCATGCCTTAGTTAGAAAAATGCCCCTTACCCACTTAGGGGATTTGCAGAGTGGTGGGTCACAATAAGGGGCTAAGTCACCTAAGTAACTGAAGTGAGGTAAAAAAATAAGGGGCGTAGTCACCTATGCAACCTAAGTGAGAGCAAAAAAGGGTGTGACTTAATGGTAAGTTACAAAGACTAACCAATTACTTTAGGCATTTTCCATTCCCAAACATTAACTAGGGAGAGACTTGAATGCAAAAAAGGAAGTCTCCTACTTGTGTCCTGAGTTGGTGTGGGGCATTTCTCTTTAGAGAAGAAGAAGAAAAAGAAGCCTGTAAAGAAAAACTCATCAAGAGCTCTCATTCCTTGAGATATCTTTTACACGTGAATTCTCATTTGCATAGACCTCCATTTTATGCATGAGAGCATGCATAGATCTCAATGCATAAGAGCTCTATGCACGAGAGCCCTTACACATGAGAGCTCTCAATTGCATAGTGCACAAGCCCTATTTACATGAGATCTATATGCATGAGAGCTCTATTTGCATGATATCTATTTGCATGAGCTCTATTTGCATGAGACATATATGCATGAGAGATCTATTTGCACAAGATTTATTTGCATGAGATCTATATGCATGAGAGCTCTCAATTACATAAAACTCTATTTATGCACACGAGAGCTCTCAATACATAGATCTCACTACATAAGAACTCTATGCATGAGGAATAATCATTTACATAATTCTACTTGCATAAGATCTCTACGTATGCATGAGATATATATGTATGCACAAGAGCTCTACACATAGAGTGTAAGAGACCTATATACATGACAACTAGCATTTCTTGAGAGTTATCATTTGCACATACCTCTATTTATTTAGAAGAGGTCACAATACAGATCTCAATTTATGAGAGATCTTCTACTTTGCATAGAGTGGTAAGAGCTCTTTATGATGAATGAGAGCTCCTATGCTTTGCATAATGTAATAGCTCTTATGATTTGCATAGAGTTTAAGAGCTCTATTTGCATAAGAGCTCTCATAGAGTGCAAGAGCTCTATATGCAAAAGATCTATATGCATAAGAGCTCTATGCACATGAGAGCTCTCATTTATTGAGAGATTTTTTTAATGAGATCTCTCATTTTCTTGTTGGTATCTTTTTTCATGAGAGCACTCATTTCCACAAAGCCCTTAAGAAATGAGAGCTCTATGCATGAGAGCTCTCATTTACATACAAATATCACATATAGATCTTAATGGAGAGCTCTTTTTCATGAGAGCTCATGATAAATGTGAGATCTTTTTCATGAGAACTCTCTGAGTCATTTGCATATAGATCACATGCTTAGTCTTTTGGTTGTTGTTGAATTTTTAACATGCTTAAAAAATAACATTGTGGCTCTTGTTGATTGTCGCTTGTTTTGCTCCCCAATGCCTTATAAAAATACAACACATCGGAAACATAGATAGCAAAACAAAGTGCAATAGACAACGCAATAGATAGAGAATTTAAAATTTTGAGATAGGTTCAATGTGATGGTGTTGTCCACCCGTACACTCTCAGGTAGAGCTTAGATGGCAATCTAGACAAGCTCTGGATGGAGTAAGTAGGTGTAGAGGGTGTGGGTACTTACAAGCATTGGATACCTTATGTCCATATAGTGTTGTAGATGGTGTGGTAGACACGTACATAACACGAGTAGTTATGGATGTGATCACCACTCTTGAGTATCAAGAATGTGGCCAGCCATTCACCGCCCACTAATAATGATCTTAGGTATCCTATGGAATATTCTAAGAATTTTCTCCACACCGTTGCCCTGAGGCCCCAACTAATGCTTGTAGCCCTCACCATCAATGGTCACAATAATGACCCCATCGGCGTCTAAGCCAGGGTCCCACCAAAGACATGTGCACCAATGGCTTCTTCTCACAATGGGAGCCTTTACAAATGTGCACCAAACATAGATGTGAGATACATGGAGGAGGGCATTAAGTGTATACTAACACCCCCCCTCTCAATATCTTCCCAAAGATAGATTATGTTCTTGGTTTCACCCCACTAGCATCCTGTACTTCTTGATGTCTTTTAATGGTGAATAATCTTGTATAGAAATCTTCACGCCCACCTCCATAGGTGGACGTGAATGGTGAATAATCTTGTATAGAAATCTTCACGTCCACCTCCATAGGTGTTGACATAGGTTTACAGTTGGTCATCCCAAATGCTATGAGAATCACCCAAGCATACTTTTGCTTTGATATGAAGATCTTACCTAACTCCTGTCACACCCCTCAACTCCCAAACATAAATGCATAAGACCCAATTCTATCATCTCAAACTCACAGCTCGCCATATTGGTTGTTGGATCATTTATTCATTGTCACCTGTGATGTTCAAGTCGTCTACTATAGAACAACCAAAAAAATCTTGATATGCTTTTTTAGAACATACAAATTAGCATCAACAGTACTTCTAGTAAATTAAATCTTTTTAAAAAATTGGTCTATAAAAACGAAATCCTCCACTTGTGAGAAAATTGATGTGCAACTGTTGCATGACGAGTGAAGATCAATGCAAGGATGCAACAAAAAGATACTTAGGGCTCTTGTAAAGAGTTCCAAGTTGTAGATGAAGGGGGGAGTGGGCTTGACAATAATCCCACATGGGAACTTTTGGGAGTTTTAGAGTTTTTGTATAAAAAGTGGCTCATTTGAGAGCTTAGGAATACATTGGGCAAACTCATGTTTAAGCTCTCTTGAGACTAGCTCTCCCTCTTCTTCCATAGAGGTGCAAGCTCTTCTCTCTCCCTATCTACATTGTTGTAAGTTCTATGTTTGTTAATTCAATGCAATGAGTTGATAATTGTCTCTCTTCTCATGTCAATTCTCTAGTGTGCATGTTTCTTATTGATAGCTTCAAGGTTTGTGTGCATGCTAGGGAAATGAGTATTTGAGAATGAAGAATGCTTTGATCTTGTGTATGCAATAGCTAAGCTTTCTTCTTGTTTGGATGCATGGATGAGTAGAATGTGGAGTTGAGTGAGCAATAGCAAGATTGAGCTTGTGTGTATGTTAAGTCTATGTCAATAGTAGTAGTATTCCTAGCATTCTCTCCATCAAATGAATAAGCTTTTGTGCACCGGTACGGGTTGAATCCCTAGCTCCAAAAGGGATGCAAATCCCATTGGATTGAGCTAAGTGTGGATCATACTACTCTTGCTACAAGTGAGAGATTTTTCCGTCTCTCCATTGGCGCCGCTGCCGGGGAGAAGACTCAAATCCGGTTGAGAGTGTGTGGAAACCACCACTATTTCCTCTTTTGGTTGCAAAACCATTGAGTGATTAGGTTAAGTTTGGGTGTGCGATCCCGGTGTGAGTGGATAAGGTTAGGATAAGAAAAAACCATTGAGCGGTTGAGGTTTCTCCCGCATTGTTTTTTATGTTATATTGCTTTTATGCTTTTTCAAGTACTGTTCATTATGCTTACCTTCATTGTTTTTTGTCATTTCATGCTTCCATGCTTTTCGCTAACATGTAATTAAAAAATAATAAAGACTCGCTGAAGGGCCGCGTGGAAGTATATAAAACAGAGTCTAGCCATTGGGAGGAGTATGGTGGCTTAGTAGCATCTGAGCGATAGTAAAAAAATAAAAAATAAAAAAACTACTCGTTGGGATGGTTTTGTGTGTTAAATAAGCGTGAGGGCTTCATTGCTTAGTAGCATATGAGTGACAGGCAAAACAGAATCTGCTTGTTGGGATGGTTTCTTCTATTAAGCGTGAGGGCTTTATCACTCTACAAGCAGTACAGAAGCGCTTAAATCAGCCTACTAGTGTTTTTTTAAAAAAAATACATATATATTTTTTAAAAATATAACAAAATCATAGCGCAACAAGTGCAAGTGTGCTTTTCAGCAGTGTTTTGCTTCACTTGTGGTTTGCCAGCGGCATTCTAGAGCTCCAAACGTTGCAGCAGAGGTGGTGGCTGGCTGCTTTGCAGGCGAGAGGTAGCTGCAAGAGATGCAGAAGTCGAAGAGGAGGTGACCGTGTAGCTGCGTGGAGAGGCACTGTGGAGGGCGTCTTCATTGGGCGCAGCAGCAGTGTGAAGGCGGGTGGTGGGAGGTAGAAGGTGCAAGCAGGCGACGGCTGGCAGAAGCAAGACAGAGGAAGGAGGGCTGCAGCCAGTAGGTCTGCGGGTGGTGGCGTAGAAGGCCGGTGAGGAGGTCTGCGGGTGGTGGCGTGGAGGAGCAATCGAGGCGGCCGAGTGGAAAAAGCCATAGTAAGTTGACTGGCGGCTGGCGACTCAGAGGAAGGCGGGCGCAAGCAAAGCGAAGCAGCTGGCATGGAAGAAGCAGTAGAAGGAGGTGGCGTGGAAAGAATTGGGGACTGCAGCAGAGCTGGCGTGGCAGAAGCGGAAGAGAAGCAGCAGAAGAAGGTGTGGAAGGAAGTGGGCTCATTGAAGAGAGCAGCTGGCGCCGGGCTAGAGCAAGCGGGCAACATGTGGGTGTGGCAGCGAGGAATCCGGCGAGCTAATAAGGTTAGTTCCTTTTTATAATTTATTTTTTATTTTTTATTAATTTTTCATGTTTTTGTATTTTTTTAAAAATATAGTAATAATTAAAAAAAACAACAAAACAATAAAAAAATATAATTTTAAAAAAAAGAAAAAAAGGAGAGAAAAGAAAAAAAAGAGAGAAAAGCAAAAAAAGAGAGAAAAGAAAAAAAAACGAGAGAAAAAAATTAAAAAAATATATAAAAAAACAAGAAAACAATTATAGTGTTTGTATTTTGAGTCCATTTTTCATTTTTTTAAATTTCTGTAAAATTTTGCATAAGTAAAGTAACTTGCATTGTTTTTAGAATTTCTGTAATTTTGTGCATAATTAGTATTTTTTTTAGCATAATTCATATTTTTGTGTAATTAGTACGAAATTTATTAGTTAAAAAAAGGAAAAAAAGAGAAAAATAAAAATTAAGAAAAAAAGAGAGAAAAGCAAAAAAAGAGAAGAAAAGAGAAGGAAAGAAAAGAAAAGAAATTTAAAAAAAATAAATTTTGTAAATTATGTATTTTTAGGAATCCAAATTTTTTGCATATTCTGTAACTTTTTTATTTCTTAAATTTCTGTAATTTTTTGCATAATTAGTGAAACTTGCATTGTTTTAAAATTTTTAAAATTTTGTGCATAATTAGTATTTTTTTAGCATAATTCATATTTTTGTAATTAGGAAAAGAGAAAAAAAAGTAAAAAAAAAATCATTTTCAAAAAAAAGAAAAATTCAAAAAAATAAGATAGGTATTTATACACATATTCATTTTAGTTGCATTTAGTGGTTAGGTAGGATAAAATATATATATATATATATACATACATATATATATATATATATATAAATAAAACAAAACAAAACAAAAACAAAAACAAAAAAACAAAAACAAAACAAAAAAGGAAAAAAACACATAAAAAACCAAAAAAATTTGACCTTATGCACTTGCGGTCGGGACGTCTTATAGATTTTGCCATAGGACCTAGGGCACCTTCTAGAGTACCTACGCAGGAAAGTGGGACCCAATCAGTAGGAAATTTGGCAGATATTGCTGAAACCCTTTCCGAATCCCAATCTGATACCCATTCCAGATCAACTAGTTCATTGTCCATGGACAATCTAGGGCCGTCAAATAGTCATCCCTTAGCCCCAACAAATAGGACACCCACAAGATATTTTAATCCATTTGAAGCCGACACTATGGGGTTAACACTCAATGTGAGACTCCAATATGTCTACACGAATGCTCAAGGAGCTGAGATCTTTAGGGATCCACAACAACGGTATCTAGTTAAGATAGCAGACATTTTCTCCGAACTTGATAGAGCACCTCTAGTCAATGACCAGGGTAACATGTACATGGGTGGAGATGGTGTTCGCCTACGAAGTCACCTACCATCCAGAGAATGTAGACAAATTAGGGGAGCTCTCTAAAACCGAGTTCTTAGACTTATCGAAGCTTTCCAGAGCAAGGGAGTCTAGAGATAATTGGCTCATTGAGCCGGACATGCCTGGACCATCCAATGCCCAGTCCTCAAAGCCATCCATAGATGATTTACTTCTTGTAGATCTAAATTTGGAAAGGGATAGGAAAGGCAAGAGCAAAATGGATCAGGGGGCTGAGAACCAATGGGAGTTTGTACGACAAATTCCAGTGACAAAGGTCTTACAGGATGACCCACTTCAAGAGGTCTATAAGGACTCTTTAGAGGGATATTATGCCACAACTAGAATGCCAGAGCTAGATCTTCCTCTAGCACTTGTGGTGGTAGTTGAGAAGCTTGCAGGACACATGAACCGAATAATTGATAAATGGGCCAATGAATACCAAACCTTAGATTGGATGGAGATTCGGGAGCTCACGTGGAAAGGACAACCATTATTCATGGAAGTGTTCTCAACAAATACAGCCAAACCAGGAGAGACAGCCTTTCTTGGAGAAACTATTGCTCCTCCCCTATGAGAGTTCACTAGAGAGGGACCCTCAACATCAAAGTGGACCACTGCTAGTAGCCCAACTCTAGCACCAAGATATTGTCCTATACCAAAAGTGCAACCACAAGTCACACCACAACAACATTTCTCTCACTATGACAATCGGAGGGTAGGTGAGCCAACTCGGCCTCCCATAAATGCACCTCCTGAAATGCGGGTGACAAGATCTTTGGAGGGGTTTGGTGAGGCTGGTAATAGGGGACCCACACCAATTTGGGATGCATGTGGACCATCTTACCAAAGAGAGGAACAATTCCCACTGAGAGTGAGAGGCCGTAGGCCCTATGATGAATATTCAAGATAAGTAAGGCCATCAACTCTTCAGAAACTGGTAAAGAAGTATGAAGGGTCGGGAGATCCATATGACCATGTAGCAGCATTTAGGCAAGCAGTTCGAGCTGAGCAAGCATACTCAAATTGAAGGATTTGGACTCACTCTTGAGGGAAAGGCCCTTGCTTGGTTTCAGGCACTAGAGGCTTCAGACAAATCTTCTTTACGAGTTTTGGAAGAGAGATTCATTGCTGCTTTTTCCTTGATGGGGATTTAGCATGACACGGTAGCAAACATCTACTCTTTCAAGCAAGGTGAGAATGAGAGTGTTAGAGACTGTGTAAATAGAATGAAGCAGTACATTAATCGTTACCCAGAAGATGAGAAGCCTGCCTAGAGTCGATTAATTTCTCTCTTCTTAAAAGGACTCAAAAATTCAACACTGCATACACATCTCTATGCAAAGAAGCATACAAATTTCAATGAGTGTTGCCATGATGCTATGGATTTCACAGATAACTTCAAATTCCAAGATGGTTCTAGCTCTAAGGTGAAACCTAGAGATCAGTGGGGTGATGACCAAAGTTCAGGATCTAGCGCGCTAGTAAATCCAAACCAGATAGCTAACCTAGTACTAAGGAGATTGGGACAGACCTATCGTCCACCCATGCAGCCACAACAACAGCAGCAAACGAATGAGGAGTGTACTACCTACAGGTCCTCATCTTTGTGGAGCATGTGGTGGTAACCATAAAACTGAAGAATGTAATACCTTTTCTCTTCTAGTCACAAACCAACCCACAAAGAAGTGGTGCCAGGCCTGTGCTTGGAACTTTACCCACACCACACAGGAATGTACTCGCATTGCAAGAATGAGACAGGAACGTGAGCAGCCAAGGGGTGGAGTGGCTCCACAAATGTATCAACAGTATACTAATTTTGAACGTAAGCCACCGATGGCACAAGAGCAAGCACGACCTGTTCTTGGTGCTCAACCTCCTGCTCCTGGGATTGCTCCTGTGAGGGTTGTTGACTACGATAATTCAAATATGTGTAGAGACTTGGTAAACCCAGGCTATGTGGAGGAGGAATATGCATCATATTCATCCAAAGAAAATCTCTTTGAAAGTCCCGCATACCCAAGCCAAGCATTGGAGGCTCAACCAGGGGAACAAAATTCTTTGATGTTGCTAGGCGGCTACCAACCTAGGACTCCAGGCCCCTCAGGTCAATGGCAGCAAAGGAAAGTAGAAGCCAAACTAATGGGCCCCTGTTATGAGTGCGAAGAACCCCATTGGGCTCGTGATTGTCCACATCGCTCAAGGCAAACAGCTCGATCCAATACATTAGTACCACAGTTTCCACCAATTGAAAGATATTGTCTACGGTGTTGTGTAGAACACTTCCCAAAGGACTGTTTGCTGAAACCACATGCGGAAGGCACCTCTCAACCAAAGGTCTCACTCAACCTTGTAGGGGCAGTTCCATCACCACCTTCATCTGAGAATGAGGATGTCGTGCCACTTAGAGTCATGACTAGATCACAGACACGAAATGCCGAAATGCAAACTGATGAGACACCTCGAACTAGGGATGCAAAGGCAAATCTAGTGGACAAGACCCTACAGCCCAATAGAAAAAGGACCACTAGGAGGAAAAAGAACCGAAACAAGCGAACTAAAAGTGCATCCACTAGTTCTCAAGAAGCCTCTAAACAAAACAGGAAGGATCAAACTTTTACATCCCAAGAAGTGCATGAGGAGCATCAAACTCACCTGGACCTAGTGCTACAAGATGAGGCTAGTACGACTGAGGATAGTTCTGGGGGTTCTATTTTTGTGGATAAGGTGAATGAGACTCTAGATGCCATCATTGATGCTCATAGAAGTCGCATTGCAGCTTTATCTGAGCTACCCAAGAAGCTTCAAGAATACCCAAACCCTCGTGAGGAGAAGATCAATCTAGCTGTACATCAACAACTCATTAGGGAAGCTCAGTCAATACTTGAGGGACCACCACCACCTATTCCTCGGGGCCCAACCTCTCTTAAGCCAACATTAGAAACCATACCAGAAGTGTCATCAAGTCGGGAAATGAAAAGTGAGCTCATCTCACAAGCTCATAGCGAGAGGTCTGCACCAATTGACACCCCATTGAAAGAAGGAATTCTGCCACCCCCTAGCCTTGTCTTCCCATGCAATGATGAAGTTATTGATGCTAACGAGGACATGGCAAATGAGATGTGGGTAGCAGTTCACGAGAAAGTTAATGAGAACATGTTCTCTATTGGTTCACCTCCATTCTCTGAGGTGGATTTTACCAGGGGCACAGAAAACAATTCTAGACGCCCAAGCATCCAGGAGGAAGTTCAAACAATTGTTTCTCCTAGAAGTAAGCATACAATGAAAACCTTACCATCATATCTGGGAGAATATGAGAACTGTTCTCAAACCTTGAGGATACCCTCCATGTATAAAAGGTTGACAAAGGAGAAGGATATGAGTATCGTGCAAGCTATTTTGTCAGCACCAGTGGCTTGTACCTTACCTTTGCTTGATTTGATAAAGCTTCGACCTGAGTTGTGGAATGATATTGCCACATGTTTGTCAGAGCAGGTATTGCTACAAAAGGGTCACCATCATTGTACTATACACCCTGAGACAAAGCATGTTATGCCAGTTCCTATCAACAAAGTAGGAAAATTTTGTGAGGACGATCAAGGAAATGCTACCCTTCCATTAGAAGTGCGAAAAGTAGCTTCAACTGCAATACTTGATAGTGGTGCAGGGGTGGGCATTGTGACAAGGTCCATTTGGGAAAAGTGGGACAAACCAGCTATTAGGAGTACCAGGATGCGCTTGCAGCTAGTAGATGGAAGCTTAGAACATCCCCTCGGGCTGCTTGAGAACATATTGGTCACCACATGTGGGATTGAATATGAGCACACCTTTGTAGTAGTGGATTTTGAAAAACATCCAAACTATGAAGTGATATTGGGTAGACCATTCATGCGACAATTTCAAATGATTCAAGATTGGGGATACAATTATTTGTACCTCCGACATGATTCTGTTATCACAAGGGTCAACCTAAGGAATCACTCATATCGTGATGTAACAAGGTCTCCAATAGATGAGTTTGATTCTGCTTCATCTGAGGGCTCAAGAGTTACATTGTCAGACGGGCGAGAAGATCTATGGATGTGTGGAGCCTCATGTAGGGATTTCAACACTGAGAGACTTAAGGGTAATCGAAGTGTATCAGATGAGGCATACATTCCACAACCTTTCCCTGAGCATTTAATTGATCCACTAGAATGGGGTCATGTCCTTGCAACATTATCAACATGTGCTTTACCTAAGCCAATTCAATTTTGTGACTCATATGGATATGACATTATTCCTATACGAATGGTACAACCACGTGACCTTCTAGATGATTTGTACTATAGGAATGCATCCACAACAGCACTGCATGTAGAGGAAGTCTCAATGGAGGATTTAACACTTGAATCTGCTCTAATGATGCTGATAAGGAAGATGGATGGGACTCTAATTTTGATAAGGATGTGATAATCCCCGAGGAAGAGTTAGGAAAGGCACGCCTACTCTTGAGAGGAAGGGAGGTTCAAGTAGAGATCCCTCGAAGCCGACCTAAACGTAAATGCTGTAAGAGCCATAAAAGAATCCGTAAACAAGATGAGAGGGAACAACGTGAGAGACTACAAAAAGAAAAGGAGGAGTCTAAGAGTGAACACTCTCGACCACCACCTCACTTCTCAGGAAAGAACGGATATCTATACTATGTGCAAGCACAAGATAGTATCAAAGACCAAGTAAAATGATCAGATGGATTCCAAGCAGGAGAAAAGCTAAAAACTGTTAGCAAAAATCGTAAAAAAATGAAGAAACAAAAACCAAAACTCAAGTCTAAAACCGATTCAAAAGAGAGTGTCGGAAGTGCAAAGACAACGGTTGAACAAAAAAATCCGATGCAAAATGGCAAAGGAGAGCTCAAAACCACATGGTCTTCAATGAGTGACGACTCAAGTGGACAAGAACAAGGTCTCAATGTTCCCCCCAACTTCACACAGTACACTCTTCAAGATCGAAAGATTGTTCTTCAATAGTCCATGCGACAAAAACCAAGCGTGCCAGGGGTTTCATATGATGGTCCAGAAGATGCAAAAAAGATTGATATTGCTAAGCCAGGAGAAGAGCCTCGCTATGTGTGGATTGCCATAGACTTGTCCTTAGATGAGAAGAAGTTATTAATTCAAACAATAAAGGAGTATCGCGATGTTTTTGCTTGGAGTTATAAAGACCTCAAAGGAGTTGATCCAAGCATATGTCAGCATACAATTCCATTGCGAGAGGATGCAAAGCCTTCCAAGCAATGTCCTTATACTTACAATGAGAATTTTGCACGGAAGATAAAGGAAGAAATAGACAAGCTCTTAGAGGCAGAATTTATCTATGAGATTGAACACACTGAATGGGTCTCCCCTATTGTAGTGGTGCCCAAGAAAAATGGAAAACTTCGAGTATGTGTAAACCTCAAAAAGGTAAATGCAGCTACTGTGCGTGATCATTACCCACTTCCAATCACGGATCATGTTCTGGAATGAGTTGCAGGGAAAAAGGCATATAGTTTCTTGGATGGATTCTAAGGTTACAATCAAGTGTCAATTGATCCAAAGGATCAACACAAGACAGCCTTTGCTACTGAAGATGGCATCTTTGCCTATCGTGTTATGCCATTTGGTCTAACAAATGCACCAGCAACCTTTCAGCGGTTAATGAGTCATGTATTCAAGGAGTACCTTAGGCAATTTCTTGAGATCTTCATGGATGATTTATGTGTTCACGCACAAGAGCGTGATGATCATATAGAACACCTCAGACTTGTGTTTCAAAAGTGTCAACTTTATCGTATATGCTTGAATCCTGACAAGTGTAAATTCATGGTAAGACAAGGGAAAATCTTGGGCCATATTGTTTCTCGCAATGGGATTTCAACAGATATGGATAAAATTGATGTCATTGTCTCATTACCTCGGCCTATCAACCCTAAAGGGGTACAAACATTCATGGGACATTGTGGCTATTATCGTAGATTCATCTACATGTACGCCGTCCTAGCCAGACCATTATATGCTCTTCTTGTAAAGTTTAATTGGACTGATGAGTGTGAGGAATCCTTTGAAAAGTTGAAGCAAGCATTAGTGACTGCACCCATCTTACGGGCACCAGATTGGAACCAAATCTTTCATGTCCATATTGATGCTTCAAACTTTGCAATTGGATGTATTTTGGCTCAATCGGGAGAACATAATAAGGATTTCCCAATCTCATATGCTAGTCGACAGTTGAACAATGCTGAGAAGAATTATACCACAACAGAAAGAGAAGGTTTGTCCATGATATATGCAGTGAAAAAGTTTTGCCATTACCTTTTGGCAAACAAATTCATATTTTTTGTGGACCATCAAGCACTGTTATATTTGGTGAATAAGCCTTGTGCAACTGGAAGGATTGTGAGGTGGTTTATCATCCTTCTTGAGTTTGATTTTGAAGTGGCAGTTCGAAAAGGAACAACTCATCTTAGAGCAGATCATTTGTCTCGAATCACCTCTGGCGAAGCTCTTGTGGGTGTGGATGATGATATGTTAGATTCAACACTTTTCCTTGTAGAGACAGCTCCTAGATGGTCTGAATCCATCTTAGAAATTTTGACAAGTGGGCAGATACAACTAGCGGGTCTTAATGTGGACCTATGGTGACCATTCAAGTTAATCTCAGGGAGATTATATCGTCAGGGTAATGATGGAGTGTTGCGACTTATACCTAACCCTGATCAATATGAGGAGATCTTGGAATGGGCACATGCAGGTATCGGTGGAATCCATGCATCAGCTACTACTTGTGTGCGAAGTATATTTCAGGATGGGCAATGGTGGCCTACCATGCATGCGGATGCTGAAAAATTTGTTCGTAACTGTGCTTCATGTCAAATTCATCAGCCAATTCATAATGTCACATTATTCCAAATTTCAACTACACCAAGTTGGAGTAAGTATATTGTGGACTATCTTCAGCATGGTCAGACTGATCAAAAAATTCCTAAACATCGAAAGCATGCTATTAAAGTTGAAGCGGCAAACTATATGCTGATAGAGAGCCAACTCTACAAGAGGGGCAAGGATGGCAACTTACGCATGTGTGTATGTGAAGTTGACTATTTGAAAATCTTGACTCATGCACATGCAGGTGTTGGGGGTGGACACTTTTCGGGCAATACCACAGCTAAGTGGATTAGGTGGTCTGGGCTTTGGTGGCCAACCTTACAAATGGATGCCGAAGAATATGTGAAACGTTGTGACGATTGTCAAAGGACCAAACCTCCCATCACAAAGGACAATATGCCATTGCGGCCTATGTTAAGCACACGTGCTTTTGCAAAATGGGGTATTTATTTTGTCGGTCCCATTAAACCTCCAGCTCGTCACACGCATGCAGAATATATTATAGTCGCAACCGACTATTTGACCAAGTGGGTAGAGGCAAAGGCTACAGTCAAAAATGATGCCAGAACCACAGCCAAGTTCCTGTATGAGTACGTGTTTACACGCTATGGCTTACCAATTGAGATCGTTAGTGATCAAGGTGTGCACTTTGTGAATGAGGTCATAGAGTTTTTGCTTCAAGAATTTATGGTAATTCACAACCGTTCTGCACCCTATCATCCCCAGACCAATGGACAAGCTGAGAGTACTAACAAGATTCTCTGCACAGCACTAACAAAGATTGTTGAGGGACATAGGACTGATTGGGAGCAAAAGTTGCACTCAGTTCTTTGGGCATATGGGACAGCCTATAAAACATCTGTGGGCACAACCCCATTTGAGCTTGCTTTTGGGCTAGATGCAATTCTTCCCATTGAATTTCTTGTACCTACTCTACGAGTTGCTCATGAACTTTCACAACGCATTGATGAATTGGAAAAGCTTGATGAGACCCGCTTATTGGCAGTAATGGGGATGTATGCTGAGAAGAGGAGACAAAAGCAATGGTATGATAGAAATGTAACAACTGGTCGATTCAAAAAAGGGGACCTAGTGCTCTTGTACACACTTAAGAATCATAAACGAAAGCTCAAGAAACGTGGCCTAGGACCGTTTGTGATTAATGAGCTTACTCCAAGTGGGGCAGTGCGTTTAGAGACACTAGAAGGTGAGCAAATGCCTAACTTCATTAATGGAAGTCGTCTCAAGAAATACAATGAACCATTAATTGAAGCCATGCTTCAACAAATGCATGCTGCACAAACACGGAAAGAAGCACTTGACCTACTTAAACGTCAGGCTCAAGAGGAGGCTAAAGCTAGAGTCGTAAAAGCCAAGGAGCGTCGCAAAGCTTCTATGTTGGCCCTACAGTTGGCTAGTGATGAACCATATGTCGATCCTTTCAATATTCAAGTGTGCCTTCATCTTCATGAGACTACCTACTTTGTCTCTGCCTTAATTGACTCTGGTGCAGATTATAATGTTCTCTCGTTTGACACATGGATAGCCTTGGGTCAACCAACACTTGTACACATTCCTGTTGACCTACGAAGCTTCTCAGGTGAAGATGATCCTATAGAGGAAAAATGTGTCATTATGATGTCCATTCAGGATCACCAGATGTTAGTGCCCTTTTATGTGGCAAGTAAGTCCAAGGCAGTAGTAGAGGCTGTTCTCGGTCGATCATGGTTAAGTGCTACCAATTGCTCATTAGATTGGAAGAATAGACAATACAAGTTGCAAATTGATTCTGATTGCATCTTGGGATCTGCTACTCCACGAGCTTTATCATGTCAAAAGGGTGGTGTTTCTACCCTACACAACCCACTTTCAAAATCTGCTCTTGAAGCTCCAACACAAATGATGTGGATAATTGATGAGTACTCAAGTGAGGGCCATGGCTGGCATGTTCCAACTACTTTATCACTGCTCAAAGAAGGCCAGGCAAGAAGGAATTATCAATTTGGCTACCCAAAGATACGTACAAACTGGTACCATCTAGCCTAGTTGCTAAGCCTACTAAAAAGCACATCTTTTCCAAGCCTAAACCTCAGATTGTTACTCGTTGGGTCCCAAAGCATGTTCTTAAAGCACAAGGCTACTATGAGGGTGCAACAGCAATTTGGCTTCCAAAATGCCATGGTTTGCTAGGGGTAAAAGAGTGTATCAGAAAGATTCCAAAAGCCACCCTTGGTTTTCCATATCAGTGGGTGCAAAAGAAATCAACACAACCTCTTCAAGATAGGATAGGTGGCTGTGATAGCACCTACAAATCTACTTGTGTTGATCTTCCTAAAATATGTATTGAAACACAAGTTGTCCCAATTTCTCCTTGTTACACAATTCCACCATCAACTTGTGTACCTAAGACAAGTCCAAATGAGTCTCATTTGAGCATAGATTCTAGCACTTCAATGCCTAAATCCTCTTATCTTGCTCAAATTCCAAGATAATTGCTAAAATTCCCACCTAAGAAGGACATACCCAAAACCAAAGATAAGGCATTAACACTACAATTGAAGCTCTTTGGTAGATCAGTGTTTGCATAATGTGGTTCCTTATGCCATTAGAAGATGTGTTCTTTTTAAGATAATCTTGTTTTTGATTGGAATTGTAATGATGGATATGAGTGTTTCTAAATTTCATTGTTCTACGTCCAGATAATTCCTGATGGATATTTGGCGAGATACATGTCCACCATGCATTGACCCTGATAGTACTCGACCTGATCATCGCGGGAGTTATAGTGCTCCTCCGTTTCAAACTCATTCTAGGTACTTCTATGCTCCCTTAGGTGAAAATTGCTGTGGGCATCACTTTGTCACGTTATTCTATCAACAGCATCACCCATTTCCACATTGTCAAGAGTGTGCACGACTCGTATTAGGAGAAGCTTCACACATTTGTTGGATATGCCGCTCTTACTTTAGAAGATATGGCACGCGCTTAATGAAACAAATTGTGGGAATTACACCCCAATGCCATAATCTTCTTAATGTGAGAATACCAGAGAGAGGACCAAATCAACGTAGGTTACCTGAGGAGGTTCAAGCACAACAATGGAGGGATACATGCTTAAATGACTTGCAACCACCGATCTTGCAAGCCCTCCTTCCCCAAGCCTCAACATGTCAATATTGGATCAATATGAGTACCTATATTGCGCAGTTCCAAAATCGAAATTGTTTGCTTAACCTTCCCATAGAACCAATGCCATATTTTAGCGAGGAAGCACTCCTTCCTCTACCACCTTCTCCAGAGGCAGGTTTTTGTGAAGGGTTGTCCATGCATCCTGAGGAAATTGATACCATCTTTCCAGCAGAAGTGGACACGGATCCACCACCAGCGCAAGGGTAAGCTCAGCGAATCCACAATAAGATCAACAAGCCAGGGCACTTTTCTCCCACTGGGTTTTTCCCCTCGGCTATATTTGGTGATTGGCACCAATGACAAATTTTATTCCTTTCTTTTCTTTTCTTGTTTGTTAATAAAAAATTTACAGAGATCTCAGCTAAACAAGAGCATCAACCACGCCCCAATAGTCCACCTACAGTGCACACAAATTAGGAAGGGGGAGACATGCAACACCTACAAAGAGCAAAGGGAAGCAATCTGCACAACATCAGCAATGCATCAATGCAAACGAACAACATCAACGAGCACTACAACAGGTGTATTCAAATCATAATCTTTTGTTTTTTATGTGCTTTTAACTTTTGGATACATTGTTTGCATGTTCACACACAGTTGGCTGGTTTAAGTTTTAGATTAGTTGTTAAAATGTGGTGAGTGATTTCTAGCACTTAGAGGACTCAGTAGAAGGTAATTCTATTTGAAGACAGTGTAGGATATATACCAATGGAGTATGCCAAGTTCTTATGCTCTCAAGGTATATTAGTTATCCCTAGTGGTAGCTACCTCTTAGGTTTGAGCTAGGTGCTAGGATTAATAAAAAATTTATGAAAATATACCCTAAATAAATATATAAAGTGAATCGAGACATGACGTGTCTATAGCCATGCAGAATGCTTGGTAGGACCTGGGGTGTCTTAGCACCTTGGGGCCGATGCCTCGGTTTCCATGGGGTGAACACTGACGTCTAAAAGCTTCAAAAAAAGACCTTCAAGGAATCTATCGCCTTGATAGATGTTGGTAGGACTCTGGGGTACATTATGGGCCCTCGAGACCGATGCCCTCATCTTCATGGGGTACTCCTTATGTCATAAAAGAAAGAAAAGGGTCTGTCGCCCTTGAGATACTTAGCGGCCTTTAGATTCTCTTGGCGGAGGTCTCTTGGCCATTGCTTGGGTCTCATTGGGATGGAACCTTAATCTTTATCATCCTCTACACACATCAAAACATTTAAAAAAAATTAATTAAAAAAATAATAAAAAAAATAAAAAGAGGTCCAATCACCATTGCTCATATTTAGGAGTAGGTTTGCCACTTAGGAATAACTTAAATACTTGTAGGACATTGAGACTGCGGTCATAACCTGTGGTGTGCAAGCACACTTGCCTTTGCATAGCACTATCTACCACTTAGTCTCACTTTGACTAGTCTTTACTCACCTATTTTAGTACTCTTTAAAAACTCTAATCAGCCTTTCACTTGTATGCTCACGTGTGAAATTGTCATTGCTGTTTTTTCTTTCTTTCCTTTCCTTTTCTTTTTTTCAATAAAAGGCTTTACTTGTATCCATTGTTTTTTGCAGCTCTTGCTTCTACCGCGCTCGAGGACGTGCGCAAAATAGGAAGGGGGGAGTGTTGCATGACGAGTGAAGATCAATGCAAGGATGCAACAAAAAGATACTTAGGGCTCTTGTAAAGAGTTCCAAGTTGTAGATGAATGTGGGAGTGGGCTTGACAATAATCCCACATGGGAACTTTTGGGAGTTTTAGAGTTTTTGTATAAAAAGTGGCTCATTTGAGAGCTTAGGGATACATTGGGCAAACTCATGTTTGAGCTCTCTTGAGACTAGCTCTCCCTCTTCTTCCATAGAGGTGCAAGCTCTTCTCTCTCCCCATCTACATTGTTGTAAGTTCTATGTTTGTTAATTCAATGCAATGAGTTGATAATTGTCTGTCTTCTCATGTCAATTCTCTAGTGTGCATGTTTCTTATTGATAGCTTCAAGGTTTGTGTGCATGCTAGGGAAATGAGTATTTGAGAATGAAGAATGCTTTGATCTTGTGCATGCAATAGCTAAGCTTTCTTCTTGTTTGGATGCATGGATGAGTAGAATGTGGAGTTGAGTGAGCAATAGCAAGATTGAGCTTGTGTGTATGTTAAGTCTATGTCAATAGTAGTAGTATTCCTAGCATTCTCTCCATCAAATGGATAAGCTTTTGTGCACGGGTACGGGTTGAATCCCTAGCTCCGAAAGGGATGCAAATCCCATTGGATTGAGCTAAGTGTGGATCATACTACTCTTGCTACAAGTGAGAGAGTTTTCCGTCTCTCCAGCAACCAACCTAGCTATCCTCCACTTGTGAGAAAATTGATGTGCAACCAACCTAGCTTTGTATTTTTCAAGTGATCCATCAGCCTTATACTTAGCTTTCTAAACCTGTTTGGTACTAATTACCTTTCTTTTTGGTGGTCGGTCAACTAGCTCTCCTAGGTGTTATTTTTTATGATGTTATCATACTCATATTGCATCATGGCTTTCCATTTGGTGGATGCGCTAAGGCTTCGTCCAAGGTGGCTTTCTCCTTCACTATTCCCACTATCTCAACCCCCAAGGCCATGTTGACAATGAGATTATATGCTCTTTTATGTTCCTCTATTCTTCTTGATTCGTGTGGTCTATCTGTGTGCTAAAGATTTTGGCATCTCACGTACTAGGTTACTCTCATCCAAAGAGCTACTGTGCCCACTTTGTAAGTGGCTTTCCTTGTGTAGCAACAGTAGGCTAGTGTGATGTGTAAGAGTCTTCATCCTCTCAAAACTTCTTCTCCTTAAGAGGAAATCTAGCCGGTGGGTGGTGGTGGATTATTTCTTCGGCTGATGATAGAGTGGATGGACCATCTCCTCCACACACTGAGTGTGACTGCTTCACAAACATGTAAGATTCCTCCCTCTAGCTTTTGAGATGTAAAGGTGTAAGAACCTCCCCTTCAGTCTTTGTAATCATCCCCTAATTCTGAATGCAAGAAAATATTATTTTACCCTATTTTGGTCTAGAGAGAGAAAATATTCTAGAGAGAGATAATATAGTTTTGAAATATTTTCGGATAAGAATTTTCTCCCAGTCAATAGGAAGAGATCCCCTAAAACAGAATCTTAAAAAGAGGTTTCCAATGTGCATTAGAGATTAATTGAATATGTGAATTGGACATCTTGGCCTAAAAGTATAAAATTTCAGGAAAATTCTTATTAAGGTCCAAAGAGCGTCAAGAAGAGCCAATACGGTTAATCCAAGTGTTGGGATGAGAAAAAGGCAAAGAATATAAGAAAATCTCCCAAAAATGAGTAAATTCTCACATAAGATGAAGAGTTGACTAGTACAGGGTTTATTAGTAAAAAAATGGGATTTTTTAGTAAAACAATGAAATTTTTGACACCTCAAAATGGGGAGAAGGGCTCATGAAGGAGGCACCTAGAAATCACATCAAGAGGGTATTTTCTAATTCAAAAAGTGAGATATTTCATCTCTTCTCTCTCCTCCTTCAATTCAAACCAAATCAAAAAAATGAGCCAAACTAGTCTAAACTTGTCCAAAATGGATCAAACAATGAGATGGGATTTTTTAGTAAAACAATGAAATTTTTGACACCTCAAAATGGGGAGAAGGGCTCATGAAGGAGGCACCTAGAAATCACATCAAGAGGGTATTTTCTAATTCAAAAAGTGAGATATTTCATCTCTTCTCTCTCCTCCTTCAATTCAAACCAAATCAAAAAAATGAGCCAAACTAGTCTAAACTTGTCCAAAATGGATCAAACAGGAGATGGAAGCCTCTAGATTCTAGTTGGACTTCGTTGGTGGCCTCCCTCACCTATAAATAGACCCCCATTCCTTTGTATTTTCATATTGGAGTAACTATATGCTAGTGTAATTTCAGTTTATTATATTTCTATTATTGTGAAGCTTTGGACCTTCATTAATCCTCTTCTTCTCTTGGAGATTACCCTCTTTTACTTGGTGGCCAAGTTTCTTTTTTGAGGGCTTTACATTTCCCTAAAGAATCAAGCAAACAAAGGGTAAGCCTAAATCAACGATGTTTTCCTCTCTTTTTCAATGGTAATCTCTTCCCAACCTCCCTCATGCTTGGGAAGCATTTTATTTTGTGGTTTTTCTCTTAAAACCATGCTTTTCTTGATTATGATGAATTAATGTTCATGTTTAAGCGTTGGTTTATGCATAAACTAGCTTTTATATTAAAAGTGGAATTTTTAGCACTATCATTTCATAGTAAATGCGGGGAAACTATAGCAAAATTTTATCAATAAAAAATGAAGGTTTTTGCATAAATTAAAATTTATGCTAAAAGTGAACTTTTGAGTATTCTCATTTCATAGTAAATATGGGGAAACTATAGCAAAATTTTATCATTAGAAAATGAAGGATTTGCATTAACAAATTTTTATATTAAAAGTGAACTTTTGGGCATTTTCATTTCATAGAAAGTGCAGGAAAACTATGGCAAAAATTTTATTATTAAAAAATGAATTTTATGCATAATTAATTTTTAAGGTAAAAGTGGAATTTTAAGCATTCTCATTTCATAGAAAATATGGGAAAATTATGTAAAAATCCTTATTATTGGAAAATGGAATTTAGGCATAGATAACTTTTATATCAAAAGTGGAATTTTGAGTATTATTATTTCTTAGAAAATGTGGAGAAGCTATGGAAAAATTTATATCTTTAGAGAATGAATTTATGCATAATAAATTTTATGCTAAAAGTGGAGTTTTGAGCATTATTCATTTGCCTAAAAAATAAAGAAGGTTATGCATAAATTTTCTAGATGAATTATGAAAATGATTATAAATATCATTCACTTAGATAAGAATGGATGTGAAATGATTATAAATATAATTCACTTAGATAAGAATGGATGTGAAATGATGTGAATGGATGTGAAATGATGTGAAATGATGTGAATGGATGTGAAATGATGTGAATAGATGTGGATTGATGTGGGAATGATATGATTAGATGTGGATTGATGTGGGAAGATGTGGATTGATGTGGGAATGATTTAATTAGATGTGGATTGATGTGGGAAGATGTGAATAGAAGTGGGAATGATGTGATTAGATGTGGATTGATGTGGAAAGATGTGAATAGATGTCGATTGATGTGGGAATGATGTGATTAGATGTGGATTGATGTGGATAGATGTGGATTGATGTGGGAATGATGTGATTAGATGTGGATTGATGTGGGATGATGTGATTAGATGTGAATTGATGTGAGATGATGTGATTGGATGTGAGTCGATGTGGGAATGATGTGATTGGATGTGAATTGATGTCAGATGATGTGAGTTGATGTGGGAATGACGTGATTGGATGTGAATTGATGTGAGATGATGTGATTGGATGGTGAGTTGATGTGGGAGTATGTGATTGGATGTAAATTGATGTGGGATAATGAGAAATGATATGGAATGATGAGAAAATGAAGTGGAATGGTAAGAAATGATGAGGAATGATGTGAAAGGATGTGAGATGATGTGAGTTGATGTGGGAATGATGTAATTGGATGTGAATTGATGTGAGATGATGTGATTGGATGGTGAGTTGATGTGGGAGTGATGTGATTGGATGTAAATTGATGTGGGATAATGAGTGAGAAATGATATGGAATGATGAGAAATGAAGTGGAATGGTAAGAAATGATGAGGAATGATGTGAATTGATGTGAGATGATGTGAATTGATGTGGGAATGATGTGATTGGATGTGAATTGATGTGAGATGATGTGATTGGATGGTGAGTTGATGTGGGAGTGATGTGATTGGATGTAAATTGATGTGGGATAATGAGAAATGATATGGAATGATGAGAAATGAAGTGGAATGGTAAGAAATGATGAGGAATGATGTGAAAGGATGTGTAATGAGGAGGAAAGATAGGATTTATGTTTGGAACTCTATTTTGTATGTGAAAACTATTTTTTAAAAGATTGTTTATGTCAAGAATGCTGGGGGAAGCATTTTGACTATCTTGTAGAATGAGGTCATAGTGGGGACCTAAGTGAAATGTTGCAAAACAGCTGATAGAGAGTCAAAGAAGGACGTCTCGCATGTGGCAAGATCGGTCGAGGTCTTGACCAGCCTCGGTTCGGTTAAAATGGTGAGCTTCTGGTACGATGGATGAGGGACCAAGGAAGCGGCCTATGAGAGTGAAGCGCTAGGTGACCTGTGAAAGAACCTAGAGGGTGCTGACCATACGGTGCTCGCTCTCGGGTCGCCCAGAATACCCATGCGCACGACGAGGAAGAAAAATGAGTTGGAGTTGTTTTCTAAACACAAGCATGGATCTGGTTGATTGGCCTTGCTGGTCTTCAACAGATGAGTTCATGGCTCTTTTACATGGAGCTTGTTAGTTGATCTTGCTGATCGCCAGCTGAGAGTCCATATGGTTTTTATGTGATTAAACTCCTAGGTACTATGGGCTAGGAACTATTGAAAAGGTCCCTGAGTGAGCAGGTGGTCAGCATTCTGGTTTGTCGATGATGCCATAGGTACGCTTAGGAAGGAATGACTGAAATTGGATTTTATGGCTGGAAAGTGGAAAAGTTAGAAATTGGATTTGGAAATGGAATACTGAGGCTTAGGATGGAAACACTGTGGTTTTATTACAAATCTGTTTTGGAAATAGTTGAATAAAAAAAAGGCAATTTCATATTGGGTGTGTAAGTGGTCTATCTATTTAATTTTTGCATGAGAGCCGGCTAGGGGGCCTGGGAATGCTTTTCCCTTGTACCCGAGACAAAACATAATCGAATTTTCATAATGGATCCTATCAATACAGTTGTTGGACGGTTGGCTAACCCATGGGACTGGATGGGGTTAGGTTGGACTGATGGATTCCTATGATAAATTTCAATTTTGTTAAAGTTACAATAGTTGAAGTAAGTCCCAGGATAATCCTTGTTCTATGGAAAAAGAATCGACGGCTGTGTCTCTTTTGATGGGGAAAAAAGCGTTGGTCTTTATGAACTAAGTGCAAGTTCCTCCTTTGATTTGGCCATGTGATCCGCGGGATCGATCGGAATACAAAGGATAGTTAAGGTTGTTGTACGTTAGAAGATTCTTCTTGGAGGAATCACCTATGCTTTCTAGGTGAGGGAAGTTTTTTCGGGTTTGGTTTTGGAAGAGCCGCTAGATTAGTCTCTTGTCTGGACATTCGTGGGCGAGGCCCCGAGTGGAAACTCTGCCCTACGTGCAAGGTTGCTACTGCCGTTACCAGCACTCCAAAGTTCAATGCACAGAGGGGGCAGGGATCCCACAGCTGGTATCAGAGCGATTTGGTTGAAGTTGATCAACCAAGAAGCAAGAATCTCAAAAATTTATGAGTTACCAGTGAAAGATTGTAATTGTGTGTTAAAACTGGTACTACAAAACTGATATTCAGACTGGGAATTCATAAATTGGAAATTGGGCTTTTAGATGAAAGTACCACAATCATGTGGAATCCCCAACTTGCTTGAGGCCTAGATATGATGACATTTACCTTATAACACCAAGAACCGTGACCACCTATATATACCGTGAGTATAAGTGCAACTCTATACTGACAATATGTCGAGTGAATTTAAGACCTTGAAGTTATAAGCAAAAATGCTATCCTAGATGATGAATTTGAATGCTGGTTGATATGATTTTAGAATTTTGGTTGAGAATTGATTTGGATTTTGATTGAAAGATGATGATTTCTGAATTCGGGATGATGAACTGAATAAGTCATGATGATCACATGAATGGAGAGAATTCCAGTAATGATGTTGGTAGCTGAGAAGAGGATCAAGTCTTTCAGTAGATCACTATGAGATTAGTGGATTGTGCTGACAGATTGTTTGCAGCAACAGCTTGACCTTTGGTCCAGTGGACCCAAATGTGGAATAACAGATTGAGAACCTGTATAACTGAAATTCTTGTGGGGAATGTTCAGATGAAATTACTGGTATGATAGACCATTATTGTGTTAAAGATATGAATGAACTATTTTCTGATAGAGTTCTGTATGTTTCTTCTTATAGAAGGAATCTTTATCCCAGGATTCTGAGAGGGTTGACCAAAATTTAAGGAACCCCATAATCACTTGGATCCTTTCAGATTGAAGTGATCTTTTCACCTGAGTGTCTTGGTTAAGTTAGAAAAAGGGACTTAACAGGGAATTTTCGTACTGATAGGATCATGGATCAAGGTCGTTGTGGTAGAAATGTTAGCTCCCGATATGCGATGAGGAAGAGCTCGACCCATATGTTCACAAAGCTCTTCATAGATCTCAGCCTGGACCTTTCAAAGGTGAAGGGGAGCGCTTGGGAGAAACAGTAGAGAAGTGGATCAAAGCTATGGAAGAATACTTCGATGTCACTGGTTACAATGAAAGAAGTAAGGTGGCTCTTGCCAGGTTGAAGATCGTAGAAACAGCTAGAGTAGCATGGAGGAACCACTGTGAGACAAACTACTTGGATCAGAACACCGAGACGTGGGATGATCTCAAAGCATACCTCAAAAAGAGATTCTATCCTCTAGGCTTCTTGGAGACAAAGATGAACGAGTTCCTGGAGCTAACCTAGGGAAGCCAACTATGGAGGAATATCACCAGGCATTCTCTCTCCTCCTTAAATACTCGCCCACTGCTGGATGAAGAACAGCTGATGGCCATGTTTATTCACGGAATGAACGAACCCTCGGATACTTTGGTGAAGAATGCTAAGCCAGTTTCTATGGCTGAAGCAGTGTGGATGGCGAAGGATTTCGCCAAGGCCTTTGTTGTCAAGGTCCCGTAAGCCAACACCATTGTCTTTCAAAAGATTCCTAACCCCTGAAGATGATTCCAACTTTCCACCTCCTTTGATTGGGAAAAAAGCGTTGGTCTCTATGAACCAAGTGCAATCTCCTCCTTTGATTCGGCCATGTGACTCGCGGGGTCGGTCGGAATACAAAGGATAGTTAAGGCAGTTGACTATGCTAGAAGATTTTTCCTGGAGGAATCGCCTATGCTTTCTGGGCAAGGAAATTTTTTTCCGAGTTTGGTTTTGGAAGAGCTACCGGATTAGTCTCTTGTACAGACATTCGTGGGTGAGGCCCGAGTGGGAAACTCTGCCCCGTGTGCAAGGTTGCTACTTCTGCTGCTAGCACTCCAAAGTTTGATGTGTAGAGGGGACAGGGGTCCCACAAAACACCACATCCCGGCTGGTGATTATCTTCTTCACCTTTGGATGATAGAGTCGATAAGCCTTTGACTCTTGATTGTATCCAAGAAAGATACACATCTTGATTTTGGTTTTAGGCTTCTTCCTAGATACATCTGGTATATGCACATAACATTCATAACCAAGTGTTCAGAAATGAGACATTGAAGGTTCTTTTTCCAGAGTAGCCTCTTGCGATGGTGTGATACCCTTGAGTGACTTTGGGTAGCTTGAATTGAGGATGTAAACTATTGTTCTTAATGCTTCAGCCTAGAAAGTGTCTTGTAATCCTTTCCCTTTTATCATGCATCGAGCCATCTCCATAATAGTCCATCGATTTACGACATTCTACAACACTATTTGCTGAGGTGTGTGAGAAGGAGTTGGCACTTGATGCCATTCTTCTTGTAGTGTAGCTATCAAATTTTGTTGAAAGGAATTCTCCTCCTTGATTTGTATGGAACTTTTTCACCTTCTTTTTTGTCTTATTCTCCATAAGCTTATACCACTATTTGAACTTTCCAAAAGCTTTAGCCTTATCCCAAAGGAAATAAACCCTCATCTTCCAAAAGCTTCAGCCTTATCCTAAAGGAAATAAACCCACATCTTCTTACTATAATCATTGACTAACAACATAAAGTAAGAAGATCCTCCCAATGTAGTAGACATCTTACCACCATGGAGATCAGCCATGTACTAGCTCTAGAGGAGTCTTTGCCCTATAACTACTTTCTTGTAGAAATGCCTTGTGTTGTTGCTTGCCCATCATGCAAGCCTCACATGGTTCCTATAATTTTGAAAATATAGGCTAAGTAGCTACCATTCCGTTTTCTGTATCTCCTTCAGTACTGCAAATTTGATGTGACCAAATTGCTTGTCCCAAAGCCTATTAGTCTCTTATCTATCGTTGTAAGGGAATCCAAATTGTTGCGACTTACTCCTTTGTCAACTAACTTGCCAATAGCATCTAGAAATTCTACTTCAAGTACTTCAAGTGCACGATCTATCATTGCAGTGCACATACAGTAGCAGATTCCTCTTGATTTAAGGTACATAGAGCATGTCTAACAACTTCGTCTCTTCACATGTTAGCTGCCACAACAGAGATTGTTCCAAAACCTTTGGCTGGACATTTAACATTATTCCCAACAACATTGATGGGTTCTTGTCAAGGCTTCTAAGAACTATACTAGTCCTTCTCAAGCAACATAGTACTAAATTCTTCAAATGATGGAGGTGGAACTCTAACCTGAGTGTTTAATGCCGTAACTAAGCCATCATACTTTTGAAGAATTTGGATACACCTCCGAACTAGTTCCTCACTATTCTTTGTAATCCCCATAGCATCCATTTGATCCCGCATATTTTTTTATCATCCATGTGATAAATGCTTCAATAGCTTCTCCTTCATAAAACTTTTCAAAGCGGAAAGGTGATTCTCTAAGTTTTGAATTCTAGTCTGATTCCAGGTCTCATACTAATTCTTCAATATGGTCCAAGCCTAGTCTTAGAAGCCTCACACAAACCCCTGCTATACAAGCTAAACTCCAACGTCTCTTCTTTTGAAAGGCAACCAAATGTAGTAACACTACTATTGCTAATAGGATGACACTACTGACTTTCTAGTTGGGATCCTTTTTATTGACAATGCACAAAAGCTCACATCTTTATACGATGCACAAAAGCCTTTATTATTTATGATGAAAGTCATGTTGTTTTTAATGATGTTATTCCTGTTGATTAGGCTCAACAAAGTTTATGTATCACATGCATTTTTGCATGTGCATGCATATATGTGGTGTAAAATATTTCTCTACCAATGTCATCATATAGAAATACTTTAATTAAATATTTGGTAGAGTGATCTCCAAGTTAATAATTTAAATTTGTGATTGATATTGTATTTGCATTTTGTAGAGATACATGCACATTTGGCAAGTGGGAGCGACTATTAGAAGATAGCGACGTATGTGTGGGCGAATGTGGGTGAGTGGGTATTACTTCACATGTGTGGGGCTCATGTCCCCGTACACCAGTTGGGTGATGGCGGTCAAGGCTTGCATGCATGGAGGGGACTTGGGTGCAGCAGACGGGAGATTATGTGGGGGCTGGGGGGACTTGGGGGTGGAGAGTTTTGAGGACATGAAATGGCTGCACGATCAGGATGATGATGAGAGGGAGCACAAGAGGGTATTTCTAGATTGGGTAACAAAGAAGCTCAACGTGCAGTCTCAACGGCTCAGATGAGAGATAGGAAGGTATGTATGAAATTCTCTCCTGACCTTGTTAGGAGTCAAGTGGGCCTCTTCTCCTTGGGCAGTGTGATCGTGTTCTATTTTGGGGGTAAGCCTCCCTCTAAAGTCGATACTGGTAAATGGCTGCAAGATGACATGTTTCATGATAGGGTGGTCTCTAAGGTCTTTTACTAGGAAAGGGGTTTTTCAAAATTTTGTTCACTAAAAGCTAAGCAGTCTATGAGCTTTTTGCAAGGGCGCCTCTATTCATGGGTCATAGACTAGTGCATGCAATGCCTTTTGATCCTCTTTTTGATGTAAACAAAATCCTGATAGAAGCCTACCCTGTTTGGGTTTAGATAGTAGAATTGACCCCTTGGCTAAGGCTTGTGTTCAGCGCGATCGCTAGCGCTATTGGTCCAGTTTTGTATTTGCAAAAAGATGATGTTGGAGGTCGTCAAGCCAATATTATCTGCATATCATAGAACACCATAGTGGAAAACCCCAAGACCTTAGAGGTAGACTTAGGAGAGAGATGGGTAAGTTGGAGAGCTAGACTTGAAATTTGGGCCATTCTCAGGTGCTTGCACTCCCACTCCACACGTCATGAGCACCATCTTGCTATCGCACGTGTGGAGGTGGCGGACTGTAACCACCAGAGAACCGTTGCCAAGAACAAGAAGTCTCAACTCAAAAGGGAAACTGATCACTACGGAGATAAGAGAGAGACAAACACTCAGACAGGATAGATGTATGAAGGGTGTAATTATTATATGCTCTCAACTGTAGTTGACAATCTGTGTTATGAAGGCTTGTTATAGAGATAACACTCAGGAAGTGATAACTTATGTTGAGGAATTGATCCGTAATAGTTTGCAATACCTCTGGAAAGTAATCAAGGGCAATGTTGCCATTCCATCATATCTTTGTGTTACACTATGCTATGTGTGGATTAAGTATTCTATGTCTCTGTTTTAATAAATGTGTTGTGTATCTGTGAGAGAGTGAGTGAGATATACAATGGAGAGTTGCGGAGTGAGAACTGTGAGAGTGTGAGTGAAGGCTTGCACAATAGAGTGGTGTTATGTGTGTCCCCATGACCACATGAGAGTTGGTGTTTGTATCTAGAAACTTTGGTAGGTGATTACACGTCTCCCACGGCATTGCCTGACTGATTTGTCACACCAGGCTGCTATCTTTCCATTCTGTTGGGAGGAAAATCCATAAGAAACATTCTGTGATCCTGTGAGAGAATGAGTGAGATATGCAATGGAGATTTGCGGAGTGAGAACTGTGAGAGTGTGAGTGAAGGCTTGCACAATAGACTGGTGTTCTGTGTGTCCCCATGGCCACATGAGAGTTGGTCTTCGTATCTAGAAACTCTGGCGGGTGACTACACGTCTCCCATGGCATTGCCTGACTGGTTTGTCACACCAGACTGCTATCTTGCCATTCCACTGAGAGGAAAATCAGCAAGAAACACCTGGCAATCTTGTTGGGGAATACAAACATTCTGCTAGGGGAAAAAAATTCCTATTGGGACAAACTTCCTACTTAGAATTGTGCTGAGGAAAACCCTTACAGTAACTCTACTGGACTGCTACTACAACTCCGCACGAGGAAACTTCTTGCGGAAGAAACTCTACAGCATCCTGGCTGGAATACTCTCACGTTGAGGAAATCAAAGCGTGGCCGGAAAATCTCAGCTGAGTAGCATTTTGTGCATTCACGCGAAGGGAAGTTGTGGGTCCACTTAAAACAAGTCTTCAGAGAAACCATCATATGGAAGGAACTTTCTGAAAAAGTCAGACGGAAAACTTTTTACCACACAACCTAACTAGAATCAAGCATGCTTTCTGCATGTTCATGAATTTAAGGATGGTGAAAAGTAATGCCTTTCAAGAGATCATCTAGGAAGCGCATAGTTGGGAGTGCCTCGCACTGTCACAATCAAGAAGTCAGTGTGCGAAAACTTCTACAATCTTGCACGAGCAAGAGGAAGTTTCAGAATTCAAGCACAATTTGGACGAAGAAAAGGAGTGCCGAGAGCAAGAAGCCGTGCACAGTCTAGGTTCGGAAAGCCCAAAAAGGGTAGAGAAACAAAACCAGAAAGAACAACCACAACAAAACCCCCAGAAAAGGTTAAAGGGAGCCATGGTGTCATTAGCCAAAAATTTTCCAATGTTCTTAGGGAGAGAAAGGGGAAGATGCATATCTTCATGTGAGGAGGTTTGAGCAATATTGGAAAGTATTTAAACCTTGGGAATGGGAAGGTATGGAAATAGAGGCCGTGGAAATTATTTAAGAAGAAGAGGCTAAGGACGAGTTGGTGGTTCAACAACCTTCACATGCTACTATTGTCAATAGCCTGGACACACCAAATCGGAATGTGCCATGAAGAAAAGCACGATGAAGAAAGACAAGCAGAATTGATGCAGCTCAAAGAAAATCCACCAAGGGCCAAATTGATGCAGGCAGATGACATACACATGGAGGTTCATGACATCTTGGCAGTCACAAAGGCTAAAGCTAATAATATGGTGTAGTAATAACTCCACTAGATAATCAAGACTCACCCAAAGCTTGCAAAAGAAGGCAGCTGTGGACTGGGAATATCAGCTACTAATAAGGAAATAGAGAGAAGGCAAGGTAAGCAAAAAGAGGATGGCTCACGACAAATCATTTTGTAGATCTTCTAGAAATAAGTGGAATGGCTTGAAGAAAGCTAGAAGAATGCCAACTGGTTGCAAACCAATGTAATGTCAATGTTGATGGATAGATAGGTCCAGCTCATGCAAGTGTTGGACTTATGTCTTGAGATTTAAGGCCAAGATCCTAATGGCAGGCATTGAAGGACTACGTAAGGAACTGAAGCACTTAGTAGAAGAAAAAACCCCGAAATGCAACAATATGCAAGCCAAAGAACCCCTAGCAACCCCGAGATGATGAAGTGGCCAAAGTCATAATTCAACTGAACAACGTATCAATGAGGCAATGGTGGTGGATGGAGGATCTGGAGTGAATGTCATCATTGAGGAAATCGCATTAGGATTGGGCCTCAAGTGGGGGTGGGGGCCCATTCCATTCAACATAAGAAATGCAGATAACAGGATGGTGGTACCTAAAAGAATCATAAAAAATATCCTAATTGTAAGATTCCTCCCTCCAGATTTTGAGGTGTAAAGGTGTAAGAACCTCCCCTTCTGTTCTTGAAATTATTCCCCTCTCTGAAATAGAAGAAACATCTTGTTTTACCCTGTTTTGGCCTAGAGAGAGAAAATATTTAGAGAGAGATGATCCAAAATTGAGATATCTTTGGATATAAAAATCCTCCTAGTGTCTAAGATAGATTCCCCTGAAACAAAAATTCAAAATGAACTTTCCAAGGTGCATTAGGAATTAATTAAAAATGTGTATAAGGGACCTTAGCCTAAGGGTCTACATTTTCAGAAATTTTTGGATTATGGTCCAATTAAGGTTCCAATGGGCCAATTAGATTAATACAAGTGGTGGGATGAGATAAATCCAAATAATAAAAGAAAATACCCAAAAATGAGTAAATGCTCACATAAGATGAAGAGTTGAGACTGAGTACAAATTATGAGATATTACTAAAAAAATGGGATATTTTAGAATAATGATGCATTTTTGACACCTTGGTAAGGAGAGGGGGACTCTTGAGGTAGGTGCCTTTTTCACATGTGTGGAAGGGTTTTTAATTCAAAAACATTGTGATATTTTTATCTCTCCTCTCTCTTGGATCAAACCAAGTCAAAAGGGGGCCAAACTGGTCCAAATCTTGTCCAAATTGAGTCAAACTGAACCTGGAAAATTCTAGAACCGAGTTGGACTTGGTTAGTGGCCTCCCTCACCTATAAATAGACCCTTAGTATTTTGTAAAAAAGTATTGAAGCTATACCATGCCAGTATTATATTAAAACAATCATATTTTCTATTATCCCTTAAATTTTCCTCTCTCTTGGGAGCTTGGAGCTCTCTCTCTCTCTCTCTCTCTCTCTCTCTCTCTCTCTCTACAACAACTCTTGGAGTTGCTCTTCTCCTCTTGGTGGACCAATTGATTGGTCGGGGGCTTCACTGCTAATAGAGAATCAAGCTAAACTTGGAGGTAAAATTAAATTTTATGGTTTTTTCCAATTTATCTCAATGACTTTCTTCTTCTCAACCCCTCTCAAGTTTGAGAAGCTTTCTAAATAATCGTTTTAATTCAAATCAAGCTTTCTCTTAAATTCTTAATGCTTAATTAAGAGAAAGTTAATCTTTATGCTTATTTGTAATGCTTTCTTTCTGTAAATCTCTCTCTCTAAAAAGAATAGCCATCCTTATGGCTAAATCCCTTGAAAAAGGATGCTTCTCAATGATAGTCTCTTAATTCAAAGCTAAACTCTAGGCTTGATAAGCTAAAGATTATTTATAAGTAGTTAAAAACTACTTTGATTGATTCTAAATAAGAAATAGATTATCCTATCAATTTGGAAAAAGAGAAATAATGGAATTAGCTTAATCTAGTGGAATAATCATAATTAAGTTTATGATTAGGTTAAAATTATGATTTAAATTCATAATTTGATTTTAAGCATAAAAGAGGAACTACTATCATGTTTCTATTACAAGTTTTTATTCTTTAGAAAAATTTGAGAATTATCAGTAATAGTAACAAAGCTATGGTAAAAATTTTAGAAAATAATGCATATCTTATTTTTATGCATAATGCTAAAAGAGGACTTCCTACCATATTCTAGGATTGGACGTCTAGGCAAAAAGAATGATTTTCATCATATTCATGAGAAATTTTTTTATAATTATGCTTAATTAATTGATTAAGAGAAAAGAGTAATTTTTGGTAGATTTATTTTTATGCAAAAAGAGAAATTTTCATGATATTTGAGAATCAAGTATTTAAATGGTAAAAGAGGAATTTTTGGTAAATTTATTTTTTATGCAAAAAGAGAAATTCCCATGATAATTGAGATCCAAGTAATTAAATGGAAAAAGAGGAATTTTTGGTAAATTTATTTTTATGCAAAAAGAGGAATTCCCATGATATTTTAGATCCAAGTAATTAAAGGAAAAAAGAGGAATTTTTGTTAAATTTATTTTATGTAAAAAGAGGGATTCCCATGATATTTGAGAATCAAGTATTTAAATGGTAAAAGAGGAATTTTTGGTAAATTTATTTTATGCAAAAAGAGAAATTCCCATAATAATTGAGATCCAATAAATTAAACGGTAAATAAGAAATTTTTGGCATAACTCAAATTATGAGTATTTATCAAAAGTGGAATTTTGAGCATGTGGGTAGATGTAAATGTGAATGAATGGATGGATGTGGATAAATGTGATGAGATGTGATGAGATATGGATAGATGTGGATGTGATGTAATGTGGATGGAATGAATGTGGATGGAATGAATGTGATGTGATATGGATGGAATGAATGTGATGTGATAAGGATAGATGTGGATGGAATGTATGTGATGTGGATGTGGATGCAATGAATGTGATGGATGTGAATGGGTGTGATGACATATGAATGAATGTGATGAGATGTGAGTGGATGTGATGAGATGTGAATGAGATGTGAATGGATGCGATGAGATGTGAATGGATGTGAATGTGATGTGATGAGATGTGAATAGATGCGATGAGATTTGAATGGATGTGAATGTGATGTGATGATATCTGAATGGATGTGATGTGATGTGAATTTGATATGATGAGATGTAAATGGATGTGAATATGATGTGATGAGACGTGAATGGATGAGATGTGATGTGAACGGATGTGATGTGATATGATGTGAATCGGGGTAGATGTGAATGGACGAGATTTGATGTGAATGGATGTGATGTGATGTGATGTGATGTGATGTGATGTGATGTGAACGGATGAGATTTGATGTGAATGGATGTGATGTGAATCGGAGTAGATGTGAATGGATGAGATGTGATGTGAATGGATGTGATGTGATGTGGATCGGGGTAGATGTGAACGGATGAGATGTGATGTGGATCGGGGTAGATATGAATGGATGAGATGTGATGTGGAAATGGGGTAGATGTGAATGGATGAGATGTGATGTGAATGGATGTGATGTGGAAATGGGTAGATGTGAATGGATGAGATGTGATGAGGATATGAATAGATGTAATTGGATGTGATGAGATGGATGTGAATGGATGAGATGTGATGAGAATAGATGTGATGAGGATTTGAATAGATGTAATTGGATGTGATGAGATGTGATGTGGATGAATGTGAAGACATGATTGGATGTGGAATAAGCAAAGTGAATTGATGTAGAAGAATGTGGAATAACGAGAAATGATGTGGAACAATGTGGAAAGATGAGAGTTCGTTTGAATCTGTATTTATGGCCTGTTTTTAAATGACTATTTTATGTCAAGAATGCTCGGGAAGCATTTTGACCATCTAATGAATGAGGCATGGAGACATGAGTGATAAAGTTGCAACAGCTGACGGAGAGACAACGGAGGACGTCTCGCGTGCAAGGTCGGCCGAGGTCTTGACCAGTCTCAGTTCAATTTAAATGGTGAGCTTCCGGTACGGTGGATGAGGGACCAAGGAAGCGGCCTATGAGTGAAGCGCTAGGTGACCTGCGAAGGAGCCTAGAGGGTGCTGACCATAGGATGCTCGGGCTCTGGGTCGCCGAAGATACCCAGGCGTGCATCGAGGAAGAAAACTGGAACAAGGAGTTAGAGTTGTTTTCTGAACTCGGGCATGGATCTGGTTGATTGGCCTTGCTGGTCCTCAACGGATGAGTCCATGGCTCTTTTGTATGGATTTGTTGGTTGATCTTACTGATCTTCAACAAAGAGTCCATCTGGATTTTCTTATGTGATTATATTCCCGGGTACTATGAGCTAGGAACTATTGAAAAGGCCCCTAAGTGAACAGGTGGTGAGCGTTCTGGTTGCCAATGATGCCATAGGTACACCGATGAAGGAATGATTAGAAATCAGAATTCAAGCTGGATATTTTGGAGGATTATGATCAGTGATATTATGGTTTCATTAAAAGATTGTTTTAAAGACAGTTGAATCTGTGAAAACAGGCAATTTCATATTGGGTGTGTAAGTGGTGTGACTATCTTGAAGTTTGCTTGAAGCACCGGCTAGGGGGCTTGGGAACTCTTTTCCCTGGTACTCGAGACAAAACATAACCAAATTTCTAAATGCATCCTATCACTACAGTGGTTGGTGTGTGGTTGGCTAACCCATGGGATTGGATGGGGTTAGGCTGGACTTATGGATCCCTAAAATGAGACTCAATTCTGTTATGTTATGATAGATGGAGTAAATCCCGGATAGTCTTTGTTCTATGGAAAATAATGAGCAGCTGTGCCTCTTGATGAGGGAAAAAAGGTTGGTCTCTATGATCCAAGTGCAAGTCTCTTCGCTGAGGAATCACCTATGTCTGTTGGGCGAGGGAAGTTTTTTCGAGTTCGATTTTGGAAGAACCGAGGGACTAGTCTCTTGTTCGGATATCCGTGGGCGAGGCCCCGAGTGAGAGGTTTTGCCCTACGCAAGAAGTGCTGTTTCCGTTGCTAGCACCCCCGAATTTGTTGCGTGGAGGGGGTAGGGATCTTTAAGCTGGTATTAGAGCGAATTGGCTAAAGTGGAACAACCGAGAAGCCAAAAATGTCAAAAATTTATGAAGTACTAGTAAAAGATTATAATTGTGTGATGAAATTCATACAAATTGATGTTCAGAATGAAAATTCATAAATTGGAAATTGGGTCTTCAGATGGAAGTACCGCAATTGTATGGAATCCCTGACTTGCTTAAGGCCTAGATATGAAGGTATTTACCTTATAGCTCCAAGGACTGTGACTACCCGTATATACCGTGGGTATATCTGCAGCTCTTTACTGACAATATATACGAGTAAATCTAAGACCTTGAAGTTATAAGCAAAAATGCTATCCAGAGGATGAATTCAAATGCTGGTTGATATGATTTTAGAATTTTGGTTGAGAATTGATGAGTTGATTTGGATTCTGATTGAAAGATGACGATTCTTGAATTCTAGTTGAAGGAAGATAAGTTGAACAAAGCCACAATGAAGATGAATGGGACGAATCCCAGTGATGATGTTAGTAACTAGAATGATGATTATGACTTTAGCAAATCACTATGAGATTAGTGGATTGTGCTAACAGATTGCTGCTCTTAACCTTTGACCGAGTGGATCTAATTAAGGGATGACAAATTGAGAATCTGCATAACTGAAATTCTCGTGGAGGAATGTTCAGATGAAATTTTCGGTCTGATGGACCATTATTGTGTTAGGGGTATGAATGATATGTTTAATTGAATTGTTCTCTGATAATGAGTTTTGTATGTTCTTCTTGTAGAGAAGGGATCTTTATCCCAAGATTCTACGTGGGTTGACCAGACTATAAGGAACCCCAGAATCAGTTGGATCTTAAGGTGAAAGAGTTTATCCTCCAGCTGCGAGAGATGAGGACATCTCATGTTTTCTAAGAGGGGTAGGATGTAAGATTCCTCCCTCCAACTTCTTCTGAGGTGTAAAGGTGTAAGAACTTCCCCTTCAGTTCTTGAAATTATCCCCTCTCTGAAATAGAAGAAAGATCTTGTTTTACCCTGTTTTGGCCTAGAGAGAGAGAATGTCTAGAGAGAGATGATCCAAAATTGAGATATCTTGGATATAAAAATCCTCCTAGTGTCTAAAATGGATTCCCTTGAAACAGAAATTTAAAATGAACTTTCCAAGGTGCATTAGAAATTAGTTGAAAATGTGTATAAGGGACCTTAGCCTAAGGGTCTACATTTTTAAAAAAATTTGGATTATGGTCCAATTAAGGTTTCAATGGGCCAATTGGATTAATCCAAGTGTTGGGATGAGATAAATCCAAAGAATAAAAGAAAATACCCAAAAATGAGTAAATGCTTACATAAGATGAAGAGTTGACTGAGTACAAAGTTTATTAGTTAAAAATTATGAGATATTACTAAAAAAAGGGATATTTTGGAATAATGATGCATTTTTGACACCTTGGTAAGGAGAGGGGGAATCTTGAGGTAGGCGCCTTTTTCACATGTGTGGAAGGGTTTTTAATTCAAAAACATTGTGATATTTTTATCTCTCCTCTCTCCTAGATCAAAGCAAATCAGAAAGGGAGCCAAACTGGTCCAAATCTTGTCCAAATTGAGTTAAACTGAACCTGAAAAATTTTAGAACCCAGTTGGACTTGGTTAGTGGCCTCCCTCACCTATAAATAGACCCTTAGTCTTTTGTAAAAAAATATTGAAGCTATACCATGCCAGTATTATATTAAAATAATCATATTTTCTATTATCCCTTTAATTTTCCTCTCTTGGGAGCTTGGAGCTCTCTCTCTCTACAACAACTCTTGGAGTTGCTCTTCTCCTCTTGGTGGACCACTTGATTGGTCGGGGGCTTCAGTGCTAATAGAGAATCAAGCCAAACTTGGAGGTAAAATTAAATTTTATGGTTTTTTCCAATTTATCTCAATGAGTTTCTTCTTCTCAACCCCTCTCAAGCTTGAGAAGCTTTCTAAATAATAGTTTTAATTCAAATTAAGCTTTCTCTTAAAGTCTTAATGCTTAATTAAGAGAAAGTTAATCTTTATGCTTATTTGTAATGCTTTCTTTAAGTAAATCTCTCTCTCTCTCTCTCTCTCTCTCTCTCTCTGTCTCTCTCTCTAAAAGAATAGCCATCCTTATGGCTAAATCCCTTGAAAACGAATGCTTCTCAATGATAGTCTCTTAATTCAAAGCTAAACTCTAGGCTTGATAAGCTAAAGATTAAGAAAATGATATTTTTATGGTTTTGTGTTAACAAAATAATGGTTATTTCTTTTAGATTATTTATAAGTAGTTAAAAACTACTTTGATTAAAAAAACTACTTTGATTGATTCTAAATAAGAAATAGATTATCGTATCAATTTGAAAAAAGAAAAATATTGGAATTAGCTTAACCTAGTGGGATAATCATAATTAAGTTTATAATTATGGTTAAAATTATGATTTAAATTCATAATTTGATTTTAAGCATAAAAGAGGAACTACTATCATGTTTCTATTACAAGTTTTTATTCTTTAGAAAAATTTGAGAATTATTAGTAATAGTAGCAAAGCTATGGTAAAATTTTTAGAAAATAATACATATCTTATTTTTATGCATAATGCTAAAAGAGGACTTCCTACCCCATAGTCTAGGATTGGACATCCGATGCAAAAAGAATGATTTTCATCATATTCATGAGAAATAATTTTTTTTAATAATTATGCTTAATTAATTGATTAAGAGAAAAGAGTAATTTTTGGTAAACTTATTTTTATGCAAAAAGAGAAATTTCCATGATATTTGAGAATCAAGTATTTAAATGGTAAAAGAGAATTTTTTGGTAAATTTATTTTTATGCAAAAAGAGGAATTCCCATGATAATTGAGATCCAAGTAATGAAATGGAAAAAGAGGAATCTTTGGTAAATTTGTTTTTATGCAAAAAGAGGAATTTCCATGATATTTGAGATCCAAGTAATTAAATGGAAAAAGAGGAATTTTCAGTAAATTTATTTTATGCAAAAAGAGGAATTCCCATGATATTTGAGAATCAAGTATTTAAATGGTAAAAGAGGAATTTTTGATAAATTTATTTTATGCAAAAAGAGGAATTTCCATGACAATTGAGATCCAAGAAATTAAATGGTAAAAGATGAATTTTTGTTGGCATAATTCAAATTATGAGTATTTATCAAAAGTGAAATTTTGAGCATTATTAATTTTATTGGAAAATATGGGTCGAATTGATTTTTGTAAATCCCATGAATATTTAACTCAAAAAGAAGAATATTGAATATATTTCACTTGAGAAATTTGAGAAAGAATATGAAAATATCCATCGAGAAAAAGTACCTTTAACTAGGCCAAGCAATTGGCACAAACTTAGAAAAGTCCCATCAGTATATCGAAAGTAAAAAACTGTACTAAAAGTGAATGGATGTGAATGTGATGTGATGAGATGTGAATGGATGCGAATGTGATGTGATGATATCTGAATGGATGTGATGTGATGTGAATATGATATGATGAGATGTAAATGGATGTGAATATGATGTGATGAGACGTGAATGGATGAGATGTGATGTGAACGGATGTGATGTGTATCGGGGTAGATGTGAATGGACGAGATGTGATGTGAATGGATGTGTTGTGATGTGATGTGGATCGGGGTAGTGTGAATGGATGAGATGTGATGTGAATGGATGTGATGTGATGTGGATCGGGGTAGATGTGAATGGATGAGATGTGATGTGATGTGATGTGGATCGGGGTAGATGTGAATGGATGAGATGTGATGTGAATGGATTTGATGTGGATATGGGTAGATGTGAATGGATGAGATGCAATGAGGATGGATGTGATGTGATGTGACGAGGATATGAATAGATGTAATTGGATGTGATGAGATGTGATGTGGATGTGATGAGATGTGATGTGATGAGATGTGATGTATGTGATGAGATGTGATGTGGTGAGATGTGATGTGATGAGATGTGATGTGGATGAATGTGATGTGATGTGGATAGATGTGATGAGATGTAATATGATATGATTGGATAAAAATGGATGAAGGATGATGGGAATAGATAGATTGGGTGTGGAATAAGCAAAGTGAATTGATGTAGAAGAATGTGGAATAATGAGAAATGATGTGGAACAATGTGGAAAGATGAGAGTTTGTTAGAAACTGTATTTATGGCCTGTTTTTAAATGACTGTTTTATGTCAAGAATGCGATTTAAATGGTGAGCTTCCGGTACGGTGGATGAGGGACCAAGGAAGCGGCCTATGAGTGAAGCGCTAGGAGGCCTACGAGTGAAGCGCTATGAGTGAAGCGCTAGGAGGCCTACGAAGGAGCCTAGAGTGTGCTGACCATACGGTGCTCGGGCTCTGGGGTCACCGAAGATACCCATGCGTGTGTCGAGGAGGAAAACTGGAACAAGGAGTTAGAGTTGTTTTCTGAACTCGGGCATGGATCTGGTTGATTGGCCTTGTTGGTCCTCAACGAATGAGTCCATGGGTCTTTTATATGGATTTGTTGGTTGATCTTGCTGATCTTCAACGGAGAGTCCATCTGGAACTATTGAAAAGGCCCCTGATGAGTGAACAGGTGGTGAGCGTTCTGGTTGCCAATGATGCCATAGGTACACCGATGAAGGAATGATTGGAAATTAGAATTCAAGCTGGATATTTTGGAGGATTATGATCAGTGATACTATGGTTTCATTAAAAGATTGTTTTAAAGACAAGTGAATCTATGAAAATAGAAAATTTCATATCCGGTGTGTAAGTGGTGTGACTATCTTGAAGTTTTGTTGAAGCGCTAACTAGGGGGCCTGGGAACTCTTTTCCCTGGTACCCGCCGAGACAAAACATAACCAAATTTCTAAATGGATCCTATCACTACAGTGGGTGGGCGGTTGGCTGGCGGCTAGCTAACCCACGGGATTGGATGGGGTTAGGCTAGATTGATGGATTCCTAAAATGAGACTCAATTTTGTTATGTTATGATAGATGGAGTAAATCCCGGATAGTCTTTGTTCTATAGAAAATAATGAACGGCTATGCCTCTTGATGAGGAAAAAAGTGTTGGTCTCTATGATCCAAGTGCAAGTCTCTTCCTTGATCTGACCATGTGACTTATGGGTTCGGTGAGATCAGCTTGGTTAGTTAAGACTCTTGACTACTTTAGAATAAAAATATCCTGGAGGAATGGCCTATGTCTGCTGGTGGGCGAGGGAAGTTTTTTTCGGGTTGTTCGGTTTTGGAAGAACCGAGGTGTCCAGATATCCGTAGGCGAGGCGCTGAGTGAGAGGTTCTGCCCTATGCAAGAAGTGCTATTTCCGCTGCTAGCACCCTGGAATTCACACATAGAAAACTACACTGGGTTTTACCATGTATTATTGGAAAGACCTTGGTTAAGACATGGCAAGGTAAAGAAGGACTGGGGCAGGACCATAATCACCATTAGAAAGGGAAAGCGGAAAGTTCATGTTGATCTTTTCGATACAAGGGAATTAGTAAAACCTGCTCAGAGGCCAGTTCATGCTAAAACATTTAACATGTCAGAAGGCTTTGATGATGATGAAGAGAACAAAATACTTCGAAAACAATCAAACTTGGTGCTCTTGTACATGTTACATGTGCATGAAGTAATAGGGCATTATGCGGAAGCAAAGGGTGAAAACGCAGAAGTAGCAAACAAACACATGAAGAAAAAAGAAGCAGATTCTGCAAAAAAACAAAGGGCTCAAAACTGAGAAAAAACTTGTAGGAGAAAGCCTCAAAAGAAATCAAATGGGCATGGAATCTAGAACAAGAAGAAGAGATTCAGGAGATCTGAGACTGGGTGCAAAAGCGAAAGGAGAACCACGAAAACAATGCTACAAAAGTAAGCTCGGACAAACTATATGAGGTAAATCTAGGGGATGGAAAAGGGTGTCCTTGCTAAAGGAATACTAAGATGTCTTTGCTTGGTCATATGACGACATGGAGGCCATTTACCCTAAAATCCTCCACCATAGCATCAACTTGAAAGAGGGAGCTACACCTGTCAGACATCAAAGGTACAAAATGAACCCAAATTATGCAAAGCAAGTCAAAGAGGAAATTGACAGATTATTGAGGGTGGGTTTCATCGTGCTAGTGGAAAAACCTGCCTAGATATCCCTGATTATAGTGGTCCCCAAAAAGAATATAAAAATCAGAATTTGTGTGGACTATCGCAAGTTGCATGCCACAACTAACTCAGATCCTTTTCCACCTCCATTCATGGACTCCTTGTTGCTACATGAGGTATCTGGAAAAGAGATGCATTCCTTTTTGGATGATTTCAGTGGTGGGTACAACAGGTGAATATGGATCCAAAAGATAGGGAGAAGACTGCCTTCATCATTGAATGGGGTGTCTTCATGGCAACTGTCATGATGTTTGGCTTGATAAATGCACCTGCTATCTTCCAAAGAATGGTGCAGGAGATTTTCTATGACTACCTGATAGATTTCATGAAGGCTTTTGGATGATTTCAATGTGTTCGAAGACAAGGAAAAACACATCTATCATTTGAGGCTATGTCTATAGAGATGCATAAATACAAGGCTGAAGTTAAATCCAGCCAAGTGTGCTTTTGCAGTAAAATTAGGAACACTCTTAGGACACATTGTGTCAGCTAAGGATTGGCTATAGATCCAGCTAAGACGGAGGCCACATCCAAAATGTCTGCTCCTCATAACATTAACTTGAAAGGTTCCTTGGTAAGGTGAATTGGCATGCTAGATTTTTGAAATATCTAGCACATGTAGCTTACCCATTGTATGCACTCACCACGAAGGACACAAAGTATGAATGGAATCCGGAGTGTCAGAAGGCATTCTAATGGTTGAAGAGCATGGTGTCATTGTCACTAGTGATGATCAATCTGAAATGGAATCTAGTGTTCCATTTGTATGTAGATGCGTCAGACAAAGCAGTGGGTAGTGCACTGATGCAGGAAAAGAAAAAAGGATATGTAGCCCATCCATGATGCTAACAAAGCCCTCACACAAGGGCGGAAAGGAACTACAGCACAATAGAGCGTGAAGCACTTTCAATGATCTATGCTGTGAACAAGTTCCGACACTATCTCTTGGGAAACAAATTCGTTTTCCATGTGGACCATCAAGACCTCATTTATCTGGTAAACAAAGCTTTTTTGGTGGGAAAAATGGCAACATGGATGCTTTTACTTCAAGAGTTTGAGTTCACCATCTAGCACATACCTAGAAAAGAAAATGCAGTGGGGCAAACTTTTTGTCTAGATTGGATTCTGGAGAACTTGCTCTGGATGGTGTAGACGATCAGCTCCCAAATGCCAACTTATTCACAGTAGCATCAGCCAAAGTAGAAGAAAACTAGTAGTATGTTATGATATAATTTATGGAGGAGGGGACTTTTCTAGAAGGGTACACTGCTGCCAGGAGAAGAGAATTGCCCTAAGAAGCAAAAATTTCACCATGATTACTGGGACAACTCTACAAAAGACGCATAGACCAGATCCTACACAGATGTTTCCCGGATCATGAGCAACAAACTTGCATTGTTAAAGAGAAGCACACTATGGTATCACAGGAGGACACATGGGCGGAGAAATAACGGCCCGTAAAATTCTACAAGTACGCCTGTGGTGGGGAACTATCATGAGGGATACCAATAGTGAAGCAAAGCAGTGTGATGTCTATCAGATGGGTCAACCCGGAGATTTCGATAGATTGCCCATCTCACCTATACTGCCAATATCTTCATTTATGAAGTGGGGATTGGATTTTGTTAGACCAATCAAGCCACCCATAAAATGCAGCAGATGTGAGTACATCATTGTGGCTAATGACTATTTCACCAAGTGGTCGAAAGCTAAATTTGTAAAGAGAAACTCCACAGAAGAGGTGGTAAAGTTTCTCTTCAAGGACATCATTGCTAGGCATGGGTTATCGGTGGAAATAGTCAGTGACTAGGGCATGCATTTCATGAATGAAGTAATGAAAGGGTTTATGGAGAGATACCTGATCAATCACAAGAAGTCCTCACCATATTACCCATAGTGCAATGGCCAGGCAGAATCCACCAACAAGGTTCTGACCAAAATTCTAAAGAAAATTATAAATGCCAACAAAAATGATTAGGACTAGAAGCTAGATGTTGCCCTATGGGCATTTTGCACATCCTACAAAGTCTCAACTCGGAAAACACCATTCAAGCTGGTTTATGGGTTGGAAGCAGTAATGCCTATGGAATTTGTGGTGCCCAGTTTGAGAGTGGCCATCCAAGAGAAGCTGCCAATGAAATAATCCTGGGAGCATAGAATACATGAACTCCTAGCCTTCGAAGAAGGAAGGCAAATCAACTCTCTATAGGTAGAGACAGTGCAACGGAGAAGAAAGGCTTGGACTGACAGGAATCTCGAGCACATGATTTTTGAGAAAGGAGACCTTGTATTGGTCTACAATTCCAAGCTAGGATCTCACCTCGGAAAGTTAAAAATCTGGTGGATAGGACCTTTCATAGTAAAAGACTCGGTTAGCCAGAATGCCTTTACCTTAGAATACTTGGATGGTACACCTTTTTCAAAGATAGTAAATGGTTTCAGGATGAGAAAATCCAAGGACTAACTGGTGGTAATTACACTGAAAGAAGAAGCGGAGGACCATGAGCCGGTTTGGAGCATATTCTATGGCATGATCTCACTAGTGGAGGTGAATGCAAAAAATTTAAAAAACCACAAAGCCGCAGAAGGGTGGCTAGTCCACAAGTGTGGCCAGTACGCCAAAAGCTCAGATCTCCATAACCAATCAAAGCCAAGTCAGTAAAAAAGTAAGTGACCAGGTGGACGCCAGCTTGGTCCATGTCAACAACTCAAAAAGCCATGGTGTCGGGATAAGAAACCGCATGGATGACAAGTGTCACAACATCATTAAAACTCCACTTTGCAATGGTAAGACAAGAAGACAACAAGGATACTTTAATGCCATTAAGCCGAGACAGCAGGCATGATATGAATCAAGGGTCACATCACATGGAAAATTGGGAAGATGAAAATGACAATGCCCCAAAAAAGTAAGCGAAAAGGACAAAACATAAAAAAAAAGAGCAGAAGGTGTCTAAACGTGCACATTCACAATCCGCCCTCTCGCTCACAACTTTCTCACCCATCTTCAATACTCTCATAAAATAACGCCATGCCGAAGATCAACAAGACCCTAAGGCTAGATAAAAGGCCTAAGAAAAACCTCTACATGCCCATGCTATTTCTTGACATGAGGAAGAAATGTAAGATCCCTGTCCCCATCGCGCAACAAATTCAGGGGTGCTAGCGCGGAAGTAGCACTTCTTGCGCGGGGCAGGGTCCCACACTCGGGACCTCGCCCACGGATATCCGGACAAGAGACTAATCCATCGGTTCTTCCAAAACCAAACCCGGAAAAACTTCCCTTGCTCGGAAAGCACGGGCGATTCCTCCAGGATAAATTTTTCTTTAACGTAGTCAAAAGCCTTAACTGAACTGATCTGACCGAACCCGTAAGTTCCATAGTAAGATCAGGAAAAAGATTGCACTTGGATCATAGAGACCAACGCTTTTTTCCTCATTGAGAGGCATAGCCGTTGATTCTTTTCCATAGAACAATTTTTGTCTGGGATTTACTTCATCTATCGTACCATAACAGAATTGAGTCTCAATTTAGGGATCCATCAATCCAGCCTAACCCCATCCAATCCCGTGGGTTAGCCAACCGCCCAACCACTATAGTGATGGGATCCAATTAAGAATTTGGTTAGGTTTTGTCCCGGGTACCAGGGAAAAGAGTTCCCAGGCCCCCTAGCCGGATATTCATGCAAATTTAAAACTAGTCACACCACTTACACACCCAATATGAGATTGCCTTTTTCACAGAATCAGCTATCTTTAAAAAATAATCTTTTAATGAAACCATTGTGTCAGTGATCATAATCCTCAAAATCTCCGGTTGAATCCTTATTTCCAATCATTCCTTCATCTGTGTACCTATGGCATCATTGGCAACTAGAATGCTCACCACCTGTCCACTCAGGGGCCTTTTCGATAGTTCCTAGCTCATAGTAACCGACAATATATTCACATAACAAAATGGAATCTCCCTTGAAGATCAGCAAGATCAACCAACGGGTCCATATAAAAGAGCCATGGACTCATCCGTTGAGAGGACCAGCAAGGTCAATCAACCAGATCCATGCTCGAATTCAGAAAACAACTCTTACTCCTTGTTCCAATATCTTCCACGACGCACGTGGGTATCGTCAGTGACCCAGAGCCCGTATGGTCAGCACCCTCTAGGATCCTTCTCGCAGGTGACCTAGCACTTCACTCATAGGCCGCTTCCTTGGTCCCTCATCCACCGTACCAAAAGCTCACCATTTTAATCGAACCGAGGCTGGTCAAGACCTTGGCCGAACTTGCTATGTGAGACGTCCTCCATTGACTCTCCGTCAGCTGTTGCAACTTTATCAAATTAGGTCTCCCCACGACCTCATTCAAAAGACGGTCAAAATACTTCTCCAGCATTCTTGACATAAAACAGTCATTTGAAAATAGTTCAAAAATACAGTTTCTATAACAAACTCCCGTCTTTCCACATTGTTCCACATCAAACCACATTATTTAATTCCACATCAAACCAGATTATTTAATTCCACAATCAATTCATAAGTATTCCTATTCTCATCCAAGCTCATCATTTTCATCTCATCTCATCTTTCCTCAATTTAACCTCATCAGATCTCATCCACTCACATTCATCAGATCTCATCTTTCCTCAATTTAACCTCATCAGATCTCATCCACTCACATCTACCCATATTCACATCTCATCACATCACATTCATTCACATCTCAACCATTCAGACCACATCACATTCACTCACATCTCATCCATTCAGACTACATCACATTCACTCACATCTACCCATATTCACATCTCATCACATCACATTCATTCACATCTCATCCATTCAGACCACATCTCATTCACATTTCATCCATTCAAACCACATCACATTCACTCACATCTCATCCATTCAGACCACATCACATTCACTCACATCTCATCTCATTCAGACCACATCACATTCACTCACATCACGTCACATTCATTCAATTCATATGTATTCCTATTCTCATCCAATCTCATCATTTTCATCTCATCTCATCTTTCCTCAATTTAACCTCATCAGATCTCATCCACTCACATCTACCCATATTCACATCTCATCACATCACATTCATTCACATCTCATCCATTCAGACCACATCACATTCACTCACATCTCATCCATTCAGACCACATCACATTCACTCACATCTCATTCAGACCACATCACATTCACTATATCACATCACTTCTATCCATATCATATCTCATTCATACACATCTCATCTCATTCATACACATCTCATCTCATTCATCCACATCCATCTCATTCAGACCACATCTCATCTCATACACATCTCATCTCATTCATATCATCCACATCACTTCTATCCATATCATATCTCATTCATACACATCTCATCTCATTCATCCACATCCATCCAATCGTTCACATGTATGACTACTCACATCTATCCATACATTCATATCTATCACATCACATTCATTCATATCCATCATTTTCACATTCATTCAAATTCATCACATTCACATTCACATATTCATCACATTCACATTCATATATATTTATGACACATCACGTCTCTTTCCATCACATCACATTCTTTCACATACACATCTATATCGATTCTTTCACATACTCATTCACATCAATTCTTTCACAAATACATTCACATCCATTATCATCACATACACATCCATTCTTCACTTATACATTTACATCCATTTTCATCACATATCATCCACTCATATCCCATATCATTCATTCACATTTATCTGATTCACATCACATCTCATCACATCTATTTACCTCTCATTCTCATCACCTCTATTAACATCACATCCATCCATCCATTCATTCACATCTATCTGATTCACATCTTATCTCATCACATCTATTCATCTCATATTCTCATCACTTCTATTCACATCACATCCATCCATCCATTCTTCTCATCTATCTAATTCCCATCTCAGCACATCTATTCACCTCATATTCTCATCACTTCTATTCACATCACATCCATCCATCCATTCGCATCTATCTAATTCACATCACATCCGTCCATCCAATCATCATCTATCTAATTCACATCTTATCTCATCACATCTATTCAACTCATATTCTCATCACATCTATTCACCTCATATTCTCATCACTTCTATTCACATCACATCTATCCAATCATCTATCTAATTCACATCTATCTCATCACATCTATTCACCTCACATCTCATCACCTCTATTCACATCACATCACACCCATCCATCCAATCATCTATCTGATTCACATCTTATCTCATCACATCTATTTGCCTCATATTCTCATCACTTCTATTCAATGAATTTAAACATAGAATTTAAGAGGATTCTAATTTTTGATACAAAGACTCTTTATGCATCTATTTATGCATAATTCAATTTTAAGGAAAATAACACTTTTGAAATAAAATTAAATCCTTTATGCATCTTTCTATGCATAAATTTAATTTTAATGAGAATAACTCTTTTGAAATAAAAATAAATCTTTTATTCATAAATTCAATTTTGATGAGAATGACACTTTTGAAATAAAAATAAATCTTTTATGCACCTTTCTATGCATAAATTCAATTTTGATGAGAATGACACTTTTGAAATAAAAATAAATCTTTTATGCATCTTTCTATGCATAAATTCAATTTTGATGAGAATGACACTTTTGAAATAAAAATAAATCTTTTATGCATCTTCCTATGCATAAATTCAATTTTGATGAGAATAGAACTTTTGATATAAAAATAAATTTTTTATGCATCTTCCTATGTATAAATTCAATTTTAATGAGAATAGAACTTTTGATATAAAAATAAATCTTTTAGAATGCACAAATGGAGGGAATTACTCTTTTAGAGTAACCTAATGATAAACTTTAGTTTCACAAAATTTAAGAAAATTTTGCCATAACCTCCTTTGTATGGCTGACCATTTATCAATTTTATCATTCAATTTATGACTTGAATTAATCCAATTTGAATTCTAATATCTCTAATCTACTCCATTTTCCAAAAATCAAGAGAGTAAACAATGAAAGAGTTTAATCAATCTTTTAATTAAACTTTCTAGCGTTGAGAAGGGCTGAATTGTAAAGAAGAGAAGGGGGTGGCCTTTCCATCAAGGCATTGCATCATATTTTAATTCAACATTTACAAAGCATAAAATTTGAGAAAACCATAGATTTAAAAATTCACAACAATAAGTAAGAATTAAGCTTACATGGAGCTTGTAAGCTTTCCTTTGGCTTGAGGGATTGAGGATTCTACCCTTAGGATAAGGTCCTTTTTACCTATTTTTAATTAATTCCAATTGCACATTGGAAAGTTCTTTTTAAATTTTTGTTTCAAGGGAAATCATTTTAAACACTAGGAGGATTTTTATATCAAAAAATATCTCAATTTTGAATTACCTCCCTCTAGACATTTTCTCTCCCTAGGCTAAAATAGGATCTTTCTTTTATTTCAGAGAGGGGAATAATTATAAGATCAAAAGGGGAGGTTCTTACACCTATACACCTCAAAAGCTAGAGGGAGGAATCTCATAGAAAGAACATTAAGAGTGGGCAAGGAAGTGCGGGTTCGAAAGACTACTGAAGCATAGGTGGGAGGAGCTAATAAATCAATTTTTGGAAACCAACACTATGCATATAGAAGGGAAGGAGCCCATGAAGGTTTCGGAGCTCGCAGTGCATCATGCAGTAGGATTGTCAATGGATGGAGCAATGGACACAAATTTGAAGCCTAGGGTGGAAGAAGAAATCCTAAAGACTGGCAACATGCTCCAGGTGAAGGACGTGGTGGATGAGACCCGATGAGAATAGTTCATCTTTTTCTTGTAGAATGCCATGTTCATGGGCAAGCCGGAGGATATGTCTAATAAAAATTATAGATTGCTTAAAGCAGTAGAAGCATGAGAAAAAATAATCTGGGTCGCTATCTATAAAGAAAATTTGGCAAAAAGGGCAGCCACCTGGGCTAAGGAGAAATAACCAACAATAGTGCATGCGCATCTAAGAGCAATTGCTCAGGATACCAGGCCAGTGGATCTCTGGACAAGAGATGTCCATGCCAAACAACAATATAGGGAAGTTGGAGGATCCTCGAAAGTTGCCAAAGTGACTTTTAGTTCGTTTGAAGATGATATAGATGATGAGGAGGAATGTCAGAAGATTGCCCATAAAGCCAACAAAAAGAGAAAACATAGAATAGACAAAGAGATCCTGCCTGACTCGGAAGAGGTCAAGAAACAGAAAGCAGAAGAAGAAAGAAAAAGGGAGTTGGAGGAGAGACAAAAACAGGAAGCTGCTCTACGGAAGCTGAAAAGAAGAAGAAGATAGAAGAAGAGGAAAAGAAAAAGGAGGAAAAATTAAAGAGAAGGAAGGAGGAAGAAGAGAAAAAGAGGAGAGAAGAAGAACATCAGAAAAAAACAACAAAGGCCAGACTTAGCAAGGTCTGGGATCAAGCACTGCAAGCCGCCCTGATAGAAATTCAAGAGCAGATGTCTTGCAAACCACAACAGGTCATTCATGACCTGGAAGAAGATGACGATGTAGAAAGGGAGCCACAACAACAACAACAACAACCATAGTAGCAACAACAACAACAACAACAACAACAACAACGACGACGACGACGACGACGACGACGATGACGATTAGTAGGCTAGGAGTCTCCCAAAAATAAGTGCTTCCGGAAAGGGGAAACGAGTGGAAAATGAAGGCCCGAGTTTGGTACAAGCACTGAAGGCTACTACTTGGAAAGTAGAACACTGGGAAAGGGAGGCAAAGAAGCTAATAGAAAGAAATAAGGCATTGTAACAGGAATTGCAAGACACCACACCCACCAAGGAGTATGCAAAAATATTGAGAGAAGCTCTCCCAAATAGAGTCAAGGCCAAAGAGCAGGCATAAGAATACAAACATAAGCTTGAAAAGGAGCACGAAATTTGAAATAGACACCATCAATGAGCTAAACACACTGGAGTTGGAGATGCAACAGTGCATGGAGAATGAAAATTAGCTCAGAAAAGAAGGGTCCGAAGACTAGGAAAATTACAAAACTGCTCTCCAAACACAAATAGAGGAAGCACGACAAGTAGCAGAAAGGGTACAACAGACCCAGAAGACAAGGCTACAGTGGAAACTAGAGCTAAGGGTAGCAAAGGAAGAAATGGCCAGACTCCAAGCAGAACTCACAAAGGTAAAGGCCAATGCAGAGCTAGCTACAGAAGACACAAAGGTGATTTCGCCTAGAGTACCCAGAAAGGAGCAAGGAAAGCTACTAGTTGAGGTCTAGAAATTGCATGACACCAACCAAGCCCTGCACAAAGAAAATGAGCACTTGAAAGATCGATTGGTCAACAGCTCAGCAGCTTCGTGGGCTAGCATGGACAATCCCTTCTTTGAGGCTTCATAAGTGATGTTCTCTGAGCTACTAAGGGCTAATATAGAGCTATTGCAATATTTTCAAAAATGTAGACAGAATAAAATTCATACTTGCTAGGAAAACTCTTCCTCTGGATCACCCATGCTCACAATACTTGTTCTCACAGACGTCGGAGGGAAGGAAGATGCTTCTGCCTAGAATGCAACTTCCTCTACAAGTGCCAGTGTATGGAAGTGGAGCACCAGAGACTCAAAAGTGGAAAAGTTACAAATCCCACCTTCAGATGATCTAGCAGAATATGAAGAAGCTGTACAAGTTGAGTGGAGGCCCATACCAATGGTGAAAAAGAAGACTCTAGGGAAGAACCCACTCAGACCGTTGGTGAAAGTTTTTGATCATAAGACACACCACAAACCTACAACAGGGGTCTGGGTTACTCAGAAGAACAAGTAGTAAATTAAAGAAAATGCAGAAGCATGCCACCTACTCTGATGATGTATACATCCCCCCGGACCACACTCCCCCAGAAATGTTCAAAAAATTCAAAGAAAATTTTGTCAGGGAAACTGGTTCCGGAGTAGAAGTTCAAGCATCGGGCGTGTGAGGTGTTGCGCCCAGCTAGCTCAGTGGTGGGAGAAGGTGTAGTCAACCCACTCCCACTCCACACGTTGTGAGCACCACCTTGGATTGCAGTGTGGAGGTGGTGGACTATAACCACCAAAGAAATGTTGCCAAGACAGATCACTACAGAGAGAAGAGAGAGATAAGCACTCAGATATGATATGTGTATGAAGGGTGCAATTATTGTATGCTCTCAACTATAGTTGACAGTCTATGTTATGAAGCTTGTTATAGAGATAGCACTCAGGAAGTGATAGCTTGTGTTGAGAAATTGCTATGTAATAGTCTGCAATACTTCTGGAAAGTAATCAAGGGCAATGTTACCATTCGGGTGGTGCGTCTAGGGAGCGAGCACAAGTGAGAGAGCAACGAGCATCAATTTTTTTGGGTGTGGTCTATGGGGAGAAAAAATGTACTTACTAGTTGGTTGATGATAGGAAGGTTCAAAAATCTATGAATATGCCCAAGATTTTATGATAATGCGAAACATAATTAGATAAAAGTTGCGTACAATGTGAAATAAAAAGGGTGTAGGGAAGAGGCAACATAATTAGACTTGTGGAACATTACTTGGCAAAGCTGTGTACATGTGGAACATAACTTGGCAAAGACTGTATATAACATGGAGACAAAAGTCACAGTCACTAATTATTGGGTTGTTGATTGATAGACCGCACAGCCTTCGTAAGCATGTCTTTCAAGATATGTTGAGCTATTCTAGGCTGGTGGATGTGCATGCTATTGTTCACATCTTGCCCAAAAACTATAAAAAAGACATAGTATATATGATTGCATTGTAGATACTTCTTCTTGTTACTTGTTCTTGCAAGAACATGATGGCTGTCCTTGTATTATGAATACATCAAAAGGTGGACCTTGCTTCTCCTCATCTGCTGTGCTAGACAGAAGAGTTCTTTAACACCTTCTTTGTACACATGTTGGTGGACAAATCTTGACTTCAACTCCAATGCTGCTTGTATTTGTTCATATGCTATATTTGAAATACCCCTACGATAAGGTTGTTTCCTACCCACCAGTACCCTCTTCAACATTGGTCTATGTGGCATCTGATTGTATCTTGCTTTTGTTTAGTCTCTTCAACTCTTCCAAATTCATACCAATGTCAAAGCCCGCCTTCACTAGACTCTACCATCCAGCCTCAAAGCAGATTTTGGTAAGAAGAGATGTTGTTTTTGTCGAACACTTAGTTCAGCCCATGCTTTCATGCAGAAAACAACAGAATGTATGCTCACAAGCCACGTTTGATTCACTCCTACCTTTGTTTAATGGAGGGCTGCCATATGTAGAGCAATTGAATGCTTAACCAAGTGCTGAAATTTAGCCTTTGCAGGTGCAAAATTAGCCTATAAATCAGCCTTTTGATGAGGTAATTATTGAGGATGTGAGAGCAACCATAGAAGAATCTAAGCGTATGTCGAAATGTCTTGTGCATGCATTGAGGGATAGCAAGTTGGCAACTCCTTTACTTAGCAAAACTTGTGCACGTTCTCATCATGCAGATTATTCTCATGTGGATCATGTTCTCATTTCTACTTTATGTAATGAGGAGGAACTTGTTTCCTTTGAAGAAGCATAGGATGATACCATTGGATTATGCCATGCAGGATGAGTATAACTCTATACTCAAGAATGACACCTGGTATTTGACAAATCTACCTCATGGCAAGAAGGCCATGGGTACTAAGTGGGTTTACAAGTTAAAATGCAAAGCAAATGGTAGCATTGATTGCTACAAGGCTAGACTTATTGCAAAGGGGTATGCCCAGCCAAGAGGGCATTGATTATGATGAGACCTTTGCACCCACATCTCATATGACTACCATTAGGTGTCTCATTGCTTTAGTAGCACATCATGGGTGGAATGTACATCAGTTGGAAATTAAGATTGCATTCTTGAATGGTGATTTACATGAGGAGGTGTATGTATCGCAGTCTCCTAGTTTTGTTGTGAAAGGAGAAGAGTCTAAAGTATGCGGGTTGAAAAAAGACTCTTTATGGCCTTAAGCAGGCTCCTAAAGCATGGTATGAGAAGATTCATGCATACTTGGTTGCAAATAATTTTTGGAACAATCCAACAAAGAGTACCCTCTATGTGAAGAGAAGTAAGGACACATTTTTGGTCGTCGTTCTCACGAGACCCGATATAGATCAGATTTTAGCCTTTGAGACTGATTTGCAGTCATCGTTTGAGATGTCAGATTTGGAGCCCTTGCATTACTATTTGGGGATTCAATTTATGCAGCGCTGCAGTCTAAATATATACATAAGCTATTGAAGAGGTTTACTCTTGAAGACTATAAATATGTGGCTACACCTATGGAGACAGGTACTCGACTTAGACTTCAAGATGCAGGAGACTCTTTTGATGCTAGTTTGTATCAGTAGGCTCTTGGATCCCTTCTTTATGTGTGCAACACGAGGCCAGATATACAGTATGCAGCCTCACAGTTGAGTAGATTTATGCATAGCCTAGGTACAAAGTATTGGTAGGATGTTAAGCAGATTTTCTACTATTTACAAGGCATTCAGCATTTTAGATTATTTTATCCAAATGGGGGTGAGTCATAACTACATGATTTCAGTGATTCAGATTGGGTTGGATGCTATGACACACGAGTGTCCACTAGTGGGTTTTGCTTTCACCTTGGTGATTCATGTATATCATGGCTTAGCAAAGAAGCAGCCTACAGTGGCCAGTTCCAGCTGTGAAGCTGAGTACAGGGTAGCTTTTACAACTACAGTTGAGTGTGTGTGGCTCAGACGTCTTATGGCTAATTTGGGTGTTGGATAGTCGTCTAGCACTACGATTTTCACTGACAGCCAGCGTGCATTAGTAGTTGTAAGGAACCTAGTGTTTCATGCTCGCATTGAGGTGCATTACCACTATGTTAGGGAAAGACTCTCTGCAATAGAGATCAGCTTGGTCTATGTCCCTACACGACAACATGGCAGATTTATTCATGAAGGCTCTTCCTCGTGAAAAGTTCGAAGCTTTTCGTAAAGCTGTGGGCTTACTGCCTTCTCAGGATTTATTGGGCATACCCTATACATGTTCATATTATCACTCCAGGGGGGGATTTATAGCATTATATGGTAGTGATGTGTATGAACACACTTAGGACTGTCGGGGCACTTTTTCCCTCACTAGGAGGTTTTTTCCCCCGTGCATATGTACACCCTCTTATCTACTCATTTTAGGGTGTGTACTTATCTTTTGTATTTGGCACGCATTTGTTTATTCTAATCTAGTGAGTTTGTGTGCTTGCAAGCTTATCTATATTGTGTGTGTGCATTGTTGCAACACCCTAACCCTAATTCCAACAATGGTGCCGGTTGTCAGAAGGTTATAGAACAGGTGGAGGTTTTGTACCAAAACAAGGCACACAAAATGACACAGGTGGCTGACCCACGTGATGGAGAGGCTTATTGCGAGCTTTGCTCTCCCTACCATGGCATGAATCGGCCAATCACATAGCCACAGAGGAGAAGATATACCTTATTGGCATGGCATGTGTGAAGGACGCTAGAAAATCATATTTGGTTGGGATGCTAAACAATAGTCCAATGTTCACACCTTAGAGTATCTCCCCAACTGACAAGAGGAAGATGAGAGATTGGCTCCATGTGTTTGTTTTCTAGCTGAAAATTGTAGAATTTGGTCAGGCTTTGCTAGTTGAAATCAAAATGGCTGACCAAGTCCGCCTCCCCTCTAAAAAGGAGTTTAAGGAATATGTAGTGACATGTAGGAGAAAGTTCTTCAAGAAGGCATTGAGACACACCAGGTGTGAGATCCCTCTGCCCCCTCCATGCACTGGCTCCCGGTAGCTGATAGCGGAAGCAGCCCCCCCATGCACGGGGCAGGGTTTCTCACTCGGGGCCTCGCCCATGAATGTCCGGGCATGAGACTAGGCTGGTGGTCACTCCAAAAACCAAAACCGGGAAAATTTCCCATGCTCGAAAAGTGGGGACGATTCCACCTTTTTGAATTTTCTTAACGAATTTTTCTAACGAGATCAATTCTAAACTATCCGTCACTTGAATAAACCAGATAGAAGGAAACTATCACTGATATAATTTGATCATCTGAGTAAATTCAACGCTTTTTTTCTAATCAAGATCAGGCACAGCCGCTGATCCACTCATTTGAGAAATTTATCAAGGAATTAACTAGCTACTCGAATCCTAACGTAATCCTAAGATTTTTCAGTTTGATTATTAAAACTCCACTGATTCCAGCCTAACCCCATCCGGCCCATGGGTTAGCCACCACCCTACCACCACTGGTGGAATCGGTAGAACCAAACAAGTACTCACCCACCCATAATTGAAATGCCTTTCTTAACTTTAGCTTTAGAAAACAGATACGCACACACTCCTCTTTAAAACTTTAATATAAAAATAATCCATTGACAAAACAGATATGATCACAGATTTCATAACTCAAAATTTTCATTCAATCCCTTGTTTCACAAAAACAGTACCACTCTGGACTCTCCATTGGGACCAGCTGGTCAGCAACGAGATCCAGTAACAGATTATAATAATCATTTCGTCAACATACATATATATATCTTCCTCGACATATGTATGGGTGTCCTAAGCACTGCAAGCCCGTGCATCGCCTGGTCAGAACCCTCCAGGATCCTCCTTAGGTGTCCTGGTACTTCACTTAGGGACCGCTTTGTCGGCCCTCGCCCATCGTACTGGAAGCACACCATTTTTCACCATACCCAAGCTAGTCAAGACCTGGGCAGGTTTTTGCCGTGAGCTATCCCTCGAACACTCCCCGCTAGCTGTTGCAACCGAACTTCCCTTAGATAAACATATATGCCAAATGCTCCCTCCAGCATTCTGGCGAAAGATAGTCCTTTAAGAAAACAGGGTTTCTATGCAAGTTTTCAGTTTTGATTTTGTTTGAAAACCATGAATAATCTTAAATCCGTATCTCAATACTTCTAGATCCAGGTCAGAATTCCAAACAGAATTCCTCGAATTCTGTTAACTTGATCCTCAGATCAAAATCAAAAGTCTTAACTTAGTTTCAGATTCAGTGGGTGTTTTGAGTGCATTTTTCCTGAACTGAGCACATCGTCATTGACGAAGGATTTAGGTCTTGGTCAATAGTCTGAATCAAAGTTTGGGTCTGGAAAGGTTCTTCCTAAACTATCTTTCTCGAAAGGTACTATTTCAATTTCTCTTTTTCTAAATTTCGTCATACGAATATTTGCTTACAGATTTCTAAAACATGAATTTCTTATGAGGAATAAAATAATCATTTATCTCGATCTCCGACTTCGATAGTTTAATTGAATTTTCTTATTACCATCTTAGTGAATATGAAACGGTAGTATTTCTTCTCATAGATTATCTACTTATTTATTTTTTTAATTTTTGTAAAAATTAAATAGAGGATTAAGAGAACCCTTATTTAAATATAATCATTCTATATGCATATATTTATGCATAAAATCTAATTATGATGAAAGTCACACTTTTATCATCATAAAAATCATTTATGATGAAAATCACTCTTTTAATATGAAAGAATTTCTTTTATGCATCCATTTATGCATAAAAATCATTTATGATGAAAATCACACTTTTGATATAAAAAAAATATCTTTTATGCATATGTTTATGCATAAAAATCATTTATGATGAAAATCACACTTTTAATATAAAAAATATCTTTTATGCATATGTTTATGCATAAAAATCATTTATGATGAAAATCACTCTTTTAATATAAAAAATATATCTTTTATGCATAAAAATCATTTATGATAAAAATCACACTTTTAATATAAAAAATATCTTTTATGCATATATTTAGGCAAAAAAATCATTTATGATAAAAATCACACTTTTAATATAAAAAAATATCTTTTATGCATAAAAATCATTTATGATGAAAATCACACTTTTAATATAAAAAATATCTTGTATGCACATGTTTATGCATAAAAAATATCTTGTATGCACATGTTTATGCATAAAAATCATTTTTGATGAAAATCACTCTTTTAATATAAAAAATGTCTTTTATGCACCTATTTATGCATAGAATTCAATAATGATAAAAGTAACACTTTTATAATAAAAAAATATTCTTTTATGCATACTTTTATGCATAGAAATCAATAATGATAAAAGTAACACTTTTATAATAAAAAAAATTCTTTTATGCATACTTTTATGCATAGAAATCAATAATGATAAAAGTAACACTTTTATAATAAAAAATATTCTTTTATGCATAGAAATGAATAATGATAAAAGTAACACTTTTATAATTAAGAAAATATTCTTTTATGCATACTTTTATGCATAGAAATCAATAATGATAAAAGTAACACTTTTATAATAAAAAAAATATTCTTTTATGCATACTTTTATGCATAGGAATAAATAATGATAAAAGTAACACTTTTATAATTAAAAAAAATATTCTTTTATGCATACTTTTATGCATAGAAATCAATAATGATAAAAGTAACACTTTTATAATAAAAAATATTCTTTTATGCATACTTTTATGTATAAAAATCAACATGATGAAAGTAACTCTTTTCTGATAAAAAAAATACTTTTATGCATTATTTTATGCATAAAAAATCCATAATGAAGAAAGTAACACTTTCATAATTAAAGTTTTTTATCAATAAGTATCTTTCCTAGAATTTAATTCTATTGAAAATCATTCTTTTATAAAAATTAATCAATATGCATCTTTCTATGCATGAATGAAAATGACACTTTTAGAATGCTCTAATGATGGGGATTACTCTTTTTGATTAATAAAAGATGAAATTTATTTTACAAATTTTCAAAAGATTTCGCCATAACCTCCTTTGCATGGCTGACCATTTTCAATTTTTAACTCACTAAGACTAATTAGAAGTTCACCAAGAGTATTTAAACCATTCTAGTGTAAACATTTTCTACTTATTAAAGAGAACATTATGAAAAACTTGATTTCATCCAATAATCAATCATCTAGGATAAAGAATGGTTGGATTTACTAAAGAAGAGAGGGGAATGCCTTTTTTCAATGAGGCATAACATCCATTCAATTTAGAGAAGACAAAAATTATAAAAAAACCATAAAAGAATTAGAAAAGAGAAGAATCTCCAACTTACATTGATAATTTGAGAGCTTTCCTTTGGCTTGATGGTTTGAGGGTTCTACTCTTGTTTGAAACAAGAGTGGCCACCAATCTTTTAGAAGAGGGAAGGTCAAAAACTAATGAATTATGAGTAAAATTCACAGTTTTTGGCACTTGGGAGAGACAGGTAACAATGCAAAACAGTATTGAGTTTCAACAAAAGGTGAAGGCTTCTATTTATAAGAAAAAGTGAGCTTCTAACCAAGCCAACTAATTCTAGAATTTTCCAGATCAGTTTGGTCAATTTTTGACCATTTTTGGGTCAGTTTTGCTCACTTTTTGGATCTAGCTGAAACAGGAGAGAGGAGAGATAAAAATATCTCATTATTTGGGAGTTTAAAACCCATTCAAGCATGTGAAATAGGCGCCTCCTTCATGAGGGGAATTCCCCCATACTGAGGTGTCAAAAATGCACCATTTCATTTAAATATCTCTCTTTTTTAACTATTAACCTTGTCCTTAGTCAACTCTTCATCTTATGTGAGTATTTACTTATTTTTCAGAGATTTTCCTTTTATTCTTCTATTTATCTCCTCCCTACATTTGGATGAATCTTATTGGTCCATAGGAACCTTAATTTAAAATTTCGAAAAAATCTTGACCTTTAGGATAATGCATCCTGAACAGATTATACTTAATTTCTAATGCACCTTCTGAAATTCTTTTTGAACTTCTGTTTTAGGGGAACTTATTTTAATAAGATGAGGTATTTTTCTATCCAAAAATATTTAAAAACTGAATTACCACTCTCTAGAAGATTTTCTCTCTCTAGGCCAAAACTGGTAGAAACAAGATCTTTTATATTTCTGAAGAGGGATTTGATTACAGGGGAAGATGCTGGACATCTTGAGAGGCTGGGGAGGAATCTTACATTCTATCCCACTTGAAAAATGCGAGATGCCCTCATCTCGCAAACTGGGGGTAATCCCGAACAGATCGGCTTCATTCTCCCAGGTGGCCTCTTCAAAAGGATAGAACTTCCATTTTACCAATAATTCTTTGAGAATTCTATTCCTGAGAATCTTTTCTCGAACATCAAGAATTTCTTCTGATTGGAGTTCCATCTGCCCTTGGGTTGAAGAGGTTAGGATTTCATCATCAAGCACATGATTTGGGCTTGGCACATATTTCTTTAGAAGGCTTACATGAAATACATTATGAACTTTGAGATGAGGAGGCATAAGAAGCTCGTAGGCTAAGTCACCTACTTTCTTTGCAATCCGAATCAGATATGGCCCACAATATCTGGGGGATAACTTCTTGTACTTCCCAAGAGATAAAGAACTTCTTTTGGGGCGTACACAAATGAAGACCATATCTGAATTCTCTGTCTGTCCTCTTCTTATCTGAATACTGCTTCTGTCTATCCTGGGCAGCTTTTATATCTTTACGAAATGCCTGCATTTGCTACTCCATGTCGTCAAGCATCTGTCTGGACATCTCGACCCTAATCAATGGGCCGGACCAAGTTAATGGAGTTAAGCAATCTTGTCCATACAAAGCTTTGAAAGGGCTCATCCCAATACTTCTGTGATAAGAAGCATTGTAGGCGAACTCGACTAGGTGCAGATAGCTTAGCCACTTCTTGGGTTTTCTGCCATAGCATGACCGAAGTATATCTTCGATTACTTGGTTTACCCTTTCAGTTTGTCTATCGGTCTCAGGGTGATAAGCTGTGCTGAGATCCAAAAAAGTTCCCACAGCTTCGAAAAATGCAGTCCAGAACCTTGAAGTAAACTTGGGATCTCGATCACTTACTATTCTTCTGGGTAGGACAGCAATCTGAAGATTTTCTTGAGGAACACTCTGGCCACATCCACTGCAGTGTAGGTTTCTTTTACTGGGATCAGATGGGCAACTTTGGTTAGTCTCTCAACTACCACGAAAATGGAGTTGTAACCTGATTGCACTGAAGGTAATCTAGTAATAAAATCCATACTGATACATTCCCACTTCATCTGGGGGATGTCCAATGGATGTAACTTCCCAGGCATTTTTACTCTTTCAGCTTTGACTTTCTGGCATGTCAGACATTGACGTACATGATTCAGTACATCCTTTTTCAGACCAAGCCAAAAGAAGCTTTTCTTTACAGACATGTAGGTTTTGATGAAACTTGGATGATCCTCTCTCTTGCTTCAATAATCAAAGGGTTTGATACTACAGTAATTGCAAGCAAGGAGGCTTTTCTGCTGAGGGCATCTGCTACCACATTTTCTTTGCCTGGGCGGTACTTGATTTCAAAATCAAATTCCTGGAGGGTCTGCATCCACCTTCTTTGGCGCATGTTGAGGTCCTTCTGAGTAAAGATCCACTTTAAGCTCTGATGATCTGTCATCAAAGTGAATCTTTTTCCCAGTAGGGACTGTCAGTTCAAAGTCTTACCTCTGGGAGTTTTTGATGGGATCCTTGGAATGGATTGGCTCCACAAAAATCAAGCTGACATACACTGTCACAATGGAACCATTTTCTTCCATGACCTTCACGAGAACAAAGTTCAAGGAACTGGAGTTTCCGGATCCCCATACCTTCAATTAGTAAAAGGATCTAGGTTGCTGAAAGGACTTAGAAAGAAGCAGCAAATTTATGTTGCCAAAATGAACCTAGTAGACTCAAAGCTTAAGGCTAAAGAACGAGAATGGTTAAATGAATTTGATGATTTATTCCCAGTAGAATTAACAGAGATGCCTCCAATTCGAGAAGTAGATCATGTGATTGAATTGACCCCCGGAGCTCCAGTAGCCCTGCGCATGTACAAAATGCCAGTTCCTGAAGCCATTAAACTTAAGGAACAGCTTAGACAGCTCTTAGAATAAGGGTTTGTAAGACCCAGTGTTTCACCTTGGGGTGCACCAGTTCTCTTTCAGAAAAAGAAAGATGGAACGCTTAGACTCTGTGTGGACTACAGAGGTCTAAATCAGCTCTGACAGTTAAGAATAAGTATCCTATCCCAAGAACTGATGAGCTTTTGGACAGGCTAAATGGAGCCCATATCTTCACAAAGATAGATCTCAAATCCAGATATTACCAGATCAAGATCAATGATCAAGATATACCAAAAACAGCCCCATCAATACTCGCTATGGGCATTATGAATTTACTGTCATTCCGTTCGGATTAACTAATGTCCCAGCTACATTCAATCGCCTAATGCAGGACATCCTCAGAGAATACTTGAATGATTTTGTTCTAGTTTTCTTTGATGACATTCTGATTTACTCAAAGAATGCAGCTGACCATGAGACTCATGTCCAAAAAGTTCTTGAGATTCTAAGGAAGCACCAACTCTTTGTTGCAAAAAAAGATCAAATGCACTTTCTCTGCCGACCATGTTGAATACTTGGGCTTTCTGGTATCCAAAGATGGAATTTCTCCAGATTTTGCAAAAGTCCAAGCAGTCATAGATTGGCCTGAACCAAAGATAGTGAAAGAAGTCAGAGGATTCTTGGGATTGACTAGTTGGTACAGAATTTTTATACCAAAGTATGCTCTCATAGCTTCCCCCCTGACTAACCTTCTTAAAAAGAATACCCCATTTCAGTGGTCTGCCAGGTGCCTGAGTGCTTTTGATAAGCTGAAGACCGCCTTGGTAACTAGTCCCGTTCTGAAAGCTGCCAGATTTCTCTCTACCCTTTGAGGTAGTAGCTGATGCAAGTGGTTTTGCCTTGGAGGTGCACTTTTGCAGGAAGGTCATGCAGTGGCCTATGAATCCCGAAAGCTCAGAACGCATGAGAGGAATTATGCTGTTCACGACCTGGAATTACTTTCAATAGTCTATGTGCCTCAAAGTTGTGGAGACATTAGGTTACATTACCATCTAGATTGAATTGGATAAGATCTGTCTCATGGTGAGTGAAAAGAGTCTTCCCATTGGCCAATTCAACTTGCATAGGTTTCCCTGATTTCTATTCTAAGACTAGCTTACGCAAGCATCTAGGGGAAATGGCTTCTTCAATCCACTTGAGCTTTTTTGCTGCCAATAATTGGCTATCTTTGAGTTGTTGAGTAATCTGTTCCACTTCCTATTTGTGGCTAGTGGACATCTCTTTCATCCCCAAGGACTTGGCATTTAGCACCGCATTTATAGCCTTAAATTTTTATGCATGGGTCTTGTTTGTTTTCTCTTGTTTGGGTATGAAGGTGAAGCACTTTCTTTTTAGCATCCGCGAGGGCTTCAATGATGGTAGCAATGCTCCTTGCATACTCTTCTTCTTTGGCATGGAACGTTTCCTGAGCATCTTGAAGCTGTTGAGCATGTTGCCTCTCTTTTTCCTTAGTATGTGTGACTTCTTTTTGAAGTTGATCCTTTGTGCTGATGTTGCTTCTTCATGTTTGGGACTATGGATGACTGAGAACTGACGGTTAGATCCTTGGTTTTCAATTACAGCAAAGATCTGCCCTCTTTCCTCTTCTACTATATCTGAAATTGTGACTACTCTGGCTGCTGCAGTCTGAGGTGGAACTCTTTCTCTTTGGTTGCCCCAGTTCTAGGAAGGAGTTCTGAGGTTACTTTGGACAGAGGCAGATGGCTGAGCTGGAGTTCTTCTGGGGTTACCCTGGCTTGGGTGAGACGGACCTTGGTATGAAGGGGTTGGTCTCTGAATTTGGGGTCCTTGACTTCCCTGTCCCCTTGACATGGCAGGAGTCGGGCAGTCTTTCAGTTGGTGACTGAAACCTTGGCATCCAAAACATCGGTTTTCACTTCTGAGCTCATCCCTTTGATTCCTTAAAAGAGGTGGGGCTCTTGAGAAAGTATTCTGGGGGAAGGATCTTCCTTCACTTCGAAATCTTCCTGCATATCCTGATTCTGATTCGGGCCTTGCTTCGGGGGTGGAAAGTTTGAAGTACTTCCTTGGGCTTGGAATCTTTTAAAGTTAGAGGGTGTAGGCTTTGGCGAGACCTTTACTACAAAGGCTTTGGCAAAATCCTTTGTCATTCTTACTGCTTCAGCCATGGACACTGGCTTGGCATTTTTGACCAGTGTGTCCAAGGGTTTGTTCATTCCCCGAATGAACCTGGCCATGAGCTGTTCTTCATCTAGAGGTGGTGAATATTTGAGTAGAAGAGCAAAGGCCTGGTGATATTCCTTGATGGTTTTGCTCTCCTGCTTTAGCTCTAAGAACTCGTTCATTTTGATTTCCAAAAATCCAGGGGGACAAAATCTCTTTCTTAGATAGGTTCTTAGGTCGTTCCAAGACTGAGTATTTATGTCTAGATGGTTGGTGTCACAGTGGTTCCTCCATGCTACCCTGGCTGTTTCCACTATTTTCAGCTGGGCAGCAAGAGCCATTTTGCTCCGCTCATTGTAGCCTGTGACGTCAAAATATTCTTCCATGGCTTCCACCCATTTCTCCACAGCCTCGCCTAGGTTCTCCCCTTCTCCCTTGAAGGGTCCTGGCTGAGTCCTATGAAGAGCCTTGCGAACATCAGGATCAAGCTCGTCATCTTCAAAGAGAGGGTCTCGCTGACGGCCATGGTTTCCTCGTCTCATGATTCTGCCAAAAATTTATATATTATTAAATTTTTATTTTGATATCATCCACGAGATCCTAAGACTTAAGAGGTTCGGAAAACAATTTCTTAAACAAGACAATGATCTTATTGGAGATCTATGACATATGTCCGATAACAGATTTTTCTTTATCAGATCGTCCGTAAACAATCACTTATACAACAGGGAATTTTTCTCTGAAAAACATTTCTTTATTTATATAAAAGTTGCAATATGTACATAGAGCAGCTCGGCTCCAGAATTCAAAATCTCCTCGGGAGTCGCATAAGATGACGGTACTGGGCCATAACCATGCCCTGATACAAACGTTCACTTACTGACAAGGGACCTATTATTTTCTCCTTAGGAATAAAACAACTAAGGAGTTTGTAGACTTGGCATGAAAGTATGAAATTCTGAGGTGTCGAATGATATAGAATGATGCCACGCACCATTTTTAGTTTTAACAGAATCATAGCCAATGAGAGGTTCTGCCACAGCATTGCACGGTGGTCGTAAGAGGCATGGACATACTGCCCTGCAAACCACTTATGCTGTAGTTTCTCCACTGGGTTAGGAAAATATAAATCCTCAAAATGGCGTGCGAGTCTAGCTCGGCTTGTTCGAGTTGAAGCGGAAGAAATGAGATGCTCGAAGGCGAAAGCAGTCATATCTTGAGACTGGGTGAGGTCGGGAATACCAGATAAATAGGGAACTTCCATCTATAAAAATAAATTCTTTGATTAAAAATTCTTCATTAAAGAAGCTTACGGAATGAAAATACATTATGAAAAATATTTTTTCTGAGTTTTTATAATCAATTTCTGATAAGAATTTGTTTATCCTTATTAGCTTTCAACTTCACTCTGATACCAACTATGAGATCCCTTTGCCCCCTTCGCGCACCGGACTCCCGATAGAGCTGACAGAGCGGAAGCAGCCCCCTCATGCGCGGGCAGGGTTTCTCACTCGGGGCCTCGCCCATGAATGTCCGGGCACGAGACTAGGCTGGTGGTCACTCCGAAAACCGAAACCGGGAAAATTTCCCATGCCCGGAAAGCGGGGACGATTCCACCTTTTTGAATTTTCTTAACGAATTTTTCTAACGAGATCAATTCTAATCTCTCCTTCACCTGAATAAACCAGATAGAAGGAAACTATCACTGATATAATTTAATCATCTGAGTAAATTCAACGCTTTTTTCCTAATCAAGATCAGGCACAGTCGCTGATCCACTCATTTGAGAAATTTATCAGGGAATTAACTAGCTACTCGAATCCTAACGTAATCCTAAGATTTTTCAGTTTGATTATTAAAACTCCACTGATTCCAGCCTAACCCCATCCGGCCCATGGGTTAGCCACCACCCTACCACTGGAATCGGTAGAACCAAACAAGTACTCACCCACCCATAATTGAAATGCCTTTCTTAACTTTAGCTTTAGAAAACAGATACGCACACACTCCTCTTTAAAACTTTAATATAAAAATAATCCATTGACAAAACAGATATGATCACAAATTTCATAACTCAAAATTTCCATTCAATCCCTTGTTTCACAAAAACAATACCACTCTGGACTCTCCATTGGGACCAGCTGGTCAGCAACGAGATCCAGTAAAATAGATTACAATAATCATTTCGTCAACATACATATATATATCTTGCTCGACATACGTATGGGTATCCTAAGCACCGCGAGCCCGTGCATCGCCTGGTCAGAACCCTCCAGGATCCTCCTTAGGTGTCTTGGTACTTCACTCAGGGACTGCTTCGTCAGCCCTCGCCCATCGTACCGGAAGCACACCATTTTTCACCATACCCAAGCTGGTCAAGACCTGGGCAGGTTTTTGCCGTGTGAGCTATCCCTCAAACACTCCTCGCTAGCTTTTGCAACCGAACTTCCCTTAGATAAACATATATGCCAAATGCTCCCTCTAGCATTCTGGCGTAAGACATTCCTTTAAGAAAACAGGGTTTCTATGCAAGTTTTCAGTTTTGATTTTGTTTGAAAACCATGAATAATCTTAAATCCGCATCTCAATACTTCTAGATCTACGTCAGAATTCCAAACAGAATTCCTCGAATTCTGTTAACTTGATCCTCAGAACAAAATCAAAAGTCTTAACTTAGTTTCAAATTCGATGGGTGTTTTGAGTGCATTTTTCCTGAACTGAGCACATCGTCATTGACGAAGGATTTAGGTCTTGGTCAATAGTCTGAATGAGAGTTTGGGTCTGGAAAGGTTCTTCCTAAACTATCTTTCTCGAAAGGTACTATTTCAATTTCTCTTTTTCTAAATTTTGTCTTACGAATATTTGCTTACAGATTTCTAAAACATGAATTTCTTATGAGAGAAATAAAATAATCATTTATCTCGAACTTCGATAGTTTAATTGAATTTTCTCATTACCATAAACGGTAGTATTTCTTCTCACAGATTATCTACTTATTCATTTTTTTAATTTTTTGTAAAAATTAAACAGAGGATTAAGAGAACCCTTATTTAAATATAATCATTCTATATGCATCTATTTATGCATAAAATGTAATTATGATGAAAGTCACACTTTTATCATCATAAAAATCATTTATGATGAAAATCACTCTTTTAATATGAAAGAATTTCTTTTATGCATCCATTTATGCATAAAAATCATTTATGATGAAAATCACACTTTTAATATAAAAAAATATCTTTTATGCATATGTTTATGCATAAAAATCATTTATGATGAAAATCACACTTTTAATATAAAAACATATCTTTTATGCATATGTTTATGCATAAAAATCATTTATGATGAAAATCACACTTTTAATATAAAAAATATCTTTTATGCATAAAAATCATTTATGATGAAAAACACACTTTTAATAAAAAAAATATTTTTAATGCATAAAAAATAGTTATGATGAAAATCACACTTTTAATATAAAAAAATATCTTTTATGTATATGTTTATGCATAAAAATCATTTATGATAAAAATCACACTTTTAATATAAAAAAAATATTTTTTATACATATACTTATGCATAAAAATCATTTATGATGAAAAACACACTTTTAATATAAAAAATATCTTTTATGCATATGTTTATGCATAAAAATCATTTATGATGAAAATCACACTTTTAATATAAAAAAATATCCTTTATGCACATGTTTATGCATAAAAATCATTTATGATGAAAATCACACTTTTAATATAAAAAAAATATCCTTTATGCACATGTTTATGCATAAAAATCATTTATGATGAAAATCACACTTTTAATATAAAAATATCTTTTATGCACCCATTTATGCATAGAATTCAATAATGATAAAGGTAACACTTTTATAATAAAAAAATATTATTTTATGCATACTTTTATGCATAGAAATCAATAATGATAAAAGTAACACTTTTATAATTAAAAAAAATATTCTTTTATGCATACTTTTATGCATAGAAATCAATAATGATAAAAGTAACACTTTTATAATTAAAAATATTCTTTTATGCATACTTTTATGCATAGAAATCAATAATGATAAAAGTAACACTTTTATAATAGAAAATATTCTTTTATGCATACTTTTATGCATAGAAATCAATAATGATAAAAGTAACACTTTTATAATAAAAAAATTATTCTTTTATGCATACTTTTATACATAGAAATCAATAATGATAAAAGTAACACTTTTATAATTAAAAAAATATTCTTTTATCCATACTTTTATGCATAGAAATCAATAATGATAAAAGTAACACTTTTACAATAAAAAAAATATTCTTTTATGCATAAAAATCAATAATGATAAAAGTAACACTTTTATAATAAAAAATATTCTTTTATGCATACTTTTAATGTATAAAAATCAACATGATGAAAGTAACTCTTTTGTAATAAAAAATATACTTTATGCATTATTTTATGCATAAAAAATCCATAATGAAGAAAGTAACACTTTCATAATAATAAAAAATTATCAATAAGTATCTTTCCTAGAATTTAATTCTATTGAAAATCATTCTTTTATAAAAATTAATCAATATGCATCTTTCTATGCATGAATGAAAATGACACTTTTAGAATGCTCTAATGATGGGGATTACTCTTTTTGATTAATAAAAGATGAAATTTATTTCACAAATTTTCAGAAACTTTCACCATAACCTTCTTTGTATGGTTGACCATTTTTCAAATTTTAACTCACTAAAATTAATTAGAAGTTCACCAAGAGTATTTAAACCATTCTAGTGTAAACATTTTCTACTTATTTAAGAGAACATTATTAAAAACTTGATTTCATCCAATAATCAATCATCTAGGATAAAGAATGGTTGGATTTACTAAAGAAGAGAGGGGAATGCCTTTTTTCAATGAGGCATAACATCCATTCAATTTAGAGAAGACAAAAATCATAAAAAAACCATAAAAGAATTAGAAAAGAGAAGAATCTCCAACTTACATTGATAATTTGAGAGCTTTCCTTTGGCTTGATGGTTTGAGGGTTCTACTCTTGTTTGAAACAAGAGTGGCCACCAATCTTTTAGAAGAGGGAAGGTCAAAAACTAATGAATTATGAGTAAAATTCACAGTTTTTGGCACTTGGGAGAGGTAGGGTAACAGTGCAAAACACTATTGAGTTTCAACAAAAGGGGAAGGCTTCTATTTATAGGAAAAAGTGAGCTTCTAACCAAGCCAACTGATTCTAGAATTTTCCAGATCAGTTTGGTCAATTTTTGACCATTTTTGGGTTAGTTTTGCTCACTTTTTGGATCTAGTTGAAACAGGAGAGAGGAGAGATAAAAATATCTCATTATTTGGGAGTTTAAAACTCATTCAAGCATGTGAAATAGGCACCTCATTTATGAGGAGAATTCCCCCATACTGAGGTGTCAAAAATGCACCATTTCATTTAAATATCTCTCTTTTTTAACTATTAACCTTGTCCTTAGTCAACTCTTCATCTTATGTGAGTATTTACTTATTTTTGGGAGATTTTCCTTTTATTCTTCTATTTATCTCCTCCCTACATTTGGATGAATCTTATTGGTCCATAGGAACCTTAATTTAAAATTTCAAAAAAATCTTGACCCTCAGGAGGATAATGCCTCTTGAACAGATTACTTAATTTCTAATGCACCTTCTGAAAATCTTTTTGAACTTCTGTTTCAGGGAAATTTATTTTAATAAGATGAGGTATTTTTCTATCCAAAAATATTTAAAAACTAAATTACCACTCTCTAGAAGATTTTCTCTCTCTAGGCCAAAACTGGTAGAAACAAGATCTTTTATATTTTTGAAGAGGGATTTGATTACAGGGGAAGATGCTGGACATCTTGAGAGGTGGGGAGGAATCTAACACTAGGGAGGGTTCCACCACAATCTTCCTATTGAGAAACCTACCTTGAAGTTTGCTACACGCTGTGTGGTGTATTGATGGCTACAAAAGAAGCTTGCCTCTGGTGGTCTTGAGTCAGTGCCTCCCCTGGCAGCGGTTTGGACATTAGCTGATACTCTAGCTTACATGTACGAAGATCTGCAATTGGGTCGAGTAAGTTTTGACATTTCTTGTTTAAAGTTGGGACATTTAAGTGTTTGTGTGTGTGCGCTTATTATTAGTGTCATGCTTTCATGTATTGTCTGCCATTGAGAGGGAACATTGCCCATGGTGGCTAGACCTTAACTATTATGAGGCTCTTGAGGAAGAAATTGACTTATATAGGAGACATATGACTTTAGTGGTGATTCAGCAAGATCGTGAGACCACTATTGAGGTATGTTGTTGTAAACCCATCACACAAGCAAGTGTTTGTTTCTAAAGGTGTTGGTGAGGGTTTTAATGATGTGTATTTTATTCTGGTAGAATCAGCCTTCCACCTCGCATGCGTAGACCAGCCACTAAATAGTACATTTGTCACACCACCTGTGAACCTGGGTAGAGATATAGTTCAAAAGGCACTGGAGGCAATGAAGCAAGTCCATTCTACAAAAAGGGGGGTTAGTAGCAGCTCCACTGCTGATTGTGGTGATGAAGACAGAGTAGATAGAGCACTCAAGACCCACCTAGTACGGTGGTTGATTGGCTTTGATTCCTAAATAGACTACATCGGTGGTTGATTGGCTTTGATTCCTAAATAGATTGAATCGTTGGTTGATTGTATGTTGTAGTGTGCAAACACAGCACTGGCATATTGTATCAATGTTATTGACCTTGCTCATGACATATAGAGCCTTGAGGTGCCATCAGATATGATGGTAATTTTTTTGGAAGGATTGAATATCATTTGTACCAGAGGGAAGGTAAGGGAAAAGATGGTAGACTACTGTGTGGACATGGAGTTTGCTGATTTTCCTTCAAATATCATGGTGGAGGGCTACTCTCAAACCAAGGTGCCCAAGTGGAAATGCAGCAACATTCAATTTAGCAAACTTTTGCATGTCTGATACTGGATTCTTTGTGTGCTTGTACACAATGGAAGAGGCACATAATGTTGAGTCGTGTGCTGGACAGAAGGGATTCGTGCTCTTCCATTAGCAGGTGGTCTAGTGCACACCTGCCATTGGACAGAAGAAAGGACAAATGGCAACAAAGGTAATTAATGTATGTGATGTCTCCCCGTTTCTCACTCTGAAACAAAGAGTAGACCTCACAAGTTTGGTATATTGATTGGGGCAGGTGACATGTCTCTTCTCAACTGCATTGCTTTAAGACCCTTTGTTGTAATTCTCTTTGTCCTTTTTGCAGATTCCAAACATCTTTCTATTCTCCTCTTGTTTGACAGAGGGGTGACATACTCAAGCAGTTCTCTGAAAATTCCTCCTCACCCATATCCAAACTTTCATGTTTCTTATCCCCCATAAGCATATCCAAAATGACATCTTGAGCCACTGAAGTCTCCAATTGTTTTGCAGTAGTGAAGGGGTTCATAGCAACACGAGATAAAACTTTGTCCTCAATTTTTTCTCAATACTCCTATATATTCCTTCCTCGTATGGGTGATTATGATCACCAAGATGAATAGCACATCTTGTACTATGCACACAATCTCTAGGAAGACAATTATAAATAACTGCAGGACATGTGAAGACACACTATGGCATTTATTTTGTTTGACGTTGAGATTGATCTCATTCATGTGACAAGTGAAGAATATGAACATTAAAACTTTATCACACTAGTAACATGTGTGTTGATTGTTGTGTGTGTAGTGTGCCATTTGAGGATTGGGTTAAAAAAAAGGTCATCCATGGAGGGGGGCTGTCAAGTACATTGTGTCCCTCTTCATCCATGCTGGTGAGACAATCATTGATATGTTTGCTGGGACTGGCACACTAGGGCTAGCTGCTGCATACATGGATCGACATGGATCGACATGTGATCTTGATAGAGAATGATGAAGTAATCTCTATGAGTGCCTTCTACATCCATATGCAGTAGAGGTATAGAATGCCCTTGAAAATTCACTCGTATGGATGTTGTCCCTTGCAGATTTGATACCCTTATGTGTTGCAGTGCACCGGGTTCCTTTTTTCCTCCTATGATCCATTATGTCCACATTATATTTATGTCCATTGTATTTACATTTGTTGTCCGCATAGAGAGCCTTCTGTGTTAGTACTTCACAGCTTGGGTGCTCTTTTTTTTTGCCTACCTTCTTTAGGAGTTCAATTTCTTAGAAAGAAGATTATACTTCCCATTTGCTTGGTCTATTTTGGACATGTCATGTTTAGGATGCCTTGGTGATTTATTTGGCTTTTGGACCTTTTGAGAAAAAGAGAAATGAGAATTCATTTGTTGTTAACTTGTAAAGAAGATTGTTTCTCTAAAGCTTCATTCAAGTTCACATTTAATTATATCATAAATTCTCTTCTCATGTATTCCTTTATTGAAGGATTGCATTCTCTCCCCTCCCCTCCCCCTCCCTCCGCCCCCCCCTCTCTCTCTCTCCCGATTGTTTTCTCGCAATGTACCACAAAAAAACTAGCACGTTTTCCTTATTGTGCAGCTCTCGCTGGAAAAGATAGATTATAGGATCCTGCCCCCCTCCTCCCTTGTTTGTGCTCACTGTATAACCACTCCCTTACCATTCCATCATATCTTTGTGTTACACTCTGCTATGTGTGGATTAAGTATGTTGTGTCTTTGTTTTAATAAATGTGTCGTGTATATGTGAGAGTGAGTGACATATACAATGGAGAGTTGAGGAGTGAGAACTGTGAGAGTGTGAGTGAATTCTTGCATAGTAGAGTGGTATTTTGTGTGTCCCCATGATCACATGAGAGTTGGTGTTCGTATCCAAAAACTATGGCACGTGACTACACGGCACGTCTCCCACGGCATTGCTTGACTGGTTTGTTTGTCACACCAGACTACTATTTTGCCATCCTATTGAGAGGGAAATTAGCAAGAAACATTAGCCTACAATATTTTGGATCATCATCTAGAATAGACAGATTCTTTTTTAACCAACAAGCTTTATGGGTTTCTCATACCCTCAAGATGATAGTTGACTTTAGGACTTGTCTGTCTGATCATATGCCACTGAAATGGGGTTGGCATATAACTAATTAGGAGGAGACTGAACTAAATAAGTTCCCCACAAGGAAACTAAGAGTAAACAACCTGGTTCTCAAGGATGAGCTCTTTGTTCGACATAGTGAGGAGGCAATTGAGAGACTTAAAAAGAGAGGAACGGCCCCAAAAAATTGATTAACTTGTTAATTTAGTAGAGGTTTTAGAGGTCAAATGCCCCCAAATACGGTTGTTTTGACTAGATTTGTGGACATTGTTGGTCTATAAAGCATATCTTTGCATTAATGCAAAGATACTTTGAATTTATTTTAGAGGTCACTATTCCTTGTGTTGTGTATCGTACCTTTCTTGTAGTTTGGACAATTTAAATCCTCCTTTATTTAGGAGTCCACTATCTTGGTCTTCCAATTACTTTTCTTGATTATCATATTTCATTTGTTCTAGGTTCCACTACAACAAGACTCAACTTCTTGTGGGTGGAGAATAGTTGCAAATGCTTGGAGATTCATAGAATCCAAACATAGGAAGTAGACACTAACTGTAAGTAATTCCAATGGCACTTTGTCCATACTCATTTCTCAGATGTTTTTATCTTACTTTTGGCTCGGTTTGACTTTCTTTATAGATGATTGACTATCTTGAGTCTTGGGTATAGTGGGTGAGAGAAAAATACATTTCTTACATTCTGAATAATGCTCACGCCAGTGGACTCGGACTCTCTTGCACCAAGCAAGGACTCTCTTGCACCAAGCAACAAGCAAGCCTACAGCACATAAGAAATCTAAGAAGAAAGCAAGCAAGGGGATGTTTGTTTTCTCCCCACCATAAAAGCATTTTGACACACACATAATACAAAGTCCCCCAAAGCAATCAGTGAAACACACCCCCAAGGATAAAAGTGTTCCCCTCAAGTTCACAAACTTGAAGAAGTATACAAAAAGGAACACCAAGCAGATCAAGACGAATATTGAGGCAAGGAAGCCTTTACAAGAAAAAAGGCATGTTGATTTTGACAAATCCCATGGGAACAAGGAATCAGGTTCAGGACTTCAGGAAGAGGCTCCAAAACCCATAGGTCTAGGTCTAGACGAGGCATCTAAAGCACCAAGTGCCACAAGTCTAGTTTCAGATGAGAAACATGTAGAAGAAGCAAAAGAGGCTTCATAAAATTTTAAGCCTTTGTTATAATATAAAAACTTTTTGTCATGCTTATTCTGTATCATTGTAGCCAATTCTATCACTTGTAATTACAAACCCTATTTCCTTGTGTGAATCAAAATTCCAACATTTTGTTGAGAGCTTTGATAGCCCAAGCTCATCTACATCTTCATCTATGGCAGTACATCATGAGCTTGAGAGGGGCTGTTGAGATTCAAGCTCGAATGTCAGCTTGTGCGAGTTGCACTATGTGCTGACATGTTAGGTAGTAACATGTGTGAGACAAATGACCGCGTCCAGCTAGTCATAGTGTGTGGACATTAGCTAGGGTTAGCTGTGTGTGGACACAACACAAGTAGTGTGTTATAGATTATGGATTATGGCTTTATGCATTGTGTGAGAAGGGAGATGGCTTCCCTCTATGGTTAGGGTTTGCTTCATACATTATGGTTTGCTCCTGTGTGTGTCTCTCCTCTCCCTCTACCTATTGTTCATCATGGTATCAGAGCCTGGTGCTCTCTATTAGGGTTTATGAGTGAGTGAAAGAAGAGGGAGAAGAAGCTGTGAAGCTTGCCATTGGAGCTGTGAAGCTTGGAGCACACCGATTTTCATAAAATTTGAGAGCTTGGCCTATCGGGTAAGGAATACTAAACATCCTTGAGCGGATTGCAGGTGCAAAAACACAAACAACACCAGATTTGAGTTGCCCAAAGCAAAGAAAAATTCTGTTTTGCAAGCTCTCCATTGAAGCTTGAGTGTGGTGAATGTATGAGGCAAATAGTTGCAAATCTGACAAAGAATCATGTATCTGGCAAATGGGAATGTATTGGCAACTCATGTGCAAGCCCTACATTGAGTTTGGAGCAAAGTTGATGCATATTAGTGAGTGGAAATTCACTATTTTGAAGCCCTCACAAAAATAGAGAAGAGATGTCCATTGTGGATGAAATTGGAGCTAGTTTTTTGTAAAAATCACTACATAGATTGATTGGGTACATGCCTAGGAGTGTTGGGCATCTTCTTATGCTTTCAATAGCCATTATAAACTTGTCAAATCACCCCTATAGAGCAGGCGACACAGACAGAAGTGAAGAAATAGAGTAGAATTTTCAATACCATGCTTGTAAGATCCCTGACCCCACCGTGCAACGAATTCAGGGGTGCTAGCAGCGGAAGTAGCACTTCTTGTGCAGGGCAGGGCCATACACTCGGGGCCTCGCCCACGGATATCCGGACAAGAGACTAATCCATCGGTTCTTCCAAAACCGGAATCTGAAAAAACTTCCCTTGCCTGGAAAGCACGGGCGATTCCTCCAGGATAACTTTTCTCTAACGTAGTCAAAAGCCTTAACTAACAGAATTGATCCGACCAAACCCGTAAGTCCCATAGTCAGATCAGGGAAAAGATTGTACTTGGATCATAGAGACCAACGCTTTTTTCCTCATCGAGAGGCACAACTGTTGATTCTTTTCCATAGAACAATTTTTGTCCGGGATTTACTTCATCTATCGTACTATACAGAAATTGAGTCTCGATTTAGGGATCCATCAGTCTAGCCTAACCCCATCCAGTCCCATGGGTTAGCCAACCACTGTAGTGATGGGATCCAATTAGGAATTTTGATTAGGTTTTGTCCCGTGTACCAGGGAAAAGAGTTCCCAGGCTCCCTAGGCAGATATTCATGCAAACATAAAACTAGTCACACCACTTACACACCCAATATGAACTTGCCTTTTTCACAGATTCAACAATCTTTAAAACAATCATTTAATGAAACCATAGTGTTATTGATCATAATCCTCTGATTATCCAGTTGAATCCTAATTTCCAATTCCTTCCTTCATCGGTGTACCTATGGCAACATTGGCAACCAGAACGCTCACCACCTGTTTACTCTCAGGGGCCTTTTCAATAGTTCCTAGCTCATAGTACCCAGCAATATAATCACATAAAAATATCTAGATGGAATCTCCGTTCAGCAAGATCAACCAACAGATCCATATAAAAGAGCCATGGACTCATCCGTTGAGGACCAGCAAGGTCAATCAACCAGATCCATGCCCAAATTCAAAAAACAACTCTTACTCCTTGTTCTAATATCTTCCCCAACGTACTTGTGGGTATCTTTGGCGACCTAGAGCCCAAGCACCGTATGGTCAGCACCCTCTAGGATACTTCATAGGTCACCTAGCACTTCACTCATAGGCCACTTCCTTGGTCCTTCATCCACTGTGTACCGGAAGCTAACCATTTAAATCAAATCGAGGCTGGTCAAGACCTCGGCCCTTGCTACACGAGACGTCCTCCGTTGACTCTCCAACAGTAGTTGCAACTTTAATAGATAGGTCTCCACGACCTCATTCACAAGCGGTCAAAATGCTTCCCCAGCATTCTTGACATAAAACAGTCATTTAAAAATAGGTTTCACATATAAATATAGTTCCAACAATATTTCCATCTTTTCTCATTACTCCGCATCCTTTCACATTAGTCCCCATCTTTTCTCATCTTACCACAATTTTATTTTCTTCATCGATTCCTATCACATCACATCATTCCCACATCAAATCACATCACATCATTCCCACATCAAATCACATCCAATCGCATCATCCACACATCAATCCACATCATCCATACATCCATCCACATCATCCACATCATTCACTCATCATACACACACCAATCCACATCATCCACATCAATTTATATCATCAACTCATCAATCCACATTATTCACATTAATCCACATCATTCATACATCCATCCACATCAATCCACATTATCCACACAATTTCATAAGTATTCCCATTCTCATCTAATCACATCTTTTTCTACCTCAACACTTAATTCCTCATTTATCCTCATTAGATCTCATCCACTTGCATCTACCCATACATCTCATCACTTCACATACATTAACATCTATTCAGTTTACATCGCATCTTATCACATCCATTTCACATCATATCACATTCATTCACATCCTATATTATTCATTCACATCTTGATTCACAGGTTATCACATTCATTCACATCCCTTATCATTCATTCACATCCTGATTCACATGCTAACACATTCATTCACATCCCATATCATTCATTCACATCCTTTATCATTCATATCTATCCAATTTACTTCCATCTCATCGCCTCTATCCTCGTTCATATCCATCACATTCACATCCACATATATTCTTCCACATACATCCACATCCATACTTATCACATACACATCCACAACTATCCTTTCATATACATCCACATCCATCTTTTCATCACATACATACATCCACATCCATTCTTTCTCATACATCCACTTCCATCCTTCACATACATCCACATCCATTCTTTCACATACATCCACATCCATCTTTTCACATACATACATCCACATCCATTCTTTCTCATACATCCACTTTCATCCTTCACATACATCCACATCCATTCTTTCACATACATCCACATCCATCCTTTCACATACATACATCCACATCCATCCTTCACATACATCCACATCCATTCTTTAACATACTTCCACATCCATCCTTTCACATATATACATCCACATCCATTCTTTATCATACATCCACTTCCATTCTTCACATACATCCACATCCATTCTTTATCATACATCCACTTCTATTCTTCACGTACATCCACATCCATCCATCCATCCATTCCCATATATCTGATTCACATTACTTCTCATCACATCTATTCACCTCACATTCTCGTCACTCCTATTGTCATCGCATCCATCCATCCATTCATTCCCATCTATCTGATTCGCATCCCATCTCATCACATCTATTTACCTCTCATTCTCATCACATCTATTCTCATCGCATCTATCCATCCATTCATTCTCATCTGTTTGATTCGCATCACATCTCATCACATCTATTTACCTCTCATTCTCATCACATCTATCCATCCATTCATTCTCATCTATTTGATTCGCATCACATCTCATCACATCTATTCTTAGAATGCAAGAGAATCCTTATTTTTTATATAAAGATTCTTTACACATCTATTTATGCATAATTTCAATTTTAAGGTGAATAACACTTTCGAAATAAAAATAAATCTTTTATGCATCTTTCTATGCATAAATTCAATTTTAATAAGAATAACTCTTTTGAATTAAAAATAAATTTCTTTATGCATCTTTCTATGCATAAAATCAAAATTGATGAGAATAACTCTTTTGGAATAAAAATAAATTCTTTATGCATAAAATCAAAATTGATGAGAATAACTCTTTTGGAATAAAAATAAATTCTTTATGCATAAATTCTTTATGCATCTATTTATGCATAAAATCAAAATCGATGAGAATAACTCTTTTGGAAATAAAAATAAATTCTTTATGCATCTATTTATGCATAAAAATAACCTCCTTTGTATGGCTGACCATTTTTCAAATTTTCTATTCTAAAATTACTTAAAAATTATCCCCAATTGGTCTAAAGTATTCCAAACTAATCAAATTCTACTTTTAAAAGAGAAACAATATGAAAAGTTTAATTCCAACAATTAGATTACTTAACTAGGATAAAGAAGGGCTTAATTTAAGAAGAAGAGAGGGGGAAAGCCTTTCCAACAAGGCATAGCATCTGTTTATCATTTTAAAGATAACAAAAAATCAGAAAACCATTAAAAGAATAAAGAAATAGTAAGATTTCTTACTTACATGAATTTCTGGGAGCTTTCCTTTGGCTTGATGGTTTGAGGGATCTACTCTTGTTTGCAATAAGAGTGGCCACCCTTCTTTAGAAGAGGGAATGTTCAAAAAATTAATGAATTATTAACAAATTCACAATTTTTGGCTCTGGGAGGAGCAGAGTAACAGTGCATAAAACACTATTAAGCTTTAACAAAGGGGGAGGCTTCTATTTATAGGAAAAAGTGAGTCTCTAACCAAGCAAACTGATTCTAGAATTTTCCAGATCAGTTTGGTCAATTTTTGACCATTTTTAAGTCAATTTAGCTTACTTTTTGGATCTAGTTGAAGCAAGAGAGAGGAGAGATGAAAATATCTCATTATTTGTGAGTTTAAAACTCACCCACACATGCAAAATAGGCGCCTCCTTCATGAGGGGAATTCCCCCACACTGAGGTTTCAAAAATGCATCATTTCACTAAATATCTCTTCTTTTTTAACTAATATCCTTGTCCTTAGTCAACTCTTCATCTTATGTGAGTATTTACTCATTTTTGCAAGGATTTTCTTTACTTCTTCATTTATCTCCTCCATACATTTGGATGAATCTGATTGGCCCCTCAGAACCTTAATTTAAAATTTTTCGAAAATCTGGACCCCCAAGATAAGGCCTTTTGAACAGATTATAATTGATTTCTAATGCACCTTCTGAAAATCTTTTTGAACTTCTGTTTCAGGGGAATTCATTTTAATAAGAAGAGATATTTTTCCATCCAAAAATATCCAAAATCTGAATAATCTCTCTCTAGAATATTTTCTCTCTCTAAGCCAAAACAACAGGTAGAAACAAGATCTTTCTTTTTTTAAGAGGGATTTGATTACAGGGGAAGATACTGGACATCCTGAGAGACTGGGGAGGAAACTTACAATGCTAGGTGGAGGCCAAATTCTACTTTTGTGATTGATTAAACCCAAAATTTGCTTAGCAATTTTGTGATACATGTTGAGATTCAAGCTCGATGTCAGCTTGTGCCAGCTGCACTATGTGCTGGCATGTTAGGTAGGAACATGTGTGAGACATAAATGACCGCGTCGTCCAGCTGGTCATAGTGTGTGGACATTAGCTAGGGTTAGCTGTGTGTGGACACAACACATAGTGTGTGTTGTGTATTATAGATTATGGCTTTATGCATAGTGTGAGAAGGGAGATGGCTTCTCTCTATGGTTAGGGTTTACAATATACATTAGGGTTTGCTCTTGTGTGTGTGCCTAATCTCCCTCTTCCTGTTTTTTTATCATGGTATCAGAGCCTGGTGCTCTCTATTAGGGTTTATGAGAGTTCCTAATCTCCCTCTTCTTGTTTTTTTATCATGGTATCAGAACCTGGTGCTCTCTATTAGGGTTTATGAGTGAGAGAAGAGGGAGAAGAAGCTCTGAAGAAGAAAAGCTGTGAAGCTTGCCATTGATGCTGTGAAGCTTGGAGCACACCGATTTCCATCAAATCTGAGATCTTAGCCCCCCGAGTAAGGACTACTAAACACCCTTGAGCGGATTGCAGGTGATTCAAGCACAAACAAGGCAAATTAGGGTTGCCCAAAGCAAAATTTTTTTTGGTTTTTTGCAAGCTTTCCATTGGAGCTTGAAAGTAGTGATGTATTGTGAAAATAGATGCAATCTGGCAAACGAACATGTATGTGACAAGGATTAATGTATTGGCAACTTATGTGCAAGCCCTATATTGAATTTGGAGCCAAGTTGATGCATTTATGTGAGAGGAAAATCACTGGTTTGAAGCCTTCACAAAAACAGAGAAATGATGCTCATTGTGGATGCAATTAAAGCTAGGTTTTTGTAAAAATCACTGAATTGATGGATTGAGTACATGCCAGTACATGCCTAGGAGTGTTGGGCACCCATATCTATCTTCAAATACCCTTATGAACTCACCAATTCTCCTCAGGAGAAGGCGGCGTAGCCTGTAGGGAAAGAGCAGAGCAGTTTTTTCACCATTTTGATAAGTGGAGGCCAAATACTACTTGTGTGGTTGATTAAACCCAAAACTTGCTTAGCCATTGTGTGATACACATACTTGAGGAGGTTGCTATATGATTGGTTGCAGCAATCATGCATTATGGAGCTTGAAATGAGCTTATTAAACAGGCTGTCTATTGTGATTAGTGAAACAGAGGGTGATTAATCGGCTAATTATTCTCTCATCTTAAACAATTGGTCTAATTCCTTTTACATGGAGTTAGTAGACATTAATGCTAAGCTAATGAATGCCTGATCTCTCAATTTGGACAAGAATCAAAGGAATTAGAGCAATTTTACTACTGGTCTTTTTTGGTTTTACTAGTTTTTCCCAAAACAGAGAAGGGGATTTGATAAATTTGGTATGTATGCACCTTAGTTGGTGTTGATATGCAACATTGAGCTTGTTTAGGTGTCAATGCAAGTTATCCACACTTGATTGAACCACTACATTGCAATTTGAAGCCTTGGAAAGCGTGCCAAAACAGGGTACCTTGGACTGCGTATGCCAGTTCATTTTGGATGCAATCAGTTTGATTTTCTACATCAAAAGTGAAGTTTGTTGAGTACCTTGGAGTATCTAGAACACTTATTAGAGTGTGGTTGAGTTGAGGAAGGCTCGTTTACAGATTTGGACGTGTGCGGAAGGTGCATTTGCATTGAGCAAATATGTCAGACAACCCAATATAAATTGTGGGTGAAAAGTTGGATAGGAAGAACTTCCACGCATGGAAGTACAGGATGGAAGTACAGGATCAAAAGCTTTCTGAAGGGAAAAGGTTTTTGGAACCTTGTTACAGGTGCGGAGCCGGAGCCAGCAGAACTACCCCGACAACCTACACAGCAACAGGTTGTAGCTCATAAGTTGTAGCTCATAAGCAATGGTCAGAAAGAGCATACAAAGTTTTGCATTACCTATCTATATGTATCTCGGATGCTAAACTCATACATATACATGATGCTGAGAATCCCAAGGATACATGGGATACATTGGTAAAGTTGTTTTTTGATACAGACACTAGTGCTCGAAAGTCTCAGTGGAGACAGACACTAGTGCTCGAAAGTCTCAGTTGAGACAACAGATTCATAATGTGAAACGGAAAGGAAGGAGCATCCATGATTATGTACAAGAGATAAAGAAGTATGCAGATGCATTGGCAACAATCATTCAATGCCCCCATGTCTGATGATGATTTGGTAGACATTACCTTGCATCGTCTTGGCAAGGAGTATAAGTCTTTTGATACATCTATCTCTGTTCGGAGTACAGGTTTACCAGATTTTGATGAGTTGGTTTCACTCTTGCTTGTTGAGGAAATCAAACTCAGTGACTCTTTTCATGATGCATCTACTAGCCATGATGATAATGGCAGAAATCAGGCTTTCTATTCACAAAGGGGATTTAGAGGCAGGGGGAGATTTGTATCACGTGGCCGTGGTAATGGTCGTGGATGGCAGGACAAGTCACCACAACAAAATTTTCAGCCTACATATGGTGCTAGAGGTGGTCGTGGTAGAGGACGTTGGCAAGGCCAACAAACATCTATGCAAAATGTAGAATGCCATTATTGTGGGAAATTTGGTCACATGGCACGTGATTGTTTCCGCAAACAAAATGATTTGAGAGGGGGTAGAGCACAACATGGTGGACATTATGCACAACATGGTGGAAATTATGCAAGTGGTGGAAATTATGCATCAAGCAGTAATGATGGCAGCGCAAATCACTTGTTTGCCATGAAACATGTTGTGGGATCTATGATGACAAATAGTGAAAGTGATGACACTTGGTATATGTACTCTGGAGCATCAAACCATATGACTTATCATGGTGAATGGTTTGAGCATATGAATCCTATGGTGGATGTGAAAGGCTATGTGGAGATAGGAGATGATACCCAACATGCTATCACACATGTTGGAAGTGTACCATTGGTTATGCACAATGGTTATGCACAATGGTGAAACAAGTCTATGGCAAATGTCTTGTATGTGCCTTCTGTTACAAAAAGTTTGGCCTCAATTGGTCAAATGGTGGAACAGGGTTTACATGTTTGATTCAACGAGCATAGTTGCTTCGTTGAGGATTTCAAAAATGGATGTAGAGTCATTTTGCCAAAGGCAAGAAAGAAGGCATGTTATTTAAGTTGGATGCTGGGATTCCTGAGTTGAAATCAGCCATGTTCTCTAAAAGCCAAAATGTGGTACAGGACATTGACATGTGGCATAAAAGGATTGGACATGTGAACATACAAAGGTTAAAGAACATGCAGGCAAGAGGCATTGTTAGTGGGTTGCCTGGATTCAAGTATGATGGGAATATGCATGTTTGTGATGCCTGTCAGTTTGGCAAGCAGGCAAGATTGTCGTTTCCTAAAGAAGGCAATATGAGTAGCAGGCCTCTTGAGATAGTTCATAGCGATGTATGGGGTCCTGCACAAAACCCATCCATTAAAGGTAGCTTGTATTATGTGACATTCATTGATGATTTCAGCAGAATGACTTGGATTTACTTTCTCAGAGAGAAAAGTGAAGTGTTGGGAAAGTTTATGGACTTTAAAGCTTTTGCAAAGAAGCAATATGGCTCTTGGATAAAATGTTTCAGGACAGATGGAGGTGGTGAATACACCTCACATTGAGAAAGCATGGCATAAGAAGGCAAATAAATTGCAGGTACACACCTCAGCAAAATGGTGTTGCTGAGAGAAAGAATAGAGTCATTTGTGATGTGGCCAGGGCGATGCTCAATGAAAAGAGCATGCCAGACTATTATTGGGCAGAAGCATGCGCCACAGCGGTGTATGTACTTAATAAGACACCCACAGCAGCCATACATGGAAGTACGCCAGAGATGCAGCTTACAGGATTTAGGCCAGACATTGGACACCTCAAAGTGTTTGGTTGCATAGCTTATGTACATGTGCCTGACAAGAGAAGGAGGAAGTTGGATCCTAAGGCAGAAAAGTGTGTGTTTGTTGGATATGCACAGGATCGCAAGGCATATAAATGTTACAATCCACAAACTAGGCAAGTGGTTATCTCAGGAGATGTGGTGTTTGATGAACTTGCTAGTTGGTACAAAGCAAAGGATGAGGGTGTCATTGATTCCCTTGATGCTGATGTGCATGTAAACTTGCCACAAGCAAGTTCTATTTCTACGTCTGGGGAGTCTGAGAGTAGCACTATATGTCCATGGTCAGGACGCTTGAGACATGAGAATGTGAGCGCTGGGAGTAGTGCTATGGATAAAGGGAAAAAGAAGGTTGAAGGAATTGGCATTATAGGTTATGAGTCGTCAAGTTCAGAGAGTTTGGATGAGGAACTTGGCATACCAGTTTTACGCACACCTGGTGCAAGGCAGGATAGATATGTGTCTCTGTTGAGATTCAAGCTCGATGTCAGTGTGAGCCAGCTATGCTATGTGCTGGCAGATTAGGTAGGAGCATGTGTGAGACATAAATGACCGCGTGTCCAGCTGGTCATAGTGTGTGGACATTAGCTAGGGTTAGTAGAGTGTGGACACAACTCATTGTGAGTAGTGTGGATTATGGATTAGTGCATTATGCTTTGTGTGAGAGTGGACATGGCTTCCCTCTATGGTAAGGGTTTGCAATATACATTAGGGTTTGCTCCTGTGTGTGTGTCTCCTCCTCCTCTACCGTTCTTTCAACATGGTATCAGAGCCTTGTGCTGTTTATTAGGGTTTATGAGTGAGTGAGTGAAGAGGGAGAAGAAGCTATGAAAAGAAGCTGTGAAGCTTGCCATTGGAGCTGTGAAGCTTGGAGCACACCGAATCTTATCAGATCTGAGAGCTTGGCCTACCGGGTAAGGTCTTCTAAACATCCTTGAGCGGATTGCAGGTGAAACAGGCAAAAGCAAAGCAAAATAGAGCAAATCAAAGCAAAGAAAAATTCTGGTTTTTGAAGCTTTCCATTAAAGCTTGAAAGCATTGATGTATGGTGTGATTCTGGCAAAAGACATATGCATTTGTCAAAGAGGGATGTATTGGCAACCCATGTGCAAGCCTTGAACAAATTTTGGAGCAATTTGAATGCATTTAATTGAGTGGAAAACTTTGGTTTTTGAGCTCTCACAAAACAGTGAAAAAGAAGCCCAAAATTGAAGCAATTGGAGTGTGATTTTGGCTCAAATCCAACCATTGGTGGATTGCACACATACCTAGGAGTCTTGGGCACTTGTAGCACTCATCAATTATCATCATAAAGCTTCCCAAAGGGCCCTACAGCAGGCGGTGCAGTCCATACAGAGAAAACAGAGCATTTTTCTGGTTTTTGCCTACAAGGAGATCAAATTCTCATTCGGTGCTTGATATCTTCCACAACTTCCTTAGCAATTGGATGCTTTACATCTTGGAGAAGAGGGCTATGTGATTTGTTTGGTCAATGATGCTTAATTGAGCTAGGAATGAGCTGATTAAAACAGGCTGTCCACTGGTTGCAGAGAAACAGAGCATTTTAATTGAGCAATTAATCTTTGATGTTTTACAATTGGACAAATTCCTCTTACATGGAGTTGATGGACACTATTGCTAAGCCAATGAATGCCTGGTTGCTCAATTTGGTCAAATATTGAAGAAATTAGAGCCAAATCATTACTGGTTTTTCTGGTTTTTCTAGTTTTTTCAAAAACAGAAAAAGGGGTTTTCGAAAATTGATAATTACACATGTCAGATGGAGTTGATACTCAACATTGAGGTTCATTAGGTGTCAATGCAAGTTTCCTAGACTTGATTGCACCATTACATTGTGATTTGGAGCCTTGGAAGGCGTGTCAATTCAGGGTATCCCGCACTACATGAGTCAGTTCATCTTGGATGATTACAGGTTGATTTCCTACATCAAATTTGGAGTTTGTTGGCTACCTTGGAGTATCTGGAACATTCATTGGAGTGTGGTTGAGCTGAGGAAGGCTCATTTACAGATTTGAAGTGTGCGGAAGGTGTACGCATTGAGCAACATGTCGGACAATCCAGTTCAGATTGTTGGTGAAAAGCTGGATAGGAAGAACTTCCAGGCATGGAAGTACAGGATAAAGAGTTTCTTGAAAGGAAAAGGATTTTGGAATCTCATTACAGGTGCTGAGCTTGAGCCTGAGCTACCTCGGCAACCTACACAGCAGCAGCTTATTGCTCATAAGCAATGGTCAGAGAGAGCATTCAAAGTGCTGCATTATTTGTCTATATGCATTTTTGATGCTATGCTCATACACATTCAGGATGCTGAGAATCCCAAAGATGCATGGGATACTTTGGTCAAGATGTTTGATACAGATACGAGTGCTCGCAAGTCTCAATTGCGACAGCAGATACACAATGTGAAAAGGAATAAAAGGAGCATACATGATTATGTGCAAGAAATCAAGAATTTTGCAGATGCATTGGCCACAATAAATGCCCCCATGCCTGATGATGATTTGGTGGATATTACCTTGCGTGGTCTTGGCAAGGAATACAAATCCTTTGATACATCTATCTCAGTGAGGAGTACAGGTCTACCCGACTTTGATGAGTTGGTTTCACTCTTATTGGTTGAGGAAATCAAGCTCAGTGATTCATTTCTGGATGCATCTACTAGCCATGATGATGGCAGAAATCAGGCTTTCTACTCGCAGAGAGGCTTTAGAGGTAGGGGGAGATTTGCATCACGTGGACGTGGTGGTAATGGTCGTGGATGGCAGGATAGGCCTCCACAACAGAATTTTCAGCCTTCATATGGTGCTCGAGGTGGTCGTGGATATGCACCTCAGCGAGGCAAAGGTACCCCCCGTGGTAGAGGACTTTGGCAAGGCCAACAAAATTCTATGCAAGATATTGTGGCAAATATGGTCATATGGCGAGAGATTGTTTCCGCAAACAGAATGATTTGAGAGGGGGAAGAGCACAACGTGGTAGTCATTATGGTGGAAACTATGCACAACATGGTGGTAACTATGCATCAAGCAGCAATGATGGAACTGCAAATCATTTGTTTGCCATGAAGCATGTTGTGGGTTCTATGACAACAAATGCTGAGAATGATGATACATGGTACATGGACTCAGGAGCATCAAACCATATGACATGTCATGGAGAATGGTTTGAGCATATGAAGCCAATGGATGTCAAAGGCTATGTGGAAACAGGTGATGATACTCAGCATGTCATTACACATGTTGGAAGTGTACCATTGGTCATGCATAATGGTCAGACAAAGTCTATGTCAGATGTGCTGTATGTGCCTTCGATCACTAAAAGCTTGGCCTCAGTTGGTCAAATGGTAGAACAGGGATTACAGGTTAGATTCAATGAGCATGGATGCTTCGTTGAAGACTTCAAACATGGATGTAGAGTGATTGCTAAAGGCAAGAAAGAAGGAAGACTGTTTAAGCTGGATGCTGGGATTCCTGAGCTAAAATCAGCCATGTTCTCAAAGAGCAGGAATGTGGTACAGGATATTGATATGTGGCACAAGAGGATTGGCCATGTCAATATACAGAGATTAAAGAACATGCAAACAAGAGGCATTGTCAATGGTTTGCCTAGGTTCAAATATGATGGACATATGCATGTTTGTGAAGCCTGTCAGTTTGGGAAGCAGGCAAGGTTGAGATTTCCTAGAGAAGGAAATATGAGTAACAGGCCACTTGAGATAGTACACAGTGATGTATGGGGTCCTGCACAAAACCCATCTATCAAAGGCAGTTTATACTATGTTACATTCATAGATGATTTCAGCAGGATGACATGGATATACTTTCTCAAAGAGAAGAGTGAAGTGTTGGAAAAATTCATGGATTTCAAAGCTTTTGCAGAAAAGCAATATGGCTGTTGGATTAAATGTCTGAGGATAGATGGAGGTGGTGAATACACCTCAAAAGCTTTTGAGCATTTCTTGAGGAAGCATGGAATAAGGAGACAATTGACTTGCAGGTATACACCTCAGCAAAATGGTGTAGCTGAGAGAAAGAATAGAGTCATATGTGAAGTGGCAAGGGCAATGCTTAATGAAAAGAGCATGCCAGATTACTATTGGGCAGAAGCATGTGCTACTGCAGTATATATATTGAACAAAACACCTACAGCAGCCATTCATGGAAGCACGCCAGAGATGCGGCTCACAAGTTACAGGCCAGACATTGGACATCTTAAAGTTTTTGGATGCATAGCTTATGTGCATGTGCCTGATGAAAGAAGAAGGAAGTTGGATCCTAAAGCAGAGAAATGTGTATTTGTTGGATATGCACAGGATCGAAAGGCCTACAAATGTTATAACCCTCAAACTAGACAAGTGGTCATCTCACGTGATGTGGTGTTTGATGAGCTTGCTAGTTGGTATAAAGCAAAAGATGAGGGTGTTATTGAGGGCCTAGTTGTATTCATAAACAACTTAATAAGCAAGATAGTTTTCTTGTATTTTGTGAGTTCTTCTCCTCCACACACTTGATCTAGCATGAGCACCATGTTTTCTCAACATGGTATCTAGAGCTCAGGTTGAGTAGGTCACATTTGTGGTATAGAATAGGTCAAAATCCTCATCTTCTCTTGTGTGGAGCTCAACCCCATGCTGGTGGAGGACTTCTAGCCATTCGTAGAGGCCATATCTTGAGGAGTTTTCAACTAGGGAAGTGAATTAGACTCGTAGGCGCACACATTCGTATGGCTGGTTGCTGGATTCATTTGCTTCTCACCGTGACATTGCGCTATTTGCAGGCCGGCACATATTCTGGCTATAGGCATGGTCGTACAAAAATACGCCGCCTATAGTTGATTATAAGCTCCATAGCCTTAGGGCTTTTGAAGCCCACTCTCTCCCCTATCTACAGCTCAATTTTCAGCTGCAATGGAGGCGTGAATCGGCCGTGGGAACGAAAAAACCAGTTGGCTGCAGTTTTCTCCATGGAAGCTCTCCATTAAAGCTTCAAATTTACCTTTTTTTCTTGCTCTAATCCTTCCCTCTTTGCTCTAATCACCCAAGTGATGCTGTGAGAGCTTGTTTGCTGATCTTACTCTTGATTTTGAAGCGGTGGCCAACCACATGAGGCATTCATAAGTCTCATTCAAAACGTCATCAAGCTTCCTCATCATCTTCAAGTTCTCAAAGCTTTTCAAAGTGTGCTTATGAGCACTAATAGTGTTGATTAACACTAATAAAGCTTCTAATCTAGCAAAGGGGAGTTATTCCAAAGTGTTTTTAAACACTAATGGTGATCTAATCACCAATATAAGTGTCATTAAACACTAATGGTGATCTAATCACCAATATAAGTGTCATTAAATGCTAAAAATGTGCTCTTAAGTACTAATCGTGTTTTTAAATACTAATGGTGATCTTAATCACCAAACAAAGTATTCCTTAACACTAATGAACTAATCCCCATCAAAATTAGTAATTGGGCACAAACCCTAAGTGCTAAACCATAAAAATTACTATTTTAATCTCCTTATGTAACATTCTTGACTTGATTAGGGTTGTTGCACTCTCATAAGCCTTTCTCTTACTAATTAAGCCTAAATATCATAAATTTCTGGTTTTTTCTTCTTCATAAATCAGCCCATTACTCTCTAATAACCTCCTTCAATAACTAATGTCAAAGGACAACACCCAAATTAAGAAGTTCTCGGGAGAGGGCTTCCACACTTGGCAAGTCCTTGTCAAGTACAAGATGATGTCCAAAGGTTTTTGGCCATTCATCTCCGGTGCACTAAGGTTATTGATCGAACAAAGGCTGAAGATATTGAAGATGATGAGAGGGCACAAGCCATCATCATGCTTCATCTTGATGAGGCTCTCATTCACCATGTGGACTAGCTTCCGACTGCAAAGGAGAAATGGGATGAGCTTGATAAGCTCTATGGAGCTCGTGGTGGTAAGAATTCCAAGATCTCACTTAAAATTGAATTTTTCAGTTTGGAACTCAAAGAGGGAGATGGCATTGGAGCCTTCATCTCTCACTTGAAGGGCCTTATGGCTCAACTTGCATCAGTGAATGTGAGAATGGATGAAGATGATGCAATGGCTGTGTTTTGCTAAAAGCAGTCAAGAAGGTGTACCCCACCTTAGTCACCACCCTGAAGAACATACCTAATCCCACCCTCAAAGGAGTCATTCAATCTTGTCTTGATGAAGAAAAGAGGCCAAAGGGAGGAGCTGAATCTTCAAATGCAACCACTTCATCGACTATCAAACAAGCTTTGTCACATCAAGTGGTCAAAGTAAGATGTGTCCATTGCAAAAAGGTGGGTCACTTGGCAAATAATTGTTGGATCAAATATCCAAACAAAATGAAATGTAACAAGTGTAAACAAACGGGACATATCACTTCTAAATGTCCTAACAAAGAGTCAGAGGGTATCAGCCTCTAACTCCGCTGAGAAATTGCTTTAATTCTCAATGTAACCACACCTGTATTCCAAACCTTGTACGCCTAATGTTATAAAGGCATCCTATGTCCAATACCACCTATTCCATTCTTTCATAGTTGGTATTGAGGGGGGGTATTAAGAGACTAAGGTTATGTAGAAGGGTGTGAGTGTGAAGGGACTTAAGGTCCACTAGCTCATCTATTTAAAGGTAGAGCTAAGAGGCATTTTGTATTGAGCAAGGCCTAGTTGTATTCATAAACAACTTAATAAGCAAGATCATTTTCTTGTATTTTGTGAGTTCTTCTCCTCCACACACGTGATCTAGCATGAGCACCACGTTTTCTCAACAAGGTATCCACTTGACAGGTTGACATATCGTGACTTTGCTATGCATTATGCATATATGACCTCTTTGGTGAAGCATGTGGAACCTACATGCTATACAGAAGCTATTGGGAAGCATGTATGGGAGAAGGCAATGGATGTTGAGATGGACGCATTGATTCATAATGAAACTTGGGATTTGGTTGCCTTACCACAAGGCAAAAATGTCATTGGCTGCAAATGGGTTTATAAGGTGAAATGCAAATCAGATGGTTCCATCGAGCGCCATAAAGCGTGGCTGATAGCGAAGGGTTATGCACAAACCCAAGGCCTGGACTATGATGAAACATTTAGTCTAGTTGTTGCAAAGATGGGAACAATGAGAGCAGTCATTGCTATGGCTGCAGCAAATGGTTGGGAAATGCATCAAATGGATGTGAAAATGCATTTCTAAATGGTGATTTACAAGAGGAAGTTTATATGGCACAGCCAGAAGGATATGTACACTCGAGGTACCCCACTCATGTATGCAAATTAAGGAAAGCATTATATGGTTCAAAGCAAGCACCTCGTGCTTGGAGTGATAATATAAGCCGATATCTTATCTCCCTTGGATTTCAGGTTTCTTCAGCAGATTCCTCACTCTATGTGAAGAAAATTGATCATGGGATTGTCTTGCTTTTCATCTATGTGGATGACTTGATTGTCACAGGAGGTCATGTTATAGATGTTATGCATGATGTGAAGAAGGCATTGAGTGGGTAGTTTGACATGAAAGACTTGGGTGAATTGAGATATTTTATTGGGATTCAAGTGATCAAAGACCATGCAGGTACATGGTAAGTGCAACGCCAATATGCATTGGATATGTTGGCAAAACATGGGATGACAGGGTGTAAGCCAATGAGTACACCTTTGGAGCACAATGTAAAGCTACGGGCGGATTTTGGTGAAGAGTTGGATGATCCATCTATGTATAGAAAGATGGTTGTGTTGGCAGTCTTATTTACATGACTATCACACGCCCGGATCTCAGTTATGCTGTGGGGCTAGTAAGCCAATTTATGCAGAGCCCTAGAAAACCTCATTTGGATGCAGTGAGACGATGCATTATGTGATATGTAAAGACCACTGCACATTATGGTCTTTTTTATGAGCATGGTAAAGGCTTGGATATACATCACAGATTGGGCAGGTAGCTCGTATAACAGGAGGTCTACTAGTGGTTATGCCTTTACATTTGGAAGTGCAGTGGTGAGTTGGAGTAGCAAAAAGCAACCTACTTTTGCTTTATCTAGTACAGAGGCTGAATACAGGGGTGCAGCCATTGCTACATGTGAAGGAGTATGGTTAAAGAGTCTCTTAGATAATTTGGGTGAGCCTATTGATGGCAAGGTTGTCATTCATTGTGACAACATGAGTAGCATACAGTTGGCCAAGAATCCAGTTTTTCATGCGCATACCAAACACATAGAGGTCCACTATCATTTTGTGAGAGACAAAGTGTTGGATGGTATATTGGATTTGCAGTATGTGAAGACTGAAGAGCAGGTGGCCGACATCTTTACAAAGCCACTTAGCAGGGAGAAGTTTGAGTGATGCTGAGAATCCCAAGGATGCATGGGATACATTGGTAAAGCTGTTTGATATAGATACTAGTGCTCGTAAGTCTCAGTTAAGACAACAGATTCATAATGTGAAGCAAAAAGGAAGGAGTATTCATGATTATGTACAACATATAAAGAAGTATGCAGATCCATTGGCAAGTATCAATGCCCCCATGCCTGATGATGATTTGGTAGACATTGCCTTGAGTGGTCTTGTCAAGGAGTACAAGTCTTTTGATACATCTATTTCTGTTCGGAGTACAGGTTTACTAGATTTTGATGAGTTGGTTTCACTCTTGCTTGTTCAGGAAATCAAACTCAGTGACTCTTTTCATGATGCATCTACTAGCCATGATGATAATGGAAAAAATCAGGCTTTCTATTCACAAAGGGGATTTAGAGGCAGGGGGAGATTTGCATCACGAGGTCATGGTAATGGTCATGGATGGCAAGATAGGTCACCACAATAGAATTTTCAGCCTACATATGGTGCTAGAGGTGGTCGTGGATATACACCTCAAAGAGGCAGAGGTAATCCTCGTGGTGGTAGAGGATGTTGGCAAGGCCAATAAACATTTATACAAAATGTGGAATTCCATTACTGTGGAAAGCTTGGTCATATGGCAAGTGATTGTTACCGCAAACAAAATGATTTGAGAGGGGGTAGAGCACAACATGGTGGACATTATGCATAACATGGTGGAAATTATGCAAATGGTGGTGGAAATTATGCAAATGGTGGTGGAAATTTTGCATCAAGCAGTAATGATGGCAGCGCAAATCACTTATTTGCCATGAAACATGTCGTGGTATCTATGATGACAAATGGTGATAGTGATGACACTTGGTATATGGACTCTGGAGCATCAAACCATATGACTTGTCATGGCAAATGGTTTGAACATATGAAGCCTATGGATGTGAAAGGCTATGTGGAGACAAGAGATGATACCCAACATGCTATCACACATATTGGAAGCATACCATTGGTGATGCACAATGGTGAAACAAAGTCTATGGGGCAGATGTCTTGTATGTGCCTTCTATTACAAAAAGTTTGGCCTCAGTTGTGGTCAAATGGTCGAACAAGGTTTACAAGTTCGTTTCAATGAGCATGGTTGTTTCGTTGAGGATTTCAAAAATGGATGTAGAGTCATTGTTTGCCAAAGGCAAGAAAGAAGGCAGGTTATTTAAGTTGGATGCTGGGATTCCTGAGTTGAAATCAGCCATGTTCTCTAAAAGCAAAAATGTGGTACAGGACATTGACATGTGGCATAAAAGAATTGGACATGTGAACGTACAAAGGTTAAAGAAGTATGTGGTACAGGACATTGACATGTGGCATAAAAGGATTGGACATGTGAACGTACAAAGGTTAAAGAACATGCAGGCAAGAGGCATTGTTAGTGGGCTGCCTAGATTCAAGTATGATGGGAATATGCATGTCTGTGATGCTTGCCAGTTTGGAAAGCAAGCAAAGTTGCCATTTTCTAAAGAAGGCAACATGAGTAGCAGGCCACCTGAGATAGTTCATAGTGATGTATGGGGTCCTGCACAAAACCCATCTATTAAAGGTAGCTTATATTATGTGACATTCATTGATGATTTCAGCAGAATGACTTGGATTTACTTTCCCAGAGAGAAAAGTGAAGTGTTGAGAAAGTTTATGGATTTCAAAGCTTTTGCAGAGAAGCAATATGGCTCTTGGATAAAACGTTTGAGGACAGATGGAGGTGTAAATACACCTCACGTGCTTTTGAGAATTTCTTGAGAAATCATGCAAGTACACACCTCAGCGAAATGGTGTTGCTGAGAGGAAAAATAGAGTCATTTGTGATGTGGCCAGGACGATGCTCAATGAAAAGAGCATGCCAGATTATTATTAGGTAGAATCGTGTGCCACAGCGGTGTATGTACTTAATAAGACACCCACAGCAGCCATACATGGAAGTATGCCAGAGATGCGTCGTACAGGTTTTAGGCCAGACATTGGACACCTCAAAGTGTTTGGTTGCATAGCTTATGTGCATGTGCCAGACGAGAGAAGGAAGAAGTTGGATCCTAAGGCAGAAAAGTGCATTTTTGTTGGGTATGCACAGGATCGCAAGGCATATAAATGTTACAATCCACAAACTAGGCAAGTGGTTATCTCATGAGATGTGGTGTTTGTTGATGAACTTGCTAGTTGGTACAAGACAAAGGATGAGGGTGTCATTGATTCCATTGATACTGATGTGCATGTGAACTTGATACAAGCAAGTTCTATTTCTATGTTTGGGCCAGCAGAGTCTGAGAGTAGCACCATACGTCCATGGTCAGGACGCTTGAGACATGAGAGTGTGAGCACTGGAAGTAGTGCTGTGGATAAAGAGAAAAAGAAGGTTGAAGGAATTGGCATTACAGGTTATGAGTCGTCAAGTTTAGAAAGTCTGGATGTGGAACTGGGCATACCAGTTTTATGCACACTAGGTGCAAGGCAGGATAGATATGTGCCTCCACATGCTAGAGTGACAGGTGTTCAGAGTGATCCACATGCATTGCAGAGATCTCAAAGGGTCAGGTATCCAGTTTGACAGGTTGACATATCGTGACTTTGCTATGCATTATGCATATATGACCTCTTTGGTGAAGCATGTGGAACCTACATGCTATACAGAAGCTATTGGGAAGCATGTATGGGAGAAGGCAATGGATGTTGAGATGGACGCATTGGTTCATAATGAAACTTGGGATTTGGTTGCCTTACCACAAGGCAAAAATGTCATTGGTTGCAAATGAGTTTATAAGGTGAAATGCAAATCAGATGGTTCCATTGAGCGCCATAAAGCGTGGCTGGTAGCTAAGGGTTATGCACAAACCCAAGGCTTGGACTATGATGAAACATTTAGTCCAGTTGCAAAGATGGGAACAGTGAGAGCAGTCATTGCTATGGCTGCAGCAAATGGTTGGGAAATGCATCAAATGGATGTGAAAAATGCATTTCTAAATGGTGATTTACAAGAGGAAGTTTATATGGCACAGCCAGAAGGATATTATGTACACCCGAGGTACCCCACTCATGTATGCAGATTAAGGAAAGAATTCTATGGTTTGAAGCAAGCACCTCGTGCTTGGAGTGATAAGATAAGCCGATATCTTATCTCCCTTGGATTTCAGGTTTCTTCAACAATTTCCTCAATCTATGTGAAGAAAACAGATCATGTGATTGTCTTGCTTGTCATCTTTGTGGATGACTTCATTGTCACCCCACAGGAGATCATGCTACAGATGTTATGCATGTCAAGAAGGCATTGAGTGGGCAGTTTGATATGAAAGACTTGGGCACATTGAGATATTTTCTTGGGATTGAAGTGATCAAAGACTATGCAGGGACATGGTTAGTGCAACTCCAATATGCATTGGATATGTTGGCAAAATATGGGATGACAGGGTGTAAGCCAATGAGTACACCTTTGGAGCAGAATGTGAAGTTGTGGGCTAATTTTGGTGGAGTTGGATGATCCATTTACGTATAGAAAGTCTTATTTACATGACTATCACACGCCCGGATCTCAGTTATGATGTGGGGTTAGTAAGCCAATTTATGCTGTGGGGTTAGTAAGCCAATTTATGCAAAGCCCCAGAAAACCTTATTTGGATGCAGTGAGACGCATTATGCGCTATGTAAAGACCACTGCACATTATGGTCTTGTTTATGAGCATGGTAAAGGCTTGGATGTACATGGCTACACAGACGCAAATTGGGCAGGTAGCTCATATGACAGGAGGTCTACTAGTGGTTATGCCTTTACATTTGGAAGTGCAGTGGTGAGTTGGAGCAGTAAGAAGCAACCTACTGTTGCTTTATCTAGTACAGAGTCTGAATACAGGGGTGCATCCATTGCTACATGTGAAGGAGTATGGTTACAGAGTCTCTTGGCTGATTTGGGTGAGCCTATTGATGGCAAGGTTGTCATTCATTGTGACAACATGAGCAGCATATAGTTGGCCAAGAATCCAATTTTTCATGTGCGGAACAAATATATAGAGGTCCACTATCATTTTGTCAGAGAGAAAGTGTTGGATTTTACAATGGATTTGCAGTATGTGAAGACTGAAGAGCAGGTGGCCGACATCTTTACAAAGCCACTTAGCAGGGAGAAGTTTGAGTACTTCCGTACTATGTTGGGAGTACATGGGATGAGCTTGAGGGGAAGTGTTGAGAGCTTTGATAGCCCAAGCTCATCTACATATTCATCTATGGCAGTACATCATGAGCTTGAGAGGGGCGTTGAGATTCAAGCTCGATGTCAGCTTGTGCCAGTTGCACTATGTGCTGGAATGTTAGGTAGTAACATGTGTGAGACATAAATGACCGCGTCCAGCTGGTCATAGTGTGTGGACATTAGCTAGGGTTAGCTGTGTGTGGACACAAGTAGTGTGTTGTAGATTATGGATTATGGCTTTATGCATTGTGTGAGAAGGGAGATGGCTTCCCTCTATGGTTAGGGTTTGCTTAATACATTAGGGTTTGCTCCTGCGTGTGTCTCTCCTCTCCCTCTACCTGCGTGTGAGAAGGGAGATGGCTTCCCTCTATGGTTAGGGTTTGCTCCTGCGTGTGTCTCTCCTCTCCCTCTACCTGTTTTTCATCACATTTTGTGTAATTGAAACTTTTGCAATGATCACCTTCCTCCCATCATTTGTATTTACTCTCATTATGAACCTAACAAATTGACAATTTTAAATGTTTGACTTCATTTGAGCATTTTAAAAAGAATATTACAATGAAATCTCTTGGTTTACTCTTAACGATAGTGGTTCAAAAAGTACAATGGTTGGGGGCAGGCATTTCATACAAGATATGTTTGTTCAACCCTCCTAAAAACATCTATGCCATTAAGCTTGAACCTATACTCAGAGTTTGTACAGTCAAGAAACTCGAGTCTCTTATATCTTTTAATGTCCAGTTGGCATTTACAACAAGCTTCCTAGGGTTTAAGAATGGTGAAACCTTTATCTCAAGCTCAAATTTTGGATAATTTTCTTCAGAGTCTAGGGGCACCCTATTGCCTAGACATTTCCTCCACTTCCTATAGTCAAGCCCTAAAATCAATGACTGACGAGAAACATGGTAGCAAAGGGCCGATGAATTAGGACTAGCTTTGCATCTTATAGTGTCACCTAGGGGAAAGCTTTCCCTTGATTTCTAGCATTCTCCAAAGACAGTAGTGTCCATGTCATGCTCAGCCAGTCTTCTTTTTCGTCACCTAGTCTTTGTCTTTTTCGCCACCTAGTCTTTGTCTTTTACAAGTCCAAGGACCTAAAACAAGCCACAAAGATGTGAAGAGGTGTAAACCATGTGATCTTGACACTTCGTGATATCCTTCCCGGTGTCATTGCCTTCTGGATGTCTTGTGAAATATTTGCTTTGAAGCTTGACATTGCTGTTGTATCTGAGACCTCCCAATTGAGCGAATTGAGGCATGGCATGGGTAGATCTTCAAGATCCCCGTATGAACCTACTCTAGAAGGAACTTTATACTGTGTGAAAAATCCTTGCCCCCTCCACGCATTGAATTCTGGGGGTGCTGGCAGCAGAAGTAGCACTTCTTGCACAGGGCAGAGTCTCCCACTCGGGGCCTCGTTCACGGATATCCGGACAAGAGACTAATCCCTCGGTTCTTTCAAAACCGAATCCGGAAAAACTTCCCTCACCTAGTAGACATAGGCGATTCCACTGGGAAAAATCTATTCTAATATAGTCAAGAGCCTTAACTAACCAAACTGATCTGACCGAATCCATAAGTCACATGGTTAGATCAAGGAAGAGACTTGTACTTGGATCATAGAGACCAACACTTTTTTACTCATCAAGAGGCACAATCGTTGATTCATTTCCATAGAACAAGGACTATTCTAACATAGTCAAGAGCCTTAACTAACCAAACTGATCTGACCGAATCCATAAGTCATATGGTCAGATCAAGGAAGAGACTTGTACTTGGATCATAGAGACCAACACTTTTTTACTCATCAATCGTTGATTCATTTCCATAGAACAAGGACTATCCGGGATTTACTTCAACTATCGTAACTTAACAGAATTGAGTCTTATTTTAGGGATCCATCAGTCCAGCTTAGCCAACTACCCAACCACTATAGTGATAGGATCCATTTAGGAATTTGGTTATGTTTTTCCCCGAGTACCAGGGAAAAGAGTTCCTAGGCCCCCTAGCTGGTGCTTCAAGCAAACTTCAAGATAGTCACACCACTTACACACCCAATATGAAATTTCCTGTTTCACAGATTTAGCTGTCTTTAAAACAATCTTCTAATGAAACCATAGTATCACTGATCCTCCAAAATATCTAGCTTGAATTCCAATTTGCAATCATTCCTTCATTGGTGTACCTATAGCATCGTTGGTAACGAGAACACTCACCACCTGTTCACTCATCAGGGGCCTTTTCAATAGTTCTTAGCTCTCATAGTATCCAGAAATATAATCACATAAGAAAATCCAGATGGACTCTCCATTGAAGATCAGCAAGATCAACCAACAGATACATATAAAAGAGCCATGGACTCATCCGTTGAGGACTAGCAAGTTCAATCAACCAGATCCATGCCTGAGTTCAGAAAACAACTCTAACTCCTTGTTCCATTTTCTTCCCTGATGCACGCGTGGGTATCTTTGGCAACCCGAGCCGAGCAGCGTATGGTCAGCACCCTCTAGGCTCCTTCACAAGTCACCTAGCACTTCACTCATAGGCCGCTTCCTTGGTCCCTTATCCATCGTACCGTAAGCTCACCATTTAAATCAAACTAAGGCTGGTCAAGACCTCGGCCGACCTTGCTACGCGAGACATCCTCCATTGACTCTCCATCAGCTATTGCAACTTTATCACTTAGGTCTCAACGACCTCATTCACAAGATGGTCAAAATCCTTCCCCAACATTCTTGACATAAAACAGTCATTTAAAAACAGGTTTCATAAATACAGTTTCTAATGAACTCTCATCTTTCCACATTGTTCCACATCATTTCTCATTATTCGACATTCTTCTACATCAATTCACATTGCTTATTCCACATCAGTCATATGTATTCACATTGTCTTCATCCATTCTCATCCAATCACATCATATTACATCTCATCACATCTATCCACATGTATCCTCATCACATCACGTCACAACATATCCACATCATATCTCATTCATTCATATCACATCACATCCATCTACATTCATTCAGATCCACATCATATCCACATATCATCACATCACGTTCACATCTATTTACATCACTTCACCTCTATTCACATCTACCCAAGTCCACATCACATCACATCTCATCTATCCACATCATATCTCATCCATTCATATCTAACCAGATCCACATCACATCACATTCATTCACATCTCATTACATCACATTCACATCTCACCACATCTTACCACATCCACTCACATCTCATCACATCCATTCACATCCATCACACCCATTCACATCCCACATTCATTCACATCTCATCACATCCATCCTCATCTTATCACATCTCGTTCACATCCATCCACATCACATCACATTCATTCCATCCATTACATCACATCCACATCTATCCATATCACATCACATCCATTCATAGCTCATCACATTCATCCACATCCATTCATTCATTCACATTCACATCTATCCACATCCATCCATTCATTCACATGCACATCTATCACATCACATCTCATTCTCATCCATTTACATCACATCACATCCTTTCACATATCATCACATCTCATCGCATTCACATCTACATCCATTTACATCTCATCACATCTCATCCACATCTCCTCACATTCACATGCACATCCACATCCATTTATATCACATCACATCTCATCCACACCTCCTCACATTCACATCCACATCCACATCCATTTACATCACATCACAACTCATCCACAACTCATCACATCCACTCACATCTCATCACATCACATTCATATCTCATCTAATCACATTGCATCCATTTACATCCCATTGCATTCATTCAGATCCACATCACATCTTATCACATCCACTTTTAGTACCATTTTCTACTTTCGATACCGATAGAAATTTTCTAAGTTTCTGTCAATTGCTTGGCCTAGTTAAAGGTATTTTATCTCGATCCCATTGAATCTACGTATCAGAGTGTTGTTGAAGGTTTAAAAAGGAAAAATAAACCTTATCAAAATTGAATAGTAAAAACTCACAAAGAGCATTTAAGTATTGTATTTTTATTCCTTAAGCTTCATTAATGAGAATTAATTCTAAACTTTTGTTTACTCATTGGATCCTTGATCCTCCCAGGGATTCCAGATTCTCTTTTTTGAATAAGAATTATCCAAGTTTTCTCGATGGATATTTTCACATTCTTTCTCAAATTTCTCAAGTAAGATATATTTAATATTCTTCTTTTTGAATAAAAGTTTCATGCGATTTACAAAAATCAATTCTACCCATATTTTTTAATAAAAATAATAATACTCATAATTTGAATTATGCCAAAAATTCATCTTTTACCATTTAATTACTTGGATCTCAAATATCATAAGAATTCCTCTTTTTGCATAAAAATAAATTTACCAAAAATTCTTCTTTTCTTTTAATTAAATATTTATGCATAAATACTAAAAATTTATTTTTCATGAATATGATGAAAATCATTCTTTTTGCATAGGAAGTCCAATCCTAGAATATGATAGGAAGTCCTCTTTTAGCATTATGCATAAAAATTAGATATGTATTATTTTCTAAAAATTTTACCATAGCTTCGCTTTGCTATTACTGATAATTCTCAATTTTTTCTAAAAGAATAAAAGCTTGTAATGAAAATATGATAGTAGTTCTTCTTTTATGCTTAAAATCAAACTATGAATTTAAATCATAATTTTAACCATATTTATAAACATAACTATGATTATCCCACTAGATTAAGCTAATTTCAACATTCCTCTTTTCCCAATTTGTTAGGATAATCCATTTCTCATTTAGAATGAATTAAGGCAGTTTTTAACTACTCATAAACAATCTAAAAGAATTTACCATTATTTTAATAGCACAAAATCATGAAAATATCATTTTCTTAATCTCTAGCTCATCAAGCCTAGAGTTTAGCTTTGAATTAAGAGACTATCATTGAGAAGCATCCTTTTCCAAGGGATTTAGCCATAAAGATGGCTATTCTTTTAGAGAGAGAGATTTACTTAAAAAAAGTATTACAAATAAGCATAAAGATTAACTTTCTCTTAATTAAACATTAAGACTTTTAGGGAAAGCTTAATTTGAATTAAAACAATCATTTTGAAAGCTTCTCAAGCTTGAGAGGGGTTGAGAAGAAGAAAGTCATTGATATAAATTGAAAAAAACCATATAAATCGATTTTACCTCCAAGTTTGGCTTGATTCTCTATTAGTGAAGCCCCCGCCCAATCAATTGGTCCACCAAGAGGAGAAGAGCAACTCCAAGAGTTATTGTAGAGAGAGAGAGAGAAGCTCTAAGCTCCAAGAGAGAGGACAATTTAAGGGATAATAGAAAATATGATTATTTTAATATAATACTAGCATGGTACAGCTCCAATAAGAAAATACAAAGGAATGAGGGTCTATTTATAGGTGAAGGAGGCCACTAACCAAGTCCAACTGGGTTCTAGAATTTTCCAGGTTTAGTTTGACTCAATTTGGACAAGATTTAGACCAGTTTGGCTCCCTTTTTGATTTGGTTTGATCCTATTTTGAGGCGGAGGTCTTGCATTACTTTGTATTAAACTGAGGGTTGGTTAGAGGGTCTACCTCTCTGGGATTTCCCTGATTTTGACGGAATGGAACCTGATTACTCTGGAAGGAAGGAGCTGGAGTCTGGAATCTTGGTCCTTGACTTCCCTGACCCAAAAACCTTGATCCAAAAGGAGTTGGAAAATCCATACTACGATGTCCAAATTCTTGACAGTTATAGCATTTCACTTCTTTGTTCAAGGGTGAAACTTTTGAAGTTGAATTCCAGGGGATTGCATTCCAAGAAAAAGACCTTTCTTCCATTCTGGAACTTTCCATATCCTGAGTTTGACCTTGATGTCTCTTAGGCGGTGGAAAGTGGAATCACCTTCTGGAGCTAGAAATCTTTGATGGTGCTGCTGGCTTCGGCAAGACCTTGACATCAAAGGTCTTGGCGAAATCCTTCACCATTTGCACTGCTTCAGCCAGGAAACTGGCTTGGCATTCTTCACTAGGATATTTAAGGACTCGTTCAGTCCCCGAATGAACCTGGCCACCATCAGCTATTCTTCATCCAACGGTGGCGAGTACTTGAGGAGGAGAGCAATCACTTGGTGATACACTTCAATAGTTCTGCTCCCCCGGGTTAACTCTAAGAATTCATTCATCTTGGTTTCCAAAAAGCCGGGAGGACATAATCTCTTCCTTAGGTAAATCTTGAGATCATTCCATGTCGTCTGGGTGTTCCGATCATCCAGACGGTTTGTCTCATAGTGGTTTCTCCAATCGACTTTGGCTGTTTCTACTATCTTCAACCTTGCAAGAGCCATTTTACTTTTCTCATTGTATACGGTGACATCGAAGTATTCTTCCATTGCTTCGATCCACTTCTCCACAGCCTCACCCAAGTTTTCCCCTTCACCCTTGAAAGGTCTAGGTTGCGATCTATTAAGAGTTTTACAAACATCCGGGTCGAGCTCTTCCTCATCAAGTTGGGGGTTAACATTCCCCACTATGACGACCTCGATCCATGATCCTATCAATACGAAAATTCTTGTTAAGCCCCTTTGTTTTTCCAAATTAACCAAGATGCTCAGTTGAAAAGACCACTTTATTTATAATTCAAATCTGACTTTAGATCTAACTGATTCTGGGGTTCTTTATAGTTTGGTCAGTCCCCCATAGAATCTTGGGATAAAGATCCCTTCTACAAGAAGAACATACAGAACTCATTACTAGAGAATAATTCATTCATATTCTTAACACAATAATGGTCCATCAGACCAGAAATTTCATCCGAACATTCCTCCACGGGAATTTCAGTTATGCAGGTTCTCAATTTGTCATCCCTTAATTAGATCCACTGGGTCAAAGCTCAAACAGTTGCTACAATCTGTCAGCACAATCCACTAATCTCATAGTGATTTGCTGAAGTCATAATCGTCTTCCAGTTACTAATATCATCACTGGGATTCGTCCCATTCATCCTCATTGTGGCTTTGTTAAACTTATCTTCTTTCAACCAAAATTCAGAAATCATCATCTTTCAATCATAATCCAAATCAATTCATCAATTCTCAACCAGAATTTAAAAATCATATCAAAATCAGCATTCGAATTCATCCTCTGGATAGCATTTTTGCTTATAACTTCAAGGTCTTAGATTTACTCGTATATATTGTCAGTAAAGAGCTGCAGATATACCCATGGTATATACAGGTAGTCACGGTCCTTGGAGCTATAAGTTAAATACCATCATATCTAGGCCTCAAGCAAGTCAGGTATTTCATACAATCGCGGTACTTCCATCTCAAGACCCAATTTCCAATTTATGCATCTTCATTCTGAATATCAATTTATATGAATTTCATCACAATTACAATCTTTTACTGGTACTTCATAAATTTTTAACATTTCTTGCTTCTCGGTTGATCCACTTTAGCTAATTTACTCTAATACCAGCTGAAAGATCCTTGCCCCCTCCGTGCAACCGAATTCTGGGGTGCTAGCAACGGAAGTAGCACTTCTTGCACAGGCCAGAGTCTCCCACTTGGGGCCTCGCCCACGAATATTCGGACAAGAGACTAATCCATCGGTTCTTTCAAAATTGAATTCGAAAACACTTCCCTCACCCAACAAACATAGGATATTCCATCGTGAAACATCTATTCTAATAACGTAGTCAAGAGCCTTAACTAATCAAACTGATCCGACCGAGCCCATAAGTGTTATGTACACATTATATGTGCATATACTAGGAGGCTAACCCACATTAGGCTTGTGAACATGGGAGCATGGGAACAAGCTCTAGTGGAGCATGGGTTAGGACTAACCTTAAGGGTTAAGGTTAGGGTCAGGCATCCACCAAGGGTCACACATGGGAAATGGAGAGTCAAGTGACTCTTGACTCTCCATTTCCCATGTGTGACCCTTGGATGCCTGACCCTAACCTTAACCCTTAAGGTTAGTCCTAACCCATGCTCCACTAGAGCTTGTTCCCATGCTCCCATGTTCACAAGACTAATGTGGGTTAGCCTCCTAGTATATGCACATATAATATGTATATAATAATAAGTCACATGGTGAGATCAAGGAAGAGACTTGTACTTGGATCATAGAGACCAATGCTTTTTTCCTCATCAAGAGGCACAACCGTTGATTCATTTCCATAGAACAAGGACTATCTGGGATTTACTTCAACTATCGTAACTTAACAGAGTTGAGTCTTATTTTAGGGATCTATGAGTCCAGCCTAACCTCATCCAATCCCATGGGTTAGCCAACCGCCCAACCACTGTAGTGATAGGATCCATTTAGGAATTTGGTTATGTTTTACCCCGAGTATCAGGGAGGAAAAGAGTTCCCAGGCCCCCTAGCCGGCGCTTCAAGCAAACTTCAAGATAGTCACACCACTTACACACCCAATATGAAATTTCCTGTTTCACAGATTCAACTATTTTTAAAACAATCTTCTAATGAAACCATAGTATCACTGATCATAATCCTCCAAAATATCTAGCTTGAATTCTAATTTGTAATCATTCCTTCATCGGTGTATCTATAGCATCATTGGTAACCAGAACGCTTACCACGTGTTCACTCAGGGGCCTTTTCAATAGTCCCTAGCTCATAGTACCCAGAAATATAATAACATAGGAAAATCCAGATGGACTCTCCATTGATGTGATCAGCAAGATCAACCAACAGATCCATATAAAAGAGCCATGGACTCATTCGTTTGAGGACCAGCAAGGCTAATCCACTAGATCCATGCCCGAGTTCAAAAAACAACTCTAACTCCATATAGTACTAATGCACTGAGACCCAAAAATTTGGACATCCTCTATAGCCTCCATGCATCTAGCTCTCCAAATCTGCCATGTTGTAATACTGGTAACAATCTCCCAACTAGTGTCAATCCTCTGTCTAGGGAGTGTATAATCAGAGTGAGGGACATCCTACAATAAACCATGCTGGCCTCTTTGAATGAAAATAGTAGAGTCTGTACCACTATCCTCATAGAAAAGCTATGGGCCAAATTGGGAAAGCCAAGCAACGGCTCACCCAATGTTGTATAGTCTCAGAATCTACCACATATCTCCAGCAGTTAGGTACTACACTGAAAATCGATCTCCATTGATTGGTGGGGAAACCACCAAATGGTCCCAAATATTTGTTGCCACATTCTTGAAGATATGTATGGGATCTAAGATATGATTGATCTTCATGTCACATCAATATGGAAGTGGAAAGAAGATTGAGTGTCTAGACATTCCATTTGGTGGTGGATTGGGAGTGCCTCTCCATGCCTCAAACCAATCTCTACCTCTCATCACAAGTGGTGAGACATCATGTGGCACATACTTGCGATGTGAAGGAGGGAGAAATCGATGATGTTTGTCATACACCACCTTCTTAAGTGTAGGGGGTCTTTTCGAAACAAGTGATGGTCCGTAAATTGGTGGACATGCATGATGTCCGGAGGTTGCCAAACCTATTTTAATTGAGATGATTGAGATAGAGATATAAACTTAAAGTTTAAAGGCTAAACTCTTATGCATATAAGGTTCAAGTAGGTACCTGTGAGCACTTTGTGAACCTGGGATAGTCATGCATAGTCCAAAGAAAAACTCCTTTCATCTCTGCCTCATGCCTATTTATTAGCCTTGAAACGTCATGTACTTTGATACCTCACCATAGTGTCTCAAGCTCCTCAATCAAAGGCTCGAGGTACACATCTATGTTTGCCACCTTATACTTGCATGGTACAAGGAGAGAAATTTACCCAGGTTTTTATGTTAAGCCTAAACCTATGCATAAGTCATATGCAGAGGCCGTATGCATAAGGCCGTATGCCGTATGCATAAGGCATAAGGTCGTATGCATACGACATACGGCCTATGCACATGGCTTATGCATACGGCCTATGCATTCAGCTTATGCATAGGCCGTATGCATACGGCCTATGCATACGACATAAGCATACAGCCTATGCATAGGCCTTATGCCGTATGCCGTATGCCGTATGCCGTATGCATACAGCTTATGCATAAGCCGTATGCATAGGACTTATGCATAGCTGTATGCATACGGCCTATGCATACGGCCTATGCATACAACATACGGCCTATGCATACGGCTTTTGCATACGGCATACGGCCTATGCATAGAGATATGAGGCATTGAACATTATATGCCATCTAGAATGCTGCTTATGTCAAGTTAGGAGTGGTTATCCGTTGAGTAGGTGGTTATAGTGAAGGGGGAGCCCTCGATCTTCTCACTAGAGGAGTTGACTTTGGCTGTAATAGTGGGGAGTGTGTGGAAAGTCCTCATAAGCTATTATCCAAAAGGGGCACTGTCCACCTTGCTTGTTTAAGCAGTATTGTAGGAGGTCGTAATAACAATGTCCTAATATCACAGGTTGTATTTTCTGTCTAAGCTTGTATTGTTGTTTTCTCTTGGTTGGCTTGACATATGCAAGGTAAGTGGCCTTATTCATTCAACCTGTGCCGGGTTTAGGAAATGGACTAATGCATAGAGATATGGGGCATTGTTATATGCCATCTAGAAGCCCTCGATCTTCTCACTATCCTTCTCTTGCAAAAGATGAGTTTCCTTTGGCTTTAATAGTGGAAAGCATGTGGAAAGTCCTTAGACTATCATCCGAAAGGGACACTGTCCACCCTGCTTGTCTAAGCAGTATTGTAGGAGGTCGTAACAATGTCCTAATATCACAGGTTGTATTTTTTTGTCTAAGCTTATGTTGTTGTTTTCTCTTGGTTGGCTTGATATATGTGAGGTAAGTGGCCTTATTAATTCAACCTCATGTTTATTGTACCCTTAGGTGCCAGGTTTAGGAAATGAACTTATGCATAGAGATATGGGGCATTGTTATATGCCATCTAGAATGCTGCTTAGGTCAGGTTAGGAGTGGTTATTTGCGAGTATGTGGTTATAGTCGAGGGGGAGCCCTTGATCTTCTCACTATCCTTCTCTCACAAAAGAGGATTTGCCTTTGGGTTTTAATACTGGGGAGCGTGTGGAAAGTCCTCAGAAGCTATCATCCCAAAAGGGGCACTATCCACCTTGCTTGTCTAAGCAGTATTGTAGGAGGTCTTAACAATGTTCTAATATCACATGTTGTATTCTTTGTCTAAGCTTTAAGTATGGCTTGGGTTAGAGCAATCATGTTTTTCTTCCTATGCATGTATGTAGCAGCAATGTTTGTCAATCGATTCGTCTCATAAGATCCCAGTATGGCCAATCTGCTGTCCATTATAAATGAACGATATGGGCAGCAAGCTTGGTCACAGTTTACACAGACATTAGTATGGTTCTATTAAAACTTTTCACATACACAAAGTTAATCTTTTATGCATTCTATTTGTTTTATATTTTAATCTTATATGCAGGCGGGCTTACAGTCGGCGGGCTAGTCGACACCATGGGGGGGCAATCTACCCCACTTGCTTAGTCAGGATAGACCGCGCCATTGATAGGCACGGGGTCAAGTGTGGTGCAGGGCCATCATGATATGGTTGTGACTAAAGAGAATGTGGGGGAGAGGGAGAGCTTCAAACCCTAGCAAGCAAACACACATACACAAGAGAGAGCAAGACACAAGAGAGAGATGGATGGCTGAATTTTCTTCTTTCTTCTTTTTCTCTACTCAACCAACATAACATAAAGATAAGTGTACACACTATATGGGTTAGTACTCAACTACTACAACATACATGGGTTGGTCCATAATGTGAACCCGACTAAATGAGCTAGCGCTATAACTATGCCAGTCTCTAGTAATCTAAAATGGCTGTCACATAGCCTGTCATCCCACTGGCCGCATATCACTCATAATCTCACCAACCATGCCAGTGGTGTAGATGCGGAAGCTATCACCCATGCAGGTCATCAATGTCCGCCCGTAGTACTAGTTGAGCTCGATATCGCAACAATGATGAGCTGCACCACCTTCCTCTACTAGACCCACCCCCGCTCCCTCACATTCGTCTTCACCACCACCACCACGACATAGTAGGGAGTCTGGGGTGGTAGTAGGCGTGCTAGCGGGGGGAGCCGACTGCTTTTTCTTTGGCAAAAGTAGCACTAGGTCTCCCGATGCGTCTCCCCAATAGGGGGCTCTTTATCTACACATTATGAGCCAACCCCCCTAGGAGACGCTTCCACCGTTCGATCCATGCCCCCTACCATACACCGTGGATGCGGATGGGGCCCTCATGAGTGATAGATTCATGAGGAAATCAAGTCATGAATCATATACATGCACTTGCAAACCTGGAGTTTGTGAACTCCTTCAAAAAGTGGAAAGCACAAGATGAACTTTCTAAGCAATATGTTATTGATGTGCTTAGTTAAGTCAGAGTTCCTCGTGCCACATGCGGGTCTGTGCTTCTCCGAGGAGTGGATGAAGTGGCACATTAAGCTTTTGCTCTCTAATAGGAGAGCAAATATCAAGAGAGTAGCGAAAAATAATTTGGAGAAGCCTAGCATGTGTAGTACAGCTGAGGAGTGGAGGTACGCATGTAGTTTTGTAAGAAAGCACCTAGGTGCTTTTCAACAACAAGCCGCGGGGTGAGTGCTTCCTGACTACGGAAGCGAGGGGCTTCACACTTCGGCTCTGGCGGAAAATCCTCCTTTCTTGCTCATTTCGTAAGTATCATTTCTTCTCTCCTTTCATTTCGTAAGTATCATTTCTTCTCTCCTTTCATTTCGTTTTGTTCTATATTGTTTTCTTGAAATAATTGTATATTTTCTTAATTGTTTTTTTTGTAGAGGGAGGCTGTTGTGCGTGACCCAACAAAGGAGGAATATGACTATGGGTATAGAGCCCCCCGTCCGCAATTGTGGGCGTGGATGCGTACGCAAGGTGTATGATTGGATGAGTCTGTTTTGGGGACTTAAGCTGATGAGGTAATGTGTTGCCTAAACCATTCTCTTTTCTACGTCTAATTGTATTTTAATGTTGTTGCTTACCTTACGCTTGATGGCATGTATGCAGGATGAAGGGGAAGAAGAAGAGGAGGATCCAGATTATCAGTGTGAAGCAAGTGAAGAGGAGGAGGAATCGCATGATGAAGATCACTCGAAATCCGATGAGGATTCCAGCTAGACACCTGCCTCTTCATACCTCTTCATTTTAAAAACTTTATGTATATATGGCCAAAGGCCCAACAATTTTGAAATATAATAACTTTTTGAACTTAATTGCATTCTCCACAATGTATGTGTTTCTTATATTTATGTTTGTGTTACAAATTTGAAACTGTGACTCTGTTTTTAATTTTAAAAAAAAGAGCTGGGGTAGATTGGGGAGTCCTGTGTGCAGACTCCCCCAGTCTGCCCTAGCTCTTTTTTTGTTGTGTAGATCAGTAGAGGTGAAAATATAAGTGCTTAGCAAAACAAAAATAGTGACGGAATATCATTGTTGAGCAGCGATATTTTAACTACTAAGTAGAAAACCCATTGCAACAAAAATAGCAATGTTTCTAGCAGCAAAAATGGTCCGATTCCTAGCTGCCCTTCTAGTTATAAAAACGATGCTATTTTCACTACTAGACCCTAATTCTATTGTAGTGATACCCAACTACATTAAGAATGCACTATCATTAACATAATTTTTATGATTCTCTCAATTTAAACACTACTGCATTTGCTTTTATGGTTCCTCAAGGACTTGGCACGCGATGGCAAGGTAAGCAGTAAAGTAAAGGATGGATTGCAGAGCTAAACCGTTTGCTACATGGCCATGATCTATTTCATCTTTGTAAAGTTCCTCCCTCCATATTTTGAGATGTAAAGGTATAAGAACCTCCCCTTCAGTCTCACTGTAATCATCCCCTAATTCAGAATGCAACAAAACATTGTTTTACCCTGTTTTGGTCTAGAGAGAGAAAATATTATAGAGAGAGGTAATACAGTTTTGAAATATTTTTGGATAAGTATTTTCTCCCAATCAATAGGAAGAGATCCCCTAAGAAGAATCTTAAAAAGAGTTTTCCAATGTGCATTAGAAATTAATTGAATATGTGTATTGGACATCTTGGCCTAGGGGTATATAATTTCAGAAAATTTTGGTTAAGGTCCAAATAGTGTTCAAAAAGGGCCAATAAGGTTAATCCAAGTGTTGGGATAAGAAAAAGGCAAAGAATAAAAGAAAATCCCCCAAAAATGAGTAATTCTCACATTAGATGAAGAGTTGACTAGTACTGGGTTTATTCGTAAAAAAAATTGGAATTTTTTAGTTTAAAAGAAAGGAAATTTTGACACCTCAGAATGGGGAGAAGGTCTCATGAAGGAGGCGCCTAGAAATCACATCAAGGAGGCATTTTTAGTTCAAAAAAATGAGATATTTTCATCTCTCCTCTCTCCTCCTTCAAATCAAATAAAAAAAGTGACCCAAACTAGTCTAAAACTTGTCCAAAATGGATCAAACTAGAGCTCAAAGCCTCTAGATTCTAGTTGGACTTGGTTGGTAACCTCCCTCTCCTATGAATAGATCCCCATTCCTTTGTATTTTCATATTGGAGTAGCTCTATGCTAGTGTAATTTTCAGTTTAGTATTTTTCTATGCTAGTGTAATTTTCAGTTTAGTATTTTTCTATTATTTCTCTACCTTGCCTCTCCATTGTGAAGCTTGGGGCTTCACTAATCCTTTTCTTCTCTTGGAGATTACCCTCTTTTACTTGGTGGCCAAGCTTCTTCTTGTGGGCTTCACATTTCCCTAAAGAATCAAGCCAAAAACCAAGGGTAAGCCTAAAACAATGGTGTTTTACTCTCTTCTAAATGGTAATCTTCTTTCCAACCTCCCTAATGCTTGGGGAGCATTTTAATCTATGGTTTCTTCTTTAAAACCATGTTTTTATTGATTATATTGTTAAAATGGATTAATGCTAATCTTTTATGCTTAAAAGTAATGTTTTGATTTGTAAATTTCTCTTTTTGTAAGAATACTCACCTTTATGGATTAATCCTTTTTGGAAGGATAGATCTTAGTCCTAATCTCATTTTCTTAACCAAATCTCTAGGCCTAACAAGCTAGAGATAGAGATTAAGCATTTTTATGATTTTTAATCTAATTAAAATGAGGATTAGTTCATTTATGCTTGTTTTGTGATAAGAAAATTCATATTTAATCATTCTTCTAAAGTGAAAAAGAGCTTGGGCTAACATTCTTATAATTATTTTCATATGGAAGTTATATTTAGATATTTTTCTTAAATAAATAAGGTGCTTAAATATAATTATGTTTATGTTTAAACTTACGTTTATGCATAAACTAATTTTTATGTTAAAAGTGTTATTTTAACCATTTTTTAATTCATAGAAAATGCAGGGAAGTTATGGTAAAATTTTATTAGTAGAAAATGAAGGTTTAGGCATAAATGCGGGGAAACTATGGTAGAATTTTTATTATTAAAAAATTCCCCGCATACTAAAAGTGGAATTTTAAGCATTCTCAATTTCATAGAAAATATGGGAAAGTTATGGTAAAATCTTTATCATTAGAAAATGGAATTTATGCATAAATAAATTTTATATAAAAAGTGGAATTTTGAGTATTATTATTTCTTAGAAAATGTGGGGAAGCTATGGAAAAATTTATCTCATTAGAGAATGAATTTAGGCATAATAAATTTTATGCTAAAAGTGGAGTTTTGAGCATTATTAATTTGCCTGAAAAATAAAGAAGGTTATGCACAAATTTCTAGATTCAATTCAATTTATGAGAATTATGGAAATGATTCATTTAGATAAAAATGAATTAGTGTTTATGCTGAAAGATGAAATATGGGTGTAATTGATTTTGTAAATCCCATGAGGTCGTATGCATAAATCTTTTATTCAAAAAGAAGAATATTGAGTATATTTTATTGAGATAAGAATGAGAAAATATTCATGGGAATGCATCGTGAAATCATGGATAAAATTTTAATCAAAAGAGAAATCACGAACATAATTAACTTTTGGAATTACGAAGTATATGTCTAGATTCTTGAAAAATAGAATCTCGGGGTACATTATGAACGGGAAAAGGATTTCCTAGAAAAAGACCAGAAACACGCTTAGTTGGATGAATATGAATATTTGTGGATTGACTCATTCCTAGATTCCCTGGGAAAGGAATCCGGAACTCTTGTAAGGATTGAGGATCTGAAAGAGAATGGAAATTTAGACTTAACTGAATTGAGTCGAGAAAAGTTATCTTTAAATGAGACTTAGAAAGTCCTGTCAGTATAAAAAGTAGGGTAATTGTACTCTTAATCTGGTTGATGTGTAGAAAGATGTAGAGTTATGTGGATTGATGTGTGAAATGATGTGGAGTGATGAGAAGTGATGTGTGGGATGTGAGGATTGATGTGTAGATGATGTGGATTGATGTGTGAGATGATGTGAATGAATGTGGGATAATGTGAATGAATGTGGGATGATGTGAATGGATGTGAATTGATGTGGGATGATGTGAATGGATGTGAATTGATGTGGAATGATACGAATGGATGTGAGTTGATGTGGGATGATGTGAATGGATATGAATGGATGTGAATGGATTTGAATGGATGTGAATGGATTTGAATGGATGTGAATGGATTTGAATGGATATGAATGGATGTGGATGATGTGGAAATGATGTGGGATGATGTGAATGGATGTGAATTAATGTGGGATGTTGTGAATTGATGTGGGATGCTGTGAGTGGATGTGAATTGATGTAGAAAAATGTGGGATAATGAGAAATAACGTGGAATGATATGGGATGATGAGAAATGATGTGGAATGATGAGAAATGATAAGGAATAATGTGAAAGGATATGCAATGATAAGGAAAGATGGCAATTTTTTTGGGAACTGTAGTTGTATGTGAAACCTGTTTTTTAAATATTATTTTATGTCAAGTATGCTGGGGGAAGCATTTTGACTATTTTGTGGAATGAGGTCATGGGGACCTAAGTAGCCCAATGTTGCAACAGCTAACGGAGAGTCAAAGAAGGACGTCTCGCGTGGCAAGATTGGCCGAGGTATTGACTCGGGGGGGTCACTCGTATAAATATGTAAGTATCACGTGGGTTCAATAGAAGGACATTTTAAATATTTAAAACTTACAGAAATATATTTACAGAGGGGATTTATTTATTGTATTTTAAAAAAAATTTACAGATTTAAATAGGAAAGGATACATTATATTCACTAAAAAATTCACAGATAAGGGACTTTTTAAATAGGCCTTGAACGCACGTGATATAGAGGATTTACATATAGTGACCCCCCCGAGGGTATTGACCAGTCTCAGTTTGGTTAAAATGGTGAGCTTCTGGTACGGTGGATGAGGGACCAAGAAAGTAGTCTATGAGTGAAGCGCTAGATGACCTACAAAGGAACCGAGAGGGTGCTGACCATACGGTGCTCGGGCTCTGGGGGGTCACCAAGGATACCCACACGTGCAACGGGGAAGAAAACGAGTTGGAGTTTGTTTTCTGAACACGGGCATGGATCTGGTTGATTGGCCTTGCTGGTCTTCAACGGATGAGTTCATGGCTCCTTTACATGGATCTTGCTGGTTGATCTAGCTGTTCTTCAATGGAGAGTCCATATGGATTTTATGTGATTATACTCCCAGGTACTATGGGCTAGAAACTATTGAAAAGGCCCCTGAATGAGTAAGTGGTGAGCGTTCTGGTTGCCGATGATGCCATAGGTACATCAAGGAAGAAATGACTGAAATTTGGATTTTATAGTTAGAAAGTAGAAAAGTTGGAAATTGGACCTGGAAATGGAATACTGAGGATTATGATGGAAACACTGTGGTTTTATTGCAATGCTGTTTTGGAGATAGTTGAGTCTAAGAAAAGGCAATTTCCTATTGGGTGTGTAAGTGGTGCACGTCTATTTAAGTTTTGCATGAGAGCCGGCTAGGGGGCTTGGGAACTCTTTTCCCTGGTACCCAGGACAAAACATAACCAAATTTATATAATGGATCCTATGAATACAGTGGTTGTGGGCGGTCGGCTAACCCATGGGACTGGATGGGGTTAGGCTGGACTGATGGATTCCTATAATAAAATTCAATTCTGTTCAAGTTACGATAGTTGAAGTAAGTCACAGGATAATCCGAGTTCTATGGAAAAGAATCAACAGCTGTGCCTCTTTGATGGGGAAAAAAGCGTTGGTCTCTATGAACCAAGTGCATGTTCCTCCTTTGATTCCGCCATGTGACCTGTGGGTTCGGTCACCAAAGGTTAGTTAAGGCCCTTGACTACGTTAGAAGTTTTTTCATGGAGGAATCGCCTATGCTTTCTGGGCCAAGGGAAGTTTTTTTCGGGTTCGTTTTGGAAGAGCCACCGGATTAGTCTCTTGTTCGGACATTCGTGGGCGAGGCCTTGAGTGGGAAGCTCTGCCATGCACAAGAGGTTGCTACTTTTGCTACTAGCACTCCAGAATTCGATGCGTAGAGAGGGCAAGGATCTCACAATCTTCTATAGTGAATTGATGTAATTGCTCAATGTTTGCTACATGGCCATGATCTATTTCATCTTCTATAGTGAATTGATGTAATTGCTCAATGTTTACTCAGCACAAGAGTGGCAAATGAGATCCCCCCCAGCCCCCTCATCGACCCCCCTATCTCTCCCCCTCCAACACTTCCTCCCTTCTCTCTCTGTCACCTCACTGAGACCACAAACCCCCCATCCCCCCTCTCTCTCACCCCCTTCTCTCGTGCTCACCAGCCCCACCCCCCCTCTCCCTCTCTCACCTCACCGACCATACCCCACCCCCCACGCCCCCCTCACTGATCACTCCTCTCATCCAAACCCCCTCTCCTTCTCTCTCTCTCTCAAAAAACCCCCTATTTGCCACCTCATCGCCTTTCCCCCTTGATTCACTCCCCACCGACCCCCCATGCCCCCCCTCACCAACCACTCTCCCCCCCCTCTGTCTCACTTTTGCCACCCCCTCTCTCCTCTCCACCATGCAGCTTCCCATGTCTAACCTGATATGCTTTCGTTGCTTTTGGAGAATGGGGCTATGGTGGATGCATTTAATCATCACAAATAGACACCATTGAGGTTTTCTTGCAAGAATGGAAGAGTAGCTTGCATTGAGCTGTTGGTGGAATGGGGAGCTAATTTCCTCATCTTTGATGCATCCCCTGGGAGGACTTGCATGCACTACACTACAAAAGTGGGCACCTCCACTACCTTGAGATAATCTTGAATGATGTCCAATTGCTTACCATCACCCAAACTTGGGGCTTTTCCCGGTTCATCAACGTTCGAGATGGGAGTGGAGCTACCCCTTTACACCTTGTAGCTAGGTCTTGTCCTCCAACTATAGTCGCTTGTAATGGGGCCCTTGTTTGTGCAACAACAATAAAATTTGGCAGACGCAGCCTCGGATTTGGGAGCATGCCTTTACATTTTGTGGCCTGAGGTGGGTCAACTGAATGTGTAAAAGAGCTTCTAGCATGGGGTGCAGATAGGTTGCAGAGAAACTCTCAAGGGCACACTCCTTTCTTCATTGCTATGAAGTACCATAACATAGCATGTGCATCCCTTTGACTGTATAGCCCTTGGTATGGCCGTTTTCATGGAAGTTTATGAGCAGTCTTTGTATCTTTGTATGCTTGGACTTTGTGTCGAAAGTTTTGCCCAGACGAAGTGGCCATTGATGATTATGGTTTAGTTGATTTGTGCTTTTATTGGTGTAAGCGTAACCTTTTGTGCTAGATTCTTTGCCCGAGAGAAGTTATAATACATGTAGAGATAGCTTGTTTGATGCAAGCGACTACCAGTGGTAATCCTCCAGACATGTGATACAGGCAGAGATAGCTTGCTGGATGAAGTTGCCCAGGAGCTCAGTTCAATCATTTTCTTATTCTAGAGATAGCTTGCTGGATGAAGTTGCCCAGGAGCTCAGTTGCATCAATTTTTGTATTTGCGTATCTCTCCCGAATAAGGTTTTCCTAGAAAGATAATTGTATGAGGTATGCCTGGGAGCCCACCTGTGCTGGATGTTTTTCCTAGGGTCTAGCTTGCTAGAGAACCACCTGGTTTTCCTATGGCATTCATTGAGACCGTGAATTGAGGAGTAGTGGGTAACCTGTGGCCAGGAAGTGAGGTTCTCCACACTTCACCAAGACTAACTCCTCCCACTATCACTTTCTGACCGCTCTAACTGTCGTCACCGCCGCCGCCGGTGCCCTCCGACATCTCTGACCCATTGGGTCCTCCGACTACCAGTGGCACTTACGACGTGCATGGCCAACTCCAAGGTTACTCATGGAGGAAACACCCCTCTCCCTTTCCCAATGTAGTGCGAGATCCTCTTTGAGCACCATCTCCCTTTTCTCGACAGAAGATTTTCCCTCTACACAACATGAGGAGGGGTTGGGACTTTGAGGAGGAGGACACCCGAGGAGGAGTTAAGGGGAGAACTCTCTCCATAGTGTAGCACATTAGGGGGTGTAGGACATCCTCTCGTGTATGAAATTCTCTCTTGGAGCACAGTCTCTCTTGTATCCTTCTTTTCCGCATTTGGTATACAATGTTACGCTCTTGTGGCGTTTGGTCTCTCTCTCACTGCTGTGAGTGAGGTGAGTGAGTGGTTAGTGGTGTGAGTGAGAGGCATGTAGGGATACTGTGGCACTAGGTGGTGGTCGGAGAGAACGACAGTGTAGAGCATAGGTCTTACATGTCTAGCTAGTGAGGTCAACGCATTAGGGGGTGTAGGAAATCCTCTCGTGTATGACATTCTCTCTTGGAGCACAGTGTCTCTTGAATCCTTCTTTTGTGCATTTTGGTATACACTGTTACGCTCTTGTGGTTTTTGGTCTATCTCTTTATGTGAGTGAGGTGAGTGAGTGGTCAGTGGTGGGTGTAGTGTGAGTGAGAGGCTTGTAGGGATAGTGCAGTGCTATGTGGTGGTCAGAGAGCATGGTAGGACAATGTAGAGAATAGGTCTTGCATGTCTAGCTAGTGAGGTCGACTCATCCTTGGTGGGTATACTTCCTTGAGAGGATCCACGCTCCCTTTCCCACAACCCTAGTGTTTGTGTACGTAGTCCGTGAGTTCCCTATACTAGCGAGGACTGGCGGAGTCATCCACAAAGATTGTCTTAGGGTACATGTAATGTGGATTGGGATGGTAGTGCATACACTGTGCATAATACATTGGGTCTACAAGAGAAAGGGATTGCAAAGGTTGTTGGCAATTTACCTCATCTCCTTTCTTATAGTGACTTTCTAAGTTTTCAAGGCACTGTACAATTCTACAAGGACATCTCATAAATTAATGTCTCATTGCTTCTAGCTTTCATTAGTTTGCATGAGGAAAGTTTATATCAGTTGTATCTTCCATCATATTATCTTTCAAACGGATTGCTTCTTTGTAACATTGATCAAACGAATCTAGATTTGAGACTATGATCACATTGTACAATATGTTTTTCTTTAATCCCATGAGAAAAACTCACTTCATTTGTGCATCGTTGAGTTTAACCTAGTCCTCACATTGTGAGTTTTAGGGTTTTAATGCATAAACTGTATGGTTTCCTCAGCTTTTCACTCTATCATGTGTAGCTTTGTTGTAGCAGTCCACCTATCACCTTGTTTCAAAAATCCATAAGTAGAGGTAGCCTTCAAAGTTTTAAAGTTTGTCTTAATCACATGCATCGACATGATGAATCATCTATTTGCCTTGCCCACTAAGCATAGATTAAGTGTACGTAATCTAGATTTCCAAATGCTTTATAGTATCACTGCTCAAATATGTGTGTGAATTGAACAAGATCGATAGATCCATTATATTTACCCATGAGCTTGGAAATTTCTATGGACACGACTCTAGTAGATGACTCCTTTGGGTCATGTGCAAGTTATTTGGTTAAAGCTCCATGTATTCCTCGTGTAAAACCCCTTCCAAGATTGTTCGATATTGCCAAAATTTGGGCATTATGGGGTTATGAGGTTTGTGGGGTACCATCTCCGAGCATTTACAAAACAGTTAGACCCATTGCTAGCATATAATCAGTCACTATGGGGATTGGCATCACTAAGGGTTTGAAACCTAGTGGCATAGTTGGAGGCATAAGATGGGTCCAATGCATGCCAGATATGCTTGGGGGTTGTACTTGAGGCATGGGCCTCAAGGGCTAGGAGATTTTACCCTGTTGGATTAAGTTTCGATATTGATACGTTTAACTCCCTTAGGTTTATGGCACCAGCTTCTTCTTTTTTGGTTCTTTGCTTATTTTTTTAAAGGTTTCTTTGTAGCTCAAAATGACCTTTGTATGCTTAGTCTACCCCCTTTGTATGCTTAGTCTACCCCCTTATGTCTCAAACGAGAGTCCATTTGGGTCAATTTGCATGGATTTTCCTTTAGGCACTAGGGCTTGTGATGAACGCCCTCTTAAGAAATATTTTTTTGAAAAGTGTCCATGCCAATAGTTTCCTAGATTGTAGAGATGGTCTCAAAACCTATTTTCTATCACTATCACATCATGTGTGTTTTTCTGAAAAATGTTAATGAATTTTCAGCTTTTGTAGCCCTTTTTTAAATGTGCTACAAAAAGAATCTAGAAACAAGTTCTATAAGAGAGTTGTAGTATTTTTAGAGTACTATAACATTGCATCAAAATTATTACATTTGGCAGCTTAAATAGTAGTCAAAAAGTGGTCCACAAGCTTGATTTTGCTGTTTTTTTGCACACAATTTTACCTCAATTTTTGGGTTGACTTTTGCAAAAACAGTTGGTCGGAGGCCAAAATGATGGAAATCGGCTTGGTCCACTCAAGGAAAAATTCAAAGAGCCCTGAAATATTTTGAAGATGTGAATTAAGAGACTATCATTGAGAAGCATCCTTTTTTCAAGGGATTTGGCCATAAAGATGGCTATTCTTTTAGAGAGAGAGATTTACTTAAAGAAAACATTACAAATAAGCATAAAGATTAACTTTCTCTTAATTAAGCATTAAGACTTTAAGGGAAAGCTTGATTTGAATTAAAACAATTATTTAGAAAGCCTCTCAAGCTTGAGAGGGGTTGAGAAGAAGAAAGTCATTGAGATAAATTGAAAAAAACCATAAAATTTGATTTTACCTCCAAGTTTGGCTTGATTCTCTATTAGCAGTGAAGCCCCCGACCAATCAATTGGTCCACCAAGAGGAGAAGAGTAACTCCAAGAGTTGTTGTAGAGAGATAAACTTAATTATGATTATCCCACTAAATTAAGCTCATTCCATTATTTTTAACTGTTATTTTTTATCCTTGAGAAGCTGCTATTTTGAGGTGATTGCAAATTAAGCACTTTTTCTTAATAAATGAGAAAATTGAATTCAAGTTTGAAATCTTAAGCATGATAATTAAGGCTTCTTTCAGGATTGAAAAGGAGTACCAAAGTGGCCTAAATTGACCCATGAACTTTTGAAATCTGACGGCTTCAGAGAAAAATTAGCAACATTCCAAACATCCAAATGAGACGGATGGAAAGCACCCATGGGATCTTGAGGCAGTCCTGAACAATTCCCCTAAAAAAATCCCGACGGCTTGATAGACTCTCCCGAGCGTGCATGGTGGGCCCCAGGACCCCCACCGAGGTAACATACGAAGCCTATGAATGCCTTCCTTGAACACTCGGGAGCTCATTTCTTGCCAAATTATGCACGCACGTATCCATAGGTGATGCCCACCAACACCTTGGATCCACAGGTGTTGCTCACCAACGTGCCCGAACAATGCCTACCATCCCCCAATGGGGCATGTATTCCTACATGTACCCCTTGCCACCTCCACCCCCTTGCGACCTCCAACCCCTATAGACCCTTCCTCGACAGGTGGTCCACGTATCCCCTCCCCCTCCCCTTGCCACCTCCACCCCCTATAGACCCTTCCTCAACAGGTGGTCCACGTATCCCCTCCCCCTCCCCTTGCCACCTCTCTCCCCTATGTATACCCCTCTTGGATAGGTGGTGCTCTCTACCCGACATACCTATCGTCCATGCACATTAGGAATCTTTTGACCCAAAAAGGGCCTCCTAAGGATTCCTAATTTTAAGGGATTAGAGCTTAAAAAGTTGGGCTTAAGGAAGACAAAGGCTATGATGACCCCTAGTTTTTGTCTTGCCACATCAGCCATACCCCCCTAGTTTCACTTTTTAAAGGGAATATTCTCATACTCTCTCTTACTTTTTGACTTTTCTCATACTTTCTCTCATACTTTTTAAATTTTTATCTTCACTCTCTATAAATTGAATCTTTCTTGTCAGCTTTTCTTCTGTGCTCCACCTTTAAACGCAAGAGATTCTATACCAGCCAATGTCTTTTTGCGTTCACCGAGCACCATTTGGCGTTGCTTTGAGTCGTTTGATAAGTTCCTCTAGCCTTTGAATCTTTGCATCCTTCTCCACATTCTCTACGAGGATCTCTTTCATTTTATCTGATGATGTTTTAAGTCCTTCTTGACATTGTAAAAGGCTGAATTGTGATGCTTGCAATTCAATCTTCTGCAGTATCCTAACAAGCCAAGCTCTCCTTCACCAACAAATTGCATAAAAGATGATAAATTGCGAAAAGGAGGGTTTGCTCTTAATGGAGGGTCAACTGGATAGAGATGCCCATCAACCCAAAGATCTACATTTTTCTCCTTACCTATCCTACGAGCTTGGACGACAGATTGTGTATCAGTAGGATAGTTTTTTTTAGAGCTGCCATACTCTTCAAGAATATGAATGTGTAAATTAACCTTCCGTTTTCTAGCTTCACAAGGGATAGACACACAGCTTGCAAAGGCTCCATAGCTAAGCAGAGGAAGAAGCTAAAGCAAAGAGATCCTCATAGGGGGGGGGGGGAGAGAGAGAGAGAGAGAGAGAGAGAGAGAGAGAGAGAGAGAGAGGGAGTGAGTGAGAGAGATTGTTAAAACTTTGCTGTTGCAGGTTTAACAGAAATCCATTTTTCTAAGTAGAAAATGATATTTTTGATATACAAATATACTAACATGGAGTTTTTCATCAATAAATTACATTTATGAGAAAAATTAAAAAATAATAATTTTGGGAGTCCCCACAATTTTGGGGTACTCTGATAGTTAGTTATGTTTATGGGGTTGTGGGGACCTGACAGTTAGTTATGGATGTACTGGCTCCTGACAGGCTTGTGACGTGACCCTTGAATTACAAGCTTTTTGGAGGGAAAAAATTATTTTCATCATACATATTAGTTGGGTGGTTTTTTTCCATCTCAAAATGTAAAAAAAATAAAAAATAAAAAATTTTCACTTTTTGGGGCCCACCTAAATACAAGAATGTTTTGCTGATGTGGAAGGGAGATATGGTGGGAGTTAATGAGAAAGGAGTGCCACGAATTTTCTGCAAGAGGTGTGTGGTTCTAATGAAGAGGGATGGAAGGATTTGGTCAAAGCCATTCTGAATACCAAGGATATTCTCTCAATTATTATTGACCCTCATCATCCTAAAATACGCCAAGCTGTTGTCAGCAATGTAGTGAGCGAGATTACCACCTCCATCGATTCTTCATTAATTCAACATGCTTGTGATGCAGCTGGAATCAGCATGAAAGGGTACCAAGCAATCCATTAAAAGATGCATTTCTAAGACAAGGAATCACTGGCACTTTATTTCCAACACTCAAGGTGATTCACAATGTTAAGCGTATCAATAATGATGATGTGCAGTGAGCTATAGGACAATTTTACCTAGATGTAATAAGGCTAAGAAAATAAGTTTAGTTAGGTTTTTTTTTCCCTTAAAAAAAACTATTAATAGTTCCTCCTCTCACTTCATTTTCATTTCACCTTTTTAGAGAGCTTGAGCTCAAGATCTACGTAGACACCCACGTAAGGACACTAGCACATCACCACATTAGCATAGTTGTACATGGATATGGCACGCACCAAGAACACCGCACGTGTTACCATGCCTTCACAAAACACAGTGCAAGGCACCCAACGACCACATATTGGTGACACCATGGAAGAGAGTGACCCCTTAGATTCTAGGACACGCCCACTGGGATCACCAGAGTTCAACCCTCCTCCCACAGCAACACCAGCGCACACACATGTAGGCCCTTCTAGTGGGAGCAAGCGTGTGAAGAAGACTCCACAATGCAGCCACCCCAGAGATCAAGACAGAGAGGCCAATGATGAGCAGTTCGACTGGGTTGGTGAAAACATTCCTACATTGCGCAGCACCATAGGTGGCAAGACCCTACTACCAGGACAGGGTCCCCTACCTACCCGGGAGGAACTTGATACATAGGTACCATAGCAACAGGAGGAGGAGGACCAAGAGGAGGTTCCTGCAAGTGCGCGCAAGCGTAGAAAGGTCAAGCTCTTTAAGCCAAGGAAGTCCCAACCTCGTCAATGCACTAACACAACACAGAGTGCTCCAAGGAGAAGGATGCGCCAAGGGCATAGGGCTCTACAAGAAATCAAGTTTTATCAGAGGAACACTGAGTTGCTGATAAGAAGAGCCCCTTTTGCTCGCACAGTGAAGGAGATTCTCCAACGATATAGAACATAGTTCCGTGTGCAGGGGATTGCCCTTGAAGCATTGGAAGAAGCCTCCGAGGCTTACCTTGTTGGGCTTTTTGAAGACACCAACCTCCTTGCAATACATGCAAAGAGGATTACCATATCTGCCAAGGACATGCAACTAGCTCGGCACATTCGAGGCGAGCGTTTCGAGGCGAGCGAGACGACACAATCTAGAGATCTTAGATGTTAACCTTTTTTTTGAAGTAACTCTTTTGTTTCAAACCCCCCTTTGTAACAAGCCTATTTGGCTTTCATTTGTAACCTTTTGATAATTAAAATTTTAAGTTTCTCTTACAATGTCTCGGTGTCATCATGTTTGTTTAACATGGAGTGTCTATCATGTGCCAGTTTGTCACCAAGGCATCATAAATACTCCTGGAGGACTGAGGAAGCTGTGCCCAGAACAATGCGAATTTGGCCTTTGCAACGGCGATGTAGGCTCAAAATTCGCACTGTTCTGGCACTTCTCCCCTAGCCACTCAGGATCATTTATAATTGAGCACACTAATTGTGAGAAACAATAGTTTATAAGATAAAAACACCTTTAATCATGTGTAAAAATATAGTGTTTATCATCCAATGCATCAGAATTGCTCCTGGAGGACTGGGGAAGCTATGCCAGGATAGTGCGAATTTAGGCTCTGCACAGCGCGACGGTGCAGGCTCAAAACTCGCACTGTTCTGGCACTCCTCCCCCAGCCACTCAGGATCATTTGAGCACACTAATTGTGAGAAATAGTAGTTTATAAGATAAAAACACCTTTAATCATGTGTAATGAAGTTGAGCACACTAATTGTGAGAAATAGTAGTTTATAAGATAAAAAAAGCTTTAATCATGTGTAAAATTACATTGTTTGTCATCCACTGCATCAGAATTGCTCCTGGAGGATTGGGAAAGCTATGCCAGAACAGTGCGAATTTAGGCTCTGCGTGGCGGTAAAGGCTCAAAATTTGCACTATTCTGGCACTACTCCCCCAGCCACTCAGGATCATTTCTGATGCATTTACAATGAAGTTGAGCACACTAATTGTGAGAAATATTAGTTTATAAGATAAAAACACCTTTAATCATGTGTAAAAATATAGTGTTTATCATCCAATGCATCAGAATTTCTCCTGGAGGACTGGGGAAGCGATGCCAAAACAGTGTGAATTTAGGCTCTGCAGCGGCGAGGCGGTGCAGGCTCAAAACTCGCACTATTTTGACACTGCTCCCCCAGCCACTCAGGATCATTTTGACACTGCTCCCCCAGCCACTCAGGATCATTTCTGATGCATTTATAATGAACTTGAGTACACTAATTGTGAGAAATAATAGTTTATAAGATAAAAACAGCTTTAATCATGTGTGAAATTACATTGTTTGTCATTCAATGCATCAGAATTGCTCCTGGAGGACTGGGGAAGCTATGCTAGAACAGTGCGAATTTAGGCTCTGCACAGCAGCGGGGCGGTGCAGGCTCAAAATTTGCACTGTTCTGGCGCTACCACCCCAGCCACTCAGGATCATTTCTGATGCATTTATAATAAAGTTGAGTACACTAATTGTGAGAAACAATAGTTTATAAGATAAAAACAGCTTTAATCATGTGTAAAATTATATTGTTTGTCATCCAATGCATTAGAATTGCTCCTGGAGGACTAGGGAAGCTATGCCAGAACAATGCGAATTTAGCCTCTGCAGCGGCAGTGCAGGCTCAAAATTCACACTGTTCTGGCACTGTTCCCCCAGCCACTCACGATCATTTCTGATGCATTTATAATAAAGTTGAGTACACTAATTGTTGTGAGAAACAATAGTTTATAAGATAAAAACAGCTTTAATCATGTGTAAAATTACATTGTTTGTCATCCAATGCATCAGAATTGCTCCTGGAGGATTGAGGAAGCTATGCCAGAACAGTGCGAATTTAGGCTATGCAACGGCGGTGTAGGCTCAAAATTCGCACTGTTCTGGCACTACTCCCCCAGCCACTCAGGATCATTTCTGATGCATTTATAATGAATTTGAGTACATTAATTATAAAAAAAGTAATTTAGAAAATAAAAATACCTTCAATCATGTATAAAAATACATTATTTGTCATCCAATGCATCAGAATTGCTCCTGGAGGGCTGGGGAAGCTATGCCAGAACAGTGCGAATTTGGGCTCTACAGCAGCGATGTAGGCTCAAACTTCGCATTGTTCTGGCACTGCTCCCCCAGCCACTCAGAATCATTTTTGATGCATTTATAATCTAGTTGAGTACATTGATTATGAGAAATAGTAATTTACAAGATAAAAATACCTTTAATCATGTGTAAAAATACATTATTTATCATCCAATGTATCAGAATTGCTCCTGAAGGGCTGGGGAAGCTGTGCCAAAATAGTACGAATTTGGGCTCTACAGCAGCGGTGTAGGCTCAAAATTCGCACTGTTCTGGCACTACTCCCCCACACTCCCAGGGCCCAAACTCCATTCTCATCTCTTGTGTTATGTAGCACAAGCTCTTCCACCTTCTCCCTAGGTCTTCTCACATTACTGGAAGAGGCCATGGGGGTAAGAAAAGAGAAGAAGGGAAAAGAAAAGCTTGTTTTACAACAGAAGAGTGGAGAGGAGAGAAAGTTCAGGGTTTTCAGTGTAGCAATGGAAAGCTTAAAAGAGGGTTAGAGTTTGAGAATAGGCTTCTTTAACCTAGAGTAGACTAAAGAGGGATAGAGTTTCTGCAGCAATGGAGAGGGAGGGAGCTTGAGAGAGAGAGAGAGAGAGGGAGATTGAGAGGGAGGGAGCTTGAGAAGGAGGGAGAGCTTGACAGGGATGGAGTTTTTGCAGCAATGGAGAGCTTAGAAAAGGAAGAAAGAGGTTGAGACTGAGGGAGCTTGACAAGGAGGGAGAGCTTGAGAGGTATGGAGTTTCTGCAGCAATGGAGAGCTTAGAAGAGGAAGAAAGAGGTTCAAAATGAGCTTTCCATACCTAGAGTACGTTGGGGGGAAGTTTGAGAGGTAAAACACACTTTTGAGAAAAAATTTAAAATTTAAAATTTTTAGGGTTTTTAATTTGCGCGATTCTAGGTGGGGGGACCTCTAAGTTTGGGCCCAAGAGGTAGGGGGACAAGAGTAGTAATTAGGCCCCATTAGCAAACCAAAAGCCTAGGTCCCATAGGGTCAAAGAAGTCAAAAATATGCACCCAACCCTCTTCCTATTGGTCCATTCCTAATCAAAAGTTAATCCAAGAGGCCCTCTTTGGGTCCAAAAAATTCTTAATGAGCTAGCCCAAATGGTGCCCCCACTCAGGCGCACTTGTCTCCTATTAGAACTCCCTTTGTGCGAACGCACCCCCTCCCGCACCTATATAAACCCCCTTCCCTCCCCCTTTGGGAAGTAGCACTCATGTAGAGGCCAGGCTCTAGCTCTAGGACATGTCCTACACTCTTCTCTTCCCCCCCCTCCCCTAGTGTGTGAATAGACTTAAAGTCACCCTCTTAGCCTCTCCTAGCCAAGGCTAGATGTACCAAACCATCACTCTCTTGTGTGAGCCCTCTGACTAAGGACACCCTCTCCAAATCCCCCCCCATGTGAAGAGACTTAAACGTGAGCTTAAGCCTTATTCTCATTAGGATTTTAGGAAAGCCTTTGGAAGCCCAAACAGTGTCAATTTCCAAATCTGTTTGATCCGTTAGAATCCTCTATCTCTCCTAGTTATCTTTAGCATTTCTGTTAAAACCCTAAGATCTCTCTAGATAATTGTTATGCATAAACATGCATAAATCAGGCATAAACTCAACCACCCAACCACCCCCGAGCCCAAGGGATGCACACATGAATAATAATGAAATACATCATACCTCTACCTTGATGTCCCATACCATCAAGAGGTATAACTCCAATCCAATAGCATGTAGCTAAAGTGTGAAATGATAGATGAGCAGATATGGACCTCTACACAAGAGACCATAGCATAAGCCTCCAAGCCTCCAAGCCTCCAAGCCCCCTTGAGTGTGCCCCATGCCCCTATTATATAGGAGGGCCCTCAAGTGACTCTTGACTTTCCATTTCTCATGTGCGACCCTTGAATGCCTGACCCTAACCTTAACCCTTAAGGTTAGTCCTAACCCATGCTCCACTAGAGCTTGTTCCCATGCTCCAATTCTCACAAGACTAATGTGGGTTAGCCTCCTAGTATATGCACACATAATGTGCATATAACATAGCACACATAATGTACATATAACATACTTCCCCTCTCTCAAAACATTGCACTCTTGCAATGAAAAGAATGAGAACTACGCTGAACAATCTCAACCGACTCCCAAGTCGAATTCTCTATTTCCCTATCTTTCCACCTAATTTTAACCTTTGGGGTAAGTCAACTACAAAGTTTCCTTTCCCTGAATTCATGTACCTTATCAGATTCATGTGGAACATAGGATAAATAATCGACTTCAATAAGTTCTTGAGGAGTAACTGTGTTATCCTCACCTCCCAGTTTCCCTTTCAATCTATTGATATAAAAGACTAGATGAACTCTAACATGTGGAGGTAGTTTTAAGTTCAAACGCAACTGTGCCAATCCGATGTATAACTCGAAATGGACCACAATATCTAGGAGATAAATTCGAGCATTTTTCCATTGACAAAGTCTGAGAATCTTTAGTAACATTAAAATAAACCAACGCTCCTGGTTCAAAAGATCGGGATGAGCGTCCCCTATCAGCATAAAATCGTGCCCTATCATGAGCACTCCTGATAGAATCCCGAGCTTCAGTCAGCATTTCCTGCATATCTCGTAAGAAATCCCTCGATGCATCAAGCTCGATGTCCTTAAGATCGACATCAATAGGTGCTCTAGGTTGATACCCATACATAAGTATGCACGAACTAAAAAATAATAGCCATAAATTTAAAACCGTTATAGGCAAATTCCATCATTGGAATATATTTTTTTCAATATGATGATTTTCTAGAGACATATGCACGCGAAGAATATCCTCTACAATCTGATTCATACACTTTGTTTGCCCATCAGACTACTGCGGGATGATCAGAGCAATGCACATTCAAAGTAACTTCCTCGTTGTAAACCTTTCGGAATAAAGTAGGAAAGCATGGCATTATAATAGCAGAAACCAGGGATTCATCGGCAACCCTACATACCCACATCTGCATATGGAATAATCGACGTCCCCAGTTACCCATATCAACATAGAGAGTCATCAACGTCTCGATGAGTCACATATGTCCATCCGTAAACCTATCACGTTGATTATGTAAATTACCTAAAGTACGGAACTAGAGAAAGAAATGCCAACAAAGGAAGAATCCCAATTTCCTTATCCAAACACAACAAGATAAACTTGTTTTAACTCTAAAGAAAGAGATTTCAACAAGTAAAAATGCCGACGAGATTCCCCTCATCAAAACATGCAGGCTATAGATAAAAGAAGTTTATCTAGAGAATGCCCACACTATAACTTCTAGTGAATTTAGAAAATAAGATTGTCTTTGAATGTTGAGGTCAACATGCTAAGTGATGTAAGCAAAGCAACAATCTTGAGCCCAAATTATCCCATAAGATAATATATGTGAGGGATCACTAGCGTCCCATACCACCATGATACCACCCATACATACCTTAACAATTTGAAAACTCCCTAGTATGCTGTCTAGGAAATATGAATAAAATACTGTATAAAAGAAATAAGATGGCCTTATCCAGACTTTCATATACTAAAACCTGTCTCTATATACCTGAGACTACATCAAGGAATAACCCTCATCGAGTACATCATTAGAAAAGAAATTGAATTATTGGTGATAACCACCCAAAACAAAATAAAGTTAGGGTAGAAAAATAACTCACCTAGATATATAAGCAACTAGGTATCCGAGTTGGAATATATACAAGAGTATAATAAATATACTCCAAAATTATGTGTAAAAAATGAAGGCAAATGCTACCTTCAAAGCACATGTAATTATTCAAAAGATCAAAAGATCCTTATAAAACCATGGATAAAAGCATAGAAGCTCCTCGAATCCATGAAAACCATAGTTGATCATAAAAATCAATGCATATCATCTAATGGACATAAATCATGCCAAAAGAAGCATTAAAATTGGTGGCCAACTCATCAATCCGGAGTATATGAACATTGTGTCATTCAAGCAAAACTACAAAGTAAGCAAGTGAAACACATGTGTGTAGCACTCAATAAAAAACCCCTAGACACAAGTGATCTAGGCAGCACCTGATGAGTCCATATAAAACTTGGAAAACATCCAATAAAATCCACCAAAACAAATCGATCAACTGACCCATGATAGAGGCTTAAGAAATTAAGCACAAACCACACTTAAACAAGTGCAAAATAAGTTATCATGGAAAAGTGTCAAAGGTGAAACACACTTTGAACGTAAATTATAGCCATCAAAAGAAATTAAGGAACATGTCCAAAAATAATGGCTAAACAATGGTAAAAAATCATGAATACATCGTTTAGAAATAATCCAAACATAAATATTCATTAATACGAGGTATAATCGTATTAATAATATGCGAACAACTCGCATCTATCTAATGTCAGCACGAGAAAACGTACTTCAACATTAAATAACCCTCGAAAATATTAAGTTCTCGAAAAAAATAATTATCATAATTTTTTCTTAATTTTTCCTAATTTTATAGGGCCTCAAAATATGATAATTTTGAATTCCACCAAACCTATCTTATGGCATTCCAAACCTATATTTTTCCAAAAAAAATTTAGCAATTAAATTTACCAAAATACCATTGATATTTTAAAAAATACCAATTTTTAGGATTTCTAAAAATAATATCTAGAATATTCTTAATTTTTCCTGAGAATCCCATCGTTCATGAAATTTCCAATTTCGCCCGACAATTCTCAAATCCAATGAAAATTTATAATTTTAATGGATTTTTCTAATTTTCTGGGTCAAAAAATATATTTTTAAAGGAATTTGAATGGTCACGGGCGCCCGAATGGACACACCACATGCCGAATGGACACACCACATGCCTAAAAGATTAAGGCTCCAATATGGAGAATTTCCACTTTCATCCTCATATATGTCCTTAAGTAATGCTGGTAAACAAAATTATGAGTGGGTAATCTTACTCCGAAATACTTTATGGGTCTTTTTCTTGTTAACAAGGATTGCAGCTAAGAAGATTATCACTATCATGTTGTTTTCTTATTGCTCAAAGAATTATTAAAAAGAAGAGAATGTTTTTCCTTGTTTCAAGGGATATGTTTGCTGGTTTTAGCGGGTAGAGGTAGTAGCAAGCTCGTGGGTTGGCCTAGGATAAATCCCCCTATGCCACTAGGAATTGGATTTCTTCCCGCGAGGGTGGACATGTGATTATGTGGATGTTGCCTAGATCTATGGTTAGCCCAGGCTAGTGTTGTGCGGTAAATTAGCCCACCTCATGAGTAGACATCCCTTTGAGGAGAGGGAGGGTTTGGTACAAACAATAGTGCTCGAGGCGGCGATCAGCTGGTTGAGGCCGGAAGACCAACCTATAGATCATTGGTGGTTTAGTTTCGTTTTGGATATACTTATGGAAATGGAAGCTTGGATATGAATGCTGACCCGGTTTCAGGGTCTCTCTTGTAAATATTTTGTTGTAAGTATTGTTTTAATGCAAATATTATTGCTTCCAAATTGTGCAGTATGTAAAGGCTACTTTAAGGAGCATTGTGGAACTTTTAATTAAAGGACTTGTTTTTATGTGTTTCACAATGTCTAGGACCTAATTAGATAGCAAAAATGAATTGGGGAATGGGCGGAAAGTGGGTGGGTGGATGCTTCAATGGCACCATCCTTTGGATGGGTGGACCCGATGAGTCCGGTAACTTTCTAATAGATTTATTTAATTATGATTCGTAGTAAAAATAGGGCCCCGAACAAGTTCTGTTTTAGGAGACCGAGCCAACACTGTGCCTCATAAATAAAACAAGAAAAAGGGGTTGGCTTTCTATAAACCAAGTGTGGACTTGTTCCATCCTTGATCACGCACATGAGTGCTGTTCGATTAGAGGAATAGACTCATGACTATGTTTCCCCTGTGAGATAGAGTTAGGTCCCTCTGTGTGAGATCCCTGTCCCTACCACGCAATGGATTCGGGGTGCTAGCAGCGCAAGTAGCTCTTCTTGCGCGGGGCAGGGTCCCACACTCGGGGCCTCGTCCACGGATATCCGGATAAGAGACTAATCCGTCGCTTTTTCCAAAACCGAAACCGGAAAAACTTCCCTTACCCGGAAAGCACGGGCGATTCCACCAGGATAACTTTTTACTCTAACATAGTCAAGACCATTACTGATCACGATGATCCGACTGCACCTATAAAGATACTCGGTCGGATCAAGGATGAAACTTGCACTTGAATCATTGGGATCAACGCTTTTTTCCCCATCAAGAGGCACAGCCGTTGATTCCTATCCATAGAACAATTACTATCCAGGATTTACTTTATCTATCGTAATAACAAAAATTGAGTCTCGATTTACGGATCCATCAGTCTAGCCTAACCCCATCTAGTCCCATGGGTTAGCCAACCGCCCAACCACTGTAATGATAGGATCCAATTAGGAATTTGGTTAGGTTTTGTCCCGGGTACCAAGGAAAAGAGTTCCAAGGCCCCCTAGCCGGAAGTTCATGCAAACATAAAACTAGTCACACCACTTACACACCCAATATGAAATTACCTTTTTCTCAACATCAGCTAACTTTAAAACAATCTTTTAATGAAACCATAGTATCACTGATCACAATCTTCCAATTTATCCGGTTGATTCAATTTCCCATCATTCCTTCATCAGAGTATCTATGGCATCATTGGCAACTAGAACGCTCACCACCTGTCCACTCAGGGGCCTTTTCAATAGTTCCTAGCCCATAATACTCGGCAATATAATCACTTATCAAGATGGACTCTCGTTGAAGATCAGCAAGATCAACCAACAGATCCATATAAAGAGCCATGGACTCATCCATTGAAGACCAGCAAGGTCAATCAACCAGATCCATGCCCGATTTCAGAAAACAACTCTTACTCCTTGTTCCAATATCTTCCTCAACGCACGCGTGGGTATCCTGGGCGACCCAGAGCCCGAGCACCGTATGGTCAGCACCCTCTAGGATCCTTCGTAGGTGACCTAGCGCTTCACTCATAGGCCGCTTCCTTGGCCCCTCATCCACCGTACCAGAAGCTCACCATTTTAATCGAACCGAGGCTGGTCAACCGACCTTGCTACGCGAGATGTCATCCATTGACTCTCCGTCTCAGCGGTTGCAACTTTATCAGTTAGGTCACCATGACCTTAATCCATAAGACGGTCAAAATGCTTCCCTAGCATTCTTGACATAAAACAGTCATTTACAAACAGTCACAAAATACAGTTTCTATATTGAACTCCGTCTTTCCACATTATCCCTCCTCAATCCACATTACTTTTCCACATTCCCTTCATATGTACTCATTCTCATCCATTCATTCATATCAACGACACATTATTTCTCATACACATTCACCTTCATTATTCTTCATACACATCCATGCATACATCCATTTTCACATCCTTATTCATACATCCACATCCACATACATACATCCATACATACACATCCACATTCATACATCTACATCTACATGCATACATCCATACATACACATCCACATTCACATCCATACATCCACATCCACATTCACATCCATACATCCACATCTAGATCCATTTCCACATTCCCATTCATATAACCCCATACGCCTTCACATCGATTCTTTTTTATCACATCCATTCTCACCCTATCACTCACAACCCATATACATCTTATTTCATCACATACACTTCTTATCTCATCCCATACACATCTTATCACATCTTAACTCGTCTTATCACATCCTAACTCATCTCATATGCATCTTATCACATCTCATCACATCTCATACACCTCTTATCACATCCTAACTTATCTTATCGCATCCTAACTCATCTCATATACATCTTATCTCATCTTATCACATCTCATACACCTCTTATCACATCTCATACACCTCTTATCACATCTTAACTCATCTTATCACATCCTAACTCATCTCATATGCATCTTATCTCATCTTGTCACATCTTATACACCTCTTATCACATCTCATTCACCTCTTATCACATCTTAACTCATTTTATCACATCCTAACTCATCTCATATGCATCTTATCTCATCTTATCACATCTCATACACCTCTTATCACATCTTAACTCATCTTATCACATCCTAACTCATCTCATATGCATCTTATCTCATCTTATCACATCTCATACACCTCTTATCACATCTTAACTCATCTTATCACATCCTAACTCATCTCATATGCATCTTATCTCATCTTATCACATCTCATACACCTCTTATCATATCTCATACACCTCTTATCACATCCTAACTCCTCTTATCACATCCTAACTCATCCTTTATGCATACCTCTATGCAAGAATTTCAATTGTTCAATTGTGATAAAAGTAACACTTTTACAATAAAATAATCATTTTTTCTGTAATATTTTTATAATAAAATAATAATTTATTTATTTATTTTATTTCTATGTACGAAATTCAATATGATGAAAATAACATTTTTATAATAAAATAATCATTTTTTTTCTTTATAGTTTTATAATAAAATAATAAAATATTCATCTTTTATGCATACCTCTATACATGAATTTCAATTATGCTAAAAGTAACACTTTTATAATAAAATATTCATCTTTTTTTGCATACCTCTATGCATAAAATTTAATTATGCTAAAAGTAATGCTTTTATAATAAAATATTTATCTTTTATGCATACCTCTATGCATGAAATTCAATTATGTTAGAAGTAACACTTTTATAATAAAATATTTATCTTTTATGCATACCTCTATGCATGAAATTCAATTATACTAAAAGTAACACTTTTGATATAAAATTTTATCCATTATGCATACTTCTATGCATGAAAATAAAAATAATAAAAGTAACACTTTTGATATAAAAATTTATCCATTATGCATACTTCTATGCATAAAATAAAAATGATAAAAGTAATACTTTTGATATAAAAATTTATCCATTATGCATACTTCTATGCATAAAATAAAAATGATAAAAGTAATACTTTTGATATAAAAATTTATCTTCTATGCATAATATAAAAATTCAATTTTTCCATAATTATAATTAATTTCTTTTAATTAATCTAGGATGATAATTCTTAGAATATGGTAGGAAGTCCTCTTTTCATGCTTTGAATGAAATTATTTTATGTGTAAATTTTTATAAAATTTTACCATAGCTCCGCTACTATGACTGATAAATCTCAATTATTTTAAAAGATGACGCTTATCTTTAAGAGAATGATTAGAATGATCCCTAATTGGATCATTAACCCTTAATGGATTGAATCAAAAATAATCATGGAATACATAAACTAAAAGTATAGATAAAAAAACCATTAATTTGTTCTCAAGCATAGATTAATCTTGGATTAAAGAAAAGCTTTATGAAAAGCTTCATTTGGATTGAGAATGGGTCATGATTATGACCATTTCTTAAGTGAGAGAGAGAAAAAACCATTAGAATTAAACATAAATGAAAATTTATGTAATTCTTTACTATCATTAATCAATTAACTTTAATAGCATTCAAAAACCATACCAATTAAGCTTCTCAAGCCTTAGAGGGGTTGAGAAGAGAGAAACATTGAGAAATTATAGAAAAGATCAAAATTCACCATACTTACCTTACAAATTGCTTGATTCTTTGTTCACGGTAGAGGCTCCCAACCAATCAATTGGTTTAGTATGTTGATAGAGCCACCAATGGGGATTGAAGAAGGAGGGAAGTGTCAAAAACTAATGAATTATTAATGAATTCACAGTTCTTGGCTTAGGTGGAGTAGAGTAACAATGCACTAAACACTATATTTTTTTTAACAATAGGAGGCTTCTATTTATAGGAAAAATTGAGCTCCTAACCAAACAAACTGATTCTAGAATTTTCCAAATCAGTTTGGTCACTTTTTGACCATTTTTAGGTCAGTTAAGCTAACTTTTTGGAACTAGACTTGAATGAGGAGAGAGGAGAGATGAAATATCTCAATTTTTATGAGTTTAAAACTCATTCAAGCATGTGATTTAGGCACCTCATTGAAGGCCCTCCTTTTCCTTACTGATGTGTCAAAAATGAAATCCTTACACTCAAAATATCTCATATTTTTATATTACTCATAGTTTTTTACTATTAAACCTTGTACATTTTCAACTCTTCATCTTATGTGAGCATTGAAGGGACTCCTCTTCCTTACATATGTGTCAAAATGAAATCATTATACCCAAAATATCTCATATTTTTAATATTGCTCATAGTTTTTTACTAATAAACCTTGTACATTTTCAACTCTTCACCTTATGTGAGCATTTACTCATTTTTGGGTATCTTCTTTTATAAAATTAGATTTATCTCCTCTCTACACATAGATTGATCCTATTGGTCCCTAGGAACCTTAATTGGACCATAATCCAAAGATTTCTGAAAATCTAGACCCTTAGACTAAGGTTCTTTATACATATTTCCAATTAATTCCAATTGCACATTAGAAAGTTCTTTTTTGAATTTCTGTTTCAGGGGAACTTATTTTAATAAGGTGAGATAATTTTCTGTCCAAAAATATTAAAAATCTGAATATTCTCTCTCTAGAATATTTTCTCTCTCTATACCAAAACAGGCAGAAACAAGATCTCTTATATTTCAGAAAAGGGAATTGATTACAAGGGAATATGCTGGACATCAAAAAGGGGTTGGGGGAGGAATCTTACACTCTGTTTGCTCATATCCTCAAGTTTTTAAGAAATCGAGGTGTCTTCAAGGGACTTAGCCACCTATCAAAAGGATCCCCTTGTCCCAGCTAGGGTGGGGGACCTTACATGTGGTATAATAGTGCGATTTAGGTTTAGGAAATTGTATATTATTGTATTCTTTGATTGCTAGGCTTTCATGTTAGACTAATCTAGCTATGGTTGGATGTAGGATGGGATGGATCCCTATTTTCGATCCTTGGTGTTCTAGTATATGTTCATGGCCGATTGTTGCTCCCCAAACTTTGAGTTCCGTGATGCCATGATGCACATCATAGACAAGCTAACTCTTCCTCCCCACACTCACATCAAAAGGGGATGGAACAGAGATGAGCATTGGCATTGACAATCATTGTATTTAATCATCTGAGCCGAACATATCGACAACCTTTCCATTGACTTGAGGTGAATCCGCTATATCGAAATGTTGTGGATGGTTTGCTCATATTGGTTTATTGGCATTCCTCATGATACCTATGTGACCATCGATGGAACTCATGTGCTATAGAATCAATGGGTTTATGTGATCGTGTGATTGAGGTTTTACCCCCTAACATGGTAGTTATTGCCCATAGTGCCAGACATGGCTTACCTCCCCTACCAGAGACTTATCATGTTTTAGAAACCTTGATAGAACCCCCTTACACATAACAAAACCTTGAAATATATTTTCATTAATATAAAAACTATTACATCAGGACATGAAGAAAGTACAATAACCCTAAACTTAGCGTCTCTTAGTACTAGGCTCAGTAGAGTCAGTATAGCAGCTTTAAGTGACATAATCACAACAAAGTTCCCATCGAGCTCGAGCTAGATAGCATGAAAATCGTTCTTCCTAGTAGCAAGGCCTAGGGCCACAAGGGAATTAATCTTCTCTCCACGTTGAGCTTTGAGAAAATATATTAGCTTTGAGCTAAATTAATCGTTGGTTTCATTGAAGCATGTACATCATTCGCCAACTTAACTCTGCATGATGCACTTAAGTCCATGCTAGGTGTTGAACGCTACATAGATGACAAATTTATTTATGTTTTCAAATTTAAGAGGTGCAACATACAATAATGCCCGTTTCTGTTTTGCACACATAAAAACCTACCACACACACGACACTATTTATTTATTAGGGATGATGGACAAGTGATTTAATTTGCTAGAAACGGGTGGTGTTTTCCTCGTGCAGGGAGGGCACTTCACACATTTTTCACAGTGCACACATAAGTAGCCGGCCACGAGTATCGCGGCTGCTGCGCTGCCACGAGCTGCTATTAAAGCCACGAGTGTATCAACAGCACGAGACGCAATACAAGGTGCAGGATCTAATTAACTGCTTGATTATTATCGTTAATGGCCGTTTGGCTAGCTGCTAATTACCCCCCTCACGCAGATGAGCGCTGGTGACGGCAACGGCGAGCCTCCTGCGAATAGAGCGGCCATGCAAATCGAGGTGAGATAAACTCTTGTAATTAGTGCGCTAATTACAAAGTAGCAAGGTGCAGGAGCTGATTATTATCGTTGAAACTTGATGGGCTGATTACCCAACACATGCAGATGCGCGCTGACGACGAGCTGCCTGCGAATAGAGCGGCCATGCAAATCGAGGTGAGATAAACTCTTGTAATTAGTGCGCTAATTCTTGGATTATAGCATTCAGACGTTGGTTCACACGTTGGTTCTACATGCCTCTTAACAGATCGAGGTGACCGAGGTTGCAGAAGGCTGCCTCTTCATTTACATCAAGTGCGAGAAGCGGCCTGGTTTGGTTGTGGACCTCATATCAACCTTAGAGTACACAGGCTTGACCCTCTTGCAGACCAACATCTCCGCAGAAGAATCCATCACCATAGATGTCTTTGGCACACAGGCAAGTTCGTGCTTCCTCCTCATAATATGCATTTTTCAAGGAACTCATGATCAGTGGCCACTGCCCTACTCAGAACTAATTAGCATCATTCCCATAACTACTTCAAACCTTCTTAAAACACTTAAGGATCAACTTCTTATCCTTAATATACAAGAGGTTGTGCACAATCTCAAAGTTGTGTACTTTTCATTTCACTAGCATGCCTCTTCATTGTGTAGTCAATGGCATAGCTGTTTTTATAGCTTTTTTATAAAAATACAAGTGCATAAAATTTCCACTTGCTGTGCATAATGGTATATAGTGGGACTAAATTTTTTTAAATTAAAACCAGTCTCATCTCTCACAAAACACAATCTAGGGCTACACATTGTGTGGCGATCAATTGGACTACCCACCACCTAGTTCACTTATCATGGTTGTCCAAACACTGGCACAACTCAGTTACCCTTGGCTGTTTATGTCAAAATAAAAAACCTTATCTATTCCATAAACTTTTATTGGAGGTTTTAACCTTCTCTTATTAGAAGGTTCTATGGATTCCTTTGCAATCTTAGTGCCAATGTTTTTTAAAGGACCCGGATACTTATAGCCAGGTTGCAACTCTCCCCCTCCTTTTCACACCCCTTTCCTCATACCTCTCTTCTCTTCTCTGAGTCTCAATTTCCATTATATGTATAAATTATGTATGCATTCTCTTTGAAAAGCCATGTTCTTGGTGACTATCCATCTCTGAGCCCCCCCTATCGACCACATTTTAGGCATCACCATAAGTAATAAGATTGGCAATGTTAGCCAAAATTTTAAGAATATTTTCTTCAAATGTTTTTTGATGTCCTTAAAAAACTAGATACTCAAAACTTATAATACCTATAGCACTTGTATTGAACAGGCTGAACCCATTGGAGGCTCTACTTGCTATAGGCCATAGAAAGTATCATGCCATATGAACTTAATCAGTGATCACAATCAAATGATATATATCTATGTGTGTGTGTGTGTGTGCATGCGTGTGTTGTGTGTGTACACTATGTGTGTGTGTGTGTGTGTGTGTGTACACACACACACACACGTCATGAGACAATGCCAATAATTTTGAACATGAACGTAGCTTCACAAACATTGTGAATTTCTTATTTTAAATAGACAAGAAAAGGGATCAGCATTTTTCACAAGTTGTAAAACACAAGGCTCTTTGAGGCTCACAATATTTACCACAAGTAAGGCACATTTTCATGATGAATTTACTATTTTACAATGAGTTCTAGTGATGTAAATGTATTTACTATTTCATAGCGAGTTCTAATTATGAAAATGTATTATGTCAATGTGAGGTAGAGGTTTTTTAAGTGTGCCCTTACTAGCCTACATAACCTATGTGATAAGGGAGAGACTATCCACCCATCAACTATAGTGGCTAGGAAAAGTGCATTTAATATTAAAAAATGATCTACAAATAAAATAAACACAGCATCTTTTAAGCTAGTAAACTAAGGACATTTAAGATTAGTGAGCCTTCTGATAAAAGAGAAATAATGTATTTATTGCTTATGGTTGTCAGGGTGAATAACTTTTCCACACTCAATAGTAGTTTAGAAGCAACTCATTACTATGTGAGTTTTATTTGAAAAATGCATGTCACTCATCAAAAAGAAAAATATTTTTTGATAATTTTATGTTAATACTTTTATGAAATAATAGAGTGCAGCAAAGATTAATGTAAGGTCAAAATTAATCACGTTATTTAAGAACTAATAAAGAGGATAAAAATTAGGACAATCTTAGCTTCCCATAGTGTAGGGGTGCATCGTAGCAACAACCCTATTGGCATGTTCATTTGTGATGATAAGAACATCATATCCTGAGTCCTCTTTGTGATATTTACCATTCATGGTGGTGTTTTCTATATAGTTATATATATATATATCTTTTAGAAACCATTGGAAGATGGTGTCATCCCCCATATTCTAGGTATTGTCATTGTTTTTTGTGGCGAGGCATTGTAGAATATGAATGAAATTAAAAGGTTTCCACTACAAGAGAAGCATGAAAGATTTTGGGTTATTTCACAAGTTTGAATATTAAACATGATATTTTGACACGTAATCTAGCTTAGCAATGATAATGAAAAAAATACATGTTTAAAATACTTTATGTGCTGAATATGAGGCAATATATATCTCACAAGGAAATATTATGTGGCTTTACTAATTAATAGAATTGACAATGAAAGTAATGTCTTTTATAAATATTTTTTTAGTCATAAGTAATGGGTGAAGAAATTGCAAAGTAACTAATGAAAGACTATTTTTACAAAGGTGATCTAGAGCGTTGGCACTTCTAGTTTGTGATACTACTCATTTCCATATTATATTCTCATGTCTAATTTGTGCTAGGATTTGAGTAGGTGGAAAATCTTAAGTAGATATGAGGTTTATTTAATGGATGAATAGCATCCACATTACTAGTAATTGATTATTTTTAAATACTCCAAAGTAAATTATACTGACGTGGCCTTATTATGTTTTCTTTGTAGGCCGAGAACATGCCATACGTTGATGCTAGTACTTTGAAAGAGGTGCTCAATGACATCATTTTGAACCATAGTAATTAAGATTATACAAATCATGTATTTTATTTTTGGAATTATAGGGGGGATTGTTCTTGATCTCACTACATGGCGATCGGGGAAGAGAGGGGGGATTGTCGTTAAATCACTACATGGGGATAGTGGAAATAGGGAGGGACTATTACATGGGGATAGAGGAAGATAGGCCGATTTTTGTTGATACACTACATGGAAATTATGTACATTATCTGCACCAAAGTGTACTTTTAAATCAGCCAACCTTTAAATTTTAGCATTAAAGATGATGCCAAAAATGAATTGTCTATGTTTTACTAAAAAAGAAAATTGAGAATGACCTCTTGTAACAACATTTAAATTTAAGTACTATTTTCAATATCTAACCATAATTAGTGGTGGAGATTTATAATGTTACTAATGAAGCTCTCTTTTTGCAAAGGACTTGATTAGTATAATGTCACTAATGAAGGACTATTTTTGCATAGGTAATCGAGTTCATAGCAGTGCGGATCCTATATTATGTTGGGTTCTCTATGCTCTAACTTAGTCGAGCTAGTCTATACTTTGAAAAAGTGTCACTAAATCTCATCACTATATGTACCCATCTCGTTCTAGTGTATATGGAGTGGAAAGGTTTTATAATGTTACTAATGAAGCTCTCTTTTTGCAAAGGACTTGATTAGTATAATGTCACTAATGAAGGACTATTTTTGCATAGGTAATCGAGTTCATAGCAGTGCGGATCCTATATTATGTTGGGTTCTCTATGCTCTAACTTAGTCGAGCTAGTCTATACTTTGAAAAAGTGTCACTAAAACTCATCACTATACGTGCCCATCTTGTTCTAGTGTATATGGAGTGGAAAGGTTTTGATGCATGCATTCTTGCTTACAAAAGTTAGCAAAAATGTTGTTTTTATACACACATTGCATATATCATTGCACAAAATGTTTAATTTACTCCATACTCTTTGAATTTAACAAACATTTTAGATGTATGCCTCAAGAAATAGACCCACACCTTGAGGGAATACCTAAGGATTTCTCTAAGCAATATGTAAGATAGCACATGGGTTTAGCAGAACGAGTAATATGTTTTTATGGAGTTACCAAAATATACATGTATATTTTTTTAAAAAAAATTAAATGGGTATTTCAATACAAAACGGATACTTTGATCATCTCAAAGTTTACAAAAGATGTGCGTAAAGGTTATAATTATCCATAGGGAGAAGGTATTTAAATTACCCCTTGAACACACATGCTGTATGGGGTTTTACATGGTGCGTATACCGTGAGGGAGGAATATTCATCAATGGAGTCTATACTACTAATTTCAACCCATAATCTATTTAAATGCACTAATGGAAGTCTCTCACTTGACCATTTTTCATAATACGTCTAAGAGAATAATTGACACATCTCATCATATAAGATCTAAATTATGGTTTTCCTCTAAACTACATGCTAAAGCATGATTACTTATTTTTCACTTGTATATGTATAACTTGCAATGATAACAAAGACATTATAGTACAATAACATTTTGTAAAATACATATGCATAACCTAATCACATATGGTAGAGATGCTTACCTGAGCAAGTTTTTCAGAGCGAACGAAAAGTTGAGCAAAACCCACCAAATGACCTCCATGAAGTATGCACACTTCCTTTTTAAAACTGTAGTTAACTTATATATTACTTTCTCAAACAAGTATAACAAGAACATTCATAGAATAAATAGATAACATTGGTCAAAACATAAAAACTTAACAGATATTATATTCTTGCTATTGAAACTTATGCCAAATGAAGATGTGCGTTATCCTAGGCATCCATCAACAAAACCATCTAGCCTTCCCAACATACGCAAGCCATCAAAATTGTGACTCCTAAGACGTGCGCATCATGCTTGAACATTGCATCATCTCCCACTAAGTGCTTGAAATAGCTCCAACTTAGTGAGTGTTGCCTAGTACATGAACTCATGAGCTACCAAATCTAATCCTAGAACTTGCAAGTACACAAAGTACAAGTTCTTGCATGGCACATATGTACGTTAGACACTTGCTCATTTGCTTTTGGAACCCTTCACATATGCACCATGGAAAGTCAGACAAAGAGTAATTCACATTCATTGCTCTGGACCCCTAGATACTAACATAGAAGATGTGAGATTCATTATGTAATATAATGGCCTCACGAATAACCAATGCATCCAAGGTCCTTCCCTTCTCCATGCTCTAGTGGAATTCGTTAGTCAATCATGCTCTCCATTTAACTAGTTTACCATCCTTCTATTTTGGATGAAAGGCACTTGGTAATCTTCCTACAAGTGTGTTTTGCTGATCTAAACGCTGGGTGGCCCCTGCACTCTAAGATACAAATCCATTTGCTTTTAGTATTTGTAACTCATTTGACTGGAGACTTATTTCTTCATCTACTGGCCACACTTCAGGTGTGTTGAGCAGGCACACCAGTCACTTGGCTTCAACATCCGAAGAGTATGTGGGAGCCGAGTTATAAAACCAAATAAACCTACCAACTACACCACTAGGGTATTTTCGATGACCCCGAAAGCATGGTGTAGGGACTCCATTATTTTTGTCTCCATCTCCCTCGTTGATGTATCTTCCACATCTTCCACTCTGGCTTTGAAAAAGCCCAAAACATGTCATTTTCTTGCATGGCTATGTCCTTCTAATAGCCCAAACAAATTTTGGCCTTTTTGTCTTGATATAACCATCTGTTTCTCCTCCTAGTCCACCATCTAGCATGCCTTGTTGACTATTCATTGTTACTGTCACATATTTAGGCTAATGGCTATCCTCCTTCAAGATAGCACTTGGGTTTGCATGCATTGGATGTTTTTTGTAAACACTACCTTGATGTAAATCCCCACGTTGCATCTCAAGAGAATTTAACCCCATCTCGTGCATAGACGAATGCATTAGATCAACTAGTCTTTTGCATTGAAGAAGTTTCCATGTCACGATTATAAAATCTATCTACCATGTCTTGAATCCTTAGCCCACTTTTTGTATGTGTTCCTTTCAAGTATGCATTATATCTAACACTTTGCGGATTTTCCAGTGCCATATTTTGCACTCGTGGCCTCATATAGTGAGTTTCGACTCTTGTAGCTTACATGCTTGCATGTTTAGCCTCAAAAAAGGTTTATTGTTGGCACAAAAACACCAGAATCATCTTGAGTCACAAACAAACAACCCCAATGGAATGCCCTGATATACCACCAAGCCAGCCATGTTTCCAGTCCTGGAATCTCTCCTTATATTGCATATCTTGACTACTGGAATTCCCTAATTTCTTTTTTGTAATTCTTAGCACAATTCCCCCTTTGAAACAAAGAGTTGTGGTCCTGATGGAAAGATGGACATATATATATTTTGTAAGATCCCTGACCCCACTACACAATGAATTCAGGGGTCCTAGCAACGGAAGTAGTACTTCTTGCATGGGGTAGGGTCTCACACTCGGGGCCTCGCCCACAGATATCCAGACAAGAGACTAAACCAACGGTTCTTCCAAAACTGAACTTGGAAAAACTTCCCTTGCCCAGAAAGCACGGGGCAATTCCACCAGGGTAACTTTTCTTTAACGTAGTCAAAAGCCTTAACTAGCTAAACTGATCTGACCGAACTCGTAAGTTCCATAGTCAGATCAAGGGACAGATTGCACTTGGAGCATAGAGATCAACGCTTTTTTTCCCATCAAGAGGCACAGCCGTTGATTCCTATCCATAGAACAATTACTATCCAGGGTTTACTTTATCTAATGTAATATAACAAAAAGGAGTCTCGTTTTATGGATCCATCAGTCCAGCCTAACCCCATCCAGTCCCATGGGTTAGCCAACCGCCCAACCACTGTAGTGATGGGATCCAATTAGGAATTTGGTTAGGTTTTGTCTCGGGTACAAGGGAAAAGAGTTCCCAAGCCCCCTAGCTGGAAGTTCATGCAAACATAAAACTAGTCACACCACTTACACACCTAATATGAAATTGCCTTTTTCTCAGTAGCATCAGCTATCTTTAAAACAATCCTTTAATGAAACCATTGTGTCACTGATCACAATCCTCAAAATCTCTGGTTGAATCCTTAATTCCAATCATTCCTTCATCGGAGTATCTATGGCATCATTGGCAACCAGAACGCTCATCACCTGTCCACTCAGGGGCCTTTTCAATAGTTTCTAGCTCATAGTACCCAGTAATATAATCACTTATAAAATCAAGATGGAATCTTCGTTGAAGATCAGCAAGATCAACCAACATATCCATATAAAAGGGCCATGGACTCATCCGTTGAGGACCAGCAAGGTCAATCAACCAGATCCATGCCCGGTTTCAGAAAACAACTCTTACTCCTTGATTCAATATCTTCCACGACACACGTGGGTATCTTCGGTGACCCAGAGCTCGAGCACCGTATGGTCAGCACCCTCTAGGATCCTTCGTAGGTCACCTAGCACTTCACTCATAGGCCGCTTCCTTGGTCCCTCATCCACCGTACCGAAGCTTACCATTTAAATCGAAACGAGGCTGGTCAAGACCTCGGCCGACCTTGCTACGCGAGACGTCCTCCATTGACTCTTCGTCTCAGCAGTTGCAACTTTATCAGTTAGGTCTCCACGACCTTAATCACAAGACGGTCAAAATGCTTCCCCAGCATTCTTGACATAAGTTATTTACAAACAGTTTACAAATACAGTTTCTATAATGAACTCGCATCTTTCCACATTATCCCTCATCAATCCACATTCCTTATTCCACATTCCATTCATATGTGTACTCATTCTTATCCAATCACATCATTTTTCATTCATATGTGTACTCATTCTTATCCAATCACATCATTTTCCATCTCATCACATCAGATTCATTCACATCAAATATCATTTATTCACATCCCAATTCACATGCCATCACATCTCATCCATTCACTCATATCGACGTCACATCATTTCACATACATATTCACATTCATTATTCCACATACACATCCACATTCGTACTTCCACATCCATACATCCACTTCCACATTTGCATTCATACATACATATCCATATCCACATCCATACGTCCACTTCCACATGTATACATCCACATCCACATCCACATCCATACATCCATTTCTACATTCACATTCACATCCATACATCCATTTCTACATTCACATCCACATCCATACATCCATTTCCACATCCACATTCATACATCCACATCCACATTTACATCCACATTCATACATCCACATCCACATTCACATTCATACATCCACATCCACATCTACATTCATACATCCGCTCATCCACATTTACATTCATACATCCACATCTACATTCATACATCTACACTTTCATTTCCACATCCACACATCCACATTCACATTCATACATCCACATCCACATTCACATTCATACATCCATTTTCACATCCGCATTCATACATCCACATGCACATGCACATCCATACATCCACATCAAACATCCACATCCATACATCCACATTCACATCTACATCCATACATCCATTTTCACATCCACATTCATACATCCACATCCACATCCACACTTCTATTTCCACATCCACACATTCACATTCACATTCATATATCCACATCCACATTCACATTCATACATCCATTTTCACATCCGCATTCTAACATCCACATCCACATCCACATCCACATCCATACATCCACATTCACATCTACATCCATACATCCATTTCCACATCCACATCTACATTCATACATCCACACTTCCATTTCCACATCCACACATCCACATTCACATTCATACATCCACATCCACATTCACATTCATACATCACATCCACATTCACATTCATACATCCATTTCCACATTCGCATTCATACATCCACATCCACATCCACATCCACATCCATACATCCACATCCACACATCCACATCCACATCTATACATCCACATTCACATCTACATCCATACATCCACATCCATACATCCACATCCACATCCACATCCATACATCCACATCCACATCCACATTCATACATCCACATTCACATCTACATCCATACATCCATTTTCACATCCACATTCATACATCCACATCTACATTCATACATCCACACTTTCATTTTCACATCCACACATCCACATTCACATTCATGCATCCACATCCACATTCGCATTCATACATCCATTTTCACATCTGCATTTGTACATCCACATCCACATCCATACATCCACATCCATACATCCACATTCACATCTACATCCATACATCCATTTCCACATCCACATTCATACATCCACATCCACATCCACATCCATACATCTACATTCATACATCCACATCCATACATCCACATCCACATCCACATCCACATCCATTCTTTCACATATATATATCTACATCCATTCTTTCACATACATACATCTCCATCCATTCTTCGTTCATTTTCATCTATCTGATTCATTTATAGAATACAAGAGAATTTTTATTTTTGATATAAGATTTCTTTACGCATCTATTTATGCATAAATTTCATTTTAAGGAGAATAACACTTTCGAAATAAAAATCAATCTTTTATGCATCTTTCTATGCATAAATTCATTTTAAATGAGAATGACACTTTTGAATTAAAATTCAATCTTTTATGCATCTTCTCATGCATAAAATCAAAATTGATGAAAATAACTCTTTTGAACTAAAAATAGATTTCTTTATGCATCTTTCTATGCATAAAATAAAAATTGATGAAAATAACACTTTTTGGATTAATTTAAATTCTTTATGCATCTATCCATGCATAAATTCAATTTAGTAGGAATTACACTTTTAGAATAAAAGAATTTCTCTTATGCATCTAATTTATGCATAAAATTATTTATGATAAAAATCACACTTTTAGAATAAAAGAATTTCTCTTATGCATCTAATTTATGCATAAAATTATTTACGATAAAAATCACACTTTTAATATTAAAAAAATATCTTTTATGCATATGTTTATGCATACAAATCATTTATGATGAAAATCACTCTTTTAATATAAAAGAATTTCTTTTATGCATCTAATTTATGCATAAAATTATTTATGATAAAAATCACACTTTTAATATAAAAAAATTCTTTTATGCGTTGGATTTACTAAAGGAGAGAGAGGAATGCCTTTTTTAAATGAGGCATAACATCATTTTCATTTTAGAGAAGACAAAAAACATAAAAACCATTAAAATTAAGCATAAATGGGAATTTATGTATTTCCTTACTACCATTCATCAATTAACTTCAATAGCATTAAAAACCCATGACAATTAAGCTTCTCAAGCTTGAGAGGGGTTGAGAAGAGAGAAACATTGAGGAATATGGAAAAAGATCAAAATTCTCACTTTACCTTATAAATTGCTTGATTCTTTGATCACGGTAGAGGCCCCCAACCAATCAATTGGTTTGGTGATGGAGCCACCAATGAAGATTGAAGAAGGAGGGAAGCCCCAATTTCTTCAATTTGGAGAGAATTTTAGAGAATAGTAAAAATTAGAATTATTTCAGCATAATTCTGGCATAGTATAATTCTCCTATTTTTTTACAAAGGGCTCAGACTTTATTTATAGGAGAGGGAGGCTCCAACCAAGACCAACTAATTTTTAGAAATTTTCAGATTCAGTTGGTTGAATTTGGACCAGATTTGGACCTAGTTTGGTTCCTTTTTTATTCGGTTTGGTTCCTTTTTGATTCGATTTGATCTAAGAGAGGAGAGATAAAAATATCACATTATTTTTGAGTTTAAAACTCTTTTAAGCATGTGAAGTAGGCACCTCCTTGAAGGGATTCCCCTTCCTTACACATGTGTCAAAATGGAATCATTATACCCAAAATATCTAATTTTTTAAATAATACTCATAGTTTTTTACTAATAAACCTTGTACATAGTCAACTCTTCATCTTATGTGGGCATTTACTCATTTTTGGTTATTTTCTATTACAAATTGGATTTATCTCCTCCCCACACATGGATTGATCCTATTGGCCCATAAGAACCTTAATTTAGAATTTCGAAAAAATCTTGACCCTCAGGATAAGGCCTCTTGAGCAGATTATACTTGATTTCTAATGCACCTTCTGGAAATCTTTTTGAACTTCTGTTTCATGGGAACTTATATCAATGAGATGAGAAATTTTTTTATCCAAAAATATTCAAAATTTGAATAATCTCTCTCTAAAATATTTTCTCTCTCTAGGCCAAAACAAGCAGAAACAAGATCTTTTATATTTTTGAAGAGGGGATTGATTACAGGGGAAGATACTGGACGTCCTAAGAGGCTGGGGAGGAATCTTACATTCTACCCCACTTAAAAAACGCGAGATGTCCTCATCTCGCAAAACTAGAGGAGAATTCTTTTTCTTAAGATCCAACTGATTATGGGTTCCTTATATTTTGGTGAACCCAAACAAAATCCTGGGATAAAGATAAAACTCATTATTAAATAACAATTCACTCAGATCATAACATTGAATTCTTTATCACAATAATGGTCCATTAGATCAAATTTTCTATCTGAAGAGTCCTTCATGGAAATTTTTCATTTATGTAGATTTTTAATTTGGCCTCCTTTAACTTGATCCACTGGGTCAAGTGTTAATAGCAGCAATCTGCCACCACCAGCACAATCCACTAATCTCATAGTGATTTGCTGGAGTCATTAACGTCATTCTAACTACGAACATTATCACAGGGACTCGTTCCATTTATCCTCATTGAGGTTTTGCTTAGTTATTACAATTCAGCCAAAATTCAAAAATCTTCATTTTTTCAATCAGAATCTAAATCAACTCATCATTTCTCAATCAGAATTTAAAATCATATCAACCACATTCGAATTCATCATCTGGATAGCATTAATGCATATAATTTCAAGTCTTAGATATGCTGCCAGTAAAGAGCTGCAGTTATACCCTCGGTATATACGGGTAGTCATGGTTCTTGGAACTATAAGGTAAATACCATCATGTCTAGGCCTCAAGTAAGTCAAGGATTCCATACAATTGCGGTACTTCCATCTGAAGACCCAATTACTAATTTACGAATTTCAGTTTGAATATCAAATTGTATGAATTTTATCACGCAAATACAACCTTTTAGTGCTTCTTGATAAATATTTGACATATTTGGCTTCTTGGTTGATCCTCATTAGCCAAATAGCTCTGATACCATCTGTAAGAGCCCTGACCACACTGCGCAACGAATTGAGGAGTCCTAGCAACGGAAGTAGCACTTCTTGCACGGGGTAGGGTCTCACACTCGGGGCCTCGCCCACGGATATCCAGACAAGAGACTAAACCAACGGTTCTTCCAAAACCGAACTTGGAAAAACTTCCCTTGCCCGGAAAGCACGGGTGATTCCACCAAGGTAACTTTTCTTTAACGTAGTCAAAAAGCCTTAACTAGCTGAACTGATCTGACCGAACTCGTGAGTTCCATAGTCAGATCAAGGGACAGATTGCACTTGGAGCATAGAGATCAACGTTTTTTTTCCCATCAAGAGGCACAGCCGTTGATTCCTATCCATAGAACAATTACTATCCGGGATTTACTTTATCTAACGTAATATAACAGAAAGGAGTCTTGTTTTACGGATCCATCAGTCCAGCCTACCCCATCCAGTCCCATGGGTTAGCCAACCGCCCAACCACTGTAGTGATGGGATCCAATTAGGAATTTGGTTAGGTTTTGTCTCGGGTACCAGGGAAAAGAGTTCCCAGGCCCCTTAGCCGGAAGTTCATGCAAACATAAAACTAGTCACACCACTTACACACCCAATATGAAATTGCCTTTTTCTCATCGGAGTATCTATGGCATCATTGGTAACCAGAACGCTCACCACCTGTCCACTCAGGGGCCTTTTCAATAGTTCCTAGCTCATAGTACCCGGTAATATAATCACTTCTAAAATCAAGATGGAATCTTCGTTGAAGATCAGCAAGATCAACCAACAGGTCACCTAGCGCTTCACTCATAGGCCACTTCCTTGGTCCCTCATCCACCGTACCGGAAGCTCACCATTTAAATCGAGCCGAGGCTGGTCAAGACCTCGACCGACCTTGCTACGCGAGACGTCCTCCATTGACTCTCCGGCAGTTTTAACTTTATCAGTTAGGTCCCCACGACCTTAATCACAAGACGGTCAAAATGTTTCCCCAGCATTCTTGACATAAAACAGTCATTTACAAACAGTTTACAAATACAGTTTCTATAATGAACTCGCATATTTCCACATTATCCCATCCATTCACTCATATTGACGTCACATCATTTCACATACACATTCGCATTCATTATTCCACATACACATCCACATTCGTACTTCGACATCCACTTCCACATCCGCATTCATGCATACATATCCATATCCACATCCATACATCCACTTTCACATGCATACATCCACATCCATACATCCATTTCTACATTCACATCCACATCCATACATCCATTTCCACATCCACATTCATACATCCCATCCACATCCACATTCATACATCCACATCCACATTCACATTCATACATCCACATCCATATCCACATCTACATTCATACATCCGCTCATCCACATTTACATTCATACATCCACATCTACATTCATACATCTACACTTCTATTTTCACATCCACACATCCACATTCAAATTTCACATTCATACATCCATTTTCACATCCGCATTCATACATCCACATGCACATCCACATCCATACATCCATATCCACATATCCACATCCATACATCCACATCCACACATCCACATCCATACATCCACATTCACATCTACATCCATACATCCATTTCCACATCCACATTCATACATCCACATCCACATTCATACATCCACACTTCCATTTCCACATCCACACATCCACATTCACATTCATATATCCACACATCCACATTCACATTCATATATCCACATCCACATTCACATTCATACATCTATTTTCACATCCGCATTCATACATCCACATCCTATCTACATCCATACATCCACATCCACATCCATACATCCACATTCACATCTACATCCATACATCCATTTTCACATCCACATCTACATTCATACATCCACACTTCCATTTCCACATCCACACATCCACATTCACATTCATACATCCATACATCCATATCCACATTCATACCTTCACATCCACATTCACATTTATACATCCATTTCCACATCCGCATTCATACATCCACATCCACATCCACATCCATACATATCCATACATCCACATCCACACATCCACATCCATACATCCACATTCACATCTACATCCATACATCCATTTTCACATCCACATTCATACATCCACATCCACATCCACATCCACATCCACATCCACATCCACATCCACATTCATACATCCACATCCACATCCACATCCATACATCCACATTCACATCTACATTCATACATCCATTTCCACATCCACATTCATACATCCACACTTTCATTTCCACATCCACACATCCACATTCACATCCACACTTTCATTTCCACATCCACACATCCACATTCACATTCATACATCCACATCCACATTCACATTCATACATCCACATCCACATTCACATTCATACATCCATTTTCACATCCGCATTCATACATCCACATCCACACATCCACATCCATACATCCACATTCACATCTCATCCATACATCCATTTCCACATCCACATTCATACATCCACATCTATACATCCACATTCATACATCCACATCCACATCCACATCCACATCCATTCTTTCACATACATATATCTACATCCATTCTTTCACATACATACATCTCCATCCATTCTTCATTCATTTTCATCTATCTGATTCATTTCACATCCTCATATCTATTTATAGAATACAAGAGAATTCTTATTTTTTATATAAGATTTCTTTACGTATCTATTTATGCATAAATTCCATTTTAAGGAGAATAACCCTTTTGAAATAAAAATCAATCTTTTATGCATCTTCGTATGCATAAATTCATTTTAATGAGAATGACACTTTTGAATTAAAATTCAATCTTTTATGCATCTTCTCATGCATAAAATCAAAATTGATGAAAATAACTCTTTTGAACTAAAAATAGATTTCTTTATGCATCTTTCTATGCATAAAATAAAAATTGATGAAAATAACACTTTTTGGATTAATTTAAATTCTTTATGCATCTATCCATGCATAAATCCAATTTAGTAAGAATTACACTTTTAGAATAAAAGAATTTCTCTTATGCATCTAATTTATGTATAAAATTATTTATGATGAAAATCACACTTTTAATATTAAGAAAATATCTTTTATGCATATGTTTATGCATACAAATCATTTATGATGAAAATCAATCTTTTAATATAAAAGAATTTCTTTTATACATCTAATTTACGCATAAAATCATTTGTGATGAAAATCACACTTTTAATATAAAAAAAATTCTTTTATGCATCGAATTTATGCATAAAATCATTTATGATGAAAATCACTCTTTTGAATTAAAAATAAAATTCTTTATGCATCTTTCTATGCATAAAATAAAAACTGATGAAAATAACACTTTTTGGATTAATTTAAATTCTTTATGCATCTATCCATGTATAAATCCAATTTAGTAGGAATTACACTTTTAGAATAAAAAGTAAAACTTATTTTTACATAATTTTAGAAAATTTTGCCATAACCTCCTTTGTATGACTGATGATTTTTTAATTTTTAACTTTCTAAAATCAACTAAAATTTCACCAAGAGTACTTAATTCATTCTAATGTAAGCAATTTCTACTTATTTAAGAGAAACATTATGAAAAACTTGATTTTATCCATTAATCATTCATCTAGGATAAAGAATGGTTGGATTTACTAAAGGAGAGAGGGGAATGCCTTTTTTAAATGAGACATAACATCATTTTCATTATAGAGAAGATAAAAATCATTAAAATCATTAAAATTAAGCATAAATGGGAATTTATGTATTTCCTTACTACCATTCATCAATTAACTTCAATAGCATTAAATTGCCATTCTAATTAAGCTTCTCAAGCTTGAGGGAGGTTGAGAAGAGAGAAACATTGAGAAATTATAGAAAAAGATCAAAATTCTCACTTTACCTTACAAATTGCTTCATTCTTTGATCACGGTAGAGGTCCCCAACCAATCAATTGGTTTGGTGTGTTGATGGAGCTACCTGAAGAAGGAGGAAAGCTCCAATTTCTTCAATTTAGAGAGAATTTTAGAGAATAGTAAAAATTATAATTATTTCAGCATAATTTTGGCATAGTATAATTCTCCTATTTTTTTTACAAAGAGCTCAGGCTCTATTTATATGAGAGGGAGGCTCTAACCAAGATCAACTGATTTTTAGAATTTTCCAGATTCAGTCTGGTTGAATTTGGACCAGATTTGGATCTAGTTTGGTTCCTTTTTTATGCGGTTTGATCCAAAAGAGGAGAGATAAAAATATCACATTATTTTTTAGTTTAAAACTTTCTAGATCTATATGAATCGGACTACTCATATGACCTATATAGCCGAACTCTCAAAATCATTATACCCAAAATATCTAATTTTTTAAATAATACTCATAGTTTTTTACTAATAAACCTTGTACATAGTCAACTCTTCATCTCATGTGGGCATTTACTCATTTTTGGTTATTTTCTATTACAAATTGGATTTATCTCCTCCCCACACATGGATTGATCCTATTGGTCCATAAGAACCTTAATTTAGAATTTCGAAAAAATCTTGACCCTCAGGATAAGGCCTCTTGAGTAGATTATACTTGATCTCCAATGCACCTTCTGAAAATCTTTTTGAACTTCTGTTTTAGGGGAACTTATATTAATAAGATGAGAAATTTTTCTATCCAAAAATATTCAAAATCTGAATAATCTCTCTCTAGAATATTTTCTCTCTAGGACAAAACAAGCAGAAACAAGATCTTTTATATTTCTAAAGAGGAGATTGATTACAAGGGAAGATACTGGACATCCTAAGAGGCTGGGGAGGAATCTTACATTCTACCCTACTTAAAAAACGCGAGATGTCCTCATCTCGCAAAACTAGAGGAGAATTCTTTTTCTTAAGATCCAACTGATTATGGGTTCCTTATATTTTGGTGAACCCAAACAGAATCCTGGGATAAAGATAAAACTCATTATTAAATAACAATTCACTCAGATCATAACATTCAATTCCTTATCACAATAATGGTCCATTAGACCAAATTTTCTATCTGAAGAGTCCTTTATGAAAATTTTCCATTTATGCATATTTTTAATTTGGCCTCCTTTAACTTGATCCACTAGGTCAAGTGTTAACAGCAGCAATCTGCCACCAGCATAATCCACTAATCTCATAGTGATTTGCTGGAGTCATTAATGTCATTCTAACTACGAACATTATCACACAGGGACTCGTTCCATTTATCCTCATTAAGATTTTGCTTAGTTATTACAATTCAGCCAAAATTTAAAAATCTTCATTTTTTCAATCAGAATCCAAATCAACTCATCATTTCTCAATCAGAATTTAAAATCATATCAACCATATTCAAATTCATCATCTGGATAGCATTAATGCATATAATTTCAAGTCTTAGATTTACTCGTATATACTGCCAGTAAAGAGCTGTAGTTATACCCTCGGTATATACGGGTAGTCATGGTTCTTGGAACTATAAGGTAAATATCATCATGTCTAGGCCTCAAGCAAGTCATGGATTCCATACAATTGCGGTACTTCCATCTGAAGACCCAATTACTAATTTACGAATTTCAGTTTTGAATATCAAATTGTATGAATTTTATCACACAAATACAACCTTTTAGTGCTTCTTAATAAATATTTGACATATTTGGCTTCTTGGTTGATCCTCATTAGCCAAATAGCTCTGATACCAACTGTAAGATCCCTGACCCCACTGCGCAACGAATTCAGGGGTCCTAGCAACGGAAGTAGTACTTCTTGCACGGGGTAGAGTCTCACACTCAGGGCCTCGCCCACCACGGATATCCAGACAAGAGACTAAACCAACGGTTCTTCCAAAACCGAACTTGGAAAAACTTCCCTTGCCCGGAAAGCACGGGCGATTCCACCAGGGTAACTTTTCTTTAACATAGTCAAAAGCCTTAACTAGCTGAACTGATCTGACCGAACTCGTAAGTTCCATAGTCAGATCAAGGGACAGTGTATTAGTACCTCTGTCACACGCTTGCTAGATTCACATACCTTGAACTCTTTAACTTGTCCCTTGAATGGCTCCACAAATTCATTAGCATTTCTCCTCTTCCTCCTCCTTCTCTACAAAAGTACCTAGTTTCCGATTGTAATTGTAGATGGTATCCATGTCCCATCGTCCGTATTATAACTATTGAATACAATAATAGTTGAAATGCTAGTACAAGGCTACAGGTTGCCATTTTGTGTATCAAAAGACACACGAAAGAAGAAGATGAGAGCTTAATATTGGAGGAGACTTAGAAAAAGAAAGAATGACTATGTTGGAGACGAAGAAGATCAGAGCTAGTTTTGGGGGGGAAATTAGAGATTCTCTATCATTAACTACCACTATCTTTTAGCTTACGTGCAAAGGTTCGATAGTATTATTTTATTATTATTTTAAGTTGAGTAAATGTTATTTTAAGATGCATTTGAGCATAATTTTACTTGAATTCTTGCTTTAAAATGCCAAATTTCTCCGTTATTACGGAAGCCTCTTCCTCATTGGTTGAGCGCTACTCTCTCTCTAAAACTAAAAGGCCAAAAAATGAGCCTACATTTCTCCTAATGAGTGCCATGGGTGCATCTACCCCTCCACGAGAGGTCCACCCATACATCGTGTGGCCAACACCCCTATCTCATCTCGTAGATCTACTCGATGTTTTGGTAGTAGCCCTATCCCTAATGCAGATTAGTATCTTTACACGGTGCGGGAAGGGCAGATCGTTCTTGATGATGTAGGTTATGTGATGCGGAATCGTGTGGGGGAGCTATGTGGCATATTATTTTCCCATGACACTCTGACCAAATTCCTCCACCTCCCATCGGAGAAGAAAAAAAGCATCTATAATCAAATAAAGAATGAGTTCAAGCATGCCCCTAGCATGGAAGTACCTTAGAAGTGGATCTACGATCTCATGAGAGATTGTATGAAACACAAGACGTTCGATGTCACCCAAGGATGAAAACGGGGGGGGGGGGGGGGGGGAGCCTTGGTTTTATGACTAAGAGAAATGGGATGAGGAGGTGAGGAAGCACGAAGAAAACCCTCGACAATACGCACAATAAGAGGAAGCAACGACGAGCGTGGGGAACTCACCTCGGGAGCGGTGGATGGGGCTCATTTTATGAGTATTTTGTAAGTATCCATGCTTTTTGTAGCCTCTCGTTTGTATGTCAACTAGTGTATAGTTGTATGTTTTTATTTATGTTTTGTTTTCATGTATGCAGGAGGAGAGGGTGGTTGGATAACAGGCTATGAGGAGTGTTATGCATTCAAGTATGGCACTTATGCCTTGCTTTAGCAGATGGAGCAAGACGATGGAAATGTAGATTGGGCAGCTGTGGGTTCGCTAAGTGCTTCGTTCCATACGGCAATTTGAGGTTTCAATAAGGTTGTATATGGTAATTTGTGGGAATTGCATTGTCTTTGTTTTCCTTAATTATTTAAGTTTGTGTAGAACTTAAATTGAATACAAATGTAATAAAGTCTGTACATATTTGGCATAATGTTGCATCCAAGTATAGAACTATAACTTGATGCACCATCATGGCAAAAACAATTTATACCTACATCCGTTAGAAAAAGCATCGGAATGGGAGTCAGAAATTGCCTACGTTCATCAAAATTTGTGTCGAAAATTGCCTATGACCCTCGTATACGAGTCAAAATAAATGTCGATATATAAACGCATTGGAAACAACGTCCAAAACATTTTATTTCCAACGTTTATTGTGACATTTTTTTCAACGCTCGTTTGGACAATGTTTCATAGCGATGCTTTTTTTGACGTGCATATAGACGATCATAAATTTTACAAGCAATTCTTTTTCATCTCAAAAAAACGTCGGTATATGCTTGTCTTGTAGTAGTGGATGTTATTATAGTCATTGCCTAAGTTACAAACCATTTTATACATGGTCATTAGTAAAAGTGTATATATATATATATATATACGTTATAATACATTGTATACAATGAATACAATACTTGTTCTACTAGTGCTTTAGTCATAACTCTAAGCATTGAGTGTGTGCATTGAATTACATGATAACAATGCACAAGTGGTACCAAAAGTGGTGCTTTAGAATTCTCGCTCTTGATGGTAGTTGGCAAGCTACTTGATAATCTTGAACCTAGTTATCCTTTTTCTCACTCCAGTCTCTTACTAAGGTGGACTACCTGTGTGAGTAACCGTAGTACTCAAGGTGAGTAGAGGTAGGTAACAACCTTTATTTCCCTAGTAACATTGAGTTAGAGTGATATCCTAGGTGCCAACTCAACATGACACTTAATATCCATAGAATTCTCTCTCCCAGAAGGCTAGTCAAAACTCAAGTCGTTAAGGAATAGACAAGTCAACCACAAGCTCAAGGAAAAACACCAAATAATTAGGAATCGAATATGTGCATTAGGGGTTCATCAAAATGGTTAGAAGAGCTGTGAAGATATACAAGAATTAATAGCGAAAGAAAAACTCATGTTGCTAGGACTAGGGAATTGAATATGTGCGTTGGGTTTGCCAAAATGGCTAGAAGAGCTGCCAACATATACAAGCATTGCTAAGGCAATAAAGAAAGAAAAGCTCATCTTGCTAGGACTGGTAGTGGACCATATCGTAGCAATAAGGAAACACCAAGATGTCCTTGCATTTTAAAACATGAGAATATTGGCTCCACCTCCTTCAACAATCCAAGATTTTCAAAATAACCAAAAAACTATGTAAAGTTGAAGAAACCTTGCCCTTGAAATGACCACCAAGCTTTAAAATGATAAAGATGCAAGAAAAAATGGGACATGAGAAGTTTTATTGAGAACGCATTATGATCCAAGATAATTGTCCACAAGAACTTGCACCAAATTGTAGGGTGGTTTTATCTTTTTGTTGCTTGTTCAGTCTCTAGGTAGATGGACTCTCAATCCCTAAGTGATGATGGGTGTGTATCCCTCACTCCCTATCTGATGTATTGTGTTGTGCATTGGTTCTAGAGGTTGTAATTATTGGCCTCCATTGGAAATTAAGATATCATTGCCATCATTCTCTCTCTCTCTCTCTCTCTCTCTCTCACACACACACACACACACACACACACACACACACACTTTTTTTGGGCAAAATGCTAGGTTCTATTAAGAAAGGTCAATGTACAGCAGAGGTATCCCAAGATGGAATTAGACTCTTGGTTTAGAAACATTAGAAAAAAACTTCATATGTCTCTAAGGAAAGCTGCTCCATGTAAAGACTATCATGCAATGACTGCTGGAGATGCACCCGAAAAAAGAAAGCATAATAGTCATAGGTATGATGCGCTGGAACATGACCTCATTTCGCATATGCCAAATGGTCCATAGGGCCCAAAATCTAACCCAAGAGAAGAAGGCGTTGAATTGTGAAGCAGCAGGAAAACACACTCCAAAAAGCCAAAACATTCTAGAGCGCCTACGAAGGGGAAAATGAGGAGCAATAGCATCCGCCCCAAAGAAGTCAAAAACGATCTAGAGCACCGACATTGCCAAAGCAAGTGAGGAACGGTCTCAATTTTAGAGCCACATCTACAACATCTATCTGATGTAATACCTCTTTTAACCAAGAAGCAAGACACTAGGAGAATTCTTGTCAGGCATCTCCACATGAATAGCCTTTGTTTGAGATGCATTCCATTTCCCCAAATGTTAGATAGTCTCTTTTTCCACCACCTTTCAGACATATTGAAACTCCAAAGTCTGTTAGCAAGGTCCGAATCGATGGTGACAGAAGCAAGTGATGATGCATTGCCTTAGCAGAAATACTAAAGAGTTGAAATTTTCTACCACTTGGGTGGAAAAAAAACTAGTCATGCATTCTATCCGAAGCATCAAGAGGCGGCATAGGTTCGAGATGTCGCAACATATCATGTAGTGTCTTCCACAATGATCTATGATGCATACCAAGGCCATACTTACGAGAAGCTTGAGGGAATGAGAGGACCATTCCCTAATCATCCACCACATCATCCACAGTATTTATGATAAAACGATGCAAAGAGCGAACTTTACGAGACTCCAAATAAGCCAATGGTGCATCTAACATCGAAGTCCAATGAATACTCTCCAAGTGCATCGAACAGTTGCCAGTAGGAGATTGTCTTCCTTCCCTCTCTCTCTCTCTCTCTCTCTCTATCTCACACACACACACACACACACACACATCATGCTTGCTATAATAGTGTCACAATACATCACTTACATGCGTGACATAATACATCTATACATCACTTACATGCAGATATGTACATATATAGATTGCATATACTACACATGCGTGCACATATATGTTAGGCATATGCATGTATGTATATGTTCTTGCCCGTAATAGTTCACGTCCATTCATTTAAAGATAAGATGCCTTGTACAGTTAGTAGTAGTTCTGCACATGTCGTTTCGTTTTCTTGTGTCACATGCAGTCAAGTTAGAAAGAAGTGCGTATCTCGTGGATGACCATAGGCACCTTTTTGCCAGGTTGGCACTAGCAGCTTTCAAAGGACCAATCACTTTAGACTCTAGCGGCGCCAAAAAGGATAGTGGCCACAATGCCGCCACATGCAATAAGCCATTTAGCAAGGAAAATAAAGGTGTGTTTTTCTTCAAATCGTGTGACAACGTTTCCCTCATGGAGAGAAGCAGATCACATGTGCCCAATAAGCTCCCGTTGCTATTATAATCACAGAAACAGCGTTGATGTCGTGACTCTTAGCTCGACTCAAAGCAGAACCATGACCATGGTAAGGCATGATCTTTCCACAGTTTTTAAGCGTGGCTGCTGCAATGGATATATGTGCATTTTACACGACGCTTGCCGCTGTATGATGATCTTATCCCGCATGCAGATGTGTGTCGTTGACGGCAACTCCGGCCACTCTAACCAAGTGCAGGTAAGAGTGCAGAAAAACAGTAGAATATATCGTAATTAGATCTCGTGCTTTGATGCTTTGGCCAAACGGTAGCTTGCTTAATCTGCGTTTTCGTGAGCTCTGTGTACCTTCGTGAAGTTAGATTAATGTGCACTTTGTGTGTAACAGATAGAGATTACGGAGCTTCCAGGAGGCCTGCACATCCACATTACGTGTGAGAAGCGCCCGGGCTTGGCTGTGGACCTTGTAGCAGCATTGGAGAATAGTGGTTTGAGGCTCTCTCATGCAAACGTCTCCGCCCAACGTTCCATTATCATCGATGTTCTTGGCGAACAGGTAAGCAGCTCTGTACGTTTAATTATAGGATAAGATGGCACGCCTGCTTGGTTGAGACAAAAGCTGTAAGAATTATTGATTATTCCCCTTTGCAATTGCATGTTTGATCGAGTCAAGAAACGCCGTCAATCATCACCTTTCAATAGCAGCACAATACCATCAACGTACATGCATGCTTAAATTTTCAAAAGCAAGCTTAGTCCTTCTAAATACTAATCTAAAGTCTAATTAATTGCTTCTCTGAATTGAACAAGATTTGCGTTGGGTATAAGAAGCAAGCTCACCTATCACACTTCACCTCAACCTAGTTAATCAGTATGCTATTCATTTTATTTTAACATGTAAAGTAGTGCTATGGCATAGCACGTCGATTGTGTTTAACTACCAATTAGTTTCATGATGTAGGGTATTAGAAGCAAGCTCACCTACCAGATTTCATCTCCCTAGCTCCTCAACATGATGTCTATTGAAAACTAACTGAATTAGTGTAGTTTCAAGGCCTGCTTAAAATTATAAGACCAAGTTTTTGTCTTATTGAGAGTTATCATGAGAGGTAATCTAGCTATGAACTAAATCATACGTAGACATGTATATATATTCTATTAATAGATGTCTTCACTGAGACTAGGCTACACACCTCTAGGCTAGCTAGTGACTTCTTCTCAATGTAATCATTGATTTCTTTTTTGGAAAATTGTGGTGTTCATGCACTCCATAAGAAGTTAAGACCCTCATCTTTCATGCCTTCATTCTCACACGGAACTCACAAGGGGTTTTCTTCTTTAGGTGAAGTATTTGCAATTAAAAAACCAAGGCTCTCTCTCCTCTCTCTCTCTCTCTCTCTCTCTCTCTCTCTCACACACACACACACACACACACATGTTTAATGATGTATGGTCTTTTGATTGTATAGTTCTTATGCTTAAGATGGTTGTAGCAAACCACGATACATGTGAAAATCATTCAGCACCACATTGTAATGCAACTTACCACATGCTTCTATTTCATGCATTAAGTTCTTTTGCATGATTTCATGGGTGTGTGTGTGTGTGTGTGTGTGTGTGTGTGTGCACGCAGGCACATGCATGCGTAGTGAGATTGAGTAAACAAATTTCAACTTTAAAGATAATAGTTTGAAGTTATGTTTATGTAAATCCTAATCCTTCACATTACTCTACAGAGAGAAGACATGCTACCGGTACATGTTGATAGCCTCAAAGAACTTCTCTTGGACACTATTGTAAATCACAGACGACACTCAGAGCAATGACTGTGAGGAATAAGATAGCTTTACTTAATTTGAGCTATTTTACCTTACAAAAAATATGTACGACCTAATAAAACTATCTTGGCATATATTACCTCATGGTTCAGTACTTGAAACCTTACGTATTGTGCCTATTTAAGATGTATTTGAAAAACTATCCTTCAATACATTACCTCATGGTTTTATTATTTGAAAATATTTTGTATTTGTATATTGAAGATATTTTTAATAATCCCAGACATGTGAAATTAGGGATTTAAATACACCTTTTTTGTTACATAATGTCTATCTTTTAGTTGAACAACTAATGTGTTTACATTTGTAAGATAAGTGTAGAGCAATATTGTGGGTGTCACATATGAAGGATCTTGTCAATATTATCTCGGATTATTATTATTTAGTTTGAGTTGTTTTGTTGGCTATGTGCTAAATGATTGTATATATTATTTATGCACGCTTGTGCATGATGTTACTATATTACTAGCACATGTGTAAGAAGAGTTTTGGTTATTTTACACTTAGTGTGTGATCAAGCTCTAGTGCATGAGTTATTTTTATAAAAGTAAAAAAGCAAGCCCTATTTTTTACACACAACTATTATTAGTTCCTTGGACTATATTTTGAATACAATTCTCAATATACTCATATCATAAAAGTGAGAGCTGCATGCATGAGGGGAGAGATTACACCTAATAGTGTGTTGATGGTGATGTTTACTCTATCTCATATTTTTATGTTATGCTTAAATCTTATCAATTGGATGCAAGTATATGCTTTGTTTTTTGATTTATAAGTGAGTTTGATTAATTCTTCAAGAAGTACATGAGATCTTGTGATAGTGGCATTAGAGCTATGGGTACTTTAAAAAATAGAAAAAAGCTTACAAAAAATTAGAGGATAAAGAAGACAAAAGCGTAAGCTCCATCCACTGGCGAGCGACGACGATGAGACGAAGCTTTGGGGTAATTTCTTTTCTTCTCTCTCAGTCATATGTGGGTGCAGCGTGGTATACAGCCGTGTAGAAAAATATTTTTATTTCTTTTTTTAAAGCTTAAGCTTTAAGCTTTGAAAGCCTTAAAGCCTATTATAAATATAAGCTTTTTAAAATCTTATAAGTTTCAAAATCTTTTGTCTCATATATAAGCTTTAAAAGCGTATATTTCCTTAAGGTTGAAGGCCCTCCTCAAAGGCTTTTCTTAAAAAAAGGGAAAAAAAAGAGAGGGAGTTTTACAAAAGTAAAGTTTCAGCAAGTGGACAAAACTTGACGAAGGATTCTTCTACGAACCTTTTTAAGACTCCTTTAATGCATTATTATTATTTTTGTTTTGGCATTAAGGATTTATTTTGCTAGTTATCTTCTATGTCGGATGTGTTTCTTGGACGATATCCTCGAGCTTTTGAAGACTTTTAGAACCATGGCTTTTTGTTGGCTATTCAATATCAACAAAATTATTTTGCCACTTATCTTTCGACATACAAGCTCTACTTCGAATAATTTACTAACCCCTCAAATTCAAGCACATCGTCGACATTTTATTACTCAATTGCACATTAGATTAACTAAATATTATCATTATTTCAATAATTTTCATTTTTACATTTAAAATATGCACCTTTTATCATTCCACATCTCTCTTTCATCATGAACTCTCTACCCCCAATAATTCAAGAGTAAATTCAGTAACTCTAAAACCAGATTCTAGTTGAGAAGAAGTTGAGAATGGATCTAGAGGATAGGTTATCCTACAAGAAGTTGAGAATGGATCTAGAGGATAGGTTATCCTACAAGAAGAGGCATAGACATGCTAGTGATGCACCTTTAGACTTCGATGGTGACCAAGTTTAGAGAACCATGCAAGCTACTCTTAGAGCTTAGGAATATAGGAAAGAACAAAAAATAAATCGTAAAGCTTTTACCTTTTAAAATTTTGATAGCAAGAAAGATGCTTACACCATACTTGCTTGGCTTAGTCAACTTGATGATTACTTTTTAGGGATTTTTTTTTTAGAGGAACAAAATCAAGTGTGCTACCAATCATTTGTTGGATAATGCAACATTATGGTGGAACGTAACAAGAACTAGCAAGCACAAACCAAAATCTTGGAAGAGATTTCACAAGCTCATCAATGATACATTGTGGGGATCAGACTGGGTCCTTCATATCGATGACCCTATAGAGGTCTCCACATTCTAGCACATTTTGGAGGCTCATGGTCCCTACTTTACAGAGTCAGGGAAGCTTAACTATCTGGTCTACCCAAGGCATGGAGCACTCACATTGGCAAGCTCGCTCTGTGGGTTTTAAAAGGCCACCTTGCATGATGGCAGTGGAATCCATGAAGTCAGTGCATTGAGGCAGTTACTCATGTGGTGGTATAGGAAGATTAGAGTTAGGATAGAGGATAAAGAGGTTAAATCCAATGTAGTAGAACACATTGAATTCACAGAGTTTAATGATTTGGATATTGAAAATTTGATTCTTCAATAAACTTCACATTTATAAAATCAATGACGCTAAAATTTTGATTGGTTTCAATTTATTCTTCACTATATTTACCACCTTCCATGGATACTTTCAAACTTTCAGACATTAAAAACATGCATATAACAATAGAGCCAAATCAAAAATCCCCTACTCATACTCCATGATCCATGATCAATAGTTTTACTTCAAGAGTGTCATTGTATTACGTTAAAAAACCAAATTTTTACAAAAGATAAGTGTACTACTACTCTTGATCCTGCCGAGACTAGCAATCTCTGGTGCCTAAAGCTTTTTCCTCTTTGAATATGGATCCTGCAACTATAGAACTTGTGGAACTCTCAGTATTTTGAATTTGTGAAGCTCCTTTTTTCCATATTCACTTAGCATCTTGGGATCCCTGATCTCACATGTTAATCCATATGCGGTATAGGCTAAGTAATATTTTTTCCTTAAAGCATACATTCCAAGGCCTTGCTCAAAGATTTTGCACCGCTAACTGCTTCTCCAAAAGCATGATTTTGTCTACATTCCACCTAATGGGGTATCCCCCAAGATATCTCTTGATTGCAAACTCGGGGGTGCACTACTAAGAAACCGGGCCTGTGTATCCCGTGCATTCAAGGGGTATTTAAAAAAACCCTTGTGAATTTTTCATGAATAAAATGATCCCTTTTTCTTCATGGACATATGGGTTTTTTTCAAAATCGATTAAAAAATCCCCTTCTCTGAATGTATTTCTATTAATTTACCTTAAATTTTTGAATTAAAAACCCCCTTCAATTCAACTCACGTGGTATCCTTACATATTTTTAGGCAAACCCCCCGAGATTGCAAATACCAGGAATTTGGCTTTATTTTACAAGGAGCTCCCAAAGAGTACAACTCCCAATTGTCTTCCCGAGATTGCAACAAATAATGGGAATTTGGCTTTATTTTACAAGGAGCTCCCGAAGAATACAACTCCGCAATTGTCTTTCTCTTCATTCCAAGATTTGTTCTGGTCCATGATCTTCTTGATCAAGTTCAATCATACCATCAACTAAATTATCACCAAATCGTGAAGATAATGCTTCAATCGACTCACATGAAATACTGAGTGGAACACCATAGTCTTGTGGTGGTGGTGGTAAGTCTAACTTATAAGCCACATCTCCAACTTGTTTCAAAATCGTCCATGTCCCACAATATCTAGGTGATAACTTAGTAGATTTGCCCACACAAATTGTCCCAGACCTCCAAGGAATAGGTAGAAACACTTTCTCCCCCTCGTTAAATGAACGAGCTATCCGCTTTGGGTTTAGCATACTTAATCTCTTGATCCATAGCCCGATGGATATAATCTTGAGCTCTAGCTAAATTTAATTGCATTTGAGTCACAAATTCAGCTACATTGGGTGTCTTCTGAGATAATCCAATTGTACCTAGCATCAATGGATTATACCCATAATTCAATTTAAAGGAGAAAAGTTTATAGAGAAATGCTTGATCAAATTATACGCAAACTCCAATAAAGGTAAATTCTTTTCCTCAATTGTTTTTTCATTCCCCAACATAAGCTCTCAACATATCCTCCAAGACTTGGTTGACTCTCTAAGTCTAAGCATCAGTCTGTGGGATGATCACCGCTACTCATGTGTAGAGTTGCGTGCCAAGTTTACTAAAAACATGCTACCAAAAATTACCTATAAACCATGGATCTCTATCCACAACAGAATGGATTCTAGCAAGCCATGTAATCTAAACACATTGGCAATAAATAATTCTGCTATATGTAGAGCTTCAACTTTGTTCATAGTAGCAACAAAATGTGCCATCTTAGATAATCTATCGACAATTATAAAGATAGCATTATAACCTTTCTTAGTTCACGTAAAACCATAATGAAATCCATGGAAATACTCTGTAGTTCCTCTCTGGAATAGGCAAGCAAATCCAAGCAACTTCATATGCTCAAATTTAGTAACCTGATAATGTAAACAATGTGTCACATAATGATTAATATGTTTATTTAACTATAGCCACCAGTAGAAACGTTTAATGAGCTCAATTGTTTCTTAATTCCCAAGTGTCCAGCACATGGACTATCATGACATTATCATGTCACTAATATCCTCAAATCATCTGAGTCTGAAATGCATATCTTGCTGTTTCTCTTGAGAATTCCATTCTCATGGTTCTTGTGATCTTGATGCACGCATGAGAAAATCATCCTCATACACCACGAGCTACAAAATAAAGTTGTCCCCACCATAAGCCAAAAAAACAAATGCAATATGAAGCTTCATCCATGATATTCAAAATTATTATAATCAGACCTTTTGATTCTCGTCATTAACTAGTAAATCATTTTTCCATATGTTGATTGATGAGTTGGCATCCTGGATGGATGAAGACTCCTCTTCTCTTCCCATTTTTAAAATATTGAGTCTTTGCTGACTCAATGGCAAGATTGGCTTCATAGTGAATTGTTGAGAGGTAGCAATTGCGGTTGTGCAATGCTACATTGAGATGGGTGATGGGTGAGTTGTGGAACACTTCAATTAAGAGGGGGTGTTGAGAGATGTAATCATGGTGTTGTGTGTATGTGGGAAAAAAGCACCCTAGAGGTGCAAGATATTGTGGCAAGATAAGAATGCCACATGTAATATTGAATGGTGTGTGAGTGTTGACCAAAAGAGTGGAAAAGGGAGTGCCACATAGATGATGATGTGTAAAGTGGGATAAGGCTAGAGGGCCTATATCATTGTATGGTTCATTGTGATATGCAATGCAATAGAGATCAAGCATTGAGTGTGCAATCTCTCTCTCTCTCTCTTATGGAGTTCTTAGTGTGGTTTAATTCACCTTAATTATATTGCTTAATCTATGTCCTTCACCATGATCAATCCCAGTTTTGGATTGTTAACATGAATAGCATCCTTATACATCATTGATAATGTCTTAGTAGGAGGATGGAACTCATTGTCCTTGACGTTTGAATCTAGTAGAAGATACTTATCCATACCTGGATCGACGAAATCATCTTCTTCTTCAAGATTCTATGTGATGATGGTGAGACAATAGTCCTCCCTTATGTCAAACAACAGTTGAATATCTATTAATAGGACATATTGGTTGTCACCTATTGGAATATATGTGGGGAGGAATGAGGTTAGAATGTGATCTGTTTCCTCTATCATAGCAAGTTCCTCGTCAGCAGGGCAATTGTAACAACTTGGGTGTCTTCTCTTTTGAGGGTATCAATATCAAGCTACTCACTGCGGTCCCTCTCGATAGACAAGTTTATCTCCTGCGCAACCTCGTGAACCTCATCATCTTCTACTCTTGAAGGTTCCTCTAACCTCTCCTCACCTCCTTCTATTAAAACTTTCTCATCCTTAAGTAACAGATGCAAATAGCAAATAAACCCGTATTGGTTGTCAACAAAATGACATTTATGCTTAAGTACTAGGAACTTACTATGTGTCTTCTTCTTATCCTCCGGAACCTTTGAAATATCCATGTTTACCTTATCTCTTGAGGATATGGAAGAAACAAGATTGTCCACATACACGTGTTAAACATTGTCTAGGATGACTCCATTATTTGAAGTTGTCTCTTGGTATTTCTGCTCTTTCTCTTGGAGATACGAGCGTCCAGACATTACAAGAAAACATACATACTATATAAGGTTGGTAATGTTATTGGCCGACTTTGTGAAGGAAGTAAAACAATTTCTCCTTTAGGAGTTTCTTCAAACCCAGTATCGGGTTTGACCTCGATCTCAAAAGGATGCATCTACAAGAAAAAAAAAAAGATGTCAAAATGATTTAACTACACAGCAATAAAAGAATAATGGAGGTTTGCATTTACAGTGCAAAAGTCAATACAACGCGATTCACGGTGATGTTGGCAAGTGAAGCTTGATATCACATTGTAATGAATCAAAATATACATGGTCTACATTGCACAAATATCTTAAGGGGTTCACCTAAAAATATGTAAGTATAGCATGTGAGTTCAAATGAAGGGGTTTTTTAACTAAAAAATTTAAGGTAAATTTATAGAAATACATTTACAAAAGGGATTTTTTAAATTGATTTTGAAAAAAAATCGAAAGTTCATAAAGAAAAAGGAATCATTTTATTCATGAAAAAAATATAGGTAAGGGGTTTTTAAAATACCCCTTGAAGGTACGTAATACATAGGGTTTCTTAGTAGTGCACCCCCCGAGACAAATATGCATCAAAAGCTAGTGATACTACAACCTTTCATTACAACACACCTATGGACCAGCCACCACAATGATCCACTGTAAGGTTCCATATTTAAGCTTGCTATACTGATTTGTGTTGTTAAAATTTAAGTGAACATGACTATGAGCCAGCGAGGAATAAGGTTCCATACTCGAGCTAAGAGTATATTCCAAGTCAGTATAACGTAATTTAGTTTAGATGTTGGTGAGGAAAGTCTTATATCACGTTGTATTGACTTACAATATACAAGCTCTATATTGCACTAAAATGCAACAAACCAGCCCTGCAAAAAGCTTGTGATACTACAGTTTTTCATTACAACTTAGGGTTCGTGGTCATATGGTTCCACATTGTACAGATATGCAACAATCACATTTTTCATTATGGAATGGTGATTGGACGTAGGGTTCCATATACATGCTATACTGACCTTCTATATTGCAAGTCAGTAGTACAATACAATATAGGGTGGATGTTGGCAAGTGAAGACTTATATCACGTTGTACTGAATTACAATATACAAGGTCTATGCTGCACAAATATGTAGAAAACACTAAAAAGTGGCTTTCAAAGCTTGCAAATCTAGACTATTTTCATTACAACTTAGGGTTCGTGGTCGTATGGTTCCACATTGTACAGATATGCAACAATAACGTTTTTCATTATGGAATGGTGATTGGACGTAGGGTTCCATATACATGCTATACTGACCTTCTATATTGCAAGTCAGTAGTACAATACAATATAGGGTGGATGTTGGCAAGTGAAGACTTATATTGCGTTGTACTGAATTACAATATACAAGGTCTATGCTGCACAAATATGTAGAAAACACTAAAAATTGGCTTTCAAAGCTTGCGAATCTAGACTATTTTCATTAAAAACACGAGTATGGGACAGTGATCGTGCGTACGGTTCCAAATTCGTGCTACACTGACCTTGTATATTGGAAGCCAATACATCATGATTTAGGGTGGATGTTCTCGATGAGCCTTACATCACATTGTAATGAATTACAATATACATGATTTGCATAGGTAAAGGAATGATACTCATCATAATCATTTTTCAATTATTAAAAAGAACATTCTAAGATCGATAAGACTTGAGAACTCACCTTAAAATTAGCAAAGGGTTGCAGACTGTCACACGGATTAGTATCGGAAAGATTATTTCTAGGAGAAGTGCCAACATTGGTCGCACCATCACAGAGGAGCAAGAGTATAAGAAAATAGCTACATGGAAAAAAAATCCAAGACTTTTCGAAATCACACTATAATTAATGCATGTGGTAGTGCATGTGTTATCGCGGTCTTTACACATGGTAGGCATACATTGGCATGGCCGCCCACATTCTTTCCACGAGTAATAGACATATGGCACTTATGCATTCGATCATCATCATTGCATGCCACGTGCACCTAAAACCATTACTTCTCACGTCATCGTGCAACATCACATTTACTTACATTAAGGTGGACCTCTTTTGTTAAACCCTACATCATCAAATTAAGTGACAAGCTTTTCTTAAACAACACGTTTTATTTTCATCTATCTTTGTCGGCATGGTCTGCTCTTCATCGTCTACATCATCTCATCTCTTCGTGGATGAAATTATGTTAACGCGAGTAAGTTTTCATTTCTCAATCCAATGTTTATCAACTTGCACCATGTCTTCTTCTTCCTTGGCATGCCTCTTCTGTGTGGACTCTCAAGAGATTCCTAACAAAAACCACAACACTCCAACACTATTCTTCTTGTAGTACAATCATTACAACGTGAGGATAGCGCACTTACCGGATCTCTTCTCACATTGTATTGATTGATACCCGTACCTATAAAATAAGTATTTACCATGTGTAGAGTTTCCTTGATTGTTTAATACAATGCGATATGTTGGATTTAATGTGTTGGATGTCTTCCTATCACATTATACTGAATTTTATCCAAAAGTTTTCCTTGTTTACCATTTGAGCCTATTTTACGAGTTGGAGTTTCTTTAATTGTGAATGCAGTACAACACGATGTATTGGTTTGAATGTGTTAGTTGTTTGCATATCATGTTATAGTGATTTTTATCCAAAATTTATCCTTGTTGGTCATTTGAGCCAATTTTGCATGTTGGAGTTTAATTCATTGTTGTGAATTCAATATACAACGCAATATGGGGGATTCAATGTGTTGAAGGTCTTCTTATCGCATTGTAGTGAATTTTATCCAAAATATTTTCCTTGTTTGTCATTTGAGCCTATTTCACGTATTGGAGTTCCTTTGATTATGAATGTGGTACAACACGATGTATGTGTTGGTGTCTACATATCACGTTGTAGTGATTTTTATCCAAAATTTGACCTTATTAGTCAGTTGAGCCAATTTTGCATGTTGGAGTTTCCTTCATTATATGAATTCAATACAATGCAATATGGGGGGTTCAATGTGTTGGAAGTCTTCCTATCATGTTGTAGAAATTTTATCTAAATTTTTTCCCTTATTTATCATTTGAGCCTATTTTGTGTGTTGGAGTTTCTTTGATTGGAATGTAGTACAACACAATGTGTGGGTTGTTTGCATATCGCGTTGTAGTGATTTTCTTCCAATTTTTTTCTTTGTTAGTCATTTGAGCCATTCGTCCGATTTTGTTATAGGATGGCATAAACAAAGTCTTCTCGTCACATCAAAAGATCCTAAAATAGGTTAGAAAGTTTCACTGAGAAAAAATATATCCAACCTTTGGTGGTCAATGAGGACTCGAAGGTATGAATAGCATATGTCCATTTTACGTGAACTTTGAAAGGTGTAGAGCCACATGCAAAGTGTAATTCCAAAACTCCTAGTCCAGTGCCTTGTGAGATCCATTTGTGAAAGGAACCACATTGCTATGCATAAGCAGGGCTCGAGGTTGGGTTGCTTGTAGGAGGCTATCGAGGATTGGCTCATTGAGTATATTCAGGGATAGCTATGTTCTAGCTGCCCACACACAGAGTGACAGTGATGTCGAAGGACTCTAGAGATAGTGAACCTCACCAACACAAAGATGAAAGGTATCCTGGATATCCTTCCCCCCTGAGGGAAAGAGTTACTATGACTGAAGAGAAAAAGCTTAATCATTCACGTGACACACGACTCAACGTACAAAGTAAAGAGAGTGTGGGGGAGAGGAGCAAGCAAACACACCCACACACACAAGAGAGAGCAAAACACACGAGAGAGATGGATAGCTGTATTTTCTTCTATCTTCTTCTTCTCTACTCAACCAACATAACATAAAGATAAGAGTACACACTATATGGGTTAGTACTCAACTACTACAACATACAAGGGTTGGTCCTCCATAATGTGAACCTAACTAAATGAGATGGCGTTATAACTATGCCAGTCTCTAGTAGTCCAAAATGGCTATCACACAACCTATCATCCCACTAGCCACATATCATCCATAATCTCACCATCCATGCTAGTGGTGTAGATGCGGAAGCTACCACCCAGACGGGTCATCAATGTCCACCCGTAGCACTAGTTTAGCTCCATATCTCAACACTCCCCCTCAAGCTCAACTCCACACACTGCACTCCATGTAAGCTCCTAAACCTATGGAGCTTCTCTGTGTCCAATTCCTTCGTTGAAGATGTCAACCACCTGATCCTCTGTGTGTTGACATATACCAGATCTACATCTCCTTCTAGACATATACCAGACATATACCAGATCTACATCTCCTTCTAGAACCTTCTCCCTCACAAACTGATAATGCACCTTAATGTGCTTCATTCTAGCATGATATACTGGGTTAGTGGGGCCTACTGTATGCTGCTCATGCTATCACAATATATGGCAACTGCCCTATCCACGGGCTCTCCCATGTCACTAAGTAGCTTCTGAAACCAAGATACCTCACACGCTACCATAGCAGCACCCCTATACTCTGCCTCTGTACTCGATAAGGTAACTGTTGGCTTCTTCTTACTGCTCCAATGAACAGTAGCACTCCCAAATGAGAACATATAACCACTGGTAGATCTCGTGTTGTAATACTACTAGCCCAATCATCATTTGTCATTAGGCGAATTTTGGACTCAACTTTGGGTCTTTTTCCTCTAGAGAGAGAAAGGATTTGGACCAATAGGAAGAGAGCCACTGTAAAATGGAACTTTTGATATAATTAGAAGTTTTTCATATATTCTTTATATGAATATATTGTTATTAAAGAAATACGAAATGCATTTGACCACACTTGATAATGTCATTTCTTTAATATATATGAAAATTAGAGTGTTGTCAGCTCATTTAATAAAGCTCAGCTCATTTAATGAACGGTTTTCAATCTAAAAATTTCCCTCATTTCGCTCATTTAATAAAAGTGCTTTTTTTCTCAAAAAATTAAAAATGTTCTCTTCGAAGTTCCTAGGTCATTTGATGAATGGATTTCCCTCTAAAATTTTTGCACGTTGTGGAGGTTATCTCTTCTTCCATCTTCTTACATCTGCTTTTATTTTCTATTTGCTTCAATGGAAACCACACATCCTAGGTGTCTGTGGTCCTCTACTAGAGCTATTATAGTATACAACAGTTTTGATATGGATAATCAAAGGTGGATTCCTACCATAATCTATTGGTAGTTGGATTATGTTGCAGACGAGGAAGCAAAAAAAAAACAAAGAATGAGTTCATCGCTCAACACTTACAAAGGCAAAGTTCAAGATTTCAAACTCTCTGACATAGGTAGGAGCATTAAGGAAGTCCTTATACAGCATGCCTACATGCACTTAGAACTGCGTCTACAAAACGTTTGCCTAATGGAATCCCACTCCATAGATCAAATTGTAAGTAAATGTTTTTACATTATGTTTATGTAATGTGTTTCATTTCTATACTTATGCTTCTCTTGTATTCATCTGTATAGATATATATCCTTCAAACTTGGTTGATTGGCAGCCTAGAGATAGTATTGTAGGAATCTTTGATACTTTTCATGCATCTATTGGTGATGAGCAGCTATACAAAGAAACATCAAAAGCAAGTCTTTAGAGAGAAGAGTTTTCTTTTAAATGAAATTTACATGGCACCTCATAGTGTTAGAGGTTATATGGTGGAAATGATTATGCTATGTATATATTGTGAATACGTTCCTAACGTGACTACCACCACATACATACCTCACCAAGGTGTTAGGACCTTCGAGGTGGAACCATTGGTGTTATTTAGGTCTTAGACATGCTTTTCATGCTTTTGGCATGTACATACGTGGAATAAAAGGTGGCAAGATGCCCCTTGTGTTGGCACGATGGGTTGCATGTCAGTGATGCCTATATATAGAAAACGGGTGTGCACGATCATCAAAGATCATGCCCAGATAGCAGGTTTTGGGAGAGAGGAACACCAAGGAAAAGGAGGCCCATCGACTGCCTATGCATTGGGGAGGGGTATGAAAGTAAGGAGGAGGGGTTCCTCATGTAAAAAAAATGGCATCTTGGAGGCATAAAGAGTTTCTTGAATTTGATTTTGACGTGCTAGGTTAAAAATTTGTGCACAAGGGAAGGTATAATTTTGCATGCAACAGCTGGGTGTTGTTCATGTCTTATCAGGAAGGGAGCGAAGGGATTCGATGTGAAAGGTGTTGGAAGTTTCCCCCTTAATGTTTTGAGAATTTGGGAATGATGAGGTACAGGTCCATGGTTTGTTTTGAGGGTGCTCTTCAAGGCTTGTTTGACGTGTGCTATTAGTTCCAAGCCCTGGCTCTTCAGTTCGCCTAGCAGGGTCTTTTGGGTTGGCATGTGCTCATAATCCCCAAAAGGTTAGGCTTAAGTGAAGAGAAAATAGATACCCTTTTATGATTTATTGGTCTAGCTTGTGTTGTGAGTTGTTTTTTTCAAACGACAAGGAGGCTAAGCTATAGAGGTGCCCCGCTGTTAGCTTCCCTTGTCAGTTTTTGTTGGTGCCCCCGCTGAGGATCAGGCAAGTACTCTTCGTGATTGTGTGCGGTGTGGTTAGTTAAAGAGAAGTCATGGCTCAGAATCTTCCAAAGTTTTATGGCCTCCCACAAGAGGATGCTAATGTTTTTGTAGAGCAATTAGAGGTGGAGTGTTTGATCCATGGTATACAGGATACTGGTATTTTGCTACGCTTGTTTTGTTATAGCCTACAAGATGAAGCTAGGAAGTGGTTGCAAGCATATAAAGCCGAGGCTCAAGGTCAAAATCCATTAATCCAAATTGATTATAATAGGGTGAAGCATGCCTTTTTGAATGAATATAGGAAGGTGGAGGAGGCGGATGGGATATGGCATCAAATCCTCAACTATACGCAAAAGGACATGCAAGGTGTGGATGATTACCTCTTGCAATTCACTCGTCTTTGGGATCGATGGTGTAGAGCTCTTGGAAATGAGGTTCCACCCACTATGTTAAGGAAGGATCACTTTGTGGACAATCCCAAAGAAACCTTGAGGTTCAAGGTGAAGTTGAAGAGGCCTGCTACATTTGATGATGCCATAGCTATCGCCAGGGTGGAGTGGAAGCTTGAGCAGATGAATGAGCGTGGAAAGACAAAAAATATACAAATGGAGAAAAGGGAAGATGAAAGAGAAGCTCAAGGAAATGGAGGGCAACGTGAACATGCGGCTCAAAGATCGGGGGATCAAGAACAAATGCAATGCAACATGCAAGACATGATGTGATGCGAGAGTTACGGTTAAGTGTTATTACAGGTGGAAGAGGAAGAGGAAGAGGTGGTTATGCTAGGGGTCAACAAGCTGGTAGGGGAGCTTTCCAGGAGAATGATGCTCCTCCAATGGAGCAGGACGTGGTGGTGGACAAGGCATGCTTGGTGGAAGGAGGTTTGTCCTCCCTACTTGCTACAATTGTGGGGAGCTTGGACATCTTAGCACCTATTGCAACATGGCACAAAGGATGGGAGGTGATATGTATCCACTTCCACAAAATGTTCCCAACAGAGCCAATGATTACGCGCTGGATATAAGAGGAGAACATGTTGAAAATGGGGCTCATCAAGCACAAGCAGAAGGTCCTAGTCATGTTGGTGTGGTTCAAGTTGAGCAGAAGGAGGCTGACATGATGCCTTTGGGCAAGAGGGAAAGAGCAAGTACCAATGGTGCAGGCCCAAGTAAAAAGAAAAGTAAGGAGAAAGAAGGTGGAGATGCCAAAGCAAAGAGAAATAGGAGACCACGTAGACAGTTCCAGGTGCCAGATCTTCCATTAGGAAAAGGCTAGAATACATATAGCCTCAAGGATGACCTCATTGGAAGAAAGGTCGATGTGACCTTTGGACAACTCATGAATATGGTTCCAAAGCTTAAAAGACAATGAAAGTCACTTGTGAACCCCATTGAGAAGGAGCCTAGATGTGGATCTATCAAGGTGTTGTCTCTGGTGAGCTACTACACGACATATGTCCAACTGTGGATGCATGATGGTATAAGGGTAATATGATGGGTGGAGCTTACATAGATGGGGGAGCTCAAGTTTGTGTCATTACACAATCATGTGTTGAGAGATTGGGACTTGTCATGTCAGGAAGTTCAAGGTTTAGGACTCGGCTTGGTAACCATGCAAAGGTAAAGTGTTTGGGCATAATCAAGGATTTGGAAGTGGATGTTTTTGATGTCAAAGCTTTGGTGAATTGCCATGTCATGCCCGCTGGACTTGGTGCATTTCTCCTTATCCTTGGGAGACCATGGTTAAGAGCTGTTAGTGCTATTCAAGATTGGAGGCATGGTACCATCACCGTGTACAATAGGGAGGCAAAAGAATATTTGATATGGCAAGTAAGCAACCCTTGGAGATTGAAGACCTAGATGAAGACGGTGAAGATGAAGGCTCAAGTGAGTATGATTCAAGGGATAGTGAAAGCACTACTATTTCCATATCAGATAGTGAAGGTGAGGTATCCTATCTACTTCTTGAAGATGAAGAGAGAGAAGATGCAAGGATGTCACAAGTCATGAAAGATGAAGGATCTTCAAGTCGCTTTGATCAACTAGAAGATTTGATGCAACCTAAGGTGGAGTCATCCCCCACAAAGGAAGAAATCTTGCAAAACATGTTGTGCTTAGATCTTTCACAAGGTGAGAAGGATGAATATATGTGCCCAGATCTTTCACAAGGTGAGAAGGATGAATATATGTTCATGCTTAAGAAGTTTCCAAACCTTTTCATCACATCATACCAAGAGATAAGAGGTTTCAAGGGTGATTATGTGAAGATACAACTCAAGGAAGGGGCTCAACCAGTGAGACAAAAGTTGAGAAGATTTGGCCAAGAGCAAATGGTTGCACTATGAGAGGAGGTGGACAAGCCATTACAAGCAGGCTTCATTTATCCTGTGGATAATGCAGAGTGGGTAAGTCCTGTTGTGGTTATTCCAAAAAAGGATGGCCGTTGGAGAATCTGTGTGACTACAAGCCATTGAATGCTAGAAGGATCCTTATCCCCTACCTTTCATTGATGAGGTTTTGGATTCAGTAGCACGTTATGAGAGATATAGTGTGTGTGATGGCTTCTCTGGGTACTTTCAGCTTCCCATTGCTCTTGAGGATCAAAAGAAGACTACCTTCATTACTCCTTGGGGTTTTTTGGGTTATCATGTTCTTCCTTTTGGTCTCACAAATGGTTCAGGGGGAATACCAAAAAAGAGTCAATTGGGTATTTTCACCTTTTCTTGTGGGAAGTTTCTCAAAGAATTTATGGATGACTTTTCTATTTATAGTGCATGATTTGAAGATTGCACGAAGCTTGAAATGGCTTTGAGGAGGTATGATGATTGTGGAGGCCAGCTCAACCTAAAGAAATGTCATCTAGCTCAACCAAGAGTCAAGTTTCTTGGCCATGTCATTTCAGAGAATGGCATTGATGCTGATTCAGAAAAAGTTGAAGCATTGCTACTTTTGCCACCTCCTAAGTGTTGGATAAATGTAATCCCAACTCCTTAGTCCAAATTAATATTTGGTTGATAGGCTAGTGGTCAGTGGTTGGTGTGTAAAGCCTACAAATGGTTGGTGCATGTTGTTCATGCAACTCATGCAACTAAAAATAGGGTAGAGGAGTCTCTAAATTAGGTACAAGTCATGATCAAGTGATTATGTAAGTTTGGTTCATGTCTAATCACAATCAGTGTCTTCTTGTGTTAATCTCATATCAATTTTCTGCATATACCAATTTTTGTCCCTCATATTCATGATGTCTTGTACAATCTTTGATCCACCTTGATTATGTTTTAATCATCTTCATAGCTTAGTTATCATATCCAACATTCGGTATCAGAGCTTGACTCAATTAGGTTTAGTTTATTAGCAAAAATCCTAATTAATTCCTTAACCACCATAGCCAGTTTTTTTTGTTTGAACCACTTGCTGTAGTTTGATTCCATGTTTGCACCTGAGTGGATAAAACCCTAACATTTTGATATAGGCTCTTAGCTTAGCTCCCACGCTTGCTACAATTTGAAGCTCAACGTCCAATTTCAATGCAGCAGTGCGAATTTCTCATCGCTAGCCAAATCGCCCGTTTTCTGTTCAGCATAGCAATTCGCCATCTTCGCTTCGAATTGAGACAATTCCTTTGAAGTGATGTAAGTGCATCAAGTGAAGATTCAGCATATCGAATCTTGTGCTATTTGGTGTATTGTAGCTACTGTACGAAGCTAATTTCCAGTTGCCCATTTTCTGCAATTTTTGCTCCTCCAACATGGTGATATCTATTTTGATTTATATTGATGATATTTTTACTAAATCATCTATGTGAGCAAGTATTCAACATTAATCATCATATTTCATCATCATGAGTTCCAAATTTCCTGCGACAAATTCAACGGAACTAGGTTTCATACTTGGCAAATCAAGGTAAAGGGCTACCTCATGAAGAAAAATCTGTGGAGTATGGTCAAGCCACTTATTGAAGATGAAGCTGGTATTTCTACTGCAGTTACAAGAGCTACAATGGCTGCACTTCAAGAAAAAGATGAACAAGCACTTGGTATTATCATTACTGCTTTAGAAGATGATTTTATTCATTATATTGATGATGTTGAGTTAGCTATGGAAGCTTGGGAATTATTAGAACGTACTTTTGGTGCAAAGGCAAAGCATTCCAAGATCAGTTTGAAGATGCAACTCTTTGATCTAACCATGGAGAGTAATGAAAATTTAGCAGCTTTGATTAACAGGTTGAAGAGCTTAATGACACAATTGGTTTATGTTAAATCTCCTGTTCCTGAAGAAGATGCTATTGCTATCCTGCTTAAAAGCTTACCTTCAAGCTTTAGACAAATTGTGACGGTACTTAAAGAGAAGGAGCCAGTCCCTTCTTTGGAAAGTATCATAAATTCTTTGCAGGAAGAATACAAGAAGATTACAAAGGATGTGATAGATCCTTATGCATATATTGTTACTACGACATCGGCAAAGAAGAAGTGTACTATTTGTGGTCGTACAAATCATCTTACTAAGGATTGTTTCTCCAAACATCCTTGTGAGTATTGTGGAAAGACGAATCATCCATCCTCAAAGTGCTACCAAAAAGATCAAAAGCAAGCAAAGACACATGTGGTTGAAGAAGTCAACCAATAGGAAGAAACAAATCTTTGTTCTAGTCTCAGTATAAAAGATGTAGATGAGGAGTATGCTTTTTAGATTATGTCATGTATGTGGTTGAGTCAAGACTTATGTTGTTCCAACTTGACAAGTTGTAGAGGAGAGTACACTACCCTATGTTGTTGTTCAGGGGGGACTCTTACTCATTGTGTCAAGGAGGTTTGTTAGACTTGATTCATGTTTTGTAAGAAGTTGGTCTTAAGGGGGGATTGTTGGATAAATGTAATCCCAACTCCTTAGTCCAAATTAATATGTGGTTGATAGGCTAGTGGTCAGTGGTTGGTGTGTGTGTAAAGCCTACAAATGGTTGGTGTGTAAAGCATACAAATGGTTGGTGCATGTTGTTCATGTAACTCATGCAACTAAAAATAGGGTAGAGGAGTCTCTAAATAAGGTACAAGTCGTGATCAAGTGATTATGTAAGTTTGGTTCATGTCTAATCACAATTAGTGTCTTCTTGTGTAAATCTCATATCAATTTTCTGTATATACCAATTTTTGTCCCTCATATTCATGATGTCTTGTACAATCTTTGATCCACCTTGAGTATGTTTTAATCATCTTCATAGCTTAGTTATCATATCCAACACTAAGGACATGAGACAATTGGTGACCTTCATCCAAAAGGTGAAGTATATGTCTAGGTTTATGTCTTTGGCATCACAGGTCTTATATCCTTTGCAAAGCAGCCAAGGTTGACCCTTTGGATTGGACCCATGAATGTGAAGAAGATTTTGAGCAGGTCAAGTAGCGTTTGAGTACCTTATCTACCATGCAGGCCCCTGATTGGAACCAAGAGTTTTATGTGAATCCATTAGTAGGTGAGGATGCCATTGGTGCTATGCTTTTGCAAAAAGGAAAGGAGTCAAAGTACATGAGGCCAGTGTATTGTGCTAGTAGGGTAAAGACACCTTCAGAAAGGAACTTCTCTGAGGTGAAGCTTGTGAAGTGTAGTATATGCATGTAGGAGGTTTAGACATTATGTATTGCAAAGGCCATTTACCTTCCTTACAAGCTATTCCCTTCTTCCTCAACTCTTCAAGAATTCAAATTTGTCTAAAATGGTGAGATGAAGTGGATGGTTGAGCTGCAAGAGTTTGAGTTCTTATTCTTGGTTGAGGAAAGCACTCGAGCAACCTTGGCAGATTTGTTGACATATAAGGAGAGTCCTCTCTTGATCAAGGAAGAAGTTGTGAGGAAAGCCAGAGGTTGAGATGCCTAGGATTGACAATGCATTCTTGATGTACTTTGATGGTTCATATAGGAAGAGCCATAATGCGGCATCAGGTGGTGTGGTGATCTATAACCAGCATGGAATCTTGGTTAGGAAGCAGGGTTTAAAGAGATCGATGCAAAGAGAAACAATGAGGCAGAATATGTAGCTCTTGAGAGTGGATTATGCATATGCATGTAGCTTGGGATCCATTGTTTTGCAGATAAAAGGGGATGCATTACTTGTGGTAAAGCAAGTATTGGGAGTTTGGAAGAACAAAAATCCTATATTGAAGAGCTTATGCATGCGTGTGAAGAAGTTACTTAAAAGGTTTGAAGCCTGGAGCATTCAGCATATAGATAGGTGCCAAAATGACCAGGCTCATGAAGCAGCACAAGGAGTGATAACCAATGTGTTTGTCATGAGGGTAGAAGGACCATTGTATCATGGGAGGGAATCTCTCTCCAAAGAGGCTGAGTTAGACAGTACTCAATATAAGGTCAAACATCTCACTGCATTAAGTGAGAACAGACTTGGCAAATGAGGATGACCTACAAGTGCCTAATGATCGTGTGTTCAAGTGCAACAACCATAAGGTATGTTATTCAATCTAGCCTCAAAAAAGTATAAATTTTAAAACTATGCCATAGTCATTATTACTTATATACATTACTTTGATTTTTGGAAATAGGTACCAAGGAGAAAAGAAAGGACCATTCAATGTAAAGACTTTACAAGGAAGCAAGTTTTCAAAACAACTATCATATAGAGATAAATGGAGATAAATGTATTTTTGACAGATATAGTTACGTCAATCATGACAACATTTTGTATTTTTCAGAGCAATAGAAACTAAGACAAATATTCTACATTTTCTTATTGGAGGTTTAAAACATTGATAACGTTCTTTTTTTTCCCCTATGAAGCGTGCTCTTGGGTGTGGGAAGATTCTTGTTGTTGGGGCGGCGGTGAAGCTTGTCATTGAGGGGGTGGTTGCTCTTCGGGATGCTCTTGGGGTGGTTGCTCTTTGGGACGGGAAGCTTGCTCTTCTGGAATAGAAGCTTGCTGTCGTTGCGGGGTTGAAGCTTGACTTTGTGTAGTTTGTTGTTGTGTCGAGAACTCGAAGCTTGCAAATCGACATCTTCAGATCCATTAGATTCTGGAAGCTCGACAACCAACCTGTTGACTTATGTTCGGGGGTACTAGCATGGCAATGGTCCTGGTCACAGTCGTGGTGGAGGGGGCACAAACACAACAGGAATATTAGGCGGCTTTCTATGAATGTTGAAAATAATATGCTCAATGGTCTCTTCCCTGAATAGCCCTAAATCCATATCGGAGTATTCTGATAATCGTGGATTCTACAAAAAGCCAAAAAATAGACATGTGCCGCTAAAGAATGATGAAGGAAAGTAAGATATCATTTTTAAAAAAGAGCATGCCTACATTCTCTGTGGGCAATGAGAGAACTAAGTGTAGCAGCAACTTTGCGTTGTAGCACACCCTCCAACTGCAGCCATCCTGTTGTTGTGTTGGACTCTGCATCTCACAATCCTTGTGTGTTCTGGTAGTGTATCCTGGATTATGGCCTCGAGACTAGTTATTAGCTTTCTAACCGATCTACACGAAACATTATTGTTGTCTCAATATTGAAAGTTCTCTAACTACTTCTCCCTCTCTCTCTCTCTCTCTCTCTCTCTCTCTCTCTCTCTCTCTCTCTCTCTCTCTCTCTCCAACTCGTTACAATATATGAATAATGACTGTGTGGGCTTAATGTCTCACGGTGCCATGGAATTCTTCACCTCAATTGGCCAAGTAACAAGTCTTGGATTCCATATCGTAAAGGATCAAACTCCAGTGTGTGAACTACAACATGCAATTAGGAGTATCAGAAGTAACATCAAAAATATATAGTAAATTTAGGTCACAATACTAAGACTATAAATGAGATTGCATGTCACTTACTCTTCATTGTATGCCATTAGAATTATTTGAGCTACATTGAAATTTATCGGACTAAACCATGGACATACATCAACCAATGAAGTATGTTGTGTAGTAAGAACCAAGGAAAGCAGGGAATCTACAATATATACATGATTTTGAACATTGAATGGGAGATTTGATATAATGAAGCTACACAAGAAAATTACATAATATTAGTTACTTTGGACAAGAAAACCACTTTACAATCAAGATGATGACAAGGATGTAGCAAACCTTAGAACTGCTATCATAATTCTATTGTTGACCTCCCTTGAAACATTGCACAAAACATCAATCTCCTCCACATCGAAAGGGAAAAATTACGTGGTGCCTTGCACCAGAAGTCTAACATGAAACGAGGGGACAAAATAACTCAAAGCTTTAACATTCGACTTATGCATTTTCCAAATAGCCTCTTTCTCTTTAACTGCAATTCTTGGAGCTCCATCCTGGCTTAGTCTCCAATCCTTTGTGCGTTGAGCCTTGTGTGTCACAAGAATGACTAGGCTCTGTCACCTCTTCTGTGATCTTAACTTTATTCAAAGGAGGTATTTCCAAAATTCCTTTCATTCTTTTGTCACTAAGTAGGACTCCAGCGTACGGTCATATCTGAACTTGAGAAAACAAAGAGAGTTTATGTCTTTTGGCATCATAGTGATTCTGTGTGCATGCGCAGGCAAGGACATAGCTATCATGAAAAAACTTGACAAGCCAGTCTTCCGCAGCCTCTTGCAAACGTCCTAGGGGCAAAGGCCTGCCAACACATATTAATGCAAAAATCTTCGCATATTGACCTCACTACGCACTGGAATGACAACTTTGGAACTTTGGAACCGCGCAATGCATATGTTTCTCCACCGTCCTTAGTTCAATAAGGACGGATCTATGTTGGTCATATCTGGATCTCCTCATTGAGCGCAGTGCAGACATTTTATTACCCAAACTAGCTTCTTTACCTACTTTAGGATCATTTGTAGAGATGAGAGCCTTGCGGTCTTCTTCGTACATGCCATCTGAAAATAGTCATAATGTTACATGATAAGTTTTCTCAATAAATACATAGGACAATAAAATAGCAAACAAATCACTAAAATGCAATTTGGGCATATCAAATTAAATCACAACACAATCCTCACGTTGTAGTGATTTATCATGCTTAGCGCTTCAAACCACAAAATGATACAAAAACTACTGAAAAAATTAACTTGGATAATAGATTTCTCACACAGACCCTTTCATTTGTCAAATTAACACATGAACAGTACACCCAACAATACCTATGACAATAAAATAGCTTCAAATCACTACAATGCAAATCACTACAATGCAATATCGGTACATCAGACCTAATCGTCATACCCTCCTTGTTGCGTTGTAGTGATTTCTCGCATAGAGCGTTTCATTTCACACAGTAAGACATGAAATTAAGTCATAGATAACATACATGACACAAAACAATGTATAGGACAAGAAAGTATGTCAAAACACTATAATGCAATATGGCTACATCAGAAAAAAACGTAATTAATTCTTCGCGTCGTAGTGATTTGTCAGACATTGCCTTTTGTTTGAAACAATATCTAATGAATGTAGGTAAAACATGATATATATGATTGAATATAACATTTAAGACCAGTAGTGATTGCTTGATAACTCACCAAAGAATCACGCAAGGAAAATGTTGAATAGATGTATGCTTGCTTGATGAATCACAGAGATGGCGTAGATGAAGCACGATAGAGGAATACACGCAACTGAAGGAGGAAAAACAAAACGGGGGCAAAAGACAAGGACACCTAACATTTATCGAGAACAAGTACCGCATTTATCGAGGATAAGTACGACACACGTTTGGAGGAGTATGACACACGTTTGGAGGAGTATGACACACGTGCGAAAGAGCATGTTAACACGTGTGGAGGACATGGGGCCGTACTCATTAAATAGATGATGATTCACAATCAATCCATTTTTGACATGTGTCATCATACGTGCGCAGAGCACATGGTCTGCCATCATGCATGTTTACCACCACATGTACAGATCATTAGTTTCTGTGGATAAAGCTGACCCACATTGATCATTCATTGCTTCTTGCTCTCTTGCAATTTTTATTGCAGTCATGACCGGCACATTGCTTCTTGCTCTCGTATAGTCAACATCGTTGGGAGTCCCAGTGAATTTCGCGGTACATTCTCAAATATTTTCGCATTTCAATTTGGTCAAAATTGTATAATTGTTTTATAAATATTCCATCAAAGATTTTTGCTTTTAGATTTTTAAGAAATTAATTTATTTCTCTCACCAAATATTTCATCAAATCACTACAACGCGAAGAGGGATCTTGGTGAGAACTATCGTACCCATATTGCATTGTAGTGATTTTGCCTACAATTGTAACTTTCTTGCATATATTTCTTCAAATCACTACAACGCGAGAAGAGGTCTCCGTGTGTGCAAACTCTCTCAAGCATATCGCATTATAGTGTGTCCTACTGTCGTTCTTTTTTTTCTTTTTGAAAGATTTTGACGTTTAGATTTTTAGGAAATTGATTTATTTCTTACAAATATTGATCAAATCACTACAGCGCGAAGAGGGAACTCGGGTAGAACTATCCCACCCATATCGCATTATAGTGCTTTGCCTTACTATCATTCTTGTAGTGATTTTCTTACAAACATCATTGGCTTTGAAATATTGGATCAAATCACTATAACGTGACGAGAGGCCTCGATGGGAATTCTCCCACACATATCGCGTTGTGATTGTGGCACATTTTTCTTTGCATTTTCATTTTCTCACTAATATTTTATCAAATCACTACAACACGACTAGAGATCTCAGTGAGAGTTCTCCCATGCTTATCATGTTATACTAATCTTGCCTAATCCTTTATTATCTTACACCTAACTTTCTTCATCGCTCGTGACATATTTCCTGGCTTGTAGATGGATCCTTTTGGGATCATTGAGGTCGAGTCTGATGCTGACCTTGAAGAAACCCCAAAAATGAAAAGTTGTTTAACTTCCTTTATAAAGTTTGATAGCATCATCGCCATCCTGAAATCTCACGTATGTTTAATTTCAATTTCTCCATCGAAGACATGATTGTTTCTACACATGATACAATCATGTTTGACAGCGTTTAGTACATGCACATGAATGATATTGAGCCTTTAACAACCCTAAGAGAAAAGTTAAACATGGATGTTTTGAAGGTGCCAGATGATAAGAAGAAGACACACAAACAGTAAGTTTTCCATTCACTCGCAAAAGTGTCATCTCGTCGCCTACCACTATGGATTTATCTGCTACCTGCATGTGCTACTTGAGGATGAAAAAGTTTCAAATGAAGAAATTGAAGAGAAGGCAGAGGAACCTCCAAGAGCAAAAGATGAAGTTCAAGAGATTGCGGAGGAGATAAACTTGGCTCCGGAGAGGGACTTAAGTGAGAAGTTGGATATTGACATGCTCAGAAGAGAAGACACCTTAGTGGTTACAGTGACAAGCAGCCCTCTACGATAGAGGAGGCACGGGACATTCCAACCCCACTTCTCCCCACATTTCCTATTGTGGTGATGACAAAGAATATTTGTTACTAAAGATATTCAAACTATGTTTGACATAAGGGAAGACTACAGTCTAGTCATCATTGCATAGAATCTTGAGGAAGATGAAGATTTTATCGATCCAGATTTGAATAAATATCTCTTATTGGATTCAAATGTCCAAGGACAGTGAGCTCCATTCTGTTGCTAACACATTATCTATGATGTACAAGGATGCAAAATGATTTCAGGCTATTCAGCAAAGACTTAATATTTCACATATGGGAAGGGAAGGGGCATCCTCATCAGCGGACCAGGACACCAACTCAATAATCAATATATGGAAAGATGATTTACTTGTTAATGATCCGAAGGTGTGTTTACTTGTTAATGACTCTTTATCGTACTGAGTAGCTTATTCTATTTACTATGTTAGCTCATCGACAACATTGTTTTGCAGAGTTGGTTGTGTTTGAGGATGAGTTTCTCGGGTGCAAAGCAAGCAAATGTGTGGGAGGACTCAAAATAATGGACTCAGCACTGGGAGAGTACATAAAGCGATTGAAATTTCCACAATTCATTATATTCCACAAGAAATTCTTGAAAGACAATGTAGAATTTCCTTTGTTTGGAATCAAGAAATCATCCAAATACCTTGGGGCATATCCCATCAGGTGGAATGCAGACAAAGTCATGCTTTTGGAGAAGCAGTTAGCGTTGCAAATCTTTGGGCAAGGCCCTGGAGTCTATGCACTAAGGAGTAAATATTAGTTAGCCTATACTGCTTATGGATTGACATGTGGGGTTAAGGATCCTAATATGCTAAGTGGTTATGGCAAAAGGGAGCTTCTTAGATTCACAAAACCGAGGGTTCCTCCAGTTTTCCAGTTATAGGATGTTGTAGAGCCATCTTCAAAAAGGGAAAGGCTTTATGCACTCGTCGAGGATGTTAGTGATGAGATCAGGTTAAGAAGTAGTAGTATATTCCTATCTCTTGTAATAATATTCTGTCTTACGTAATGTCATGACACTTTTGCATATAATCATTTCTGAATTTGAAATGTTAATCATGGATCTATGCATACAAGTTTCACTGCTTGATTAATTTTTCGGATGCTTTGAACTGCTGCTTCTTTTTGGCTTTGTGTACAAGCTTCCTATATGTCCACTGATGTAATTCCTCTAAACTGTTAGCTTTTTCTTCTCCTCCACCATTCCTTGTATGATTGAAATTCCCAGAGCGTGCTTGATAATGTGTTTCCTCCCATCCATATTGATAAACTATCATACTTCTTTGAAAACCAAGGGCTATGATGGTATATAATATGATTCAAGAGAATAAAATAATACATTAATTAGTATATTTTTCAACATACACTTTAAAAACTAGTTCAATGCATAATCAATCTAATACCATATAGTGGGTGATGTGTTGATCCGTCCATGCATCAATCATTGATCTCTTGAACTCATCTACTAGCACTGTTTAAAATGTCTCATTGTCCTTCTTCATCCACACTTTCTTGTCATAGAACTTAAACATAGTGTCTAGAGATTTCCACACCTTGGCTTTCCGTGTTCTTGCTTGACCATTGTCTGCATGGTCTACTACTACATTGTGAACGCACTTCCATCTGTTGTATTTTATGATCTATACTCATCGTCTTCTTCTACGACCTTCTGGTGTTGGTTCAAATAGAAACCTTATTGCTTTAACACCCCCAATGGAAGGTTTCTTAGGTACATTCTTCCCATCCCCTTAGACCTTTTTTCATCTTGTTCAATTTTTACATGTCCACCATGCAAACCAGTGTCTGATAGAGCTTTCTCTAGTGCTTTGATAGATGTAACCTCTGTTGTATTGGGCTATAGGGTCCATGCAAAACATATGTATAAAAATAAGGGTTTTTCAATGATTCTACAAAGAGCATGCATTATTGTACAAATGTGGACACTTGACAATGGAATATCGAGAATTGGCTTGAAGTTTGGGTCACTCAAGTGCCTATCTGGTGCCTTCTTCCAATACCTCTTATCGAACACCTTTGCACTGCACATGCAATATAAGCATGGGCTTTTTGAATTGGCACCCTTTGATGTGCATACATTTCAGAGTTTTAAGATCATCCGCCATATGCCACTCCACCTTATATTGTCCCATGCCTTCCACATCTAAGATTTTTTCATTTCTCTGCTGCTGCTGATGATCTTGGGTATCGATGTCTTATGAAAGACCCAATGCAGAACATCAAAATTATCTGATTCTACCTGTGCAATACATAAGAAACATAGGAATGCAACACACATCAGTGTTTTTTATATGTAATTTTTTTTTCACAAGTCTAATAAATTTTACCTCAAATGATCCCAAAGACAATATATTATTTTCAGATTGAACACTAAACCATCTAGGATTATCTTTTAGAATAGATGTATTAAGTGCCCTGTTCATTAAGTGTGATGGTGGTAACCCTTTCTAACTTTCTCTCCTTCACAATTTGACACTCATCAAACTTTAGCACAAATTTGAGGACACCATCACATTCTTCAGGAGTAACTTCAAACAATTGAATAGCATTTGATTGTAAGGCCTCCAAGTCGTAGAAAATATTATTGTATCTATTATAGACCACATATCCTATTGGTGTAGGATAGGTGTCTTCAATATGAAATGGGGTTCCCAGTGCTTGCAGTACCTCTTCATTTACTTGTTTACCCATTTTTTTTACCAAAGAAGGATTTGGCAATAATGATCCTTTCATACTAGAATCCTTCTTCTTTTCTTGCAAAGTCTTATAAATGGCTGAGTACCCTCTGTGAGATATACCAACCTCATCAAGTATTACCTAGATGTCCTGTGAATTGAGTTGATTCTCTTTGAAAAAGTCATCTATTTACTTTTCTGAGACCTTCTTATATTTCTTCTTGTTCATCAGTGCTTCTACATACTGGCGATCTAAAAGAAGACTTAAATGTGCGCTAGAAGGTTCTGTCGTTCTCATCAATGCTTCTACGTACTCGTGGCGATCTAAAAGAAGACTTAAATGTGCGCTAGAAGGTTCTATAGTTGATTATTTATCAAGGTGCAATAATGATCTGATAACAGATTGAAATGTAGAAATTGATATACATGAACATATACAATAATGATTTGCTGCTCATAAAATATCACAATAGAAATAATAAACTAGTTAATAGAAAGGAGCTTACTTGATTACATGCAGTATTCTCTTCTTGATGCCCACCACCTCCTAGCTTCATTTGCTCAATATTCCTTAGTTTTTTTTGTCATCCTACGGAGACCTAATGAGGTCTGCTTATGTCTTAATTCAGACATTTGTTTTTCAAGCCCTAAAATGGTTTCCTTATTGCTTAATAACTTTTGCGCACACTGCTCCATGGTTTTCTTCAAATGAATGTTCTCCTCAAATAAATTTCTTTCTAATTTAAGAACATTGCTTGTTGCTTCCAAATGATGTGTATATCCTAGGAGCCCATTATAGCCATCTCCAACAAAGTTAAGTAGAGATGTCGTATTCCTAAATGGGGGTGTGGAGTTTGTAAAGGGGTCTTTTGGATATAACCTCCCATCAATCCATAAATCTATGTTTTTCTTCCCTTGCATCCTCAACATTTCTTTAGAAGCAGTACACAAAATATTAGGTTTATTTCTCTTACTTAGAGGTTCATACTCATGTTCAAGCTCGATGTGCAAGTTGTAGATGTCTCTTTTCTCTGTATTCCTCCTTGCTCTTGATCCCTCTGCCATCCTCTTTCTTGATCCTATCTGTGTTCCTCCTTGCTCTCTCTTGATCAGTAGAAAAATCTGAATGAAAAGAGAAAGGTGCCAAAGAAGTAAAGAGTCAAACTAATTTGTGAAAAACCTTGATTTTGAAGGTACTTCAGAATTCTTATTCAATTTTATAGTCAAAGTGGGTACTGTTGTTGCCTTGGTCATTCTCAATTCCATCTTCCTATCTGATTGAGCCACCCATTTATGTGTACCCTTGCATGTTGGGTATTATGTAGGCAACCTCTGCAAATTGGGTACATGTTCTGTTTTCTGAGGTGTTTCCTCTGCACATTGATTTACTTCCCTTGGTTTGCTGAGGACCATAAAGGTACGGACATGACTTTCTCACCTATGCTCAACGATGATGTTCTTTCTTCCCATGGGATATTGCATTTGTTGGTATAGATCTAGGATTTTCCTAGGATCATCTCTTCCTCCATTGTACCTGGAGGCATCACAAACACCTTTCCGACCAAGGAATTATTATTGATGGAAATATTAACATTTAAATACCCCCCCTCGGTCTTTGTGGTTGTCAGGCACACACTACAACCTTGCGCATCCGTGGGTTCAAGGTGTGATTTTTCTAAGACTATCCAAGTATCATATGAGATCAAGTTATGACTGGACCACCCTATATCTATTAATGCAATACTTGTTACAACACATTTAGCTATTGAGTCCCAACTTGAGTCGTGTTGGCTCAATGTTTAGATCCCCTTTGTCCACAAGAGTTACGGATGCCATGTTGACATGTATCAGGCCTTTATGCATTTTAGCTTTGACTTGCCTAGCCTTAGCTTCTTCTTGCGCTTGCTAGATTTTTTCTTTTGCAAGTTGTTTCTATTGTTTTAAGAGGTGTTCTTGTAAGAGCATCTCTTGGGTCAATGGTCCAAAATATTTTTTAAGTTTACTCCCATTGACATAGCCCTCCATTTGGATGCCGTCAATTGTTTCTATTCGGACAGACCCCTCTGGTGTTATTTTTGATACTCGGAATGGTCTCAAGCCGCCTCGATATTTAAGCTTCTTTTTCCTAGCGTTTCCCACACCATAGATGAGGGCAAGACCCCCGGTTTTTAGTTCTTTTTGCTTAAGGTTTTTATCAAACCAATGTTTCCTGCGTAACTTTTCACCCATGAGCCCATGTGATGCTATCAACTTGGTCTCATCTAGTTTTTCCAAGTCAATTAGCCTTTCAGCTAATGCATTCTCAGTTAGATGCTCCTACTATTCCATGGGCATAACCACTTCAACACCATAAGCTAGACGAAAAGGAGTATATTCTGTTGCTACCTTATATGATGTGCGGTAGGCCCAGAGAGCTGTTGTCAGCTTATGCTCCCAATCTGTTCGATTTGCTTCTAACGTTTTTGTCAAGATAGTACACAAAATCTTGTTGTTGGTACTTTCTGCTTGACCATTGGCTTGTGGATAGTAAGGTTGTGATTTTCAATGGATCACTAAGAATCCTGCAAGTAAATGATTAATCACCTCGTTTGATAAAGGGTGAGCTGCGATCACTCACTGATTCTAATGGGGTAGCCGAACCTTGGTATGATTTGCTCATATACAAATTTTGCAAATTGTTCGTGCATCAGCTTTCTTTGAAGCTCTGGCTTCCGCCCACTTCGTGAAATAGTCCATGGCCACAATTATGTACCAAGCTTGGGATGGATGTGCCGTTGGACTAATCGGTTCGATAAAATCTATCCCCCATTTCTCAAATGGTTGCCTTACAATGATAGGGGTTAGCGACATCTTGTCCTTCTATTGTGGAATAGCAAAACATTGACATTCCTCACATCTTTTAACAAACTCCATGGCATTCCCGAATAATGTAGGCCACCACCAAAGTCTTGAAGCACTTTTTGAGCTGTAATTTCCCCATTAAAATGCCTGCCTGCTATCCCTGAATGAGACTCTTCCGATATGGTTACGAATTCATCCTCTCTTATGCACCGTCTGAGCACATTGTCTTTTCCTAACCTATATAGTTCTCCCGCAACATCAATTGATATGGTGCTACAAGCTTGATAAGCCACCGCATCTTATCTTTGTTCAAAGGTATGTCCTGGCGAAAACCATAAGCTAGATACTCTGAGATCTCTTTGCTCCACTCAAGTACCAAGTCCAACTTGAATAAGCACGCATCAGGAAGGTCATCATTGACACCAGATGTTTTGTTGGTTCCCCATTTGGAATTCTGGACAAATGGTCGGCCAACTCATGCTGTGTTCCCTTCCTTACTGTGATAGTAAAGTCAAATTCCAACAACAATAGTAGCCATCGGCTGATTCTTATCATGGTGCAAGGTTTATTCACTAGATATAGTAAGGCTTGATGGTGTACAAAAAATATGAATTTGTTGGCCTTGACGGCGTAGACCATGGCTAATCCTTCTCTCTCTGTGGTGGTGTAGTTGACCTCTATATCATTCAACTGACGACTAGCAAAGCAAAGTGGATAGTCTAATTTGAACTCACCAAGCTGGGCTAGCACGCAACCAATAGCAAAATTTAATGCACCGATGTGTACGTGAAATATGAGATCCCAATTGGGGGGTCGTAAAATAGGTGCGCTTGCCAATGCTTGCTTCAGACAACGATCATAAGCTTCTTAACACTCCTCAATCCACTAAAAGACAATGAGAAGTTTATACAAAGGTCTGGCTATATCAGCATAAAAAATGATGAAGCATTAATAATATCGCACATGGCCCATAAACCTTTACACTCCTTTGTAGTTGGTAGGTGGTGGTAACTCCAAGATCAGTTTGACCTTGCTATCATCAATGGGATATACCATTCCTTGAGACAATGTGTCCCAATATCACACCATGCTTGACCCAAAACTGGCACTTCAAGGGGTTTAGTGATATACGATATAATCGGCAACGTTCAAACACTTTCCTCAAGCAGGCCAGATGATCTTCCCCCCCATAGAGAATGCGCACATAGATCATCAATGAATACCTCCAACCACTTTTGAAGTCTGAATTTAACATTTTCCAAGAGCTCAATGGGTCTTGAAGATGTTCCATCAGCCATTTTAAATCTACTTTTTTTAGATCAGGTTTCCCCTAGTTTTCACACGTTTGGTAATGATATTAACCCATGCCCCACCATCCAGGATAGCTAATGCATGGTATCCATTTATGATGAATTGGGATGGTAGCATTTGTGTTGTTGCTTTCATAGTAGCATCCCAGTTGGTTAACTGGTATCTTCTGGTATCTTAACGACTCAGGTTTCCTTTGTATGCTTCAGGGTTCTTTCTGCCACCAAGGATGGTAGAGTGTCATCTATAGTATGGTTGGCCTTACACCGCCCACCCTCAACCCATTCTTTTACATCTATCCATAAGGTTGGTGAATTATGTAACAATTGCCCTAATGGCATCTGGATGACAGGTGTGGATAGTACAACCGGCGAGGCTTCCTATATCCCTAAATTCTTTGGATATGGAGGGTTCTTCCCATGTAGGTGTCTCGTATTCTTCATTGGGGAAGGAATGGATAGACCCCCCCAACTCATTTTCCTCAAACATTCTGGACATTGTGTTTGTTTGGGAGTCCTCTTCTATTCCTTCCGAAATCGAGGCTGGCATGTTCAATACCCTATTCTAGGTTGGTTCATCTCGTGGATAGATGGTATCCCTTACTCAGCTGGTCCTTAGCTTAGTTTCATGAAGTCGTTGTGGTACTCTTTGGCTAAGGCCTTGGCATCTTTGAGTTTTTTTATTTCTTCGTCTCGGCATTGGGGTATTCACCAATCCCCTTAGGAGTTGCTGGTTGTTCTCCTTGCTTTCCCTAGTCTAATCCTCCAAGATTGATCCCTTGACCCCCCTCTTCCTTTGATTGGGTGGATCTAGTATCAATTGTCTCTTCTTCAGAGATCCATCTTGGATTATAACCCGTGTGTCCCCCTTTCCTACTTTCTTCACTCTTCTCTGTAGCCAGATCTGGAAATAGTCGCATCCGCCCAGTTTCTTCCCTTTTCTCCTAATTGAGCTTAAGCTCTTGTTAGGACATTGAGCGGTGTGATCTTCCCAGATTGTACACTAATGATCTGGATGGTGGCCTGATTTTAGCAGTAGAAGCAGAGACACTTGCTTGGTAGGGACAATCCTTGATCAAGTGATCAATTCCACATTTAGTGTAGGTGAGCACTGGCATGTCAATTCCACATTTAGTGTAGGTGAGCACTGGCATGTCATTGGGCATGGCCACTTGTTGTGGTTGGTGTGTATGATTCATATTCTTGTTTGGGAACTTGGCTACTCGATGTGGCCCACCACAGCCAAAGCATTGTAAAGGTCCTCTTCTCAAATTTGAGTTTATTTCCTTGCCCTTCCATTGTACCATGGTTTGAAACACAGGTACTAGCATGTTATTCTGTAGGACGTAGTATTTTGGCGTAACCCCAGCCGTGTCCTCGTAGTATTCCTCGCTTAGTTCTAATTCCCACACCATGCCAACATCTTCTGATGGTTCTTCAATCACTACTTGATTGATCTTTTCCTATGGTGGTTGTGGCGGTAGAACTGGTGGTGCAAGGGCAAAGCATCTTGTACCCGGAACATCCCCCTAGGCAAGTAGTGAAGAGTTGGGTTGTCCAGCAGTGGCGGTGATCTGCATAGGTGGTGCTAGCAAAGCCAATGGGGCTCTAATTTGCAAGTAGCTGTGCCACATTTTGAAACCTTGGATATCTACACTTCGAAGTGTCATGATTTCCCAATTTTACAGTGTGAGTACAATAAAGTAATGGCCTTGCTCTTAACTGTGGACATTCGGTGGTGGTATGATTTAATCTGCACATAGAGCACCACACCAATTCCCTACAAGGGTAAAGGTGGTTATGCCCATGCCCAAATGTCTCTCTTCCCTCCTTGACTTTTAATTTTTCTAATATGGCATTATTGAGCTCATCCACAGTCATGTTTCCGACTTGCTTACTTCGACTCGAGACACGCGAAGTCGTGGTTGCTCTGCAAATGTTTTAACATCTTTGGGTTGTGGCAATTCTAACAAACACCATATTAGTGAATTTGGGAATTTCCCAATTCCCATTTTTGAATACTTAAAAAAGGGGACATGGATAACATGTTTGTAAGTTTCTCAAAACCCTATCATATGACCTATCGTTGGAAAGCGCTTGAAAAATGGAATCTAAAGAGCTATAAAGCGCTCATTTTGGATTAGTGGTGTTCAAGTGATGGTTAATCCAAACTTTTGACCACGTGTCCCAAACTTGTGGGAAATTCCCATATTCCCCAATATGGTGTTAACATATTATCTTCATATTTGATTGCCAATTTGTAGCATGCATCAAGAGTAGCTAGTTGGCCTAGTACCAGGTAATCATGCATTTTATGGTCCCTAACCCCCCTTTGGAAACAAGGCAACAATTGATCATCCGTCAACCTTTCCCGAAGTTTGCATCTTGAATTTAAATGCTTCAGACGAGAGACATAGTCTCTCATCGACTCATCCTCCTTTTGTTTGATGTTATGTAATTGTGCCACAGGGCTCCATCTATCACCACTACAAGAAAAACTGGGCACAAAAATATTCTTTAACCTTGTGAAGTTAACCTTATCCTTAGGCTTAAGGGTTTGGAACCATTGATGAGATTTTCCCTCTAAGGTCAGCGAGAGGGCATGTATCATTGTCACATCACTCACTGGTCCGCAGGTTGTGGATTCAAAAATTTCTACATGTTGGATAGGATCCCCGTCCCTAGAGAACTTTTGGATAAGTTTTAAAATGATATGGGGTTTCATTTGGGAGGGTCGGGGTTCTAAAATAGTGCCTAGTTCCCTGACCATCCCCCTGCTACCATATTTAACAGGTCTACCCTTGTGGCCATATTAAGGTCCATGGCTGGATCGTTTCTAGGCCTTTGGGGAATTTCTCCCCCCCCTTCCTAGACCTTGTCCCCTACCTGGATTGGCTCTTCTAGGTATCTCAAGTTCATGGAATTGTCCAGTTGCGGTACCCTGGTGGTGGGATTCCCCATTGATCGCCTCTGCGCATCTAAGTTGTGTAATTAAGAGCTCCATGTCTTGTAGGAATGTAGGGTTTTTTATCATTAGTTCAATATCCCTTTTGGTATAGAGTCGATCCTCTACTTCTAGTGCCAATGTATATATATACTCCCATTTAAAAATACTTTCTATATATTTATTTAATCTATAGCATCTTCCCAACTCACATACATACCCATGTCATTTTTCCTACGTGTATATTTAACCTTATCATTATACATTTATTTTACCTATTACTAAGTTTCCTACGTACACACACACACACACACACACACAAATATATGTATATATATGAACATTTTCCTACACATACACACATACACTTACATGCACTTATAAATTTATATACATATATATTCACACACACACACATCTCTCTCTCTCTCTCTCTCTCTCTCTCTCTCTCTCTCTCTCTCTCTCTCTCTCTCTCTCTCTCTCTCTCTCTCTTTGACCAAAATTTTGCACTCTCTCTCCCTCTTTGTCTTTATCTTATATACATATGTGCATAAAAGAGTTTAGATACATATATACATATGTCTATATATTTATGTGTGTGTGTGTGTGTGTGTGGTTGATTATATACTCACTGCCTTCCTCTCATACATTTTATTAATGAGTGCCTTCTTTGTGATTACTAAGTGGCCTCCCCAATATACAAGATGCCATATTGTATCCTTCTTAACGTTTTTTTCCTGCACTACCATACCCAATTCTAATCCCATATGCTTCCCCTATTTAAACCTACACTCTCTCCCTTTGCATGCTAAAATAGTGAGTATGTATTGTTTTTCCTTGCCTACGTGTCTACCACACCTGAGCTCTCTTCTTTGCATGTGCTTCTTAGCTAAGCACCTCTTTCTTACCCAATATGCATTGTTGCTCTCTTTACTCTAGAGTGCTCTCGACTGACATTGCAATGGAGTCTCACTTCTATGTACTTGTGAAGGTTTTACATGTTTTTCATGTTTAATGCACAACACATATACATATGTTCTCTTCTTTTACACTCTCACATGTGCTTATGGTTCTCTTCCTTTATACACACATAACACTTATACTTATGGTTCTCCTCTTTTACACACTAATCACTTTATATGTGCCACCCCCGAGTGCTCTTTACTTCATTGAAACCTTGAGGCAGATTGACAACATGTGAAATATTTTACAAGTGACTTGGAAGTGTATATCTTGAGAATCTTTGTGTTTACCCATGAACCTACTCATGACTTCAAGCATTTTCTCAATGATTGCTTCACCTAGTCCTCACCCATAAACCTTCTCATGACAGACATGTAGATCTTGAGAATCTTTGTGTTTACCCATGAACCTACTCATGACTTCAAGCATTTTCTCAATGATTGCTTCACCTAGTCCTCACCCATAAACCTTCTCATGACAGACATGTAGATCTTGAGAATCTTTGTATAGTATAATAAAAGTGTAACCCTTTGCTTTGTGATGTTAGGTTGTGTTTCATGCCGATCGAATTGATCCAAAGTTTCATATATTCATGTACTCATGTACCCCATTTTGACTAGTAGCATTAGCTTCCCACTCTCCCTAGTTGTTGCTCCTGATGCTCCCTATTGATGTATTGTAGGGCTAGATACTTACCTTCGTTTCCTTCTTTTCTTTTCCAGACAGTGTATCAGATGTCACATGGTTGTAGCTTTGGTCTCATAGGTCACTTTGGCCTTTTGAAGAAGTTAATATATCATTTCATTTCTCTCTAGGTTTTTGGCACCGTGATTGGATGGTATGTATGTGGGTTTATCTATCATGGAAACATGACATTGGTCTTTCGAGAAGAAGCAAGACTTTGGTCCACCGATCAAGGGGATGCAACCCTAGATTGCTTTGCCACAACTCGGACCCTTGCTAGAGCATGCAAGACACTACATCGGCATTGCATCAGTGTGGGAAAGCCGCGAGGTATGCTTTAGTACTTGTATATGACCAATTTTGCACGTTCCAAAGATTTAGGTCAATAGTATTTCAAGGGTGACATTAGTGACTATGTTCGATGGGAGAAACAGAGGGACATGGGGACATCATCTCCACACATTCCCCACCACCTTCCTCCATTTTCCCTAGTATCCACATGAGCCCAACAAGGTCAAGTGCCTCGCCATGTCCACCCCATGTTCCAAGGGATCCCCAATTTTGACCTGTTATGGCACATATGTCCCCCGTGGCTTCTTTTTACAATGCCCTCATCAAGGGCACCATGTCTTGAACTTGCGAGGCCTCTATTCCCACCTGCACCTACCCTGTTTGATAGAGCTCGGTACATGTAGCCACCTTCCTTCTTCCATCAGCAGTCACGCGGTGCCCTTACTCAGGAAATCGTTGAACTCATTAGAGAAATATTCTCCCCCACCATCTGATCTGAGGCATTTTATTTGCATGCCTTTTGTTGAAATATACAAGTGAATAGGGTGTGTGTGGGAACAAGCTATTGGATAGAGGCTGTAAAAGAGGAGATGTAATTGTGAAAGAACCTGTGAAAAGGTTAGGAGAATCTACTGGGACAGAATAATGGGTAGCATGAGGGAATTTAGGAGTGTGGAGTTATTCTGGGAGATAATCAGGGAAAAGAGAAGAGGTGGAGAGAATCAGGCAAAAGGTGGAGATATTCCAGGATTTGATGCTTGATGTAAACTCTATAAATTGAGGCATAGCCCTAATGAGAATTTGCTGGTTTTTGAGTATCCATGCCTACATTAATCTATGTGCTAATTATTCACTAATTACATCTCAATCACTTGCTAATCACTTTGTTAATTATGTTGATTCTAGTGTTTGATCCACCATAGCTCATCATTTTGCTCAAATTTCAACATGGTATCAGAGCCATGCCTAGAATCAACTAGGTTTATGACCCCATTAGTTGATTAATCAAGATTAGTAGGTAATTAGCAAAAAAATCAAGTTTTTTAGTGAGTTTTCACTTCTCCCCTTCACCCCCAGCCAGTGGTGGAGGACTCCATTCTCCATGCACAGTCAACATTAGGTCTTGCCCTTTTAACACAAGCTAGCCTACACACCTAGCTACAAGCTCATCAAACGGCGCAGCAAAACGCGAAAGCGTTGAGGAGAAATCGACGTTTTTTTCAGCACAGTTTTTTCTGACAGTTTTGCAGATCTTGTGCTCATCAAGCCAAATTGCTTCAATTCCTCCTAGCCCAAGGGGTAATCAAGATGCTCTACAAGTTGGTGAAGACAGAAATCAATTTCATCAAGTCTACAGTGAGATCCAAGCTCTTCATCAAATCTGCAGGTGACTTTGGTAAAACAGAGATTAAGCTTTCAATATTTAGTCAAATCTTGTGTTTCTTGGCTTAATCCTCTACTAGACTCATTGCTATTGATGCCTTTGAAATAATTTGAGCTCATTCGAAGTGGAAGGCACCAGATCTGAGCTCCCCGCATACTCTGTTTTCTGCACACAAACCAGAGCATTAATTTGCTAATCACTGTACTTTGGTGCAATTGAGGGTTCAAATTAACCATTAGGTATCTGATACAGATCCCTATAACTTCAGATTTCAAATTGGAGTTGGTTTGATACTCCAACCATCCCGTACAAATTGGTTATCCTCAATTTAATGTAATTTCTGATGATTTTATGCTGATAAAATTGTTGTAATCATCTATTAAACACCAGATTGAGTTGTAAAAGGGTAGACACTGCCCTTGAATCTTGAATTTGGATCAAGAGGTAAGACCCCCTTCACATCACCATGAATTTAGCACAGGAAATAGCTAAATTTAATGGGGAACAGTTTTATACATGGCAGACAAAAACCATGTATTTGCTAATGAGGAAAAATCTGTGGGGATTAGTTGAAGGGAGAGATGAATGCCCAGAGAGAGGAGAAAATGAGTGGAAGAGTAGGAATGAAAAAGCATTGGGACTTATTGCACTCAGTTTAAATGATGAAATCATTCATCATATCACAGGGATACAGTGGGCAAAAGATGCATGGGATGAACTCAATAAATTATTTGGTACACAAGCAAAAAAATTCCAAGATAAATCTATTAATGCAATTCTACAAATTGGACATGAAGGAAAGTGAACCTTTAATCACACACTTGAACAAATATAAAAGCATTAAGCAACAGCTGGCAGCTATTGGCAAAAAGGTAGAAGATGATGAAGCATTAGCTGTACTTTTGAAAAGTGTGGACAAAGGAGATTATGAAAACATTGTAGCAACACTAAAGAATGTACCTGAACTGAAGATACACGAGATAGAAGCAGCTCTACTAGAGCAAGAGAGCAGAGGCAAAGAGAAGAAAGAGCTCGACTCAACAGCAGGAGAGGAAAAAGCATTCTTCACCCGAGGAGGATTCTCTCGAGGATGAGGACGAGGAAGAGGCAAAGTAGGAGGGAGGACCTTCACTTGCCACAAATGTGGAAAGCCAGGACACATGGCGAGAGACTGCTACAGCAAACCCAGTGAAGAACGACATCGGCAAACTTCATGGAGGCTCCAAGGGAAGTGGAGTCGGATCATCTTTTGAGAGAGAGAGAGAGAGAGAGAGAGAGAGAGAGAGAGAGAGAGAGACCCCACAACCTAATGTAACCTGCCCCAATAAAGTAAAACCACCTCTGAGCCACCGATGATGTAGGCCACGTGGTAGATGTATGTGTGAGCACTTTAGTCAAGGTCGCGGGCACTTATAGTAGCCTTGGACACATAGAGAGAGAGAGAGAGTGTGTCAAGGACTATGGAGTTTAGGGACTTGAGGCACTGGTCGCGGGCTATCAAGTAAGAGGGAAACTTGATACAGGGTCCAGGTGTGCTAGGATTATTCACTTGAGGGGAGGTGTTGAAATATACAAGTGAATAGGGTGTGTGTGGGAACAAGCTCTTGGATAGAGGCTGTAAAAGAGGAGATGTAATTGTGAAAGAACCTGTGAAAAGGTTAGGAGAATCTACTGGGACAGAATAATGGGTAGCATGAGGGAATTTAGGAGTGTGGAGTTATTCTGGGAGATAATCAGGGAAAAGAGAAGAGGTGGAGAGAATCAGGCAAAAGGTGGAGATATTCTGGGATTTGATGCTTGATGTAAACTCTATAAATTGAGGCATAGCCCTAATGAGAATTTGCTGGTTTTTGAGTATCCATGCCTACATTAATCTATGTGCTAATTATTCACTAATTACATCTCAATCACTTGCTAATCACTTTGTTAATTATGTTGATTCTAGTGTTTGATCCACCATAGCTCATCATTTTGCTCAAATTTCAACACCTTTTTCCTTCTCGCGACCAAGGCTTTAAATCTCTGAAAGTGAGCAAACACCTCACTTTTCTTCTTCATGAAATAAACCCACTTTCCTAGTGTGGTCATCAATGAATGTAGCATAGTACCTGCAACTTGCAATTGTTGCAGTCTTGGTCAGTCCCCATACATCTGATTGTATGACATCCAATGGCCTTGCACTGACATGCTTTCCATGTGGAAAAGCATGTTTGGCCTGCTTACCAAGTTGGCATGCTTCACATACCTTATGCATACCGTCAACCTTAAAATTTGGCAAACTTGCAACAATATTCTAGGCCTGCATAGACTTCTGCTTTTTATAGCAATCCTTTGCCATGTGTCCTAGTTTGCCACAGTAATAGCACTCTATGCTATTTGCATTTTGATTTCTTTGCCAACCACCTCCGCCTCTTTGGCTCCCCTTGCCTTTTAGACTGGCCTCTTCCACCTGTGTAAGTATGATTGCTACTGTGAATCATTAGACTATTGTTATCCAGAATTCTAATTTCCTTGTCGACCACCACCTTGGCCTCCTCGACCACAGCCTCTACCTCTGTCTCTACCTGAATTCTGATATGTTCTTGCTTTGTGAAGAAGAATCCTCACCTAAAGCCTTTTCTTCTATGATCAACATGGATATCAAGTCCCGAAATTTGGAAATATTCTCCCTAATAACTGCAATGGAGGTCCTGAATGGCTTGGACTCTTTTCCAAGCCCATTCAAATAGACACTCACCAAATCATCATCCTCCACTGATACATTGATAGACCTAAGGGATTCAATAATGCCCTTGATCTTTAAGGCATATTCATTAATGGACATGCTTTTCTTTTCCACAGTATGCAACTCTTGCTTTAATTGCAACTTCATTGCCTTTGTGTTAGTCTAGAACATCTGAACAAGATTCTGCCATGCAACTGCTAGAGTGTTTGCATCCTATATGTGTCCTATCATCATAGTGTCTGTGACACTAATTGTTGAAAGCCAATACATGACTTTTCTTGCACCCTGATCCCAATCCTTGAATGCCTTTATAATTGCAAGAGTGGCATTCTCCTCATATAACTCTGGAGGCTCCACATTGTCTCCTTCTACATAATCCCAAAATCCTTTACCCATTAGGAAATTGGTCATTCTGAACTTCCAGGCATGGAAGTTATTCTTATCCAGCTTCTTACTAAAAATCTGATTAATTTTGTCAGACATGTTTTCCTGTAGCAATCAAATAACCTGCAAATAGGCAACTTCTATATGCAACCTATAATACAGCAGTATCTCCTGTAATTGCTACAGCAGCACAGCTTGTGTGTCACCAAATGTGATCAAAGCGCATGTACATACACCCAATATCAACACTACATGTGTAAACCCTATTGCACTTCCAAAATGCATTACTGCACTGCAATAACGAGATTTCGAATAGAAACAGTTCTCTAGCAGAACTTCCAAAAAACTGTTGAAAATACCTTGCAATGATGAAACGGTGTCCATAACACGCCCGAAATGCGAATCTGGCCAAATATTTTAATATAATAAGATAATATACCTGCCCTTGGTAGCTCCACTCCCACCGAAGAGACCTCCTCAATCGGAGATGTGTAGCTCCCAGAAGAGCTACTACTGAGGGTACTACTGAGGGGGTGTTGTACCTAAACCAAGAAGGGCAAAGAGATGATGGTGCTCTTACCCATATAGTACCGCTTCCTTCCTTGCTAGTTCTTGCCTCTTGCTTGCCTCCTTAGCTCTCACACAAACCAGGCTCTAATACTATAAAGATAATCTGGGGGAGAGGGAGAGCTTCAAACCCTAGCAAGTAAACACACACACACACACAACAAGAGAGAGCGAGACACAAGAGAGAGATGGATAGCGTAATTTTCTTCTATCTTCTTCTTCTCCACTCAACCAACATAACATAAAGATAAGAGTACACACTATATGGGTTAGTTCAACTATTACAACATACAAGGGTTGATCCATAATGTGAACCCCACTAAATGAGATGGCGCTATAACTATGCCGGTCTCTAATAATCCAAAATGGTTGTCACATAAGAGCTCGTCATCCCACTGACCGTATATCACCCATAATCTCACCAACCATACCAGTGGTGTAGATGCAAAAGCTATCACCCAGGCGGGTCATCAATGTTTGCCATAGCACTAGTTAAGCTCAATATCCCAACAAAGAGATGATTATGCATAGAGCTTAATCTATGCATTAAGCTCTATGCATAGAGCTTAATCTATACATAGATACAAAACCCTAAAAGCTTAATGCATAGATACAAAACCCTAAAGAATACAAGCAAAAGAAAGCTACCTTTGAAAAAAGAGTATGTCTATGAATGACTATGCACGAAAGATACAGTTGAAGAATGAACTTCATATACTGTGTGGAGAAAAAGAGTATGTCTGTGATGAATGACTATGCATTGAAGATCAAGGGTATTGTGGAATCCTTTGCATCTATTGGCGTTTTAGTAGATGATGATGATAAGGTGGAAGTCTGTCTACGTGGTCTCAGGCCACAATACAAGGCATTCAAGACATCTATTCAGACTCAGAGAAAACATTCCCAATTTCATAGATTTGGTGTCTATGTTGATTATAGAAGAGAAGAGCTTGGGTGAAGACCATCTTTACAAAACAAAAACAGTTCAGAGCAACAGGCCTTCTACACAAGTTCAGGAAGAGCACGAGTTAGAGGAGGCCGTGGACGTGGCCAAGGAGGTGGCCAAACATGTAAACAGAATTATGGCCAAGAGCAACAACAACAGTCACAAAATTCACAACAACAACAACACGTAGATGGAAGAGGCCAATTCAGAGGCAGGGGGAGTCAAAGAGGTTATAGAAATTGGCAAAGACAGTATAATGATACACATGGATGCTTTTATTATGGTAAGCCTGGGACATGTGCAGGAAGATTGTTATAAGAAGTATGCTGACATGCAAAATGGAAAATTGCAGCAAAACAACTATGCATCCTCGAGCAAAAACAATGAGGATAGTGAAAGGTTGTTTGTTATGCAGCATGTCGTTAATGCCATGTCTGAAAATGTTAAAGTAGCACATAAAGATGATGTATGGTACGTTGATTCAGGTGCTTTGAACCACATGACAAGTCATGGAGAGTGGTTCAAGGAGATGAAAAACCTTGAAAGACCAAGTTTTGTGGAAACAGGGGATGACACTGCTCATCCAATTGCCCATGTTTGGAGATGTGCCATTGTCTATGTAGGATGGCAAAGTGAAGTACCTTGCAGATGTACTTCATGTTCCGAACATAACAAAGAATGTGGTTTCAATTGGCCAGATGATTGAGTAGGGTTTGCAGGTTCGATTTAACCTTGATGGTTGTTATGTTGAAGACTTTAAAGACAAGTGCAGGTTGGTTGCAAAAGGTAACAGAGTGGGCAGAATGTTTACATTAAATGTAAACATGCCTGAAGTGAGTGCTATGATGTTTGCAAATGGTTCAGGAATTGTTGTAGACATAGACATTTGGCATAAAAGAATTGAACATGTGAATGTGCAGAGAATGAAGTCTATGCAGACTAAAGGAATTGTGACAGGGCTGCCAAAGTTTAAAGTTGAAGGTATGCACAAAATATGTGAAGCATGCCAATTTGGAAAGCAAACAAAGCATGTATTTCAACGTGATAGAAATGTGAGCAGAAATGCACTAGATGTTGTACATTCAGATGTATGGGGTCCTACTACGAAGACCATGTCTATGGAAGGCTGCAGGTATTATGTGACATTTATTGATGGCCACACAAGGAAAGTGCGGGCATACTTCATGGAGAAGGGTGAGGTGTTCATTCATTTTCAGAATTTCAGAGTTATGGTTGAAAAGAAAACAGGGAAACATGTAAAGTGCTTAAGGTCAGATGAGGGGGAGAGTACTTCTCCAATGAGTTCTTTGAATTTTTGAAGAAGAATGGTATTCGGAGATAGTTTACATGCAGATACACTCTGCAGCAAAATCGAGTTGCTGAGTGAAAAACAGACACATTGCTGAGATTACGCAAGCATTGATGGGAAAGAAGAATATGCCGCATAGCTATTGGGCTAAGGCTGTTTCTACACCAGTTTACATCATGAACAAGACTCCAATTGTAGCCATACATGATGTAACTCCAAAGGAGAGGTTTACTGGCAAAAAACCTGATTTGTCTCATCTGAAAGTCTTTGGATGCATTGCATATGTGCATGTGCCAGATGAGCTGAGAACTAAGCTAGATCCAAAAGCTAAAAAATGTGTGTTTATTGGGTATTCCCTTGAGCAAAAGGGATACAGGTGTTAAAACCCTACTACACGTGAGCTGAGGATAAGCAAGGATATTGTTTTTTATGAGACGAGCAGCTGCTAGTATGCTGCTGAAAAAGAAGCTGTTGGGACTGATGTGAGTGGAAATGTGGTTGCACAGAATGCAAGTCAGCAATCACAATTTTTGAGTGGACTAGGAGAGTCCTCATCTAGTGGTTCAGTTGTTGATAGACCATGGAGTGTTAGGCTGCGTCATAATACCAGTCTTGCAAATGTGATTAGTACATCACATAAAGGCAAAGAGAAAGTGATTGAGCCCCTTAGTATGCCTGACATTTCTGCAGGGCATTCTCATGTTGATGGAGAGTCTAGTGACTCAGAGATGAGCCTTGATGAGGATCTTGGGATACCAGCTACTATGAGAACACGTGCTGTAAAGAAGGCTATGGAAGCCATGAATGCAAAGCTGTGAAGATCTAGAAGAGTGAAGAATCCTGTGCAGAGGTTTACCTATGATGGTTATGTGGCACATCACTATGCATACATGGCAAAAGTTGTGCAGGTTGTAGAGTCCACATGCATTGATGAGGCTATTGGAATTGTGTGTTGGGAGAAAGCTATGGATGAGGAGATGGATGCACTATATGGAAATGAGACTTGGGATTTAGTGCAATTGCCTGAAGGCAAGAAAGCCATTGGATGCAAGTGGGTGTACAAAGTAAAACATAACAGTGATGGAAGTATAAGCAGGTACAAGGCTAGATTGGTAGCCAAAGGATATGCGCAGACATATGGCATTGATTACGAGGAAACTTTCAGCCTAGTTGCCAAGATGGCAACAGTGAGAGTTATGATAGCAATAGTGGCTACGTCAAAGCAGTGGTCATTCTTGCACGGGGATTTGCAGGAAGAGGTGTATATGTTGCAGCCACCTGGTTTATGAGGATGTGAATCACCCCCCGAGCATGTTTGCAGGTTGAAGAAAACCTTGTATGGCTTAAAACAAGCACAAGAGCATGGTCTGACAAGATTTTTGAATATCTTGTCACTATTAGCTTTTCATGTAGCCAATGCAGATTTCTCGATGTATGTGAGACACAGTGATAGAGGGGTTGTGCTTGTTGTCATCTATGTAGATGACCTGATCATTACGGGGGACCATGATGCAGAGATCTTTGATGTAAAGATCTTGCTTAGACAAAAGTTTGAGATGAAGGATCTGGGGGAGCTCATATATTTCTTGGGCATTGAGGTGATTAGGTCACCACATGGTATTGGATTTTACTGCAGAGACAGTATGGCTTGGACATGTTGTCCAAGTATGGTATGACAAGTTGTAAGCCTATCTCAGTGTCATTGGATGAGAGTGGCAAGTTGAGTGCAGATTCAGGACAGATTTTGGAGGATTCTACTATGTATAGGCACATAGTAGGAAGCTTGATCTACATGACGATCACTAGGCCAGATTTGAGCTATGCTATTGGATTGGTGAGTCAGTTTATGCAGGCTCCTCGGAAGCCGCATCTGGATGCATTGAGATGCATACTGAGATATGTGAGTTCTACTTTGCATTGTGAACTATTTTATGAAATTGGGATAGAGATATGTGTACATGGGTACACAGATGTTGATTGGGCTGGTAGTATCTCAGATAGAAGATCTACTAGTGGCTTCATGTTTTCTTTGGGGAGTGCTGCTGTGACTTGGAGCAGCAAGAAGCAGCCTACGATTGCTCTATCGAGTAGTACAGAGACCGAGTACAGAGACCGAGTACAGAGGTGCTGCTAGGGCAGCATGTGAGGTAGCTTGGTTGAGAAAGCTACTTGCAGGTTTGGGTTGGTTTTTCTAGTTTTTCTCAGAACAGAGAAGGGGGTTTGACAAAATTGATATGTACGCATGTTGGTTGGTGTTGATACTCAACATTGAGGTTGTTTAGGTGTCAATACCCATACTTGATTGAACCACTACATTGTAATTTGGAGCCTTGGAAAGCACATCAAAACAGGGTATCTTGGACTGTGTGAGCCAGTTTATTTTGGATGCATATAGGTTGATTTTCTACATCAAAATTGAAGTTTGTTGACTACATTGGAGTATCTGGAACACCCATTGGAGTGTGGTTGAGCTGAGGAAGGCTCGTTTATAGATTTGGAATTGTGCGGAAGGTGTATTTGCATTGAGCAATATGTCGGATAATCCAGTACAAATTGTTGGTGAAAACCTGGATAGGAAGAACTTCCAGGCATGGAAGTACAGGATCAAAAGTTTTCGGAAGGGAAAAGGTTTTTGGAATCTCATTACAGGTGCTGAGCCACACCGCACAGTAGGTTATAGCTCATAAGCAATGGTCAGAAAGAGCATTCAAAGTGTTGCATTATCTGTCTATATGTATTTTGGATGTTATGCTCATACGCATACATGATGCTGAGAATCCCAAGGATGCATGGGATACATTGGTGAAGTTGTTTGATATAGACACGAGTGCTCGCAAGTCTCAGTTGGCGACAACAGATACATAATGTGAAGTGGAATAGAAGGAGCATCCATGATTATGTACAAGAGATAAAGAAGTTTGCAGCAGATGCATTGGCAACAATCAATGCCCCCATGCCTGATGTGATGATTTGGTAGACATTACCTTGCGTGGTCTTGGCAAAAGGAGTATAAATCTTTTGATACATCTATCTTGGTTTGGAGTACAGGTTTACCAGACTTTGATGAGTTGGTTTCACTCTTGCTTGTTGAGGAAATCAAACTCAGTGATTCCTTTCAAGGATGCATCTACTAGCCATGATGATAATGGTAGAAATCAGGCTTTCTATTCGCAAAGAGGATTTAGAGGCAGGGGGAGATTCGTATCACGTGGTCATGGTAATGGTCATGGATGGCAGGACAGGTTACCACAACACAGAATTTTCAGCCTTCATATGGTGCTAGAGGTGGTCGTGGATATACACCTCAGAGAGGCAGAGGTAATCCTCGTGGTAGAGGACGTTGGCAAGGCCAACAAACATCTATGCAAGATGTGGAATGCCATTACTATGGGAAATTTGGTCATATGGCACGTGATTGTTTCCGCAAACAAAATGATTTGAGAGGGGGTAGAGCACAGTATTGTGGAAATTATGCACAACATGGTGGTGAAAATTATGCATCAAGTAGTAATGATGGCAGCGCAAATCACTTGTTTGCCATGAAACATGTTGTGGGATCTATGATGACAAATGCTGAAAATGATGACACTTGGTATATGGACTCTGGAGCATCAAACCATATGACTTGTCATGGTGAATGGTTTGAGCATATGAAGCCTATGGGTGTGAAAGGCTATGTGGAGACAGGAGATGATACTCAGCATGCCATTACACATGTTGGAAGTGTACCATTGGTTATGCACAATGGTCAAACAAAATCTATGTCAGATGTATTGTATGTGCCTTCTATCACAAAAATCTTGGCCTCAGTTGGTCAAATGGTGGAACATGGATTACAAGTTTGTTTCAACGAGCATGGTTGCTTCGTCGAGGATTTAAAACATGGATGTAGAGTCATTGCTAAAGGCAAGAAAGAAGGCAGGTTGTTTAAGCTGTGGATGCTGGGATTCCTGAGTTAAAATCAACCATGTTCTCTAAAAGTAAAAATATGGTACAAGACATTGATATATGGCATAAGAGGATTGGACATGTCAATATACAAAGGTTAAAGAACATGCACGCAAGAGGCATTGTTAGTGGGCTGCCTAGATTCAAGTATGATGGGAATATGCATGTTTGTGAAGCCTGTCAGTTTGGAAAGCAGGCAAGGTTGCGGTTTCCTAGAGAAGGCAACATGAGTAGCAGGCCACTTGAGATAGTACATAGTGATGTATGGGGTCCTGCACAAAACCCATCTATTAAAGGCAGTTTATATTATGTGACATTCATTGATGATTTTAGCAGAATGACATGGATATTCTTTCTCAGAGAGAAAAGTGAAGTGTTGGAAAAGTTTATGGATTTCAAAGCTTTTGCAGAGAAGCAATATGGTTCTTGGATAAAATATTTGAGGACAGATGGAGGTGGTGAATACACCTCAAATGCTTTTGAGCATTTCTTGAGAAAGCAGGGAATAAGAAGGCAATTGACTTGCAGGTATACACCTCAGCAAAATGGTGTGGCTGAGAGAAAGAATAGAGTCATATGTGAAGTGGCCAAGGCAATGCTCAATGAAAAGAGCATGCCAGATTATTATTGGGTAGAAGCTTGTGCTACCGTGGTGTATATACTGAATAAGACACCCACAGCAGCCATACATGGAAGTACGCCAGAGATGCGGCTTACAGGTTTTAGGCCAGACATTGGACACCTCAAAGTTTTTGGATGCATAGCTTATGTACATGTGCCTGACAAGAGAAGAAGGAAGTTGGATCCTAAGGCAGAGAAGTGTGTGTTTGTTGGATATGCACAGGATCGTAAGGTATACAAATGTTACAATCCACAAACTAGACAAGTGGTTATCTCACAAGATGTGGTGTTTGATGAGCTTGCTAGTTGGTACAAAGCAAAGGATGAGGGTGTCATTGAGTCACTTGAAGTTGATGTGCCTGTGAACTTACCACAAGCAAGTTCTAGTTCTACTACTATGTCTGGGCCAGCAGAGGCTGAGAGTAGTACTGTACGTCCATGGTCAGGACGTTTGAGGCATGAGAGTGTGAGCACTGGGAGTAGTGCTATGGATAAAGGAAAGAAGAAGGTTGAAGGAATTGGAATTACAGGTTATGAGTCATCAAGTTCAAAGAGTTTGGATGAGGAGCTTGGCATACCTATTTTACGCACACCTGGTGCAAGGCAGGATAGATATATGCCACCACATACTAGAGTGACAGGTGTTCAGAGTGATCCGCATGCATTGCGGAGATCCCAAAGAGTCAGATATCCAGTTGACAGGTTGACATACCGTGATTTTGCTATGCATTATGCATATATGACTTCTTTGGTAAAGCATGTGGAACCTACATGCTATACAGAAGCTATTGGAAAGCATGTATGGGAGAAAGCAATGGATGTTGAGATGGACGCATTGGTTCATAATGACACATGGGATTTGGTTGCACTACCACAGGACAAAAATGTTATTGGTTGTAAATGGGTTTACAAAGTGAAGTGCAAGTCAGATGGTTCCATTGAACGACATAAAGCAAGATTGGTAGCTAAGGGTTATGCACAAACCCAAGGCTTGTACTATGATGAAACATTTAGTCCAGTGGCAAAGATGGGAACAGTGAGAGCAATCATTGCTATGGCTATAGCAAATGGTTGGGAAATGCATCAAATGGATGTGAAAAATGTATTTCTAAATGGTGATTTACAAGAGAAAGTGTATATGGCACAGCCAGAAGGCTATGTACACCCAAAGTATCCCACTCATGTATGCAGATTGAAGAAAGCTTTATATGGTTTGAAGCAAGCACCTCGTGCTTGGAGTGATAAGATGAACAGATATCTTATCTCCCTTGGATTTCAGGTTTCTACAGCAGATTCTTCACTCTATGTGAAGAAAACAGATCATGGGATTGTTTTACTTGTCATCTATGTGGATGACTTGATTATCGCAGGTGATCATGTTACAAATGTGATGCATGTCAAGAAAGCGTTGAGTGGGCAGTTTGACATGAAAGACTTGGGTGAATTGAGATACTTTCTTGGAATTGAAGTGATCAAAGATCATGCAGGTGCATGGTTAGTGCAACGCCAATGCATTGGATATGTTGGCAAAATATGGGATGACACGGTGTAAGCCTATGAGTACACCTTCGGAGCAAAATGTGAAGTTGCGGGCCGATTTTGGTGAGGAGTTGGATGATTCATCTATGTACAGAAAGATGGTTGGTAGTCTTATTTACATGACTATCACACGCCCGGATTTGAGTTATGCTGTGGGGCTAGTAAGCCAATTTATGCAAAGCCCCAGAAAACCTCATTTAGATGCAGTGAGATGCATTATGTGATATGTAAAGACCACTGCACATTATGGTCTTCTATATGAGCATGGTAAAGGCTTGGATATACATGGCTACATAGATGCTGATTGGGCAGGTAGCTCATATGACAGGAGGTATACTAGTGGTTATGCCTTTACACTTGGAAGTGCCGTGGTGAGTTGGAGTAGCAAGAAGCAACCTACAGTTGCTTTATCCAGTACAGAGGCTGAATACAAGGGTGCAGCAATTGCTACTTGTGAAGGAATATGGTTAAAAAGTCTCTTGGCAGATTTGGGTGAGCCTATTGATGGCAAAGTTATCATTCATTGTGACAACATGAGCAGTACACAGTTGGCCAAGAATCCAATATTTCATGCATGGACCAAACACATAAAGGTCCATTATCACTTTGTTAGAGAGAAGGTGCTGGATGGTATAGTTGATCTACAGTATGTGAAGACTGATGAGCAGGTGGCCGACATCTTTACAAAGCCACTTAGCAGGGAGAAGTTTGAGTACTTCCGTACTATGTTGGGAGTACGTGGGATGAGCTTGAGCGGGAGTGTTGAAAGCTTTGATAGCCCAAGCTCATCTACATCTACATCTATGGCAGTACATCATGAGCTTGAGAGGGGCTGTTGAGATTCAAGCTCGATGTCAGTGTGTGCCAGCTATGCTATGTGCTGGCATGTTAGGCAGGAACATGTGTGAGACATAAATGACCGCGTCTAACTGGTCATAGTGTGTGGACATTAGCTTGGGTTAGATGTGTGTGGACACAACTCATAGTGTGTTGTGTGTATTATGGATTATGGCTTTATGCATTGTGTGAGAAGGGAGATGGATTCCCTCTATGGTTAGGGTTTGCAATATACATTAGGGTTTGCTCCTATGTGTGTGTCTCCTCTCCCTCTACCTATTTTTCAACAAAAACTAGGCGTCGAAAATGGATCATTCAATAGTAGTGACTACCAATCTTATAGACCTATCCATCTTCTGTAGTTGGAATAAAAGAGGCTTGTATGGTTCTTTTTCTTCTTCCTCCTCCTCCCGCCTTTGCCTCTTCATTTCTATCTCGGCCTCATCTCTAGAGTTCACTTGCACTTTCATCGCGGTTGTGCTTTTTGGATGCAAAGGTCCGGCTTCTGTTGTCGTTTGGATATGCAATGTGGTCATTAGAAGAGGAACTCTAGAAAAGCAGTTGTGCTAGTTCGAAAGCTTCATGAGGCATTAGTTGGCTTTCCCCTAAAGGGCTCGACATCATTCTTAAGATTTCAGATCCTAGAAGTAACCACTCCACAAGCAAGCAATCTCTCTAACGGGTAAGCCTTTGACACACCAAATTTTTATATGACAATACATCCTCGGGTTTTTTGGGAGAATTTACTTTATTTATTTTTTGCACTATTGGTGCATGCTCTCTTTATGCATACATAAAGTGTTTTATGCATTCTCTCTATAGGTATACATAGAGTATAGAAAATGCATAGAGATTCCATATTCTATGCATGCATAGAGCACAGAGCTTGCATACTCTATGCATGCATAGAGCACAGAGCTTGCATACTCTATGCATGCACAATGAGAGCATGCATAATGGTATGCATACATAGAGCTTGCATACTCTATGCATGCATAGAGAATGCATACTCTTTATGTATAGAGCCCTTCTCAAACACTCAAGGTGAGCTCTTTTACTGTTTATGCTTTTCTTGTTTGCATGCTTAGAGAGAGCATGTTCTATGTATAGTTTAGGCTTATACATAAGGAGAGCTCTATGATACATAAGAGTTTTAAGTATTTATGTTTATGTATGAGTGATAGATGGCAAACAACTTGTAACACAACGTTATATGTGAAGGAGGAGTAAATTTCTAAACAATATTTGTAAGTATATTACCTCAAATTATATCTTACCTTTTAAGAAATAAAGATTACTTTATCACAACATAAAATCAATGTTTATTTTTTTGTATTCCTGAAGCTTGAAGCAGTGGACCATCCCCCTATGCAGGATGAATATGATTGAATCACAAGCCCTCTTTGAAAGGGTGCAGGAAGAAGGAATATGGATTATTATTTTTGAAGGCCCTCCTTGGCAAGTATGGCAAGTAAATACATTCCTAAACATGTAACCTCTTTATTTTTATAAACTACAGTAAATTTTCACTTGTGTTAGTTTTATTATACATTAATCAGAATGTGTGAGAGTATGATGAGGATCTCAATGCAATGCTAACTCCCTATAATTTCATTTTTTATCCTTTTATTTTGCCTAAAATAAAAGGATTTAAAAATGAAATTCTAGGGAGTTAGCATTGCATTAATACATCAATGCTAACTCCCTATAATTTTATTTTTTTATCTTTTTATTTTGCCTAAAATAAGTGTTTTCTCTTTTTTGTCTATGATAAGGGATTAGTTTTTGTTGCCCTAATCCGATGGACGCGGAATGGGATAGGTTGGGGAAAACTGCCTCAATCTGTCCCATCCTACCCAAAAAATTTATCATAGTGTTGGTATAGGCGTTGGCACTGATGGTTCTATAACGATGATGATACCAATGCTTATACTGACACCCGTGAGTAGTTTGAGCAAATTAAAACAAGTGTAAATCTGCGATGGTATAGAATGAGGTCTTGTAGTGAGGGAAACATTGAGATGTCCTTGTATGTGTAGAACAAGGGAAAATCGGCTCTACCTCCTTCAACAATCCAAGCTTCACAAAAGCACCAAGCTATGGATAGCAGAAGACCTCAAAATCACAAAGCCACCAAACTTCAAAAAATCAAAGATGCAAGAAATGGGAAATGTGAAGTTTATTGAGAAGAATGCATTGAATGATTTGAGATATTTGGCCACGAGAGGTGACGTGTGCCAAATTTTAGGGTGATCATTTTTTATCCTTTTGTTGCTTGTTCAGTTTCTAGCCAGATGGAGTCTTAATCGTTAAGTGATGTATAGGTGTATACATACATGCTCATTCACAATCAAGTTAAGCTTTACATGTATGACATAATATATGTATACATGTGCACATATATACAGATATAAATAAATTGCTATACTACACACGTGTGCACATATATGTTATATTGTACATGTTATATGCATTCGCAATTTAAATGTACGACATGTAAGTGCCCCTATATAGGTTCGTTTTCTTGTGTCACATGTAGCCGAGGAAGCAAAGAAATGCATATCTCGTGGATGACCCATTGGCAGCTACTGTTTTTGCGAGCTTGCTTGATATTGGCAGCTTTCAAAGGACTAATCACCTTAGGAGCGCCAACGAGGATAGCGGCCGCATGCAATAAGCCATTTAGCAAGGAAAATAAGGGTGTGTTTTTTCTTCCTCGTCAAAGAAAAGAAGCGTGACCATGTGACAACGTTTCTCTCATGGAGAGCAGGAGATCAATAAGCTCTAGTTGCTCGATCACATCATAAAAACAGCACAGGCGTCGTAGCTCCAAGCAAGGCAGAACCAGAACCGTGACCATGGTAAGGCATCAATTTTCAGTAGTTTTTAAACGTGGATATATGTCTGCATTTTCATGATTCTTGCAGCCGCAGCATCATAAAATCATTTGCCTGCTCTGTTATCCCGCATGCAGATGTGTGTCGTTCATGGCAACTCCGTCCACTCTAACCAATTGCAGGTAAGAATATCGTAATTGTAGCTTGCTTAATACGTATTTGCATGAGCCCTATATTGAAGGTAATTCAATCAATAGATTAGCATACAATTCTGTAACAGATAGAGATTACGGAGCTTCAAGACGGCCTGCAGAGCTTGCTTCGTATGCATTTGCATGAGCCCTATATTGTACCTTTGTGAAGGTAATTGAATCAATAGATTAGCGCACAATTCTGTAACAGATAGAGATTACGGAGCTTCCCGAAGGCCTGCAGAGATTGCTTAATATGCATTTGCATGAGCCCTATATTGTACCTTTGTGAAGGTAATTCAATCAATAGATTAGCGTACAATTCTCTAACAGATAGGGATTACGGAGCTTCAAGAAGCCCTGCAGAGATTGCTTAGTATGCATTTGCATGAGCCCTATATTGTACGTTTGTCAAGGTAATTCAATCAATAGACTAGCGTACAATTCTGTAACAGACTAGATTACAGAGCTTCAAGAAGTCCTGCAGAGCTTGCTTAATATGCATTTGCATGAGCCCTATATTGCAACTTTGCGAAGGTAATTCAATCAATAGATTAGCATACAATTCTGTAACAGATAGGGATTACGGAGCTTGAAGAAGGCCTGCAGAGATTACTTAATATGCATTTGCGTACCTATGTGAAGGTTATTCAATCAATAGATTAGCGTACAATTCTGTAACAGGTGGAGATTACGGAGCTTCAAGAAGGCCTGCACATCCACATTACGTGCGAGAAGCGCCCGGGCTTGGTTGTGGACCTTGTAGCAGCATTGGAGAACAGTGGTCTGAGGCTCTCTCATGCAAACGTCTCCGCCCAACGATCCATTATCATGGATGTCCTTGGCGAACAGGTAAGCTCACTAGCTTTTATCTATCTATCTATTAACCATGGACAACCAATCAACAAGGAGAGGATAGGAAAGAGAAATCCTGGATTTCTTAAAAAATAAAAGGAAAAAATCCCTTCGATTTGACTCTTTGTATTCCCTTCGATTTGGAGAGGATAGAAAAGAGAAATCATGGATTTCTTAACAAATAAAGGAAAAAATCCCTTCCATTTAACTCTTTGTATTCCCTTCGATTTGACCCTTTCTATTCCAGGTGTTTAGCTTCTTAATGTCTTTTACATACCGCAGCAACGCACGGGTTGAGTTCTAGTGCGATATTGTCCTATCACATTTCACCTCACTACATTTCATCCTCAACATGATGCATAAACCAAGTCAATCAGCATGGTTCCAATGCCTATTTTGTGCCAATTTGAAATACATTAGGTATACTAGCATATGCTAGACATAGCACTTCCATTGTGTTTAACTACCAATTAGATTCATGTTGTCAGGTATTAGAAGTAAGCGCACCTATCATATTTCATCTCCCTAACTCCTCAACATGATGTATATTGAAAACTAAGTGAATTAGTAGTGTCAATCCTTGCTCAAAATGAAAACTAAGTGAATTTGTAGTGTCAATCCTTGCTCAAAATGAAAACACTATATTTAGAGTTATGATTAGTAATTGTAATCATTGAATTTTCTTCTTTCAAAAACTATGGTGTTTCCAACTACACATTATCTAAGTCAACCATGTTTATGCACCCCAAAAGAAGTGAGACCACTCACCATGTTTATGCACTCCAAAAGAAGTGAGACCACTCATCTTTCATGCCTTCATTCTCACGTGGAACTCATGAGAGTTGTGTTTGCTTCTTTGGGTGAAGTTTTCACAATTACAAATATCAACTCTCTCTCTCTCTCTCTCTCTCTCTCTCTCACACACACACACACACAACGTGATTCCATATCAATTTTGTGTGTGTGTGTGTGTGTGTGTGTGTGTGTGTGTGTGTGTGTGTGTGTGTGTGTGTGTGTACATAACCCTACATACAAATATTTAAGTATCTGGAATGCATACATAACTATTTATGTATGTATAAATGCATACATAACTATTTATGTATGTATGTCTATGTTTGCGCATGCGCACATGTGCACACGTGCATGCATGTATGCATATGTGCAATATGTGTACATGCACATGCATGTGTGTATGCATGTGTGCATGTGTGTGTGTGTGTGTGTATGTGTGGGTGGGTGTGTGTGCATGTGCACGCGCATCCTTGTATGCATGTGTGTGTGTGCACACTCATGCATGTATGCATGTGTGCACGTGTGTGCGTGCATGCATGCATGCATGCATGTGTGCACGTGTGTGCATGCATGCATGTGTGCACGTGTGTGCATGCATGCATGTGTGCACGTGTGTGCGTGCATGCATGCATGTGTGTGTGGTGTTAGTGAGAATGAGTATGTAATTTTTTTAACTTTGAAGTTAATATTTTTAATTTATGTTTATGCAAATCCTAATCCTTCGCAATGCTCTACAGAGAGAAGACATGCTACCGATACATGTTGATAGCCTCAAAGAACTCCTCATGGACATTGTTGTAAGTCATAGGTGACACAAAGCAATGATAATGAGGATAAAGATGTTGATCTTTTTATAGTTTTGCTTAATTTGAGCTAGCTTACCTTACAAAAAATATGTATAACTCGATAAACTATCATGGCTTATACCACCTCATGGTTCACTACTTGAAAACCTTGTGCATTATGCTTGTTTAAAATGTTTTTGAAAAACTATCCTGTCATATATTAAGTCATGGTTTCACTATCTGAAATTCAAGATCATCTATTTCAAAAATCCCTTACATGTGAAAAGTTAGTATTTTAAATATCCTCTTATAAATTTATACCCCTTTTGGGGTGAACTTTCTTTCTCAATTAAAAATCATCTTATATTTGTTGATTTATCCTAAGCCCATAGAAATTAAAACCTTTTTTTGTAAACTCACATGATATCTTAAATATTTCTAGGTTACCACCTTAGCATATTATTACATGTTATTGAGTTTTTCTAAGTTTATTAATTTTTTTATTTTTCCTAGCTCTATACAATTTAAAAGCCTTTTCTCTAAACTCGTCTCATATCTTAAATATTTCTAGGTGAACCACCTTAGCATATTATTACATGTTATTGAGTTTTTGTAAGTTTGTTAATTTGTTTATTTGTCCTAACTCTATAGAAGTTAAAACCCTTTTCTCTAAACTCATCTCATATCTTAAATATTTCTAGGTGAACCACCTTAACATATTACATGCTACTGGATTTTTCTTAGATCAAACCTTAATTAATGTATGTATCTTTATTATTTCTAAATTGCCTAAAAATATACTTGTTTCATTGCTTTGAGATTGTTATTCAGGTCTTCTTTAGTATAACCATTGAAGAACTTGTGGTGTGCCTAAATGCATTGTGTTTAACCCAACCACATTGGCATCCCCTCCCCCTCCTTCTCACATGCAACTCATGAGAGTGTTGTTTACTTCTTCAGGCAAGCACTAGAAGAGAATGAATTATTTGCAACAAACATAGCAACAACCTAATGAATCATTTTGTTGCTATTTATGCTATTATGTTTCTTACTATAGGTGCATTGTTGAGTAATTTAGGCTACTTTTTTCTTATCTAGTCAAGTAGATTGTTAAGAAGTGAAAGAGAAGAGAAAAATATTAGAAAATATTTCATTAAAAATAGCAACAAAATAGTTATAAAATTTGTAAAATACCCATCCATCTCGTCGCCAAGGATAGGGAGGCATCGCACTCAATAAGGTCAATCCCAACCCACTGTGAGATCTATCTCATCGGTGCCTCTTCTGGACTATCCGATTTATAAGCAATCTCCACGAGGCTGGGAGTCCTACCTAATATGTCAGAAGATGACATTTTGGTTTCTAATATCTTGTAAGGAAACACCCGATTCATCGAGTCCACCCGACCACCCACTTCGTAGTGACTAGAACCGTTCATCTATGAGGTTTTTCCTAAGTTACTAAGCACATTGTTTCACTAATACAAGTTACAACACGATTTGTTTATTTATTCTTGTGCACAAGTTCCTTTATCCCTTAATGAATGCATTCTTTTCCGATTAAACCATTCCACGTACATAATAAATCTTTCATAAGAATAAACAAAATTTTAAACAATCAGGTAAGTTATATCAAGAGTTTCCATTATCAAAATGAGGACATCTAGATTACTTTAAGAGGGGAAGGCTGTAAAATTTTGCATTTTCTCATGGTGAGAACTTTTCCTTATACTTATACTTATACATATACATACATACGTACGTACGTACGTACATGCACACACACATATATATATATACATATAATATATAATAGAGCACCCTGGTGACCCACCCCCATTCTTCTTCGTTCTACCCACAACTAGACCCCTCTCCTCCTCGCATGTCAATGTCAGCCACATCACTGGATTTTCCTCCTTTAATGTCAGTGCTGGATAGTCGTGTTCTCCACACACCTGAGTTCCCTCCTCCTCTCCTATTTATACCCCCTTCTTCTCTTAACATGATGACCACCCTCCCTCTCTCTCTCACTCCCTCTCGTAGCCTCTCTTCGCCAGCTCGCTATCTCACTCCCTCTCCCTCACTGCAAGAATTTTAACTAGCTACAAAACCTTAGTGAAGGTATACGTAAAATATAACTATCAGATATACGAAGTATGAATAGCCACCATCATGAAACGTTACATCTGTTTGAGAAACCGTCGCCCTGAATGGGCTTGTAAAAATTACAACAAACAACTAATCAATAACATACACACAGTGTCATCATCCTATCTCTGAGTTCTTGTATTTTCTGGTCTTATGAGTCTCGTGTATTTCTGAATGATTCCTGTGGTTAAGTTTGAAGCACTGTACGTTAAGATGCCCGTATGGTATCTGTGAGAAACTGGGCTTCTTACATATTCCAGTGAATCTCTCCTCTTTAGCCCTCCGCTGCTTGCTGTAGCGCGCGCATGCCTCTTTTCACAGAGGATTGATCTGGACCTTCCTCTAACGAAAGATGGCCGCAGCAGCAGCAGCATCCACATGTGCATCCTTCTCAAAATTTTATCATATAGAAAAACTTTCGGTCACCAATTATTTGCCCTGGAGCCTTCATGTTGGAGAAAGTCGGCAATTGGGCAGTCGTTTCTGGCTCAAAACTGAATCCTGCCAAGGTTCCTGTCCCTGCAGGACAACCACCACCAACTCAGGCCTTAATTAATGCATGGCTTAAGAAAGACTTGGAAGCGCGCAAACTGAACTTGTCCTTCATATGGGTGATCGACAAGTTCAATTGGTTCGCCAACTTGAAACTGCCAAGGAGGTAACTTAAGCCAACTTGAAACTGCCAATGTATTTTCTGGTCTTATGAGTATCGTGTATTGACCTTATCGAGTGGGGTGCCTCCCTATCCCCAGGCTTAAGCCAACTTCAAACTCATAAGACCAGAAAATATTGCATGGCTTCTTCTATGCATGGGAAAGTTATCATTTACAAAGTTGTGCATGGAGGCCCAAGGAGTCCCTAGTGATAAAGCAGGTGCAAGTAGCTCCCCCAAATAGGCATGAAAAGTTTGGTTGAAGATTATTCACATCTCCCTTTACCACACTGATTTTTTTTTCCTTTTGGGAAAATGAGGACTTATTTCCCTGCATTTTGGGGCCACGAGGTAGCCAAGATAGTAGAGAGTGTTGGCCAAGGGTGGGAAGATGTGAAGGAAGGGGATCACTTGATACCCTCTTCATTGGGGAATGTGGCAAGTGTAGACAATGTAATCAGAGATATTATGCACCAAGCTTAAGGTATACGGAGGAGGCAGTCGACCATGCATACTGTGATGAGACGAGGCGGTTCTTGACCATGTAAGGTGAGGTCATCCAATGTGTCTAGCTTTGGGGAGCACACTATGGTGGAGGCTAGGTGTGGCCAAAATATCAATCAACTTGCCCTTTCAATAGGACTTGCCTCTTAGTATGTGGCACCCCAATAGAGCATGAACAATTCATGGAATCTCACATCAAGATCTTCTAAGTATTACATGCAAAGTTAGGCACCTATAACTATAATTGGATCGAACATCTAATAATTGCAAAGTCCCTTTTTGCTTGGGTACAAAATCTTTGTACACCCTCTGTCCCCATGTTTAGACAGGTAGACAATGAGAATAAATTACCTATAACTTTTACTTCATTTTGCATATGATGTTCCCACTTTCTATTTCACAAATTCACATAACATAGAGATTAACTTGATTTATGGAGCATTTTTTGATGTGTTTTTCTATTTTCTATATCATTTAAAATATAGTAAAATTGTTTAAAAATATACTATTTTGTCCATCCACCATATTTACCATTTCAAATGCTGAATTTGTATGCATCTAGTGATCATTAAATTGTGGTTAAGATTACTAGAATATGGAACTAAGGTAAAATTATAAATCTAATGGATGGATTTTTATAGATATAATTTGTAAAATTCATTTTGACTATCAAAGGCCCAGTAAATCAGTTGTAATTTAATTTTTTTAAAAATAAATTTTTATCTAAAAACTTAAGAAATTACTATGCTTATCACCATGAATTTATTTTTTTTTAATGGCTTAATTTGAGTGTACAGGAGGTCCATTTTCTCTCCATATTCATACCCAAATGTCCTGAATGAGACACTGAAGGTTTCTTACCAAAGTAGGCCTCTTGTGGTACCTTTGAGCGCCTTTTTGTAGCTTCAATTGAGAGATATAAACTATTATGCTTACTTCTTTAGCCCCAGAAAGTGTCTTGTAACCCATTCCCTTTTAGTATGCTTTGAGCCATCTCCTCCACTACGGTCTGATTATGACATTCTACAACACCGTTTTGTTAAGGTATGTGAGCAGTGAGCTTGATGCTATTGTCCTTACGGTAGCTATCAAATTCCATTGAAAGGAATTCTCCTCCTCAATTTGAAGAGAACTTTTTCACCTTCTTTTGTGTCTCATTATCCATAAGCTTATGCCATTGTTTAAACTCACCAAAAGCTTCAACCTTATCCCAAAGGAATCTTTCTACTTTAATCATCTAACAGCATAAACTAAGAAGATCCCCCCATAGTACACATCTTACCACGCATATCAGCATGTACCAGCTCTAAAGGAGTCTTTGCCCTATTGATGCCTTCTTGTTGTGAAAAGACCTTATGTTATTTTTTGCCCATCATGCAAGCCTCACATGGTTCCTACAATTCTAAAAATGCAGGCAAATTAGTTACTGAACTCCCTTTTTCTACATCTCCTTTAGCACTGCAAATCTCATGTGACCAAATCGCTCATGACATAGCCTACTTGTGCTCTTATCTCTGTAGTTGTTTGTAAGGGCACTCAGCTCGTATAGATTTTTGCACCTTACTCCTTTGCCAACTAACTTGCCAATAGCATCTAGAATTCTTGCTTTAGTTTTCTTAAAGTGTACTTTAAGCCCACGATCTATCATTGTATAGCAAATTAATAGTAAGTTCCTCTTGATTTAAGGTACGTAGAGCACATTTGACAACTTCTTCTCTTCATTGTAGCTACCATAAAAGAAATTTTTCCAAATCCTTCGGCTAGATATTTAGCATAATTCCAACGATAATATTAATAAAGTCATGTAGATGCTTTCACGAACTATACCAACCTTTTTTACTAGTCATGTGTTGGGATGCTCCACTATCCAAAATCCATGAATCATCAACAACTAGAGCGTGAGAAGATAAACATACCTCTTCAATTGGTGACCCAAAGTTTAATCTCGATCTTGGCATTCTTAACTGGCTCCTTTCCTATGAAGACTCTAGGGTGCCATTCTTCTCGTCATCCTTCTTCTTTCTACAGGCTTTAATAGTGTGATCCTTCTTATCATAGGAATTTCTTTTTCTTTGGCCTCTTCTTCTTGTCATTAGAAGATGTGCACCTTTGCCTTTAGCATTTTTGGCCAAAAATACAGCATCACTACCATCATAGGGCTTCAGCTGCATCTCCTCCTCAAGAACCAACATAGCACTAAATTCTTCAAATGATAGAGGTGGTATCCTAACCTCTTGTAAGAGCTATAACCAAGCCATCATAATTTTATGGAAGAATTTAGATGCACCGTGGGGGCTAGTTCCTCACTAGTCTTTATAATCCCCACAGCTCAGCTATTTCATCTTGTAGATTTTTGATCCGCATGATGAATGTTTCAATAGCTTCTCCAACTTCTCCTTCTATAAACTTCTTAGCACAACAAAGTTGATTCTCCAAGGTCTGAATCTTTGTCTGATTCTGGGTTTCATATTGATTCCTTAGTATGGTCCAGGCCTCCGATATCTTAATTATGTGTTGAATCAGAGTAAGAATATATTCATTTATCTTGGTGACAATGGCACAAAGCGCATCAGGGTAGTAGTATGATAAGATGGCTACTTTGAAGCAGTTTGGACAAATGTGGGACATTTTTTTAGCTTCCCAAATCCGTGTCTGGGGCTTCTTGGGTGAGTTAAAGTGTACCAATCACACATTGCCAAGCTTCCACAGTCACATATCTCGCTCGATATATGTGGCAGCCATGTAGGTCGGGGAAAAAATTACCCCGGTATATTTTAGGCGAGATACATGGCACAATGACTGAGAAATCTAGTTAGCATCTCAATATATCTCGGGCAAGATAGGTGGAGTTATTGACTAGATTTCCCGATCATGGTGCCATGCCAACTCAGTATGTATATTTATTCATGGTGCCATCCCAATAGTTAAACACCTAAAAAAATTCCCAATAAATCAAGTTAAGCTCTATGTGCTTGCATCTAGTCAAGACCCGGCACTTACATGATTTCAAACCACTTGGTTTGCTTCTCTGAAGAGCAGTGACTAATGCAACTATGCCCAATGCAACAATCCAATGCTGGTGCGTTGATCTGTCGATCTGCCTAAGCTTGGGGAGTTAGTCGTCGTGTGACTACAATGAGAAGGTTAGTTCCTATGTCCTTCATGATTTCGGATAGGAGTTAACGTCCAGACATGAATGCAATCAACACAGAATGGACAGAACTATGCAGTTTGGAATAGAGACAAGTTAGATACCAACCCATGAGATATTCTTCAATGTTACCTTAGACACTCACAGTATAATACACTGGTAATCCTCAGCTCATGAACTGCTAAGCTCAACTATCCACTCAGTTGTCTATCCTCTAATTCACACCCTCAGGAATAATCCCCTTTGCTACTTACATTCATCCAATTACTACCCATTTGCAAGAAACCGTAAGTTGTTACAAAGTAAGAAAGCTTCAGTCCTAGTTTGTTACAAAATGGGACAATCTGGCAATGACCTGGGTGGTGGCCAAACGGGTTGCTTGGCTGCTAACACCTAGTGATCAGGTGGATGCTACATCAGTAGTGAAGCTCATTGTTCCTGTTGTTGCTCTAAAAAAAAAAATTCTGGATCTCCAGACTGCTATGGCATGTCCCATCCTCCTTCTTCTGGTTCACAACTTGTGCACCCTGAAACAAACTTTATTCGATAGTCTTGGCTATACTTGGGCTCATAAGCTCTTTTCCTACTGCTCACCTAGGCATGCTTAAGCCCTATTCTTTCATCTGCTCATCTAAACTACACGTCAATGGGTCATGCCTCCGAATACTTTTCTTTAGCCTTTTTCATAACATCCACCACTACAATGCCAGCTGTAAAGGCATGGGGCTTTGTCTGTTCTAGAGTGATAACATCTTCTTCAAAAACAGTCTTCTCCAATTCTCTTAGTCCCCCTTCTCCCGCCCCAACTCCACTTCCACCCGTAGGGTGGTCTTCCAGATGATTATGATCTTGGCACCTCCTTCTCTTTGTCTGCTAGATGACTCTATTAGTGAGGACAGCGTTGCTCTTTGAATGAGTCGTTGCCTCCCCACCTAGATCTATGAGTCATAAGAGCCCACTGCTTTTCCCACATGGCTCTAGATCCAAGGGAAGGGCTTCGGCCTTATCTTGCTTTACTGTTACTTGGAAGCTACTTTAGCCTTGTCTTGGCACCTTAGGCACTTTCAACTGGTTCATGAATTTGGTAATGTCATCCTAGTTGGAAGGCCTCATGGCACCCACATGTTATGCCGATGACACCAAATTCTACATGCATTTGAGAGTTGTTTCCTTCCATGAACTTAGGCTCTTCTGGCCTAGTTCTTCCTACAGCTTCTATTGCATATCTTCATGTGCCCTCTATTCTCTTTTGGCCTAGCTTTGGAAATCCTGAAGCATCTTTTCTTTGGAATTTATTTCCTTAGCATGGGCTTTCTTCATGGCATCCATCTACTTGGACTTCTTCATGATATATGCATTTGTTGTCACCAATGCGACGTTTAGCTCGTTTAAGCCCATCTTTCCACCCTTGCCTCTAGTCACCCTTGTGGGTGTAGCTACTTCTACCCAGGCTTCTACCTCCTTCTTCAGCCCCTTGATGGTCTTGCCATCCTACTTTTTCTATTCTTTGTATTCTTTAATGAGTTCTTCCAGTTCTTCTATCTGGACCTGCAGAGCTGCCTCATCGTTTGCTTTCTCTTATAACTTCTTCGTGGCTACCCATGCATGCTTCTTTAGCCCATTTGCAGGGATGAGTTTCATTGCTAAGATGGTCCATAGTACAATCTCCTTACCTTTCTTGTCTGGTTCAGGTAGAGTAGCCGACTTCTTCCCCTCTCCTTTCAGGATGGCAAACCTCTTTTTCCAAGTCTCCACTTTGTGGCAAAGCTATTCGTTCTCCCTATGCAATTCTAGATCCCTAAATGCTAGTGCTACTTCTGTTGCCACCCTCTCCTTTTTCCATTCCACTAGTAGAGTTGGTGCCTCGACTTTCTTTATTGTTGGTTCTAATTGGAGCTGGATCCTTTGTTTGGATTTTCATCTCCTGACTAGTGGGGAGCTATCTATTTTTAGAAAAGCATGGGTGCTTGCATTACTGTTGTGTCAGCTTTTCCAAATAAGCTTCCCACACCTCCTTAAGGTCATCCAACCATTGTGTGACCTTCCCACCACTACATCCTTTCTATGTCCTAGCTCATAGGCTTTTAAATATTCTTACACATCTAGCACTTCTAATCTTACCTTTGCTTTCACCAGCTCTACTTTATCTTTATTGGCCATGTTCTGAACATCCCTTATGATCTTGATGTGATTTAGTTCATCTTGCATTTGCAGTGTCTCCTAGTTCTTCCTGGACATATTTTCCTTCATCTCCGCCACCTCCTTCTTCATTCCTTTATTGGTATGCTAAAGCTCCTTAATTTGCCTTTGCATGTCATCCAACTGGCTCGCTTCTACGCGCAGCTCCTCCTGTAGAGGTTCCTTTTGGCTTGCTTCTGCACGCAGCTCCTCCTGTAGAGGTTCCTTTGGCTCATCATGTTTTACAAAGCAGCATCTTTTTCTTTGATGATGGATTGCAATTTTTTTTATTTCTTTTAGCCCATCATTCATGCATCATTGTAGATAATTTAGGGCTCCTTGGACCTATTCCATCTCAATCGTGTTTAGAAAGCTTGCCTAAGCTGGCACCATCTATCGACATGAGTACATAGAGCTCTAGTTATGGAGGCTATGTCTCCAACTGTAGAGTTGCAGTGGAGGTGGCCTTTTGCTGCTCCAAACTCTAGGACAACATAGACTTACCCAACTTGGCTAGGTCTTTCTTCAATTTTCGACCACTAGGCACTTCCATTCCTCCACTAGCACCTCCCTAGATTTCCTTCCCTTCTTGTTGTTTTGCTGTTGGCTAATCTTTTTTTCTCCGGAATGCAAACACTCTCTTTTTTCCCTGTCCCAAGGTGGCCTATTCTTGAAACTTTCAGGAGGGCTTTGAGCTTTCTGGCTTCCCTAGTGCACTCTCCTTTGGGCCCTCCTCCCTTTCCTACTCAGCTCTCCTGGTTGAGTGTTTCCTTTGAATAGTGCATCCAGATATGGTCCACTATTTATCTTTGTGTTAGGCTTGGTGAGCTTTTCAATCTTCTCCTTAAGGTTGTGATAGAGTACTTCTACCCAGGACACTCTTGTGCCAGCTTCAACAACCTTCACCATTCTTAATGTTTTCTTGGACATGTAGTAAGGCTTGTGGGTGAGGTTTATCATCTCCCCCACAAACCTTATCTGCTTTTGCATGTCTTCATCCATTGTTCCTACTATTTTGTATTCTTTGGCTCTCTCCCCTCTAGCCGGCCAAATTCTTTAATGTATTTGTCATTCTCTGCAATCTTGATCTCCACTTCTCCCTCTACCGGAAATCTTGGAATACCTTAACTACATACAAGGGACTGAATTCCCTCTTCTTTCCTGAGGACAGAGTAATCATGTTAGATTTTTGGAGGTGTTCCATACTGTTCCCTAGCTCTAAAGTTGTGCTAGAGCTCCTCCCAGGGCAACTCTCTGTGAACTACGTTAGTCCCATCTTCTTCAGCCATTCTACATGTTTATTTGATTCCTTGTATAGGGTGCGTGACAGATATTCAAATTTCACCATCCTGTCAAGCAAGAGATAGCTAGGGATAAGTGAAAGAAGGAAAGGATCACAACAAAGCTTCGCAAAGAGAGAGTAGAAAGCGCAGAAAGCAAAGAGCTTTTGCAAAATAGAAACATGCAAATTAGGCATTTGATTGAGAAAGTGCAGCGATTTCCAACCATTGTCATGCCGCACACCTCCCCTTTTACGGCCATAACTGCCTGATATCTCCATGATTATCCCTAATCCTTTTCAAATTCTATCTATGAGTGCCTATTGCATGAGCTGCGAGGTCATTTATGGCCGGGTTGGTGGAGCAAAAGTGATGTAACACCTTTCCCTTTCCATCCATGTATCCTTTTTCCAGGCGACAACATCAATTTTTCTACCATCTCCATGCAGTTGCCAACTGGCTCCTCACTCTCTGTGCACACCGGGATCATATTTACATAGATAGTTTCTATTTTTAGATTTTGTTCTTTTTCATTTTCTCTCTCCAAAATCTTGTCCCACTTTCAATTCGTTATCCTGACTGGACTCGAATTTTGCTTCTTAAAGATTATCCACATCTAGATGCGCTTCCCCTGCTTAGGTCCCTTCCTATTCTAGCATCCTTCCATGATAAGGCTTCAACCTATATCCGTTTACCAATTTCCTTATCCTTTCACCATCCAGGGTTGCCAATTTGAAGGTTCCCATTCCCATTTTCCTAACAATTCTAAATGGGCATGTCCATCTCATCTTTAGCTGGGTGAGGTCCCATTATTGATGAGAATAGTAGGACTACATCTCCTTCCTCAAAGATTTTGAACTTTGTGTTTCTGTCCACCAAGAGCTTTCTTCTTTTCTACACAATCTCAATTGTCCACACACTATGCATTCTCTTTTCATCCAGTTGAAGAAGTTTCTTGATTCTATGCAATTTTAACTCTTTCGAGAGAGTCTTTCTACCACCACGGCTATCTTAAGGCTTTATGTGAGGAACTCCATGGGTACTATTGCTTCCAATCCATACACCATGTTGAATGGTGTAAGTCCCATTGTATTTTTGTAAGCTATTCTGAATGCGCATAATGTTAAATGCAGCTTCATGTCCTAGTCTATCATGTTTTCATTTACTGTCTTGACCAAAATTCCTTTTAGAATTTTGTTGGTGGATTCTGTTAGACCGTTCTCAGACTGCTAATTTCTTATGTATGATCATGTGTTTCTCTGTCAGCTTCTTAATCACTTCATTGAGAAAGTGGCTCCTTTTATGGTGGCTGACTATCTCTATTGAGCATCCGAATTTTTTCATAATGATAGTTTTGTATAGAAACTTTGCCACTTACGATGCCTTATAGTCTTTCAAATCCTTAGCTTCTACCCACTTCATGCAATAATCTATAGCCACTAGTATGTATCTGTTCCCTTTTCTTTGAACTGCTGGCTTGAATGGTCGTACAAAGTCCAAACCCCATTTCTGGAATGACTCAAGTGGTAGTATGGAGGTGTGAGGCATTCTGTCTACACTATTTATCTGCCCTAGCCTCTAGCACATGTCACAGTCCTTTGGAAACTTGTGGGCACCTTTCAATGCAATCAGCCACACCATAGTCCTGGTTGAAACACTTTTCATCATGTGCCCTCTTCGGAAAAGTAGCCTCCACTTATCCCTTGACGTGCCTCTGCTAGCACAGCTTGTTGTTCATGCTTAACACCTTACAATCTCGTCAATACCCATCTTGTACAACTGTTCTGCCACCACCATGAAGAACTTGCTCCGGATGGTCAACTTTTTCTCTGATCTCTGGACATATACTCTAGAAAAGACAACTCGGAGAGGAAGTGTAGCATCTCATCATACCAGTTGTGTCTCTCTTCATCTATGATAAAGAGTTGAGCATCTAGAAAGTTATCCTCCACCCCATCTGGAGTTTCTCTTATCTAGACGATAAATCTACCTGCATGTTTGTTTCCTGGGGTACCCTTGATGGTGAACTCTTGTAAAACAGTAGCATCCATCTGGCTAACTTTCCTACCAAGTTTGGTTTGTTAACAAGGTACAAAAGTGCTTTGTGGTCCACATGAAATTCAAAAACATTACCTAACAGATAATGCCTGAATTTCTTGATCGAGTAAATCATCCCCAGTGATTCCTTTTTTGTGGTAGAATAGTTCCTCTCTGGCTTTGATAGTCTTCTGCTTGCAGAGTAGATCAATCGGAACTAGCCTTCATGATGTGACTCCTGCATCAAAGCACTTCCAATGGAAAAATTAGAAGCATCCATAAATACATGGAACACCAGAACAAAATTTAGCTATTGAAGAATTGGTGTCAACTATATCGGCTTCAGATTCTGGAATGCCTCCTGGCAAGATCTGCTTCAAATTCCAAAATGCCTTCTTGACCAAACATATTATGCATCCTTCGATCAGACTATATAGGGGTATTGCCACATTCACCAAGAACCTCATAAATCTGCTCTGCCATTTGATCAATCCCAAGAATCTAGCTAGCTCCTTGGCGTTCTTGGGCAACTATAGTTTTACAATGATCTCGACTTTTGCTTGATCTACTGCCAATCTTTCTGCAAACACTATGTGTCCCAAATAGAGATCCGCTCATGATAGCAAAGGCACACTTAGCTAGATTGAGGCTCAATCTAGTTGTTCTACACTTCTCCAAACACTTCTCTCATGTGCTTTATGTGGTCTTGTTTCTTTCCAAACACACTAAAATTATCCACGAAGACCCTCATAGGTGGTTGAAGATTCTTAAAATATTTCTTGAACCATCCTCTGAAACAACGTGGCTGGAGTATTCTTTAGCCCAAAGGTCATCACATTGGAGGCTAAAGCTCCCCATTTTGTTACAAAGGTTGTTTTCTCCTTATCCTTCAGAGCCATGCACACCTGGTTGTACCCACTGAACCCATCCAAAAATGAGTATGTCTCTTATCCTAGTATAACATCAAGTAGAGAATCTATAAATCGTAGAGGAAATGGATCCGATATGGTGGAGGCATTCAGTTTTCAATAGTCTATACAGACTCTAAGCTTCTTGTTCTTCTTTGGGATAATGACTATGGGTGATAGCCATTTCACTCTATCAATCGGATAGATGAATCCCACTCTCAACAACTTATCTATCTCCTCTTTGACTTGCTTGGCATAGTTAGGGTTCATTCTATATACCTACTCTTTCTGATAGGAATTGCATCCTCCTTTAAATTGATCTTGTGCTGATAAAAGCTAGGATCAATTCCTTCATGTCAGAGTAGTTCCATGTAAATACATCCTTGTAGGATCAATTCCTTCATGTCAGAGTAGTTCCATGTAAATACATCCTTGTAGGAGTTTTCCTCTAAATTCTTGATTCAGTTTTGTGCTGACTCTGACTATTCTAGGATCTTGATCATCTCCTAGGTTTACTTCCTCAAGCTCATCTTCATGGACCCTGATATTACACCTCTTCAATTGGTCTTCTTCCTCTTTGAGAGCAGCCATGGTCTTCTCCTGCTTTGCTGTTGTGCCTAGTGGCTCTGTGGTGACACAATGCACAGTCAGACCGCTTCCCATGTTGTGAGCACCACCTTGATACTGCATGTGTGAAAGTAGCGGGTTGTAACCACCAGAGTAGTCGTTGCCAAGATCAAGAAGATAAAGCTTAAAAGGATGGCCGATCACTACTACAGGGGAGTTCATAAGGTTGTATGGAGTTCATGAGATTGCAGGAGGTTGCATGCTACAAATAGCTCATAGTAGCTAGTAATTTGAAGCCTAACATGGTCATAGTCCTTAAGAAGTAGTACCCTTTGTGTCGAGCAGTTGCTCTATAATGATTCTATAATGATTCCAGAAATAATATAGTAAAGAGCAATGTTGCCATTCATTGTCTCTGTGTTATTCTCTACACTGTGTTGAATAAGTGTGATGTGTATCTGTTTTAATAACATGTTGTGCACGTAAAATAGAGTGTGAGTTATGTAGCGAAGTGAGAGGGTGTGGAGTTCTAAAGTGGAGCGGTGTCTTCTGAGTGTCTCCATGACCACTCTAGAGTTGGTGTTCGAATCCAGAACCTCTAATGGGTGGCTACACGCCTCCCATGCCATTGCCTAACTAGTCTATTACTTCAGCCCGTTGTCTTTCCTTTCCAGTGAGAGAGAAATCAGCAAGAAACACCTAGCGATCTTGTTGGGGAATACTCTATCACAACTCTACTAGAAAACTTCCTGTTGGGAAATCAGCCAAAAACACCTGGCGATCTTGATGGGGAATACTCTACCGCAACTCAACCAAAAACACCTGGCGATCTTGATGGGGAATACTCTACCGCAACTCCACTGGGAAACTCTACCGCAACTCCACTGGGAAAATCTATCGTAACTCCACTGGAAAACTTCTTGCTGGTGGTGGGAAACTCTACCGTAACTCTGTTGGGAAACTTCCTACTGAGGGAAAACCCTACCACAACTAGGTTGGAAATCTTTCCTTTTTGGGAAATTTCGACGGAACAAAAAAGTTTCCCTTGAGTATCATGCACCTCCAAGCAAAGGAAACTCTGAAAGAAACAGGTCTAGTTTCAATCAAAATGATCCTACTAGAAATAGATCCCTAAAACAAGTCTCCAGAGAAGCAATAGCATGGAGGGGTTTTTCTGGGCAAGTCAGTGCGGAGAACCTTCCACCACACAACCCAACCAGCAAAAATGGAGTCAGGAATGCCTTCCGCATGATTGTGAACTTGTAAGATTCCTCCCTCCAACTTTTGAGGTGTACATGTGTAAGAACCTCGCCTTCTGATCTTGTAATTATTTCCCTCTTTGAAATAAGACAAAGATTCTATTTTACCCTGTTTTGATCTAGAGAGAGAAAATGTCTAGAGAGAGGTAGTCCAAAATTGAGATATTTTTGGATATAAAAATCCTCCTAGTGTCAAAAATGGTTTCCCCTGAAACAGAAATTCAAAAAGAACTTTCCAATGTGCAATTGGAATAAATTGAAAATAGGTAAAAATGACCTTAGCCTAAGGGTCTAAATTTTCAGAAATTTTTGAATTATGCTCCAATTAAGGTTCTTATGGAGACCAATAAGATTAATCCAAATGTAGGGAGGAGATTTATTGAAGAATAAAAGAAAAAACCCCCAAAAATGAGTAAATTCTCACATAAGATGAAGAGTTGACTAAGGACAAGGTTTATTAGTAAAAAAAACTATGAGTATTACTAAAAAAAATGAGGTATTTTGGATATAATGATTCAATTTTAACGCCTTGGTATAAGGAGAAGGGAGCTCTTCAAGGAGGCACCTATTTCACTTGTGTGGTGGAGTTTTAAACTCAAAAATATTGTGATATTTTTATCTCTCCTCTCTCCTAGATCAAACCAAATCAAAAGGGAGCCAAACTAGGTCCAAATCTTGTCCAAATTCAACCAAACTAAACCTGGAAAATTCTAGAAACTAGTTGGACTTGGTCTCCCTCACCTATAAATAGATCCTTAGCCCTTTGTAAAAAAATATGAGAACTACACCATGCCAGTATTATACTGAAATAATGATATTTTCTATTATTCTCTAAAAATCCTCTACAAATTGAAGAGATTGGAGCTTCTCTCTCTCTTCAATCTTCCTTGGAGACTTCATCAATATACCAAACCAATTGATTGGTTGGGGGCCTCTACTGTGATCAAAGAATCAAGTAATTTAGGAGGTAAAGTGTGGATTATTGTCTTCTTTTTCTTAAATCTCCAAATGTTTCTCTTCTCAACCCCTCTCAAGCTTGAGAAGCATTAAATTGAATGGCTTTTGAATACTATTGAAGTTCTTTAATGTATTGTAATGAAGAAATACATAAATTTTCATTTATGCTTAATTTATAATGGTTTTTAAGCATTTCTCTCTCTCCCCCAAAGAATGGTCATTCCTATGACCTATTCTCAATTCGAATGAAGCTTCTCATGAAGCATTTCTCTAATCTAAAAGTAATTTCTATGCTTGTCTAATTGGAGGCCAAAATAATAGCTTTTTAATACTTTTATGCTATTAAATTTATGGTAAAATTAAGAATCAATCAAATGAGAAGAAGAGGAATTTTTAGTATAGTTCAATTTATGATTATTTATCAAAAGTGAAAATATGGGTAGAATTGATTTCTGTAAATCCCATGAATCCTTTTATTCAAAAGAGGAATATTGAATATAATTCATTTGAGAAATTGAGAATGAATTTGGAAATAGTCGTCAAGAAAAAGAACCTTTAATTAGGCCAAGCAATTGGCAGAAATTTAGAAAAAGTCCCATTATCGGGATCAACCTCAAAAAAGCTATTAAATGGGAATAGCATGTGAATGGATGAGATAAGGTGAAAATAGGATGCGATAAGATGTGTATGGGATGTGATAGGATGTGATAAGATGTAAACGAGATGCGATATAATGAAAATGGATGTGATAAGATGTGTAGGGGATGTGATAGGATGTGATAAGATGAAAATAGGATGTGATAATATGCGATGTAATAAGAATGAATGTAGATGTGTATGTGGAAGAATGAATGTGGATGTGTATGTGGAAGAATGGATGTGGATGTGTATGTGGAAGAATGAATGTAGATGTGTATGTGGAAGAATGGATGTGGATGTGTATGTGTATGTGGAAGAATGGATGTGGATGGATGTGTATGTGTATGTGTATGTGGAAGAATGGATGTGGATGTGTATGTCCAAGAATGGATGTGGAAGTGTATGTGGAAGAATGGATATGGATGAGTATGTGAAAGAATGGATGTGGATGTGTATATGAAAGGATGTGATGTCGATGTGAGTGAATGGATGAGATGTGAGTGATGTGAATCTGGATGTGAGTGAATGAGATGTGATGTTCATATGAATCAGATGTAAATGAATGATATGGGATGTGAATGGATGAGATGTGATGTGATGTGAATCGGAAATAAGAATGAATGAGATGAGATGTGGAATGAATGTGATGAGGTGTGATGTAAATTGAAATAGATGTGAATGAATGAGGTGTGATGGGGTGTGAATATGGGTTGATGCGAGATGTGATGAGAATAAATGAGGAAAGATGGGATGAGATGGAAAATGATGTGATTGGGTAGTATAAATGAGGAAAGATGGGATGAGATGGAAAATGATGTGATTGGAGGAGAATGGGTATACATATGAATTGGATATGGATTAAATAATGTGGACAGGTGTGAAACAATGTGAAAGACGAGAATTCATTATAGAAACTGTATTTATGACTTGTTTTTAAATGACTGTTTTATGTCAAGAATGCTGGAGAAGCATTTGACCGTCTTGTGAATGAGGTCGTGGGGGAGACCTAATCTGATAAAGTTACAATAGCTGACGGAGAGTCAACGGAGGACGTCTCGCATATCAAGGTCGGTCGACCAGCCTCGGTTTGATTTAAATGGTGAGCTTCCGGTACGGTGGATGAGGGACCAAGGAAGCGGCTTATGAGTGAAGCGCTAGGTCACCTATGAAGGATCCTAGAGGGTACTGACCATACGGTGCTTGGGCTCTGGGTCATCGAAGATACCCACACGTGCGTTGTGGAAGATATTGGAACAAGAAGTAAGAGTTGTTTTCTGAAACCGAGCATGGATCTGTTTGATTGACCTTACTGGTCCTCAACGGATGAGTCCATGGCTCTTTTATATGGATCTGTTGGTTGATCTTGCTGATCTTCAATGGAGATTCCATCTTGATTTTTATAAGTGAATATATTGTCGGGTACTATGAGCTAGGAACTATCGAAAAGGCCCCTGCTGAGGGACAGGTGGTGATGAGCGTTCTAGTTGCCAATGATGCCATAAATACACCGATGAAGGAATGATTAGAAATAAGGATTCAACCAGAGATTTTGAGGATTATGATCAGTGACACTATGGTTTCATTAAATGATTGTTTTTAAAGATAGCTGAATCTGTGAAAAAGGCAATTTCATATTGGATGTGTAAGTGGTGTGACTGGCGTTAAATTTGCATGAATATCCGGCTAGGGGGCCTGGGAACTCTGGTACCCAGGACAAAATCTAACCAAATTCCTAATTGGATCCCATCACTACAGTGGTTGGGTGGTTGGCTAACCCATGGGACTGTAGGCTGGACTGATGGATCTGTAAAATAATACTCAATTCTGTTATAGTACGATAGATGAAGTAAATCACGGATAGTAATTTTTCTATGGAAAAAGAATCAACGGTTGTGCCTCTCGATGGGGAAAAAAGCGTTGGTTTCTATGATCCAAGTGTAAGTTTCTTCCTTAATCCGACCAAGTGACTCACAAGTTTAGTCGGATCAGTTTGGTCAGTAATAACCCTGACTATAGAGTACAAATATCCTGGTGGAATCGCCCGTGCTTTCCGATAGGGGGAAGTTTTTCCAGGTTCGGTTTTTGAAGGACCAAGGGATTAGTCTCTTGACCGGATATCCGTGGGTGAGGCCCCGAGTGAGGGATCCTGCCCCGCGCAAGGGGTGCTACTTGCACTACTGCTAGCACCCCCGAATCCATTGCACGGAGGGGACAGGGATCTTTCAGAACCTGAGGGGGGAGAGAAGTAATGCCTTCCAAGAAACCCTCTAGGAAGCTTGCAACATCTTGGAGTGTCTCGTACCGTTCCAATCACGAGAAGATAGTGCAAAAACTTCTACAACCCACACAAGCAAGAGGGATCGTCAGATTTTAAGCACAATTTGGACCAAGAAAAGGAGTGCCAAGAGCTAGAAGCTATGCACAGTCTAGGTCCAGAAAGCCCAAGAAGGGTGGAGCAACAAAACCAAAAGAACAACCACAACAACAAAACCCCCAGTTCAAGGGAGCCATGGCATCATTAGCCAAAAATTTCTTGGTGTTCTCAGAAAAGAAAGGGGAAGATGCAAATCTGCATGTAAGGAGGTTTGAGAAATACTAAAAAGTGGCCAGACCTCGATATGCACGGAAGAACCAGAGCTGGATGAAATCCGCAGAGATGCTTTCATGAACACCTTCAAAGACAGAGCCATGGAGTGGGTGTCAAGATACCAAGATAATCATTTCCAGACTTATGAAGAGGTTATGACTACTTTTTTAGGGAGATTTTGCAAGATAAAGTCTATGATAAAGTGAAATCCGCAGAGATACTTTCATGAACACCTTCAAAGATAGAGCCACAGATGGGTGTCAAGATATCAAGACAATCATTTCCAGACTTGTGAAGAGGTCATGATTGCTTTCGAGGTGAATTTCACAAGATAAATGCTGCAACTCAACTCTATGATCAAATGAGAGAACTCCATTTGTAACATATACAATCATAGTACATGGAACTGCATGTACAACTAGAGAAATAGAGCTCCCATGGTGAACAGTATGGAAGGAGTGGAAAGAAGACCCCCAAGGATGGGAAGGTATGGGAGCAGAGGCCGCAAAAATTACTCTCATGAAGAAGCTAAAGACATGCCGATGGTTCTACAACCTTAACATGCTACTATTGTCAATAGCCTAGGCACACCAAGGCGGAATGTGCCATGAAGAAAAAACATGATGGAGAAAGACAGGCGAAATTAATGGAACTCAAAAAAAATCCGTCAAGTGCCAACATGATGCAGGCGGATGACGTACAAATGGAGGTTCAAGACATCTTGGCAGTCACAAGGGAAAAAGAAAATGAATATGGTGTAGTAATAACTCCACTAGATAATAAGGACTCACACAAAGCCTACAAGAAGGCAATTGTGGACTGGGAATAGCAAGAGAAGGTGAGGATCCAAACCACTAAGGAAATAGAAAGAAGGCAAGGCAAGAAGGAGGGTGGCTCATGCAAAGTCATCACAGATCACTCGGAGGTAGGCAAAAATCTATGCAAGATGTGTGCAAAGCACAACAATGAAATCTGCTTGGAAGAATGCTGATTGGTTGTTGCAAACCAATGTAGTATCAATGCTTTTGGATAGACAAGTTTTGCAAAGACACATGAATCACCTGGTGATTGCTGTGGTCTGAGTATAGCAGCAGAAAAGTCCAGCTTCCTCTTGAAAGGAGGGGCCTGAGAATCAACTGTTCCAAAGCAAAAACTTTTCTCATCATCAAGAAAGAAATCCCCAGGGACATAGAAAGCAAAACAATGAGGAAAAAGTGAAAACCAAAAGGGACACAAGAATTTGCAAGAAAACACGATGCAGAACCATTTGAAAAATGTCAAGTACTCTCCTCGCATTTTGTTGCAAATTCTCCATTTCTATTGACATCCATCTCCAATCAAATGCTAGGGACATCTCACAATGTTCTGGACAGTAAATGACACTAGGAGGAATTCCCCAGGGCAAAAGAGAGCAAAACAAAGAGAAAGAAATAAAAACTGAAACTGATATCAGAATTTGTAGGAAAACGCGATTTGGACCATTTGGAAAATGTAAAGCACTCTCCTCGCATTTTGTTGCAAAATTCTAAGTCCTATTCATATCCATCTCTAATCAAATCCTAGGGTGATGTACTAGATTCCTAGGCAGTGAGATTCAAGAATTCTATAGATGGAAGAAATATATATCAGAAAACATTGAAAAGAGTATAGATCTCTGACCTTTCTTTTCCTCTTCCATACTGTTGGAGTTGCCCTGGTGATTCTCTTGCTCTCTTCCAAACTTGAGCTGCAGCACAGGTAACTTGGAGATCTGGCAGTGGTAGTAGTCTTCAGACAGGTTGCAGAGTGGATGGAATGTGTAGGGTAGGAAGTGATCAGAGGGGGAAGGAAAAGGATGATGGGAGGGTGCTGGCAGGGATGGAAGACGGGGAGGGAAGAGTGTTAATGGATCTGATTATGAAATCATGATTGGCACAATTTCCAAGGCAAAAAGTGACTTTCACACGTGTCAAATTTCAAATTCCAAAAGATCTGGGTGGGACCCACACGTGTTAAAAAACGACTACATTTCACACGTGTGGTATTTAATAGCTCCTTTATTTGTATTTTACAATAATCTATTCTCCTAACTCAGTTCTCTTGCATCTCTACCTCCCTACTCTACACCATCAGCATCCAGACCAGCAGCACAGGTTCATCCCCAGCACAGGATACTCATCATCAGCACAGCACACCTACAGATAGCTTCCAGGTCAGTAAGACACTCTATTTCCTTCTCTTCTTTTTTAATAGTATATTAGTTTAAGGTACTGATTGATGTGATGTAGGTTAGATATTATGATAAATATTATATGCATTTCTTAGATTTTTTCCACTGCAAGTAGAAGCAGGAAGACTTCTTATTTGGGCTTGTTGAGTGAGAGATTGATCACTTCTTGCTTTCTATAGACTCAATCCATGTTGCACCAAGCTGTATACACACTGAAATGACTAAAGGCATGCTCCAGTATGCTGCCTCAAGAATTTGCAGTAAAACGCGAGGAGAGGGCTTTAGAAATCTCAAACAACCCAAATCGCATTTTGTTGCAAATTTGAAACTGCTGCTTCATCCACCCCTTTCATTGTGATTTTGTATCTTTCTAGGCTATTCAAGGCTGTATACTCCTTGCATAAACTCAATCCATATTGTTTATAGTTGTAAAGACAGAGAATTCACTGTAGAAATGCAATAGCATGTTGTTTCACGTATTTGCAGAAAAACGCGATGATGAGCTGTTAGAAATTTCAAATTATCATAATCGCATTTTGTTACAAATTGTTCAATTTTGCTTTATCCAATTTGTCATTACCTTCTTTTATCATGCCATGTTCTCCATGGTTGTAATCTTTTTCCATTGCTTTGTATGCAGCTTTTCAAAGTGATGGTAAGAACCAAGGCAACTGCAAGGAGGTCTGGCAAGGGGCCAGGGCTTACAGCAGCAGCAGCTGGGGCTGATATCAAGGAATCTAGTGTGCCTCCAAAGGGAAGAGTTGCACATGGCAGGAAGGGGAAGCCAATGAGCATGCTGCAGCAGCAGAAGTCCAAGAGATTAAAACATTCTGCAGGTGTGCTAAAGGAGATCAGGAAACAACAAAAAGCTATAGGCTTTGCAATCCCCAAGGCACCTTTTCAGAGGCTAGTGAGAGAAATTTGTGATAGCTGGCACCTTGGTTTCAGGTGGAACAGGACTGCCATTCTTTCCTTACAGGAAATGGCAGAGGATTACTTGGAGAAGTACTTTGAAGATGCAATGCTTGTAGCAGCCCATGCTCACAGGGTAACTCTGATGGCCAAGGACTTCAACACTTTGTGCAGAGTGAGATGGAGGTATGACAAGCTTGTCCATCCTGTGGAATGGCAGGACATAAAAATGAGAGACATATTATTAATTCCACCTACAAGGAGATTGAAGGCAGATAAGGTGAAGGTTGTTGAAGTGACCCACTCAAAGAGCACCAGAGGGAAAGCTGCTTATGAGGAGTCATTGAAGCACCAAATAGAAGAATCCAAATCTGCTGTCACGTAGGCTGTAATGCCTGTGATCGACGGCAGATCGGATGGCTATATCCGGGGTTCAGTGTGGGAGAGGACGCCCATGCGGAGTCATGGGCGGCCAGGCTAGTGTGGACGGCAGGCCACACACTATATAGCCTGGGGGATGAGGGGCAATCCTGATTGCCTGGTAAAAGTAATCCAGTGCTGCTAGCAGTACTCAATTGAATGGTTTATCTAGGAGTACTAATCTAAGGGATTAGCATATGCCTAGATAATAATAGCACATTTAGGATTGATTTGTACAAAATTTCAAAGGTAAATCTGAAAGGGTATAGTCTTGAGATGTAATGCTCAATGCCCTTATAAAATTTGATCGAAGAGAACTATTCTTAAACTCACTAGCATGGTTTTCTCTTCTTTTTATTGCCATGCGTCGACATCCCACTGCTCGAGAGTTTGTGGTGATCTTTCGAGGGGGGAAAGAGCCTTTTTATATGTCACATCAATTGGTTTGGTGGTAATTTGATGGTATGGGACATCAAATTCTCACGGAATCGATTGTAGTCTTGGTGGAATGGGACGCCAAGGCTTGTGCATGTAACTTGACTCTTTGGCAGGTCTGTATGTACACTTGTCTGTAGTGATAAAGTGTGCAAGATAAAATTTGAACTTTGAAAATTACCAAATATAGCCATAAGTTGGGATAAAACCCAGTTTTACAGAGTTCGAAGAAGCTCTAGGTAGCAAGACCATGATGGTGTGCTAGTGCTAACAGAGTGATTTAGTTCCGGAGTGATCTAAATCTAGAGGTTAGCAGTAAGACTAGTTTGGTTGGACAGTTTCATGCATGGGGGATGCCCTATAGCATTTTGCAAGCGTAGTCTTGCCTATGTTCAACATAAGTGTGCGATTGTGAGCACATTTTAGTTGCTACCATATGAATTTGGGAAATATATTACTTTCCTACATAAGCAATTGTAATATTGCATGACCGGCTATTTTGCTTATAAGTTCATGTGCGTGTAAACCCTATAAGTCGTATGACCCCTGGGAAATGAGTGGAGCATTTCTAGGATTTAATAAGGTTTTACATGGCAATAGTGAGTAGTATCTCACTCCAGATGAGCCTGGTGTTGTTAGTATCGGATCCGACATATGAAGTGTACATAAACTCGGGCTGAGTTAGGATAGGAGGCTAAGCCGGAGAGCTTAGTGGTAAATCCTACTGTATCTGGTGAGTTTTGACTTAACTGGAGTGTTAAGAAGTAAACTCAAAGTCTGGGGCTGAACTGGAGTGTTCGGAGGCAGACATATCTTTTGTTAAATCAGAGAATTTAGCAACAGATGAGCTTGGGGTGAACCATGGTACCCAGGAAAAAAGCTCTTCACACTAAAATAGTGCACAATAATTTTAGGGTGATAAAAATCCATCTCGCAGGAATGTTTTACAACTTTCATAGATGATAGATGAAGACCATGTACTTTATGGAGTTAAAGTACATAGGTGGTGACTTCGGCGCCACATTTTTTTGTAGAAAGTCACCAGTGGTGTGGTTAGGTCGGCCGAGACTCCACAAGACCTATGCACTAGTTTTTAAGCTGACCTCTATGATAAGGACTTCCAAAAATTCGTGTTGTAATACCAGAAATTGTACTCCAATGTGCAATAGAGGGGTCAATTTGTGTAGTCACTTCTTAGCAGCAAGTGACTTAATCATCTTGTTATAGATGGTTGTATATGGTACTCCCACTCGGGGGAGGTACGCCATGGGTACGGAGTTACTCACAAACTAGTATGGAGCTACTAGTTTGATGATAGTGGGTACGTAGTTACTCACTACTAATACATAACTGCTAATAACATTAAGATCCTTGAGTGAAAGATACTCTAGATCAACATTTTAAATTACCGAACCACAATCCATGAGTATCGAGGTACTCATAAATATGTTGACGTTGCTCAAATCGAGGGACCGATTTGTTCGATGGTATGGAAAGCAAGGAGAGTGGAGTAACTTAAAAGTTACACATCACTAGTCCTAGTGAGTTGTCAAGGTCATGCGTAGTTTGATGATCCCCTCTACCTATCAGATAACATTCAATTTTGCAAGCCCTGGCATTTAATCCGTAGTGATTATGAGTTTGGTGTGAGATATGGTTATGAAGTTCTTACAAGAGTACTTGTTTATTTGCTTGTCATTGGTTATAGCTTGGTAGAGATTGCCACCTGTGATGGGTAGGTAGCTTTGCCGCTATAATGAGGAGGCAGCAAATAATGTTCTCATAGTTATACTTCATACCAACACCAAACAGGGATAGGATGAAATTCCTAAGTTCATCATCACGAAGTACTGTGATGTTTGCATTTATATTGAATGTATGATGTAATGAGACATTGAGCTTGTGTAATTACCATCAATTATCTAGCAACCTATGGCTTCGCAGCAGCAAGCTCAATCATTATCTGTGGATTGATAATGTGGTTATTAGTAGTTTGGAATTTTTCTTGATAGATGGTACAACCCACCCACATGATTCATAAGTGTGTAACCGCTTATGAAGGGTAATAATATGCAACAATGAAGCACTTTGTTACAAGTGTGAAACCACTGATCTGTTGCAAAGCAGTTTATCAATAGTACCACCATATGTGTGTAGACACTATACCACATCTTTGTTGCAAGATGTTTAAAAGTTTCTTGGAAGGACTCAAGAATATAACATATGATATTAAACACGGTCTAGATTTGTTCTTGGACCTATGACGCTAGCACGTAGTCCGCTTGAGAGTAGAGTTTTTGAGGACAAAAACCTTTCTTAAGGGAAAGGAGGGATATCCTCAAATATCACATAAACTGGAATAGTTGTGTGAGTCCAGACAATACTTGAAGGGATGTGTCTGGTAATAGCAACAAAGAGTTGTAAGTGATTGGATGTAACTCCAGACACCCGTAGTGGTGCAAGAATCTTTATCAAACATCTCCACATACTATATGGTCTACCCGCAGATATAGTATGGCATAAGAGATAGGAAGTTTGATTGTTATATTTGAAGGGAAATCTTCAAAACTTACATTTACTCTGAGTTAGAGTGGAGTTTAACCATCCGTAGATTGATGGTAGTTAGAAACTCAACAAGATTCTAGAGCATATGCTTGTGCAAAGATTGGCTCTAGTTTATTTCTCCTATGGCCGTAGAGCTTTCCAGAGAGAAGTTTTAACAAGTTGGTGATGCAACATGGTAGCGTAGTCTACAAATATCTAGTAGCATAGTCTAAAAACTTGCGCTACTAGAGTGCTCTCCAGTACATTAGCTTCTATGCTAATGACATGATGCAAAATCAAGGCATGAAATTTGCCTTAAGGTTTTGGTTGAAATACCAAATCATGGCTTGTGTGAGCATGATCCTGTCTTTACAGAGGTCTGGCGCGCTGTACGCATACGTACTTTGTCACAGCCGCGCCCACCTTCCTCGCCGGCACGTAATGCTAGTCCAAAGAGACTGGCCGTAGGTGCGGCGGGTAGCGAGGCGAGAGTTAGTCCGGAGAGGCTAGCCGAGTCTTCGGGGTATAGTTTTGAGCCGGAGAGCTCAGACGTAGGCCCTTCATCACCTTTGTTTTTCTACACGGTTTCAAAGGATGATGCTAAACTTCGTCGGGGGGAGAAATATGCCAATTACTCCATTGACGACGACGGGTACTTACTTTACAAGGGTAGAGTATGTGTACCAAATATTGGTGACTTTCGGGCCCAAATTCTTAAAGAAAGTCATGATAGTCCAAGTGCGGGTCATCCTGGGATTTAGAAGACCTATGCACTAGTAAAAAGACGGTTTTATTGGCCTAGTTTGTTTAAGAACGTCCAGACTTATGTGCTGAAATGCAGTAAGTGCCAGGTCAATAAACATGAACGTCTTAAGGTTGGAGGACTACTCCGTCCGCCGCTGGAGATTCCTCAAGGGAAATGGGAAATCATTTCCATGGATTTCATTACCGGTTTACCTAAGACGAGTCGAGGGAATGACTCGGTGTGGGTGATAGTGGACAGGTTAACTAAAATGGCAAATGTTATTGCCACGAATAAAATTGTTAAAACGCCAGAGTTGGCAAACTCTTTATTGAACTTCTCTACAAGCTATATGGCCTGCCCGCAGATATAGTGTCGGATAGAGATAGAAAGTTCAACAGTCATTTTTGAAGGGAAATCTTCAAAAAGTTGGATACTACTCTGAGTATGAGTATGGCAGATCATCCGGAGTCTGATGGTCAAACTGAAAGAGTTAACCAAATTCTAGAGGATATGTTGCATTCTTATGTTAGTAAGAAGCAATCTAATTGGGAAGAGTACTTGCCCTTATTGGAGTTTGCTTATAACAGCTCCAAACACTCAGCGACTGGATTTACACCATTCATGTTAATGTATGGATTCCAGCCGAGATCTCCGATGGCTATAGGCCTGGAAAAGGAGAAGATTCAATCTGTCAAGGAGTTCCTTGATAAATGAATGATATGCTCAAAGCTGCACGCGAGAGCATCCGTAGCGCACAGGATCGCGCTAACACATTTGCCGATAAAGGACGCAGACAAGTGACCTTTGCAGAAGGTGACTTTGTATTTTTAAAGGTTCCTGCGCAGTCAGCAACCATGAAAACAGGAAAGTGTGATAAACTTTCTCCTAGATATTGCGGTCCTTTCAAGGTCCTTAAGAAGATTGGGGACGTAGCATATAAACTTGGGTTACCGGAGAGTTCTCAAGTTCATCCTGTCTTCCATGTTAGTAACCTGAAGAAATCAGTTCACGGGTTAGAGAACGTAGTTTCTCTAGATATTTTGGTGGAATTGATCACTCCACCAAAGATACCACATGAACCGGAAAGGATTCTGGGGTATCGAGACAGACAAACCCTACATAAAGTATACCAGGAGGTACTTGTTAAATGGATAGATAGGGATGAGGAGGTAGCTACCTGGGAACGCCGTAGTGCAATTTCCAAAAGGTTTCCCCAGTTTGTTTTCGAGGACGAAAACTCTTCTTAAGGGGGGGTAATGTCACATAGGCTGTAACGCCTGTGATGACCGACGAGACAGACCGGATGGCTATATCCGGGGTTCAGTGGGAGAGGACGCCCATGCGGAGTCATGGGCGGCCAGGCTAGTGTGGACGGCAGGCCACACACTATATAGCCTGGGGGATGAGGGGCAATCCTCATTCTTCCTCTATGGCTGGGTGGTGAGCCAGAGGCCATCCCCTCTTATGGTAACGCCCGTAGCGGCGTTACGGGAATGTAACATCTGCTATAGATGTGGAGACTGTACAGATGGAGCTGCAGATACAGAGAAGGTTGCAGGAGCTGGGCCCTAACATAGTTGTCCATATTGAAGATGATTTTTTAGAGAATAATTTTGACTTGACAAAAGCATGCTTGGCAGCATTGGCTCATAAGGATGAGTATTGCTCAGATACTATCATTCTTGCAATGCTCTAGTAAGTGTCTTTTATTTTACATTTGTTTGCAAAACAATCCTTATTGTACCTCCTCCCTTACACCTTACCCAAATTATTGTTTTGTCCAATGTAGCATGATGAGAAGCTGGCTGAACCATGCTGTACAGCATACAGTTCATATTATTGATCCTACAATTTCCTTTAAGTTAAGAGATCCAAAGGAAACTCCCATGGATATTTCCAATTGGTTCAGACACTGTGATTTTGATCATGTTGATATTTTGCTACTTCCATACAATAACAAGTATGTGGGTGGCTGCTTCTTTTGGGATTTTTCTTCAAGATTGAGTACTCTTGTAGCCTTTGATTTCTTAATGCTTTTTTCCTTAACAGTGACCACTGGAGCTTTGCTTCTATTGACATCCAGCAGAAGCAATGCTTTTTATTCAACTCTCTTAGAAACACACACAGAGAGGTGAAATTGTAAGTGGTTTGTGTGCTATTTTTAACTTTAAACTTCATTATTTGGATTTAATGCACACTAACTGAATTATATGTATTGCAGTTGTATTAGAAGACTTCTAGATGCATTGGATCACTGTCCTCCTAATGTCAATCTTTTGGATTCAATAGAGCCAATAGATTTAGAGGTAGAAAGTTGTTCCCTCTACTGATGTCTATTTCATGCTATGCCTTTGAACTTATTGAATAATTTTATTTTGTTCAGATATTAACAGTTTCTAACATATCTTTCCAGATATTAACAGTTTCTAACATATCTTTCCAACTATCCAGACACCACAACAAGATGATTCAAGTAGCTGCGGGCAGCTGGAGAGTGCTGATTAGTGCCAAATATATACTTTCAAGCTATTTTGAGATAGGACAGCCAGAGCTTGTAAGAAAAAATAATTTTCATTTAGCTTCAAAAAATTTGATATTGGTACAAAGTGTTCTAAATCATCATATCTCATTGCAGATGAGAGAAGATAGCTTCAGCTCGAACTATGTATATAGTTTCAGAGCTGATATAATTTGGAAGTTTTTGAAGTATGCCTCCCCCAAACCTATTGTACCAGCTCTACTGTCGAGTTGGGTGAGAGCTCTAAAGTCCGAGAAGGTGTCATACACCTTGATGACACAGATGATGCAGATGTGGTGCCACAGGAACAAGAACCTAGTGCTGATGAGGAGAAGCCACAAGAACAAGGACCTGCTGCTGCTGATGTTATTGAGGAGATGATGGAGCAGCAGCAAACAGATGCTCCAGGGGCAGTAGAGGAGACAATGGAGCAGCAGAAAATAGATTCTCCAAATAAAGATGATACGGTGAGCTTGGACCATGTAGAGCAGCCTCTAGATCAACCTGTAGATAAATAGAAAATTGTTGTCAAGAATATGTTCTACATATATAATTAAACACTTCTATACAGAATTTTACTTTATTGAATATAATACCTTTGTTTATGGAGTCTGTGTTATCTCAATTTTCAAATTTTCAATGTCTTTGCATTTTATTGAACTCTCTCTTCTTTTGAGCACCTGCAAAAAAGCAATATGAAACAATGGGTAAAGTAAACTAATAGCAGTGCTTAATGAGACTAGGATAAGTCACATGGTATACCTTCTTATTGTTGTAGATAAATAAAAAGTCCTTTGAAATAGAACCTTCTAACTCAAATAGAATGTCATTGCGCAATTGAGCTAGGGAGCAACATTGTCTTAATGAGATATTGACTAGCACATCACCATTCTCAACAACATCAATATTAAGAAGTTTATTTTCTGCACCAAAAGAATCTTCATCTTGATCCATTGGGACTAGTTTTGTACCTAGCATTCGACTGCGCTTATAATAAAAAGAAAAAATGAAATTTTGTGATGCAACCATGTACTTCAGTTGCATAGAAGGTTGGACAACCTCACAAAACACTGAACTACATGTCTTCTTATCCCAACCTTTATCCAAAAATTGTGGCATGCATGCCAGACTTGTTGCTTTAACTATGAACATTGTTTTTGAAACCTTCACTGGAAAGGTATTAAACAAGTCTACAAAAACTGTGAGAGGCATGCATAAAGAAATTTTTATTATCCTTGTGGCAATATTGGGCCTCAGAGCTTTCTGTACTTCTTTGAAAAGCTTGGCCCTATATGCCTCTGTAACACTAAAATGTGGGAGAGGCCAATCCACTGAATTCCATGTCAGAAGGTCTTGTTTTCTTAACACACCATGTGTGTTTGCATTGTCCAGCAACAACTGATAAAAATGATCAATAAAAAATATACCGGATTGAGCTAGCTCTGTTGCACATCGACCTTGGTATTGTTGTTCTCCTATCGATCCATGTAAAACATCTATAAATCCCAGAATACAATCGATGTTTTGCCATGTCTCATATGATGAAGGGTATAAATCTGAAATAAAATAACACAAGAATGTCAATAAGCAAAGAAAGAAAGCTGTCTTAAAAATCCATACACCTCATAAAGAACAAAACCACAATAGAAAAATATACAATTAGGCCTGTGTTGCCGAAGATCATTTGGATAGTCTCGCAAGACAAGTTCTTTATGCATGTACACATGCTGAATCAAAACTTCTTTCACCGATATCTTCCCTCTGGTGATTTTAAAATCTCGTACTCTTCCCTTCCATGATGCCAAGAAAATGTTTTTTGTCTGGGGTCTCTTTCTTTTGCTAGGTTGCATGAGCACCCATGCTCCTTTCGAAACAGTAAACCTTTCCCAAGTTCCTTCCGTTTTGACTGTACTTGAATTCTCTACCGAAGAAATAGAAGAAGCAGGTCGACGGGGTAAGGATGTGTGGTATAATTCTGCCTTCATAGCATTATCATCCACAAAGCATCTTCCACAAGAACGGTCATAGTTTTTATTCACCATGGAGACCTTGTGAATCTGTAACCACAACAAAGTAATGTAAACAAGATAACAAAGTGAAGTTTCAAGAAAGAGAAAGTGGGCAGACAGATAGTTGACAAGAAACATCTTACTCTAAGCCAAACAGGATCAAGGGAGCAGTTTTGGAAAAGAAGAGGCTGCTGCACAATGAGGCAGTGGTGTAGAATGGTAGACCTTTCGAAGGAAAGGCAGCACAACATTTCAAAGTTCAAAGAAAGGTGGAAGCGGGAAGGCCCTTGTCAGAGAAAATGTTAGACTAAATTCTATCTTCATGTCCAAAGATCTTGTGAGAATAAAAAACCAATCTCCACATTAATGTAGCACGCTTGTACCTACATAAAATATTGTTTCTTTTATCTATTTTCTCTTATTTTTGTGAATTTCTAACGTTACGTTGGCCCTCTGTTCATTGGTTGAGAGCTTATTTTTCCAAACCGTAAAAGGCCCCAAAATGAGCTCCCTTTTTCCCTAATGTTAGTGCCAGGTGTCCTCAAAATATCCCTCATTCTCCTTACACTAGGAGTAACCATAGATGGGATGCCAAGCTCCTCATCAAGGCTCTGTTCTGAGCCGCTAGAGCCGCCATCCACATATAAGTGACCTGCTCATAGATCAGGCACAAAAAACTTTAATCTACCTTTTTCTTGCCTTTGCATGATACATGTGTACCTACATTTGTCCTTAACTTGCCTAACCATGGGCTAACATTGGATCCATGCTAGAGAACTCTCCAGGTCCACTAAGCACCTGTGATTGCTGCTCTACATGTGGTGCAACATCAACACTTCTTACATCTGCGTCTTTTGTTGTCTTTACTACTGGTGCATAGCAGCTACTCATCTCATCAAAGACAATGTATAGACAATGGCACTTTACCAACATGCGCAATGGGATGCACAATATAATCACTTGTTTCTACATAACCTGGTTTTTCCATTTTCTACATGTCTCTAAACAACTCACAGCATGACTGGTCATATGGTTAGAGGTGCTAGGATCCACATACCATGTATCTTAAGATCCTAACACATCTCCTATTATGGAACTGAGCATGTGCTGCATCACAAACAACTGCTCACTTCTCCCTATTTACTAGATGACGCATAGTTGCCTTGCTCTAACTTTCCACTTTTCATGCCATTCTGCTTTTTATAACAGTCCTTTTAATGCCATTCTGCTTTTTATAGCAGTCCTTTGCCATGTGCCTTGGTTTGCCACAATAATAGCACTCTATTCTATTTGCATTCTGATTTCTTTGCCAACCACCTCGGCCTCTTTGGCTCCCCCCTGGCCTCTAGACTGGCCTCTTCCACTTGTGTATGATTACTCCTGTGAATCATTAGACTATTGTCTTCTAGAATTTTGATTTCCTTGTTGGCCACCACCTTGGCCTCGACCACGACCTCTGACTCTACTTGACCTAGAGTAAAAGGCATGTTCTGTGATCTCGTTCCGATGTGTTCTTGTTTTGTGAATAAGAGTCTAGTGACTTTTCATCTATTATTAGCATGGATACCAAGTCTCAAAACTTGGGAACATTCTCCCTGACTACAATGGAGGTCTTGAATGGCTTGTACTCTTTACCAAGCCCATTCAAATAGACAGTCACCAGATCGTCATCTTCCACACCGATACATTGATGGATCCAAGGGATTCAACAATTCCCTTGATGTTTAAAGCATACTCATTGATAGACATGTTTATCTTTTCCACAGTATGTAGGTCTTGCTTTAGCTATAATTCCCTTGCCTTTGTGTTGGTCTAGAACATCTGCACTAGATTTTGCCACGCAACTGTTGGAGTGTTAGCATCTTGTATGTGTCCTATCATCATGTTTGTGACACTAATTGAAAGCCAATACATGACTTTCCTTAGACCGTGGCTCCAATCCTTAAATGCCTTTTGTTCTACCAGAGTGGCATTCTCTTCAGACAACTCATGAGGCTCCTCATTGTCTCCTTCGACATAATCCCAAAATTCTTTACCCATAAGGAAATTGGTCATTCTGAACTTCCAGGCATGGAAGTTGTTCTTGTCTAGATTCTCAATCAAAAAATTGCAATAGACAATTTCTATATGTAACCTGTAACACAGAAATATCTTCTTTGACTATTGTAGCGTTACTTCAGTATAGCATGTAGGTCACCAGACCTGACAAAAGCACGTGTACATACACCCAATGTCAACAGTACGTATGTAAACATCAACTCCACTCCCAAAATGCACTGCTTCACTACAATAACTAGATTTTGACCAGAGATAGTTCTCAACAAGAACTTCCTGAAACTGTCGAAAATAACTTGTAGTGAAAGAACGGAGACCAAAACGCGATTCTGGCCGCAAAACTTTAGTAGAAAGTACGCAGTACAAAGTACTAAGTACCACACAAGCACCTCCAAGCCTGCAAAGACAACCCCTCAATCGAAGATGTGTGTAGCTCTCGGAGCTACCAAGGGGTGTTGTACCTAAACCAAGAAGGAAAAGAGATGATGATGATCTTACCTGTGTATCGCTTCCTTTCTTACTTGTTCTTTTGTCTTTAGCTCTCACACAAACAGGAGCTTTGATACCATAAAGATAATGTGGGGGAGAGAGAGATCTTGAGTTCCTTGTAAGAAAACACACACACACACACACACACACACACACACACGAGTGCAAGACACAAGAGAGATGGATGGCTGAATTTTCTTCTATCTTCTTCTCTTCTCTACAACCATATAGCTAAAAGATAAGAGTACATACATAAAGGGAGAGTACTCTCCTACAACAACATACAAAGTATTCGGTCTAACTCGACTATATCAGTTGGTGCTATAACTATGCCATAACTCTAGTACTCCAAAGTGTGGAAGCTATCACCCAGGTGGGTCATCAATGTCCACCGTAGCACTGGTTGAGCTCGATATCTCAACATATTGGAAGATAAAAAATGGTGTGATAGATATAATTCATATATGATGGCTGCATTTGGCAAGCGTAGCACATTGACTACTTCAAAGAAAAAGTTTGATAATAATGATAATAGGGTGCCTATGGAGGCAAACTACTCTGTGGTTGTTAAGCCTTAATAGCCGGCAAAAAATATGATACCATGTGAATAAAGTAAAAACCTGCTTGGTTATGTATAGACTAAGGTAAGAGAGACACATAGATGATGGGTAGGGTTGGTCAAAGAGAGACAAATATGATTGTATTATTTTTGTGTTGATAATTGATGACAATATAGCCATTCATTAATAATGACTTAATTTAATAATTAGTATACTTGCACATGGGAAAGTTGGTTACGTAGTGTGGTTGGGAGGTGTGTTGCCTTGTGCAAGAGGGCTCTTGGCATGGAGGTGATGATGGGCGATGGCGGCTCTTTGTGAGATCCCACTGCCCCCTTGTTGAGATATCGAGCTCATCTAGTGAGGGGGTGGACACTGATGGGGGATAGGCCCCACACTTACACCACTGGCATGGTTGGTGAGATCTTGGGTGATATGCGGCCAGTGGGATGACAGGCTGTGTGACAGCCATTCTAGAGACTGGCATAGTTATAGCGCCAGCTCATTTAGTTGGGTTCACACTATAGAGAACCCGTGTATGTATTGGTTGAGTACCTTTCATATTGTGTGTACTCTCATCTTTGTATATGGTATGTTGAGTGTTGAGTGAAGAAGAAGAAGAAGATTTTCAGCTTCTCACCTTGTGTGTTCTCTATTAGGGTTTTGTGAGTGTGTGTGTGTGCTTGCAAGAGCTCAAGCTCTCTTCCCCCCTGCATCTTTTCATAGTATCAGAGCCTGGTTTGTGCTAAGGGCTGAGCTCTACAAGCAAGAGAACCACAGGAAGCGGTACGAGGGTAAGAGCTTCAACTACTCTTCCCTATTTGTGTTGGTGACTACACCCTTGTCGGGAGTTCTACGGGAGGCACTGGCAAACGATCTCTGATTGAGGAGATTTCTTCGCGGGAGTAAAGCTATAGGGAAATTATACCACGGGCAAAAACGCATTTTGGGCGCGTCTGGATCTCCGTTTTTCAGAAAGCAGGCGATTTCGAGCACTGCGGGTAAGTCATCGATTCTCTGCAGAACTCTGTTTTAAGAACTGCAGGAAGACAGATTGACTGTGCGGACACTGTGGGTGCTGCAAAGAGGTCAACAGTTACCATTGGGTGTATGTATGCACATCAAATGTCACTAGTTGTGACATTTTAGAGTACTACAGTACCGCTACAGAAAATACAGCAGTGCAGGAAAAACCGGAGTGCTGTTTCTGGTAAATTTGTGTATCTGGCAAGATGTCAAATGATGGCATAACCCAGATTGTGGCTGAGAAGCTTGATAAGAATAACTTCCATGCTTGGAGGTTCAGGTTGACAAATTTCCTGATGGGAAAGGGCTATTGGGACTAAATAGAAGGAGAGCATAAATCCGACTGCTGCAGATGTGAAAGAGTTTAAAGACTGGAATCAAGGAGCCAGGAAAGTAATGTATTGGCTCTCCATTAGTATACTCCATTAGTATACAGGACACCATGATTGGGCATATTCAGGGTGCCAAGTCCCCTAAGGAGGCGTGGGACACCTTGGTAAAACTATATGAAACAAATACCAAGGCACGTAAGATACAGTTGAAGAATGAACTTCATACTGTGGAGAAAAAGAGCATGTCTGTGAATGACTATGCGTTGAAGATAAAGGGTATTGTGGAATCCCTTGCATCTATTGGTGTGTCAGTAGATGATGATGATAAGGTGGAGGTCTGTCTACGTGGTCTCGGGCCACAATACAAGGCGTTCAAGATGTCTATTCAGACTCCGGAAAACATTCCCAACTTTACAGATTTGGTATCTATGCTGATTATAGAAGAGAAAAGCTTGGGTGAAGACTAACAGTCTTTACAAAACAAAAACAGTTCAGAGCAACAGGCCTTCTACACAAGTTCAGGAAGAGGACGAGGTAGAGGAGGCCGTGGACGCGATCAAGGAGGTGGCCGAACAGGTAATCAGAATTATGGACAGCAGCAGCAGCTACAACATTCCCAGAATACACAACAACAACACACAGGTGGAAGAGAAAAATTCAGAGGCAGGGGGAGTTAAAGAGGCCGTGGAAATTGGCAAAGGCAGTATAATGATGCACGTGAATGCTATTATTGTGGTAAGCCTGGACATGTGCAGGCGGAATGTTATAAGAAGCAGGCTGACATGCAAAATGGGAAAGTGCAGCAAAACAACTCTGCATCCTCAAGCAAAAATAATGAGGATAATGAAAGGTTGTTTGTTATGCAGCATGTCGTGAATGCCATGTCTGAAAATGTTGAAGCAGCACAAAAAGATAATGTGTGGTATGTGGATTCAGGTGCTTCGAACCACATGACAAGTCATGGGGAGTGGTTCGAGGAGATGAAAAACCTGGAAAGACCAAGTTTTGTGGAAACAGGGGATGGCACTGCTCATCCAATTGCCCATGTTGGAGATGTGCCATTGTCTATGCAGGATGGCAAAGTGAAGTACCTTGTAGATGTACTTCACGTTCTGAACATAACAAAGAATCTGGTTTCAGTTGGCCAGATGATTGAGCAGGGTTTGCAGGTTTGGTTGAACCCTGATGGTTGTTATGTTGAAGACTTTAAAGACAAGTGCAGGTTGGTTGCAAAAGGCAACAGAGTGGGCAGAATGTTTACGTTGAATGTAGAAATGCCTGAAATGAGTGCTGCGATGTTTGCAATTAGTTCAGGAATTGTTCCAGACACAGACATTTGGCATAAAAGAATTGGACATGTGAATGTGCACAGAATGAAGTCTATGCAGACAAAAGGAACTGTGACAGGGCTGCCAAAATTTAAAGTGGAAGGTATGCAGAGAATATGTGAAGCATGCCAATTTGGAAAACAAACAAAGCATGTATTTTCACGTAACAGATATGTGAGCAGAAATGCACTAGATGTTGTGCATTCAGATGTATGGGGTCCTACGAAGACCATGTCTATGGGAGGCTGCAGGTATTATGTGACATTCATTGATGACCACACAAGGAAAGTGTGGGTATATTTCATGAAGGAGAAGAGTGAGGTGTTCACTCACTTTCAGAATTTCAGAGTTTTGGTTGAAAAGCAAACAGGGAAATATGTAAAGTGCCTAAGGTCAGATGGAGGGGGAGAGTACTTCTCCAATGAGTTCTCTGAATTTTTGAAGAAGAATGGTATTCGGAGACAGTTTACATGCAGATACAGATACACTCCGCAGCAAAATGGAGTTGCTGAGCGAAAAAACAGGCACATTGCTAAGATTGCACGAGCATTGATGGAAGAGAAGAATATGCCGCATAGCTATTGGGCTGAGGATGTATCTACAGCCACTGCTAGATTGTGAGAGTTGTGATAGCAGTGGCTGCGTCAAAGCAATGGTCTTTACATCAGATGGATGTAAAGAATGCATTCTTGCATGGGGATTTGCAAGAAGAGGTGTATATGTTGCAGCCACCTGGTTATGAGGATGTGAGTCACCCCGAGCATGTTTGCAGGTTGAAGAAAGCCTTGTATGGCTTAAAGCAAGCACCAAAAGCATGGTCTGACAAGATTTCTGAATATCTTGTCACTATTGGCTTTCATGTAGCCAATGCAGATTTCTCACTGTATGTGAGACATGGTGATAGAGGGGTTGTGCTTGTTGTCATCTATGTAGATGACTTGATCATTACGGGGGACCATGATGCAGAGATCCTTGATGTAAAGATCTTGCTTAGACAGAAGTTCGAGATGAAGGATCTGGGGGAGCTCAGATATTTCTTGGGCATTGAGGTGATTAGGTCACCACATGGTATTGGATTACTGCAGAGACAGTATGGCTTGGACATGTTGTCCAAGTATGGTATGACAGGCTGTAAGCCTATTTCCGTGCCATTGGATCAAAATGGCAAGTTGAGTTCAGATTCAGGAGAGATCTTGGAGGATCCTACTATGTACAGGCGCATAGTAGGAAGTTTGATCTACATGACGATCACCAGACCAGATTTGAGCTATGCTGTTGGGCTGGTGAGTCAGTTTATGCAGGAGGTTCCACGGAAACCGCATTTGGATGCAGTGAGATGCATACTGAGGTATGTGAGGTCTACTTTGCATTATGGACTATTCTATGAGACTGGGACAGAGATATGTGTACATGGATACACAGATGCTGATTGGGCTGGTAGTATCTCAGATAGGAGATCTACTAGTGGATTCATGTTTTCTTTGGGGAGTGCTGCTGTGACTTGGAGCAGCAAGAAGCAGCCTACGGTTGCTCTATCCAGTACAGAGGCCGAGTACAGAGGAGCTGCTATGGCAGCATGTGAGGTAGCTTGGTTGAGAAAGCTACTTGCAGATTTGGGTCTATCAGTGGTGGATAGACAAGTTGTCATTTTGTGTGACAACATTAGCAATATACAGTTGGCCAGGAACCCAGTCTTTCATGCTCGTACGAAGCATATAGAGGTCCACTACCCCTTTGTCAAAGAGAGGGTCTTGGCAGGAGACCTCGACCTTGTTTATGTCAACACAGAGGATCAGGTAGCTGACATCTTCACCAAAGCATTGGGTACAAAGAAGCTCCGCAGATTCAGGGCTTCGCTTGGTGTACATGAGATGGAGTTGAGCTCGAGGGGGAGTGTTGAGATATCGAGCTCATCTAGTGAGGGGGTGGACACTGAGGGGATAGGCCCCACACTTACACCACTGGCATGGTTGGTGAGATCTTGGGTGATATGCGGCCAGTGGGATGACAGGCTGTGTGACAGCCATTCTAGAGACTGGCATAGTTATAGCGCCAGCTCATTTAGTTGGGTTCACACTATAGAGAACCCGTGTATGTATTGGTTGAGTACCTTTCATATTGTGTGTACTCTCATCTTTGTATATGGTGTGCTGAGTGTTGAGTGAAGAAGAAGAATATTTTCAGCCTCTCACCTTGTGTGTTCTCTATTAGGGTTTTGTGAGTGTGTGTGTGTGCTTGCAAGAGCTCAAGCTCTCTTCCCCCCTGCATCTTTTCACCCCTCTACGCACCGGATTCCCGAATTGCTGACAGCGGAAGCAGCTTCCTCTTGCAAGGGGCAGGGTTTCCCACTCGGGGCCTCGCCCTCGAATGTCCGCGCACGAGACTAAGCTGGTGGTCATTCCGAAAACCGAAACTGGAAAATTTTCCATGCCCGGAAAGCGGGGACGATTCCACCATTTTGAATTTCTTTACGAATTTTTCTAACGAAGTCAAGACTGATCTAACCTTCATCTGAATAAACCAGATATAAGGGAAACTATAACAGACTTAACTTAGGAATCAATGCTTTTTTCCTAATTGAATTAGGCACAGCCGTTGATCTATTCATTTGAGAAGTCTTCAAGTTAATATTTAACTATTCGAATTCTAAGCATAATCTTATTAATCAATTTTATTATTAAAACTCTATGATTCCAACCTAACCCCATCCGGCCCATGAGTTAGCCACCGCCCAACCACTGGAATAGTAGAACCAGATAAGTACTCACCCACCCATAATTGAAAGCCTTTCTTAACTTTTGCTTTAGAATACAGATACTCACACACTCCTCTTTAAACTTTAATCTATAAAACAATCCATTGACAAACAATTACTGGGTACAGATGTCACATCTCAAAATTTCCATTCAATCCTTGTTTCTCACAAAACAGTATCACTCTAGACTCTCCGTTGAGACCAGCAGGGGTCAGTAACGAGATCCAGTAAAACAAATTACAATAAGTTTCTCATTATCATACATATATATCTTCCACGACATACGCATGGGTGTCCTCGGCACCGCGAGCCCGTGCATCGCCTGGTCAGAACCCTCCAGGATCCTCCTTAGGTGTCCTGGCACTTCACTCAGGGACCGCTTCGTCAGCCCTCATCCATCGTACACCGACGAAAGCACACCATTTTAACCATATCGAGGCTGGTCCAGGCTTTGCTGTGTGAGCCGTCCTTTGAACACTCCCTGCGCCAGCTGTTGCAACCGAACTTCCCTTAGAATATACATATACCAAATGCTCCCTTCAGCATTTTGGCGTAAGACAGTGTTACCATATTATAGTAGTGATGTGTGTGAACACACTTAGGACCGCCGGGGCACTTTTTCCCTCACTAGGAGGTTTTTTCCCCCGTGCATTGTATATACGCCCATTATCTTCTAGGGCTTGTTATCTTTCATTTTTGGCACTCATAATACACTACTGTGTTGTGTTCAAGCTTCCTCATCTTCTTGAAGTTGTGTGTGCATTCCTGCAACCCTAGTTCCAACAATTGGTATCAGAGCGCATTGGCAGTTGCGCGGAACCCAGTGTTCCATGCTCGTACGAAGCACATTGAGGTGCACTACCATTATGTCAGGGAGAGACTCTCTGCAGGAGAGATCAGTTTGGCTTATGTGCCAACACAGGATAACCTTGCAGACCTTTTCACAAAGGCTCTGCCTCGTGAGAAGTTCGAAGCTTTTCGCAAAGCTTTGGGCTTACTCCCTTTTGTGGATTCGTCCACATAGCTAGACACTTCCCTATACATGAGTGCTAGCTCTTGTTCACCGCATCACTCCAGGGGGGATTTGTTACCATATTATAGTAGTGATGTGTGTGAACACACTTAGGACCGCCGGGGCACTTTTTCCCTCACTAGGAGGTTTTTTCCCCCGTGCATTGTATATACGCCCATTATCTTCTAGGGCTTGTTATCTTTCATTTTTGGCACTCATAATACACTACTGTGTTGTGCTCAAGCTTCCTCATCTTCTTGAAGTTGTGTGTGCATTCCTGCAACCCTAATTCCAACAGACAGTCCTTTAAGAAAACAGGGTTTCTATGCAAGTTTTCAATTTTGATTTTCTTTTAAATACGATGAGTATATCTTAATTCCGTATCCCAAGACTTCTAGATCACAGGTCTGGATTCCCAAACAGAATTCCTCGAATTCAGTAATCTTGATCCTCAGATCAAAATCAAAGGTCTCAACTTAGTTTCAGATTCGGTGGGTGATTTGAGTGTAGATTACTGAACTGGTCACATCGTCATTTCTTGAAACTGACGAAGGAGTTACGTCTTGGTCATAGTCTGATTCAGGGTTTGAGTCTAGAAAGGTTCTCCCTGAACTATCTTTCTCGAAGGTAATATTTCAATTACTACTTTACTGAATTCAAAACTAAACACGAATTTCTATGAGAAATAAATTAGTCATTTATCTAAAATTCTAACTTCGATAGTTTTTTTGAATTTTCTCATTACCATCCTAGAGAATATAAAACGGTATAATTTTCCTTCACTGAGTATTTACTTATTCATTTTTCCAATATTCATGGGATTTAAACATAGAATTAAAGTGAACTCTTATTTTGATAAAAAATTCTTTTATGCATTATTTTATGCATAAAAATCAATATTGGTGAAAGCAACACTTTTGTAATAAAAAATTCTTTTATGCATCATTTTATGCATAAAAATCAATATTAGTGAAAGTAACACTTTTACAATTAAAAAATTTCTTTTATGCATCATTTTATGCATAAAAATCAATATTAGTGAAAGTAACACTTTTATAATAAAAAAATTTCTTTTATGCATCATTTTATGCATAAAAATCAATATTAGTGAAAGTAACACTTTTACAATAAAAAAATTTCTTTTATCCATAAAAATCCATGAAAGTGACACTTTTATAATAAAAATATTCTTTTATGCATCTATCTATGCATAAAAATTCATTTTGATGAAAGTAACACTTTTATAAAAAAATATATTCTTTTATGCATCTATTTATGCATAAAATCCATGTTGATGAAATTAACACTTTTGTAATAAAAAAAATATAATCAATATGCATCTTTCTATGCATAGAATTTAATTCTATTGAAAATCACTCTTCTATAATTAAAAAAATAATCAATATGCATCTTTCTATCCATAGAATTTAATTCTATTGAAAATCACTCTTTTATGATAAAAAAATAATCAATATGCATCTTTCTATGCATAGAGTTTAATTCTATTAAAAATCACTCTTTTATAATAAAAAATAGTCAATATGCATCTTTCTATGCATAGAATTTAATTCTATTAAAAATCACTCTTTTATAATAAAAAATAATCAATATGCATCTTTCTATGCATAGAATTTAATTCTATTAAAAAATACTCTTTTGTAATAAAAAATAATCAATATGCATCTTTCTATGCATAGAATTTAATTCTATTAAAAATCACTCTTTTATAATAAAAAAATAATCAATATGCATCTTTTTATACATCAAACTTAATTCTATTGAAAATCACTCTTTTATAATAAAAATAATCAATATGCATCTTTCTATGCATGAATGAAAATGACACTTTTAGAATACACAAACGATGGGGATTACTCTTTTTGATTAATAAAAGATGAAATTTATTTCATAAATTTTTAGAAAATTTTACCATAACCTCCTTTGTATGGCTGACCATTTCTCAAATTTTCTAATCTTAATCTACTTAGGAATTATCCCCAATTGGTTTAAAGCATTCTAAACTAATCAATTTTCACTTTTAAGAGAGAAACAATATGAAAAGTTTAATTCCAACAATTAGATCACTTAACTAGGATAAAGAAGGACTCATTTTAAGAATGAGAGAGGGGGAAAGCCTTTCCAAGAAGGCATAGCATCTGTTTATCATTTTAAGATAACAACAATTTAGAAAACCATTAAAAGAATAAGAAAAAGTAAAATTTCTTACTTACATGAAATTCTCGGAGCTTTCCTTTGGCTTGATGGTTTGAGGGTTCTACTCTTGTTTGCAACAAGGGTGGCCACCAATTCTTTAGAAGAGGGAATGGTCAAAAACTAGCGAATTATTAAGAAATTCACAGTTCTTGGCTCTTGGGAGGAGTAGAGTAACAGTGCATAAAACAATATTAAGCTTCAACAAAGGGGGAGGCTTCTATTTAAGGAAAAAGTGAGCTTCTAACCAAGCAAACTGATTCTAGAATTTTTCAGATCAGTTTGGTCAATTTTTGACCATTTTTAGGTCAGTTTAGCTTACTTTTTGGAACTAGACTTGAATTAGGAGAGAGGAGAGATGAAATATCTCAAGTTTTGATAATTTTAAACTCCACCACACATGTGAAGTAGGTGCCTCCTTCATGAGGGGGGAATTCCCATTGTGAGGTGTCAAAAATCTATTTTTTTAGTAATTCCTTTGGTTGGTCCTTAGTCCACTCTTCATCTTATGTGAGTATTTACTCATTTTTGGGAGGATTTTCGTTATTTCTTCTATTTATCTTCTCCACACATTTGGATGAATCTGATTGGCCCCTCAAAACCTTAATTTAAAATTTTTTGAAAATCTGGACCCCTAGGATAAGGCCTCTTGAACAGATTATACTTGATTTCTAATGCACATTCTGAAAATCTTTTTGAACTTCTGTTTCAAGGGAACTTATTTTAATAAGAAGAGATATTTTTCCATCCAAAAATATTCAAAATCTGAATAACCTCTCTCTAGGCCAAAACAGGTAGAAACAAGATCTTTTATATTTCTAAAGAGGGGATTGATTACAGGGGAAGATACTCGACATCTTGAGAGGCTGGGGAGGAATCTTACACTCTTACACAAGGGGGATCTTGGCATGGAGGCAATGATGGGAGGTGGAGTGGCCAAGGAGGCGGAGACGGGAGGTGGTCGTGCGTAAAGATTCTTGCTACCATAGAGAAGAGTTGGGGCACTAAGGCCATGAGGGGTGGTGGGATGTTGGGTGTTGGGCACTGGTGGGCATCGTTTGAGGCAAAGGTTGGCAAGTTTTGGCAAAAGGGGAGGTGGGTTACCCTTAGGAAATCCTTAAAAGAGGATTTAAACATGTTTTGGTAAGCCTCCTTATTATTAGGCTTTGGTGGCCTTAAAGTAAGACTTATGATTTTTTCTTTAAGAAGAAGAGAGAGAGAAAGAGAGATTGAATAAAAGCAAGAGCATGAAGCTCATTAAGAAAATTAAGATATAACAATTATAAAGGATGCATAGAAAATAACAATAGCTTAAGAAAATTAAGGAAAGTAAGAGATAACAATTACAAAAATATATACAAAAGAAGAGAGGAAGGGGATGAGAGCTAGATGTAGAAAAGGATAATTAAGAAAGAAAAAAGTAAGAGAATAGCAAGAAAAAGGTTCATGTACCTATTTTAAAGATAAAAAAAGGTGTGATATATGTAATGCACATACACTTTCTTTGATTATGAAGCACAGTGTGGTGATGCCATATTTTAGATCATATAAAACTTTTGAAGTTACATGGGGATACCTTGGAATGCATGTTTCAAGTGAAAAATGAGACAAAGGTGATATACTTAACACATTATGGATGAGGGAGACAGTACCATGGGTGGAGACACTATCACGGATCATGTAACTAAGATCAAGGATCTTAGATGATAGAAGAAAATATAGTCTTGCACCCTCATATCAAACTTTTGTAGCTACCTTGAGGATAATGTTCAAAGGGTCTAATATTATGTTTGATGAGTTCATCGATTTTCTTTTGCAGGAAGAGCAAAGAAGAACCAATAGAATTGTCTAGTCATACATGGGTGCAATGAGCCTTTTCTTGTAAGGATAAAGGTAAACACAAAAAACATTATAAGAAAAATAAGCAAAAATCCAAGTAAAAGGCAAGCAATATCTTAAGTGGCTCTTATTCAGGTGGAAAGAAGAAGGGTAAATGTCTCTACTCTCATCATAAAAGGCAAGCAATATCTCAAGTGGCTCTTATTCAGGTGGAAAGAAGAAGGGTAAATGTCACTACTCTCATCATAAGTAGGGACACTTTATCAATATTCTAACAAAAAGGAGGAGGAAAATGAAGGATTTACTACCAAGAATATTGGGCCATAAGCAAATCTTTCTTATGAAAAATTGGATTGGGCTTTTTCTCTCAAGACGGTTAACTAGGGTGAAAATCTCATTTCGTATCAACTTAAGTCTTCACCAACAAACAAGGTTCTTTCACAAAAATCACTTAGCTTACTTTTCAAAAACCAAATCAATTTAATTATGCTCCCAACAAGTAGTCAACTAATTATGAAAAGATTTTCAGTTAAGATTTGACTTACTTATAATGCCGCGTCTATATAGTAGAAATGAAGACGACTAACCTGGAGGCAAGTAGTAGTAATAGCTGACAATCTACATTCTCTTTATATGTTGCCTTGGTGTGGTCCACCTTTTCTCTCATCTTTTCACATCATCCCATCTCATACTTTGTCCTTTACAAACCCATCTACAAGGAGAGAAACCCTCCGCCCCATACTCTCTTGCTCATACTCTCTTGTCATCCTTTGATTCTGAAATGCCCAAGTCATAGTCAAACAAGAGATCACCACAAGCTGCAATAGTGAACACAAAAACAACAAAGGAGGTGGACTTGTGAGAATAAGGGCACTCTCTTTGAGCAGTAGTCTCTTGTGAGACCTCTAAGCTTCCTCTTGCTATCTTCTTACTTCTACTTTTCTGCCACACAGCTACCTTTGAGAGCTCGCTCTGTTGGGATGTCACAAGCAAAGAGGCAAGCCCTATTTATCAAAGGGCAAGTAAGTTAATATTTCACCCAACCTATAGAAGAACGAGAGAGGGGGTTGCTAAGTGTGGGAGAGGGGGTGAGTGAGAATGTGGGAGGGGTTGAGAGAGAGCAATTGAGGAAGAGAGAATAAAAAGGGACAGAGTGTGAGAGAGGGGTTGTGAGGGGATTGGGAGTGAGAGAGAGAGGGGGTTGAGAGAGTGAGGGGATTGGGAGTGAGAGAGAGAGGGGGTCTAGAGAGAGAGAGGCAGGGTGAGAGGGAGAGAGTTAGAGAGGGTTGAGAGAGGGAGGGAGAGTGAACAAGTTGGCGAGGGAGAGGGGGTGAGAGTGAGGGGGTGAGGATTCGAGATTGGAGGAGAGAGGTTGGCAAGGGGGTTGATGGGAGGGTGAGTGTGAGGGAGAGGGAGAGGCTACTGCTAAAACGAGGGAGTGAGAGAGAGAAGGTGATTGAGAGTCACGAGAGGGGGGGCAACATAGAGAAGGGGGGTGTCCCTAACAAGAGGAGTGGGGGGGTTTTATAGGGGGATGAGGAGGGGTGCTGGGGTGTGTGGGAGTGAGAAAGAGAATGAAGAAATCACTGGCATGGCTAGCTAGTGGGAGAAGAAGACAAGGGAGGAGGGGCCTAGTAGCCACCACCACCTGCTAAGGAGGAAGTGACATGGGAGGTGGGGTGGAGTTCCAGCGAGGGAGGAAGGGAGGTGGAGAAGGAGAGGAGAGGAGAGCGAGAACATTGGGGGGGTGCTGACTGAAAAGATGTAGGGGGAAGAGATCTTGAGCTCTTGTGGCACACACACACTCACAAAACCCTAATAGAGAACACACAAGGTGAGAGGCTGAAAATCTTCTTCTACTTTACTCAACATTCAACACACCATATACAAGATAAGAGTACACACAATATGAAAGGTACTCAACCAAATACATACAAGGGTTCTCTATAGTGTGAACCCAACTAAATGAGCTGGGGCTATAACTATGCCAGTCTCTAGAATGGCTGTCACACAGCCTGTCATCCCATTGGCCGCATATCACCCAAAATCTCACCAACCATGCCAGTGGTGTAAGTGTGGGGCCTATCCCCCAGGCGGGTCATCAGTGTCCACCGCCTCACTAGACGAGCTCGATATCTCAACACTCCCCCTCGAGCTCAACTCCACCTCATGTACACCAAGTGAAGATCTGAATCTGCGGAGCTTCTCTATACCCAATGCTTTGGTGAAGATGTCAGCTACCTGATCCTGTGTGCTGACATAAACAAGGTTAAGGTCTCCTACGCCAAGACCTTCTCTCTAACAAAATGGTAGTGGACCTCTATATGCTTCGTGCGAGCATGAAAAACTGGGTTCCTGGCCAACTGTATACTGCTAATGTTGTCACAGAAAATGACAACTTGTCTATCCACTGATAGACCCAAATCTGCAACAAGTAGCTTTCTCAACCAAGCTACCTCACATGCTGCCATAGTAGCTCCTCTGTACTCGGCCTCTGTACTGGATAGAGCAACCGTAGGCTACTTCTTGCTGCTCCAAGTCACAGCAACACTCCCCAAAGGAAACATGAAGCCACTACTAGATCTTCTATCTGAGATACTACCAGCCCAATTAGCATCTGTGTACCCATGTACACATATCTTTGTCCCAGTCTCATAAAATAGTCCACAATGCAAAGTAGACCTCACATACCTCAGTATGCGTCTCAATGCATCCAAATGCGGCTTCTGTGGAACCTGCATAAACTGACTCACCAACCCAACAGCATAGCTCAAATCTGGTCTAGTGATCGTCATGTAGATCAAGCTTCCTACTATGCGCCTATACATAGTAGGATCCTCCAAGATCTCTCCTGAATCTGCACTCAACTTGCCATTCTGATCCAATGGCACGAAAATAGGGTTATAGCTTGTCATACCATACTTGGACAACATGTCCAAGCCATACTGTCTCTGCAGTAATCCAATACCATGTGGTGACCTAATCACCTCAATGCCTCCTCAATGCCTAAGAAATATCTGAGCTCCCCAGATCCTTCATCTCGAACTTCTGTCTAAGCAAGATCTTTACATCAAAGATCTCTGCATCATGGTCCCCCGTCTACATAGATGACAACAAGCACAACCCCTCTATCACCATGTCTCACATACAGCGAGAAATCTGCATTGGCTACATGAAAGCCAATAGTGACAAGATATTCAGAAATCTTGTCAGACCATGCTCTTGGTGCTTGTTTTAAGCCATACAAGGCTTTCTTCAACCTGCAAACATGCTCGGGGTGACTCACATCCTCATAACCAGGTGGCTGCAACATGTACACCTCTTCTTGCAAATCCCCATGCAAGAATGCATTCTTTACATCCATCTGATGTAAATACCATTGCTTTGACGCAGCCACTGCTATCACAACTCTCACTGTTGCCATCTTGGCAACTGGGCTGAAAGTTTTCTCATAATCGATGCCATATGTCTGCGCATACCCTTTGGCTACCAATCTAGCCTTATACCTGTTTATGCTTCTATCATTGTTATGTTTTACTTTGTACACCCACTTGCATCCAATGCCTTTCTTGCCTTCAGGCAGTTGCACTAAATCCCAAGTTTCATTTCCATATAGAGCATCCATCTCCTCATCCATAGCTTTCTCCCAACACACATTTCCAACAGCCTCATCAATGCATGTGGGCTCTACAACCTGACAACCTTTGCCATATATGCATAGTGATGTGCCACATAACCATCATAGGTAAACCTATGCACAGGGTTTTTCACTCTCCCAGATCTTCGTAGCTTTTCATTCATGGCTTCCATATCCTTCTTTACACCAAGTGTTCTCATAGCTGGGATCCCAAGCTCCTCATCAAGGCTCATATCTGAGCCACTAGACTCTCCATCAACATGAGAATGCCCTGCAGAAATGTCAGGCATACCAAGGGGCTCAACCACTTTCTCTTTTCCTTTACATGATGTACTAATCACATTTGCAGGATTGGTATTATGATGCAGCCTACCACTCCATGGTCTATCAACAGACCCACTAGATGAGGACTCTCCTGGTCCACTCAAAGACTGTGATTGCTGACCTGCATTCTGTGCAACCACACTTCCAATCACATTAGCCCCAACAGCTTCTTTTTCAGTAGCATACCAGTAGCATACCAGCATACCAGCTTCTTTTTCAGCAGCATACCAGTTGCTGACCTGCATTCTGTGCAACCACACTTCCAATCACATTAGCCCCAACAGCTTCTTTTTCATCAGCAGCATACCAGCTGCTCATCAAAGACAACATACCAGCTGCTCATCAAAGATAACATACCAGCTGCTCATCTCATCAAAGACAACATCCATGCTTACCCTCAACTCACGTGTAGCAGGGTTAGAACACCTGTATCCCTTTTTCTCAAGGGAATATCCAATAAGCACACATTTTTCAGCTTTTGGATCCAGCTTAGTTCTCAGCTCATCTGGCACATGCACATATGCAATGCATCCAAAAACTTTCAGATGAGACAAATCAGGTTTTCTGCCAGTAAACCTCTCCTCTGGAGCTACATCATGTATGGCTACAGTTGGAGTCCTGTTCATGATGTATACTGTTGTAGAAACAGTCTCAGCCCAATAGCTATGCGGCATATTCTTCTCTTCCATCAATGCTCGTGCAATCTCAGCAATGTGCCTATTTTTTTGCTCAGCAACTCCATTTTGCTACAGAGTGTATCTGCAACTGTCTCCGAATACCATTCTTCTTCAAAAATTCAGAGAACTCATTGGAGAAGTACTCTCCTCCTCCATCTGACCTTAAGCACTTTACATATTTCCCTGTTTGCTTTTCAACCAAAACTCTGAAATTCTGAAAGTGAGTGAACACCTCACTCTTCTCCTTCATGAAATATACCCACACTTTCCTTGTGTGGTCATCAATGAATGTCACATAATACCTGTAGCCTCCCATAGACATGGTCTTTGTAGGACCCCATACATCTGAATGCATAACATCTAGTGCATTTCTGCTCACATATCTGTTACGTGGAAATACATGCTTTGTTTGCTTTCCAAATTGGCATGCTTCACATATTCTCTGCATACCTTCCACTTTAAATTTTGGCAGCCCTGTCACAATTCCTTTAGTCTACATAGACTTCATTCTCTGCACATTCACATGTCCAATTCTTTTATGCCAAATGTCTATGTCTGCAACAATTCCTGAACCATTTGCAAACATCGCAGCACTCATTTCAGGCATGTGTACATTCAACGTAAACATTATGCCCACTCTGTTGCCTTTTGCAACCAACCTGTACTTGTCTTTAAAGTCTTCAACATAGCAACCATCAGGGTTAAACCGAACATGCAAACCCTGCTCAATCATCTGGCCAACTGAAACCAGATTCTTTGTTATGTTCGGAACGTGAAGTACATCTGCAAGGTACTTCACTTTGCCATCCTGCATAGACAATGGCACATCTCCAACATGGGCAATTGGATGAGCAGTGTCATTCCCTGTTTCCACAAAACCTGGTCGTTCAAGGTTTTTCATCTCCTTGAAGCACTTCCCATGACTTGTCATGTGGTTCGAAGCACCTGAATCCACATACCATACATCATCTTTTTGTGCTGCTTCAACATTTTCAGACATGGCATTCACGACATGCTGCATAACAAACAACCTTTCATTATCCTCATTGTTTCTGCTTGAGGATGCATAGTTGTTCTGCTGCACTTTCCCATTTTGCATGTCAGCCTGCTTCTTATAACATTCTACCTGCACATGTCCAGGCTTACCACAATAAAAGCATTCACGTGCATCAATATATTGCCTTTGCCAATTTCCACGTCCTCTTTGACTCCCCCTGCCTCTGAATTTGCCTCTTCCACCTGTGTGTTGTTGATGTTGTTGTTGTGTATTCTGGGACTATTGTTGTTGCTGCTGCTGGCCATAATTCTGATTACCTGTTCGGCCACCTCCTTGACCGCGTCCATGGCCTCCTCTACCTCGTCCTCTACCTGAACTTGTGTAGAAGGCCTGTTGCTCTGAACTGTTTTTGTTTTGTGAAGACTGTTGGTCTTCACCCAAGCTCTTCTCTTCTATAATCATCATAGACACCAAATCTGTAAAGTTGGAAATGTTTTCCTGAGTCTGAATAGACGTCTTGAACGCCTTGTATTGTCGCCCGAGACCACGTGGACAGACTTCCACCTTATCATCATCATCTACTGACACACCAATAGATGCAAGGGATTCCACAATACCCTTTATCTTCAATGCATAGTCATTCATAGACATGCTCTTTTTCTCCACAGTATGAAGTTCATTCTTCAACTGTATCTTACGTGCCTTGGTATTTGTTTTATAGAGTTTTACCAAGGTGTCCCACGTCTCCTTGGGGGACTTGGCATCCTGAATGTGTCCAATCATGGTGTCCTGTATACTAATGGAGAGCCAATACATAACTTTCCTAGCTCCTTGGTTCCAGTCTTTAAACTCTTTCACATCTGCAGCAGTCGGATTTATGTCCGGTATCTCCGGTGCCTCTTCATTCTCACCTTCTATGTAGTCCCAATAGCCCTTTCCCATCAGGAAATTTGTCAACCTGAACCTCCAAGCATGGAAGTTGTTCTTATCAAGCTTCTCAGCCACAATCTGGGTTATGCCATCATTTGACATCTTGCCAGACACACAATTTTACCAGAAACAGCACTCTGGTTTGTCCTGCACAAACTGCTGTATTTTCTGCAGCGGTACTGTAGTACTCTCAAATGTCACAACCATTAACTTCAATATGCATGCATACACCCAATGGCAACTGTTGACCTCTTTGCAGCACACACTGTGTCTGCAGTCTGCACAGCCAAATTTGTCTTCATGTAGTTCTTAAAACAGAGTTCTGCAAAGAATCGATGACTTACCCGCAGTGCTCGAAATCACCTACTTTCTGAAAAATGGAGGTCCAGACACGCCCGAAACGCGTTTTCGGCCCGAAAAATTTTGTCCTATAGCTTTACTCCCGCGAAGAAAGCTCCTCAATTAGAGATCGTTTGTCGGTGCCTCCCGTAGAGCTCCCGACAAGGGTGTAGTCAAAAACACAAATAGGGAAGAGTAGTTGAAGCTCTTACCCTCGTACTGCTTCCTGTGGTTCTCTTGCTTGCAGCTCAGCCCTTAGCATGAACCAGGCTCTGATACCATGAAAAGATGCAGGGGGGAAGAGAGCTTGAGCTCTTGCAGCACACACACACTCACAAAACCCTAATAGAGAACACATAAGGTGAGAGGCTGAAAATCTTCTTCTACTTTACTCAACACTAAACACACCATATACAAGATAAGAGTACACACAATATGAAAGGTACTCAACCAAATACATACAAGGGTTCTCTATAGTGTGAACCTAACTAAATGAGCTGGCGCTATAACTATGCCAGTCTCTAGAATGGCTGTCACACAGCCTGTCATCCCACTGGCCGCATATCACCCAAAATCTCACCAACCATGCCAGTGGTGTAAGTGTGGGGCCTATCCCCCAGGCGGGTCATCAGTGTCCACCGCCTCACTAGACGAGCTCGATATCTCAACACTCACCGCCTCCTCCCCCTTTATATATATATATATATATATATGTATAATCTTAAGGAAGAGTTTCACAAAGCTACCATGTGGCAAGAATTTGGAAGTTCGGGAAGGGGAGGAGGATTTGAATTTGGAGTCTCAAAAGACGTGTGAGGCACGGGTTACCCACTAGTATGTATAAAGGTGGGGAGGGGAGTCTCCCACACAAGAAGCCAAGGATAATAAAAATGACAGGATTTTAGACCTTTGCTTCATTTTTCACTTGAAACATACATTCTAAGTATCCCATGCAACTTCAAAAGTCTTATATCATGTGATATGCTAGCATCAGACTATGCTTCATAATCAAAGAAAGTGTTTGTGTATACATCTATCGCACCTTTTTTATTCTTCAATACTACATACATGAACTTATAGAGTTGCAGAGCTCTAATAGTCGTGCCTAGTGTAGGAGCATTAGCAACCCTTGTTTCATCTTCCCATTGAGGATATCCCAAAGGAATTTACTAATTAATATGCTTTTAATTATAAAAGATCGTAAGGAATATTTACTCCCATCATGCTTGTCATATTTTAAAATAGCTCTTAAGGATTCACTTGCTTGCATGTGCCATGAGATCTCCAAGATAAATATTCCAGCAATGAAAAGCATAAATATACGCAGGAATATACCTTCCTTGTAAACAATCGTATACAACACAGAAAACGAAGACTAGTTCAAAAGCAAAGCTTGCAAGAGGCTAGTTTATTGAGAATTACTGTCATTAAAACCCCGAGAGCTTGCAAGAGGCTAGTTTATTGAGAATTACTGTCATTAAAACCCCAAGAGCTTGCAAGAGGCTAGTTCAAAAGCAAAGCTTGCAAGAGGCTAGTTCAAAAGCAAAGCTTGCAAGAGGCTAGTTTATTGAGAATTACTGTCATTAAAACCCCGAGAGCCTTTTGTGTGTAAACTTTCTCTTCAAAAATGGTTTGTGTGAAAGTTTTTCACCCTTCAATGCACCAAAAATTCGCAAAAGGCTAATTGAGTGCAAAATGTCTTTTAAAGAGTTTGTAATATGAAAGAGTCCCTTGAGTAAAACTTGGGTTGTAATATGGGACCAAAATTTTGTTTGCACATTAATTAATTAATGACAAGGCTATAACCTTGGAACGGTTGATTAATTATTTTTTTGAAACCTTAGGAAAGGATGTGGCTGGATGTTGCGAGAGTTTTCTAGACTCTTCATTTAGCTGTCTCTCTCTCACCATGTAGATTTCGCCTCTCTCTCTCATACAGTTCATTTTCACCTCTCTCTCAGAGAGTTTGTTTCGTTGTGTGGCATGTTCTCACTCTCTTCTCTCTCATCGCTTCTCTTCTCTTTATTGCTTGTTGCAAGCCTTGCCAAAGAAAACGAATCCTACTTCACCTCTCTCTCAGAGCCGTCGTCACTCACGAACGCGGTGTGTTTGCTCAGAGCTGCTCGGTTGTTGCACGCGCGCGGTGTGTTTGCTAGGTCGTCGACGATCTTGTGGACGAAGGTGAATGCCTTGGTCCAAAGGTTCAAAACTTTGAACAATGCAAAGCAATAATGCTAGATGTTACATTCAGGAGAAATCATAACATAATGTTTGCTTATGTTTGTAGAAAATTGTGTTAGGGTGACAGCCGCTCGTTAATTTTTAGCATTGGTTGTTTCTATGACCATGTATTTCATTGGGAGGCAAAACATTGTGCATGACTGTGGAGTGGCGTTTGGCAAAGCTTGGATCAAGACATGCATGATGGAGCTCACTCTTCCATTATAGATTTTGTTATCCAATCACAAGGTCGAGACTCATTAGTGGTCAATCTAGAAAGCCATTGGCCATTGACCTTTCTTAGACAAGAGATCCAATTGATGTGTAGTGATGCACCAAGGGATTTCTATTTTAAGTTAGATGGTAGGAAAATCGGAAGCAAGAGTGAAGCTTCTAAAACCTTCTCTATTTGTATCGAACCACATATCCTAGAAATTGTGGAATTACCTTGAGTTTGTAACCTTTTCGTTTATAATAAAATTTCAAGAGTTATGTTTGGTCTATATGTTGTGTAAATGTTACTATGACAAGAGCTTATAGAAAACACCATTCATACATAAGTGAACTCATTTAATGAATCGTCTTCTCCCTAAAAATTTTGCACGTTTTGGAGGTTATCTCTTCTTCTTTCTTCTTTTTGCATTTTAGGTTAGCTCTCTTCTTGTATCTGATTTTCTTTTCTATTTGCTTTAATGGCAACAACACGTCCTAGGAATCCTTTCTCCTCTACCTTGAAAATGTCTAGATTTCAACATTAAGCCATAATAGGCTATTACTTGCATACATTACTTTGAATTCTACATATAGTTACCGTGGAGAACAAAAGGACCATTTCATGTAAAGACATTACCATGAAGCAAGCTTCTCTCACAAGCTTTCTTGGTGCTACTAACTATATCATAGAGATCATCATTACAACATGGAGATACAAAAATGCCTTATTAACATCCGCGGTAATGACAACTCACCACTCTCACTGTTCATGCTCATCTATGTGCTCTTGCTCATCTACATTCTCTTGCTCATTTGTGTTCTTGCTCATTTGTGTTCTCTATGCTATTGAGCTATGTGTGCACCCCATAGCTCATGTTCCTCCTAATGGTACACCGTCCTAGAGGGGACCCTGTGTTCACTATGGTGTATATTATCTTAAGCGTTCTGGGAAAAGAGGTGTGCTACAGGTACGTAAAAATTTTTGCAACAACGCCTAATGGTATACCGTCCTAGAGGGGACCCTGTGTTCACTGTGGTGTATATTATCTTAAGCGTTCTGGGAAAAGAGGTGTGCTACAGGTACGTAAAAATTTTGCAATCCTATTGGGAAACTCTAGTGTTTCAGGAGTTCTTGTTGAGTCCATGATAGTATAGTGTCTGCATGCCCAATACACGTTCTTGTGCTACTACATCCAGTCCAATCAAGAGTCCTCTATCTATACGTTGCTACAATCATAGTAGGAAGGTCAATTTTGTACCATCCAAAATCTCTCCTCCACCTTTACCCCTGCCTACTGCAAACCTTGGTAACCCTCATCTTGGTAACAACCAAGGTAACCAAGGTAACAACCCGGGCAACAACAAAGGGAAACCCCAACCGGAACCTCTCTCTACAGTGTTGGGCCAGGTCAATGTCAAACTACAGTGTTGGGCCAAGTCAATGTCAACCTCTCTCTCTACAGTGTTGGTGGGCGAGGTCAATGTCAAACTTCCCATCTTCAAAGGCTGTGCTTTGAAAGATGTGGATGACCATGTGTGGTGTTTTCTCTCTATGTGCAGGAGTAGAGGCTTGGAAAAAGAAGATGCCTATGTGGCTCCTTTTGCGTCCACACTTGAAAGTTCTATACATAAGAGGTTCAGCCAATTCCTAGCCAGCTGATCATTTTGCAGATTGGGCCACTTTGAGGGACACCTTTGTCCAGACCTTTAGGGCCAATAAACTGTGAGGATTGCATTCTCCAAGAACTAGGAACTTTACAATTATGTCATGTAGAGACAGTATATGAACTCATGACAAGAACCATAGTGTTGGTGGCCCATCTCCTACCTGGTGCCCTACCCTGGTGATTTCATGGTGCGACAATGGGTGTTGCAAGCCTTGCCTCGGACCACCCAACAAAAGATCTGGGAGAGAAATCCGGCCACCACCTTACTGGAGTTTCAAGAGCTAGCTTCCCAGCTAGAAAATGCAAGGAAAATGTTTGAAGGCTCAACCTCAGGTGCTACAACTTCACTGGAATATCCACTGGCTATTCTCAAAAGGGAGCTGGAAGCTTTGAAGCTTCAAAAGACACAAGGAGAGGATGGCACCTTTGGTCAACAAAGCAAGGGGTATGGTGTGCCATTTGCCAAACGCCAGGCCATACTCCACAAGAATGTTCCAAAAGAAGATATTACACCTTCTGTGCCAAAAGTGGCCATGAAGTCAAGGATTGCTACTATCTCAAAGGTGTCCACCATCTTCACCAACAACAAGAACAACTTGCGCCTACCCAAGCCACTATTCATCACACTACAACTTATGCCCCTTCTCCCCCCCCCCCAATGTACCACACCAATCTTCTACTCTTTTCACACAAGCCTATGCACTTGCCACTCCTTCCTATCCACACAACCATCCCACCACCATCATACCTTTCCCCTCTCATCCCTATCTCACCTGCTCTTCTCACTGCTTTTGCTGCCACCCCTACACCCACTACTCCTTCATGACCACCTCGTCCACTAGCTCCACTGCTCCTTCATGACCACCTCTCATCCCTATCTCACCTGCTCTTCTCACTGCTTTTGCTGCCACTCCTTCCTATCCACACAACCATCCCACCACCATCATACCTTTCCCCTCTCATCCCCTATCTCACCTGCTCTTCTCACTGCTTTTGCTGCCACTCCTTCCTATCCACACAACCATCCCACCACCATCATACCTTTCCCCTCTCATCCCTATCTCACCTACTCTTCTCACTGCTTTTGCTGCCACCCCTACACCCACTGCTCCTTCATGACCACCTCGTCCACTAGCTCCCCATAATCATCCAATCCTTTTTTTACAGGTGTGGGGAGCATGTCCATTACCAAAGCCGTCGTTCCCTTCCGGAAGGTACACCTCCTTGCTTCGACACTATCCAAAGAGGACAAGAATCATTATACCCGGCAACTGTCCAAAATAACGTGCATCAACCTCCACTAACTTCATGTTTCCAACCCCACTTGATGCTCATCTAATCTCAATAGAAAATGAAGCACCACACACCCTCCCCATCCCATCTTCTTCCTTGGGTATAACCCCTTCACCACTCTCCTCAACACCAACTCAGCACCTCAACACTATAGCAACTGCCACTCGTCCTCAATCCAAGGCCAAGGGGGCATAGAACCATTAGTCAAAGAGCAAGAAGAAAACTCTTTGCCTATTCATCATCATAACTTGGTGGACCACACATTTTTGGAAGCCTTCAAAGAGTTACAATAGGCTTACCTAATGGTGGTAGATAAACCTGCACGCCAAGAGTGCCACTTCTGCTCGGCAACACTATATCAACTTTCTCCATGTGGACTCTCCTTCAAGAAACCCAAGTTGGGGTGTCCATGTACCAATTGCTGGGCATCAGCCATATTGCTAGACAAGAACTGGGATCCCTCCACCAAATGGAAAAAGAAGCTTTAGAGGAATCTCATAGTGGTGGGCAAAGGCAAGACAAGGGTAAGCAGATTACAAGGTGCATGTGAGTTGGTTCATCCAGCACCTCTCTCATAGATTACTAGAGTCCTCGGCTCACTGTGCAAATTAATGGCACCCTCTACCTAGTGCAATAGTAGATGGTGGATCTCGTGTCAACTGGATGCTTGAATCTACACTCCATGCAGTGGGACTTCAGATCACTCGTCCGACCAACTTTTGTGTCCGCATGGTTGACGAACGTGAAGTGCAACCCCTTGGTTTGGTGGAAGGAGTCACAATCCAAATTCACGATACTACCTTATTACTTGATTTTGTGGTTATTAGGCTTCCAAATGTTAAAGGTGCTTACTCCTTACTCATGGCAGACCTTGGTTAAGAGGTGCAGGTGTGTTGCATGATTGGGGGACAGATAAGTTATATCTTCCTCAATAGCAGGGCTCCACACGGAACTAAAATTTGAGGAGGGACCAGACCAAGGTGTGCAAGGGGCCGCACATTATCCATCCCAACACTCATTGACCCCGGTATAGTACCTTACGATGAGGAGTCCAAGTTATTGGACTAGTTTGAAGTTGCATAGGAGCTCACATGCTGCATGGTGGAAATCTCGAAACTTCCTCTTCCCCCAGAACCATCATAATAATTCGAAGTGGTTGGCATGGGAGAGCCAATTACAGACCGACGTAGGGGCAAGAAGTTTACTAATCAACCACCTACCACCCAACCCACCAAGGCCGATAGTGCTACTCTCTGTCCTACTCGCCCACACCACAAACTGATAATTCCCTCAAGGAGCCTATCATCCATCCATAGGAGCTCCCAACTTCTTGGAAAAAGGAGCAATATGGGGATTTTTCACTTGATCCATACCCTGCTCATGACCCAACTACCCTCTACAAAGCAGTCGAATACAGGTGACCCTCTCCCCATTCCAGTGTGCCAAGATCCAGTCAGGGAATATAATCTTGGTACTTCAGAAGATCCTTGTCTCCATCCTACTAGCATCATGGTTGTGGGATCACCCCACCCTCTTGGACCAAGCCACCTCTTTTTTTCATTCCTTCAAAGATCTATTCGCTTGGACCTATAAAGATCTAGATGGTGTGCTGGTAGACATTAGGGTTCACACCATTCCCCTCCAAGAAGGTACCAAGCCAATTAGGGGATGCGCTTACAAGCTCAATCCAAAATATGTAGAGGCGGACAAAGTGGAGTTGGAAAAGATGGAATCTACCAAAATAGTCTCTCCAATGGAACACTCAAAGGGGCTCAATGGTCAACATGCCCAAAAAGGAAAACAAATAAGATCCGGGTATGTGTTGATTTCTGTTTTCTCAATAAAGTCACAATCAAAGATGGGTTTCCTCTCCCTTTCATGGATCGGGTTCTCGAGGATGTGGTCGGTGTCACAAACTCTATAGCTTCATGGGGATGGGTTCAGCGGCTACAACCAAGTGGCAATCCACCCAGAAAATCGAGCTAAAATAGCCTTTGTCACACAATGGGGCACGTACATCTACAACATAAGATGCCCTTCGGCTTGTGCAACGCGCTTGCCACATTTCAACGCCTTGTCTCACTAACATCTTTAGGGAATTTCTCCGCACTTTCCTCTGTGCTTTCATTGATGATTTTTCCAATTTCATCGGTACTCACTTATCTACTTGTATAGAAGCCTTTGCTGAACACTTAGCTCAATTATCATTAATATTCACCAAATGTAGGTCTTCCAAGATGCGCCTTAACCCTTTTAAGTGTCATTTTCTAGTAGTGCAAGGTACCCTCCTTGGTTACATAATCTCTATGCAAGGCCTTGTGACTTGACCTCGACAAAATTGTAGCCATTCTCAGCAGGTTACCCCCTCCCATCAGTCCTCCCAAAAGCACTCAAGTATTTGTTGGTCACACTGGTTATCACACAGAAGATTCATAAGAATTTATGAATTGCTGACATAGACCTACCATCATTAACACGTCTACTCAGTCCCTCCACTCCCTTCCAATGGTCCACCACACAGAATCCAATGCTTTTTCTTATCTCAAAAAATGGCTCACTGAGGCCCCCATCCTCATTCCACCTGATTGGTCCATCATCTTCCATGTTCATATAGAGGCCAACCAAACTACTGCTGTTGGTGAAGTCTTGGCCTAGCCAAGCCAGGAACATCCAGTGGACAGGCTAATCTACTATGTCAGTTGCTTACTCAACTAGGTATAGAAATGAATTACAAACGGAAGGTTTGGTAATTGTTTATGCCTACCAAAAATTTAGGCACTATCTTTTGGGTGTTCATTTCATTGTTATCACCAACCATCATGCCTTGAAATACCGTCTCAACAAACCGCAAGTGGCTGGGAGGGTGTGGCGGTGGCTCCTCCTTTTTTAGGAGTTTGACTTTGAAATTCTTCTTGGCTGGGCAAACATCACGTCGTGGCAGATCATCTTTCTAGAATCGACTCCAGAGAACTAGCCACATCCTCAAATATTGATGACCTACGTGATAATACCTTTTCAAAGTTGATGCAACCCTGTACTCGTATGGGAATGTGATTTTGGTGGCCGGTCAACTGTACAAAGCAGGACATAATGAGATTCTTTGCCCGCTGTGTTAGTCCTCATGGGGTGCCACATTTGGTGGAAGATGCTCATGCAACTCTCACCCATGCTTTTTTTTTTGGCACATTGCCACACCCTCCTACATTTGCTTCTTTTGGCACACCGTCACCCCTACTCCACTTATTTTTGGTCCACTATCTCACCGACTCACCCTCATCCCCCTCCACTTTAGCTCACAGCCTCACTTTCAAGCCTCTTGGCACATCAACCATCCTGTTTTTTGTGCACCTCTTTCCATCAATCCATCTTGATTTTTGTGCAACTATTTTAATCAACTTTCACCCTTAACTTTGGCGCCTTACCTATCCCTCTCCTTAGACTTTTGGCACACCACTTCACCACATCATCTTTTCCATTTTTCTATAACCTATCAATAGCCCCATGGCCTTCTCTCCATCAACCTCAACATCCGCAACTTCTACCCCACACAACTCCTCCACTTTCCCACCCTTGTCAATCCCAAGGGACCTTCCTGTCTCCATTCTCACCCCCACTCCTTCACTGGTGTCCACCAGCCATACATACAACCCAACGACTCCTCAGGAGGGTGTACCTGGGATGTCCGAACTTTGGTCCATCTCCTTTTGCCAACCAATTCGGAACATTGACTCCTGTCGGTCCACAGGTTTGCACACTTCCATTTGCAAGATCAAGCTTCAATCCACACACAAGATTTTTTCGAAGCTCGAGCTACATCTTCAGGTACCCCTGTCGATCCGTGAGATTGTTTGTCAACCCAACCCCCTCCTATGGGCCACCTCTAAAGTTCAAGTTTTCAACCAACAACCAAAGCTTCATATTTGGGGGACCATTTTCAAGTACAAGCTCCCACTTTGGCACACCTCTTGGCGCGGGCTCTGTTGGTCCCACTTTTACCACTACCATGACGTTCTAGTGGATAACATTGATTTATCCTCTTCTTCCATCACCACCACCCCTGAAGGCTCTCCCTACTCCACCCCCTCACTTGGGTCTGACACAAATGACCCAACCTACATGCCATCAGATGAGGAACGTGAACCATCAAACCACTTGCCACATGCTACCCCACCTCCTTCCAAACTTCTCATCACCCCTTTCCAAATCACCCCCTACCCATTACAACTCTAACCAATACACTTTTTATATTAACTTCCATGAGCCTAAACCACTCCCAAGGCCCCCTCTTCCATTCCCTCTTCACTCCCTCCGAGCTCACCACACTCGGCCTAACATGATTGGCTACCATCCAACTTCCTCCTGCTGATCCCGCATTGTGCGCCTCCCTCATCTGCAACTTTCCTCACTTTGGTCTTGCCAATAACCTCACCTATTGTCTCTCTGCCCTCGCTCTTTCCGATATGGTCGGCCCCTCTAACACTTTCGTTCTCATAGGTCGCCGGTCTGAATGGAGAACCTCTACTCTTTCTCTTATTACAGGAGATAGAGCTGCTCCTTGCCACTTGGCCCTCTTCGCCCTTTTTCATTACTTCTTTCTATTCTATGACTTACCCACCAACCCTCGCCCACTTACTTCTTCCTTTGGTCTTGCCAATAACCTCACCTATTGTCTCTCTGCCCTAGCTCTTTCCGATATGGTTGGCCCCCCTAACCCTTTCGTTCTCATAGGTCGCCGGTCTGAATGGAGAACCTCTACTCTTTCTCTTATTACAGGAGATAGAGCTGCTCCTTGCCACTTGGCCCTCTTTGCCCTTTTTCATTACTTCTTTCTATTCTATGACTTACCCACCAACCCTTGCCCACTTACTTCTTCCTTTTCCATAGAGGCCTTCTACTACTTATGCATGGCTAGACCATACCCCTTTGGCCACTTTATCTATGAGACAACTCACAATAAATACAGTAGATTCCATGCCCAATAGCTTCGATCCATCTCCAACTTTGCTTGGCCCAGTGTCCACTTCCTTACTTATAGTCATCATGTTCCCCTTTCGCTCCCACCTGCTAGGCGCTAGTGTGTGTCCGCACAGACCCACCCGAGCGTCCTTGCCAACGTCGCCCAATATGCATCTTCGTCCACAAGTATCGTGGTAACCTTTTCCCCCTTCAGTTTATCCACCACAGCTTCATCCACAATTTATGCTTCTTGGGTGACCACACCAATGGTTTCCCTCAATCAGGAGAGGAATGCAGCTCATTCACTTGCCAATCTCACTACACTGCCTTCTGCCGCTAGTCTCACTACCTCACCATTCTCCCCACTTGCTGGTCCTGCACCCATCACTTCAACACACGACTGTTTTCCTCTTCTATTCCCTCTTGACTTGGAGCACACCCCGCCATTGAGCCCGCAGGTCACTGATGCTTCTCTTGCACCTATCGGGGTGAATACCTCTCTAGGCCTTGCTGCACGCCCACCATCTTCATCTGTAGTTTGCTTTTAGAGGCCTTATGGCCACACATGTTGTTGTTGGTCCCAGCCAAAGTCAGAGTGCAGCTACTGGTGTGGACCCCATCTACAGAGTAGAATGGCTTTATCGCTCCTCCTCACACCTAAAACCTCTAGTTAACTTTTGGTTACTATTACTTTCAAAGTTTAGTATATAGGATTTTATTTTATTTCATTGTATATATCATTGAACATGTGATCAAATTATCTCTGTTGTAATCTCTATTTTGAACTCATAAATATCACCAAATGTCTTGGCATCCTCTCCATCCTCTACATCGGCTTTTCTCTGCCATTCATCATCTATTGTAATCTCTATTTTGAACTCATGAATATCACCAAATTTTTTGGCAGCCTCTCCATCCTCTACATCGGCTTTTCTCTGCCATTCACTGAGGATGGTGAATCGATTAGTAGTGGGAGATCTGTAGCCACCTTGGTTGCCCACTCCTGCGGCCACCTTGGTCCTTCACTTTTGGACGGGACAAAAGTGCTAGCTACCTTGGACCTGTCTAGCTCATTGCATTGTCAACACCTGGGCTAGCATACCACTTGCATCACTTGCACTAACACTACAACGATGCACCACTTCTCTTGTGCTCACTTGATGAACATCACACTCCTTGGCATAGTGACCGTGGTAGGGCCACTTGATAGTCACCCTTGAACCAGTCCAAAGGCCAAGCGAAATCATACAAAGGGATATGGGATTGTGTGATGGGGGGGATCATTCTAGCAATACTAGTCTCATCTATTTTTGTGTTTTGGTGTTTTCGCCACTCTCACTGTTCTTGCTCATCTACGTGATCTTGTTCATCTCTGTTCTTGTTCATTTATGTTCTTTCTCATGTGTGTGTTCTCTGTGCTAGTAAGCTATGCGTGCGCCCCATAACTCACATCCCTCCTAGCAATACTAGTCTCATCTATTTTCCTTTTCTGGTGTTCTCGCCACTCTCACTTTCCTGCTCAACTACGTGCTCTTGTTCATCTGTGTTCTTATTCATTTGTGTTCTTGATCATGTGTGTGTTCTTTGTGCTAGTGAGCTATGTGTGCGCCCCATAGCTCACATCCCTCCTATCTTGCGACAACTCCTAAGAGCATACTGTCTTAGAGGGGACCCTATGTTCACATTGTGGTGTACACTGTCTTAGGCGTGAGGGGGGCAAAGAGGTGTGCTACAACTGAGCTTCCCATGGGAGATTTGATAAAACCAAGCTACATAGATAATTCACATCGTATTACTTTGAGAAAGCATAACACTTTAAATGAAATTTAATCACATCGACATAGCAAACCTTAAAATAGCCTTCATAACTCTGTCGTTGACCTCCTTGTGCATTTTGGATAAGATATCAATCTTCTCCATGTTGAAAGGGAAGTATTGAGGAGTTTTTTGTATCGAAATCTTCACAACGAAGGAGGGGCCCAAATACCTCAAAGCTTCATAATGCCAATGTTGAAGCTTTGAGGTATTTGGGCCCCTCCTTCGTTGTGAAGATTTCCGTACAAAAAACTCCTCAAGACTTCCCTTTCAACATGGAGAAGATTGATATCTTATCCAAAATGCACAAGGAGGTCAACGATAGAGCTTCAACATTGGCTCTAGAGTCTTGTCATACCCTCGGTCATACCTGAACCTAAGCAAGCATAGGGAGTAAATGTCCTTCTGCATCATTGTCACTCTGTGTGCATGGGTAGCTAGAATGTAGTTGTCCTAAAAATACTCAATAATCCAATCCTTGGTAGCCTCCTAAAAGCAACACAGCATCGAACCTTGCTAACGCATACCAATGTGGTTCCTTTTTCAAATGGATCTGGCAAGGCACTAGAATGGTAGCTTTAGAATTGCGCTTTGCATGTGCCTTTGTACCTTTTGCAGTAGTCCATGTAGAAAGGACCTATGTTGCTCGTACCACCGAGTCCTCATTGACCAAGTATTGGATATGTTTTTACCTTGTGTTGCTTTTTGACCTATTTTAGGATCTTTGGATGAGGAGGCCCGCACAGTCTGCGTTGTCTGTGCCATCTATAACAAAATTGGATAGATAGCTCAAATGACTAACAAGGAAAACTTTTTTGGATAAAAATCACTACAACGCGAAAGACAAACATACAACACATTAAATCCCCCACATCACATTGTAGTGAATTCAAAATCAAGGAAACTCCAACATGCAAAATCGGCTCAAATGATCAACAAGGAAAACGTTTTGGATAAAAATAACTACAACGCGATAAGAAGACATCCAACACAATCAATCCCCCACACCGCGTTGTATTGAATTCACAATCAAGGAAACTCTAACATGCAAAATCAACTCGAATGACTAATAAGTAAAACTTTTTGGATAAAAAGAACAACAACGTGATAGACAGACATCCAACACAATCAATCCCCCACACCGCGTTGTATTGAATTCACAATCAAGGAAACTCTAACATGCAAAATCGGCTCAAATGACTAACAAGGATGAGTTTTTGGATAAAAATCACTATAATGTGATAGGTATACATCCAACACATTCAATCCCCCACATTGTGTTGTATCGAATTCGTAATCAAGGAAACTCCAACACACAAAATTGACTCAAATGACTAATAAGGAAAACTTTTTAGATAAAAATCACTACAATGCGATAGGTAGACATCTAACACATTCAATCCCCCACATTGTGTTGTACTAAATTCACAATCAAGGAAAGTCCAACATGCAAAATCAGTTCAAATGACTAACAAGGAAAACTTTTTGGATAAAAATAACTATAATGCGATAGGCAGATATCCAACACATTTAATCCCCCCCACCGCGTTGTATTGAATTCATAATCAAGGAAACTCTAACACGCAAACTCGGCTCAAACGACTAACAAGGAAAAGTTTTTGGATAAAAATCACTATAACGTGATAGATATACATCCAACACATTCAATCCCCCACATCGTGTTGTACCGAATTCACAATCAAGGAAACTCCAACATGCAAAATTGGTTTAAATGACTAATAAGGAAAACTTTTTAGATAAAAATCACTATAATGCGATAGGTAGACATCCAAGACATTCAATCCCCCATATCGTGTTGTTGTACTAAATTCACAATCAAGGAAAGTCCAACACGCAAAATCGGCTCAAATGACTAACAAAGAAAACTTTTTGGATAAAAACCACTATAACGCGATAGACAAACATCCAACACATTCAATCCTCCACATTGCGTTGTATTGAAAGAAACTCCAAAATGCATAGTGACGCTTCTACACATGTTAAACACCTATTTAACAAGTACGTGTACAAATCAATACAACATGAAGGGAGAACCCATAAGTGTACAGGGCGCTATCCTTGCATTGTAGTGATTGTACTAGTACTGGAAGGGTGGTTTTGGAGTCTACGAAAGTACGTAAGAAATCACCTTATTCAATACAATGCAATATGGGATATTGAACAGGAATGCAAAGATCGAGCAACATTGTTGTGAATTGGACGCGCCTGAGTTATTAAACATTCGATTGAGAAATAAAAACTTACTCGTCGTCAGGTAGAAATTTTGTCCACAAGAATGAGTTTCGCTCTGGTAAATTTGGCAGTTTAGGGTTTAACAGAAGAGGTCACATCTTTAAGTAGGTGTGATGCATCATGATGATGTCAAAAAAGTAATGACGTTATGTGCACGTGGCATGGAATGATGAATGATATCGAATGCATGAGTGACACATGTTTATCACACGTGTGACAGAACATGGGCGGCTGCCAATGTATGCCTGCCACGTGTAAAGACCGAGGGATAAAGCACTACCACATGCATTATTTACAGCGTGACTTTTCAAAACTCTTGGCTATTTTTTTGTGAAACTATTTTCTTATACTCTTGCTCTTCCGATCGGTGTTGTCCCCTGCAATAGCATGATATTGATAATCTTTCCGATATACTGCTCCGTGATGATGGTCTCTACCTCTTTGCAAATTTTAAGGTGTGTTCTCAAATCTTAATGGTCTTAGAATGTTCTTTTTCATAATTGAAAAATGATTATGAGCGTGTAATTCATGTACCTAAGCAAATCATGTATATTGCAATTTAGTACAACACGATATAAGGCTTCACTTGCCAACATCCACCCTAAATCGTGCTATGCTGACTTGAAATATACAATTTGCAATATACAAGGTCAGTATAGTGTGAATATGGAACCCTACGGTCAATCACCAGCCCATAATCGTGTTATAATGAAAAACTATAGTATCATGAGCTTTTAAAGCCAGTTGTTTGTTGCATATTTGTGCAACATACATCTTGTATCTTGTAATTCAGTACAACACAATATAAGGCTTCACTCGCCAACATTCACTCTAAATCAAATAGTATTGACTTGCATACGGTCGACCATACTCGCGCTTTAATGAAAACATGTTAGATTCACGAGATTTTAAAGTTGGTTTTTAGTGGTTTTTGCATATTTGTTCAACATAGACCTTGTATATTGCAATTCATTACAATGCAATATAAGGCTTTACTTGCCAACATCCACCCTAAATCACGCTATATTAACTTGTAATATACAAGGTCAATATAGCAAATATGGAACCCGACAGCCGATCGTTGGCCCATACTTGCATTTAAATGAAAATAGGCTAAACCCGTGAGCTTTTAAAGCCGATTTTTAGTGGTTGTTGTATATTTATGCAACATAGACCTTGATATTGCAATTCAATGCAACACGATATAAGGCTTCACTCACCAACATCCACCCTAAATCACATTGTACTGACTTGTAATATACAAGGTCAGTATAGCTCGCATATGGAACCCTACTCCACACCTAATCGTCGGCTCATAGTTGTGTTAGCTTAATTTTTAACTACGCAAATCAGTATAGCACGAATATGGAACCCTACGAGGCCGATATCGTCGTTGTTGGGGCTGGCCCATACTCACGTTAAAATGAAAAATTATACTATCGTGGGCTTTCAAAGGCAGTTAAATGTTAGTGTGGTTGTTGCATATTTATGCAACATAGATCTTGTATATTTTGATTTAGTACAACGTGATATCAAGCTTCACTTGTCAACATCCATCATGAATCGCATTGTACTGACTTTATACTATGATTGCTAATCATCAATCATCATTATTCTTTCATTCCTGTGTAGTTAACAATCTTTTTGACATATTTTTTTGCTTGTAGATGCATCCTATTGAGATTGAGATGGCAGTGGAATCCATAAAGTCAGTGCATTGAGGCAATTACTCATGTGGTGGTACATGAGGATTACAGTTAGGATAGAGGAGAAACAAGCCAATGACGATAGAACACATTTAATTTACGGGGCCTAATGATTTGGATATTGAAAATTTGATTCTTTAATAAACTTCACAATTATAAGTCAGTGGGTGAGACTTGAAATTTTAATTGGTTTCAATTTATGCTTCACTACATTCACCCACGAGTAGGCCATCTTTAAAAACTTGGATAGTTTCAAACTTCTAGACATTAAAAACATGGACAAGATTCAAGAGTTAAGGATATAACAATAGAGCCAATTCAAAAAGGCCCTGCTCATACTTCATGATTCATGATTCATGATTAACAATTTTACTTTAGAAATAAACAAACATAGCTTGAAATGTCATTGTAAGAAAATCATCCTCATACACCACCAGAGCTACAAAACAAAGTTTTCCATAAGCAAAAAAAAAAAGTGATATGAAGCTTCATACGATATTCGAAATTATTGTAATCATACCTTTAACAATTAAATCATTTTTCCATATGTTGATTGTTAAGTTGGCATCCTGGACGGATGAAGACTCCCCTTCCCTTCCCATTTGCGAAATATTGAGTCTTTGTTGAATAGCTTGAAATTCCTCTTCAGTGTGGGAAGGTTGGCTTCATAGAGAATAGCATCTCTGTACATCATTGCTAATATCTTAGCAAGAGTATGGAAACTATCCTTGACATTTGAATCCAGCAGAAGTTACTTATACACATCTGGATTCGATGAAATCATCATAGTCTTCAAGATTCTATGTGATGATGGTGACATAGTAGTCCTCCTTGATGTCAAACAATGCTTCAATATCTGTTAATAAGACATACTTCCTGTCACCTATTGGATATATGGGGAGGACTGAGGTCGGAATGTGCTCTGTTTCCTTTGTCACAGTGAGGTTCTCATCAGTAGTGCATGTAACGATGTGGCCCGTATTTTCTTTTGAGGGAGTTAATATCAAGCTACTCACCATTGAGGTCCCTCTCTGCAACCATGTTTATCTCCTCTACAATTACTTGAACCTCATCTTCTGCTCTTGAAGATTCCTCTACCCCCTCCTAATCTCCTTCTATTGAAACTTGCTCATCTTCAAGCAGTAGATGCAAATAACAAATAAACCCATGGTGGTAGTAGTTAACAAGACGACATTTGTGATTGTGTATTGGGCACTTACTGTGTGTCTTCTTCTTAACCTCAGGCACCTTTGAAATATCCATGTTTACCACAAGATCATCCACATGCATGTATGAACATTGTCTAGGATGACTCCATCAGGTGATCTCCTGGTATTGCTACTCTTTCTCTTGGAGATACAAGGGTGCAGACACAATCATATCCTCGATGGAGACACTATAAGAAAAAAAAAATATGTGTTATCTTAGGTTAGCGATAGTGCTGCAACGTGACCTTCTGAAACCCACAACAAGCTTGCCAATGTGAGTGCTTCACGCCTTGGGTAGACCAGATAGCTAAGCTTCCCTGGTTTGCAAAGTAGGGACCATGAGCCTCCAAAATGTGTTGGAATAAAAATGACAATATCATATGCACATTGCTTATTTTCAATAAGAATCACTAAAGAACATGAGAACATACAAAATTGGAGATCTTACCATATATTGTGTTATGCTACTTGATGTCCATGCTTCCACCATGTACTTGTAAAACGTGGTCATAGATTCTTTAAAGTCGTTGGCATCTTCTTCATTGAATGTCATTTTCTGTAGAACTGCAGCAACCTTATAAAAGGAAATCTATACATTAGCCTTTGCAATTCTAGTCTCACCATTATTACTACGATCTCGGGAAACTGTGTGTAACTTTCTCGATGCCTCATACTTCCATGGTTAACGACTAATAAATGGCCTTCATTGTTCTTTGGTGGTGACAAAAAATTTATAGCCTTGGATCCACCAATACTTGGTTTACACGGCACATTCACTTGCACATGACCTCTTCTCATCTTTCTTGATTTCCACTTTCCCTTTGTGTAGACTCCCACATGAAATACCTCCTCCACTCTCTTACACATTTCTTGGGCTTCTAATGTCGGTTGCATCTTATATGCAAAACATATATATTCATAAACCAATTTTTCCATAATCCTGTAGACGGCATGTAGTGTACAAAGATGAACTCGTGTTAAAGGAATGCCAAGTATAGGGTCCCACTTTGGATCCACCCTAACCATTGTTCTGCCATCGCATACGAATTGATCACGAGTCGGTACACCATCCTTTCTAGTACGCATATTTCATTCCTTTTTTCTGTTTCTTACCCTTTTTCCTTGAGCGCATGTAATACAAACAAGCAACCTCTACATTTGCTACAACATTCGAGACACCAAACATGCAATTTAGTGTCTTCAGATTACCTGCAAGATACCATTCCATTGAGGAGTCTCCAAAACCATCCACATGTAGAATTTCACTTACTTTTTGACGTTGAACCATAGTAGGAATCTCTATTAGATTGCTCATGATCCTCTTTTAGAACCTCAAATGCTGTGAGCCACCAAATTTCATTTTTAGATTGAACACTGAAGTACCGAGGATCATCTAGCTTTATGAAAGGATCCAATGTCCTATTCATTAACGTCAAACTTACTTTTTCTATCTTTTGATTCTTCACAATTTCACTCTCATCAAGTTTTAGTACAAATTTCAGTGTGCCACCATATTCTTTAACAGACATATCATAGGACTTCACCATTGCAATTTTTACACATCTAAGATATAATTGTTGTTTGGATTCAGACCGAAGGTCACATCTTTAGCAAAATTCTTGAATACATGCGAGTGAACCATGTGTTTAAGCTCACCAATGAGTTCAAGGACATCGTTATTCAATTGTTGTCTTGCTTTTCTAACATTAAAAGGACATGGTAGCGGAGTTACCCTTTTGTTTTGCAACACGAACTGAAAACCTACATCCATTTGTTTGTAGATCATTGCATAGGATTCTCTACTTAAACTAACTTTTCACAAATATCTTGCACAATAAATGCATTCTTCATATCTTGCAATTGTTCATGCACGAGATCATTACTAATTCTTATGAACTTTGCATGTGAAAGTGTAGACTTCACCATTTGTCTTGATAAGACTTGTGAGAGTGCTCCATGGTCTTGTTTAAGATTCTTTAGCTTCTCAATCTCGGCATAAGTATGACGACGGTAGTTTCCACTATTTTTTAACAATTTAATAAGTGATCTTTGTTCCCTTACTCATTCACCGTGCAACCAAATTGAACGTGGACCCATTTTTTACTGTCTTCTCTAATACCACTTCTAGTCTGTTATTCTTAGCCACTAGATCCTTTGCTTTTTGTTCCAATCCATGGTTCTGTAAATATTGAGCATGGACAATATCTACCAGCTCATTGTATTCATTCTCCTTATTATTAGACAACTGTTCATTTAACTGCTTTATCTGAGCTTCCTTCATCCTCAACATCCTTTGTGACAATATCCAAACACTTTGCACCTACTAGCAAGCTTTGTTATGTAACCAAGCAAGCCAACATTGCCCTCATAAACATATTTGATCAAAGAAAATAGGCCTCAAAATTTAGGTGGTTGTTGAGTGTAGGTATTAGGTGGGTAAATTGATCCTTTCGCCCATATATCAACATGCTTTCTTCCTAATGCCCTAGCATGTTACATTACACAAAGGTTGACCTTAGAAGCCTATGTTCTCTTATAGAGAGAAGTATACTCATTATCCAAGTCCACATGTATAAATCGCTTCTTAGAATTGTTTATGATCTACAAACCATAAAACAATACCAAAATTATAATTAACTCCTTTCTTTGTAAAAATATAAGTGTAGTAAAACATTGTCATTAATTTTAGACACTTGCGTTTCAAATAAAATAAAATTAATGTCCTCTAAACATATCCATACCTCTATTGAGCACTGTAGCAACACTTTTTTATGCCCTTCTTGATGCAACACTTCCTGGCAATAAAAGAAGTATAGAAAATCAATGAAGGCAAATATGACTTTTTGGTTCCACTTGATGGTACCAAAAAGTCAAATATCTCTTCATTGTTGTCCATGCATAAATAGAAGAGAAGATTCGGGTGAAAGCTTAGAGGCTTGCTTGAGAGGTTGAAGATTTGAATATAGGTAAATTTAAATGGAGACTGGGCACCATAGGAACTCATGCTATGTGAGCACCATAGAGACCCATATGCTATGTGAATCTCTGGTAAAAGCCAAGTGGTCAGAGCTTCCTACTACAAGGGACCCACCAACAAATCCAAAATGAAGTGCAACTTCTGTGGAAGGACCAATCACATAAACAAAGATTGTTACTTTAAGCAGGCCCCAAAATTTGTCAAAGAGTTGTCCACGATTTGGTTGAGGGGTGAGGCCGAATTTGCCAATAATAAGGTGCCACATCAAGTGATGCCCCTTTCCTCGTCTGTCCGTCCGCCTTTGTGAACCCGACCTAAGATATATGAATGTAAGAGGTAAAAACAAAAAAGAATGATTATACAACGTTCTTTACAAATAGTTTGATACAATAATTGAGCCTTGGCGATTCATGATAAAGTCTTGTTTATACATTGATGAAAGTGCTGGGGATTGAAGATAAAACCCCTCAAACAGCTCTCTTTTTTTGTCACCCAATCCAATTTATAGATATGCAAAAGTAAGGCCCTCCAATTGTGGGTGGTGCATGTATGAAGTTGCCTGTACATGATTAGACAAAAGATGCCATGATTGAGAGGGTTAACCCTCCCTACAAAGCATAATTAATGTGGGAGGAATAATCCCTGGTGCCGGCTCCTTCCCAGCCCATCCATTCCTCCCAATCCTCCCACGAGTCATCATTCACACCCATCATGCCCTCGTGCACATTATCATAACAAGACTCCACAGCCAATGAGTCCTTTTGGCCACTTAGACAATCCATGATGGTCTGCAAACAAAAACCAAATACAGTAATTAATAGAGAATTTAAAGTAAGGATGCTCTAATTTATGATTTTTGAACAGACCCATGCGTGCAAAATCATGTTACACATAAATGAAGGATTATAGGGGATCATTTGTCTCATAGGTATAAGACACGTATGTGTAAACATCATGATTCGGAATATAAACATGTCAAAACCATAAGTTCATCCATGGGTATATATGAAAATCATCATGTGTTGTGTAGTCCACGGCATGTAGGTGAGTTGGTAAGTGATTGAACTCTTGAGCAGGGGTCTCGAGATCAAACCCCACATGCTGCAGCCAATGGACAGGTGGTCATACTTTGCCTTCGGGCCTGTTCAGGACTCTTGCCGGATCTCCACTCTCGAGGGTCAAGCTTGGAGAGGACCAATATCATTTTGATACTTTGCCTTCGGGCCTGTTCAGGACTGGATCTCGACTCTCGAGGGTCAAGCTTGGAGAGGACCAATATCATTGACAGGTTAGCTGGATCTGTACTTGGGGGGTTCAATCCCCACTTGCTGTAGCTGAGGACACCAAGTCATATTTCGCCTACAGGCGGGCGGGCGGGCTGGGACTCTCATGGGTGAAGCCGAGAGGACCAATATCATTGATGACCAATTAGCAGGATCTCTCCATGGGGAGGGAGAGAGAAATAGCATATAAATAATAGATTTCAGGACTGATTTGCCTCAAAGGCATATATTTCAGGACTGATTTGCCTCAAAGGCATATATTTCAGGACTGATTTACCTCAAAGGCATGGGACAGCATATGATGTGACTTGGTACATGGGTGTAAAAATTTATGGCTTGGCTTTTATGGCAGGATAGTGCACCCTATACTATTACACATAAATCATGGACTTTTGGAGGGCAGGAGTCTTGAGTAAAAAACATCATTTGGAGCATGGGTCTCTGCAAAAATAATTTACATCTAGACATGGCATGTATGTGGGGCATGGATCTCTCCGTAACAGTCATGACTAACAGCATGAGTATCATCAATGAAAAGAGAATAACTAGCTTTCAAGCTCTCATTTACCTCATAGGCCTGCTCTATTTGGATGAATTTGGCAGCGCAGGAGTCCTCTCTGCAGACATCAGGGTGAAACTGCCAAAACATAACATACTCTGTTAGCAAAGGATCTAGCATCAGCGATGCAAAATTGACATAAATAAATTCTCAGAATTATTGAAAAGGCAGAGGATCAACACATAAAGCGTTTCAATTAAGACCTTCAAGGCTAATCTGCGGCGAGCCTTCTTGATCTCCTCCTCAGAAGCTCCAGCAGGGAGCCCTAGGGTAGTGTAAGGGTCCGTGGTGGGGGCTGCAGAGGCATAAGCTCTGGCCTGCTTTCTTGAATGTTTGCGGACACTGGCTGCACTGAAGGGCCCTTTCAGAAAACCATGCTTGAAGCCAACAGGGGCACGGGCAGCTGTGATGGAGATCGCCATTAGATCTGTGATGGTAGGATAGTAGGTATGACAGGAAAGATGGCGTTCCCCACTGTAACAAATAGCAAATCTGGAACCTAGATTTAGCGGTGATATGAATGCTAACGACAGTTGCAGCAGACCTAATTTTAGACAGAGTAACGATGAATCGTTATCCAAACCCAAGTATATACGTGTCCAGTTGCCCTAAGTCTTAAAAAAAAGGCAATTTTATAAAATTTAGTGGACCGGAGCACACACAACACGTGTGACATGACATGGCGAGAAACACGTGTGACATGACATGGCGAGAAATTTTCCACGTCGATGTCGTCAGGCTGGACCATCGACTCCTTGGCCTTCAAAATTGACGGGTTCGGTTAAATATAGCAAGTCTTTTTTGTATTTCAGTGTAATTTTCGACGGGCATTTTAAAAAGTTACATGCACTTTTTGAGATGCAAGTTTTCCACAAAAAAATGTATTTGGAACACTAGAGGGAACCTATACATCTCTTTTAACTCATTATGCATAGCATTTGTGTCCACCATATTTGTGAATATCCTCTTAAGATCTAATTAATGGAATCTTACTATATTATCATACTATTCTAATTGCTACATTATTAAGATTGTTGCTCATTAGGAACCAAATTTATTTCTATCCACAAGTGCATTCATCACAAGATTACTACATTTGTGGGATTGAGCTTTACATAATTCTAGACAAATGATGAACTATAAGGCATATTTTTTTTAATGATACCTTGACCTAGCAATGCTTGTCCTTCAACTACACATGCGAAAGAAAATTCTTGAATTTCATTGGTATTCACTTTTGGAAAAAATTAAGATATTGCATGCCTCTCCATCTTATGAATGTAATATGGAGAGTATATCCCTTCAAATCAAAGTTCAAGTTAAATTTCTCAACTCAAGTGGAGAAAAAACATTATTTCTAGAATGTAAAGCTAGGGTTATGAATTACGAGGGTTTCTCAACTCAAGTAGAGAAAAAACATTATTTCTAGAATGTAAAGTTGGGGTTATGAATTACTAGGGGGTGTCTCCTTGATCCACACATGTTTAAGTAAGGGACTTACCATGTATTAATGTGCATGCTAAATTACAAGGGGTGTCTACTTCACCCACACATGTTTAAGTAAGGGACTTATTGTGTATTAATATGCATGATAAATTACAAGGGTGTCTACTTGATCCACACATGTTTAAGTAAGGGACTTATTGTGTATTAATGTGCATGCCAAATTATTTAGTCAATATGGATGTGTAACTACATTGTTTATGTGAATCAACCTTTCCTAGCTATTTACTTTTTTCTTTGTATACTCTTTACACTGGAATAAGGAACATAAAAAGTAGTTACTCTAATGCATGCCTTGATTAAGTATTGATCTTTCTAAACAAATAGATAGGAGTAAAAAAGTTTTAAAGTAAATATTTTATACCATAACTATGATTGGGACCACTTTGTGCAATGTCATAAGCCATGTGTTGTGCACACCACATGTCCTTTGTCATGTATTAAAGATTTCACAAGTACCACGCATCACTTATCTTAATACACGACAAAGGACATACATTAATGTCCTGCGTTATGTGTCATGTCATGGCTTGAATGCATCCCGTAATGTGTGGGTGAGAGTGTAGTGCATGTTGTATTGAAGTATTGCAGAATAAAAGAATAGATGCTTATGCCATATGGAAATTATCCTATATTGTGTGTCATATCATGGGTTGAATTTTTATAATGTAGTTCATGCCCTCTCAAAGGATTGTAAAATACAAGAACGTGTAAAATTATCCTATATTGTGTGTCATATCATGGGTTGAATTTTTATAATGTAGTGCATGCCCTCTCAAAGGATTGTAAAATACAAGAACGTGCTCTTTCCTTGTGATTTTCTTTCCTCATATCAATGCCATTTATATTATGTCATTGGTCATTTGTCTTATCTCGTGTTAGGTATGAGATATATATGCACACCCTTGCTATGGTGTTGTAGAAGCTTGCATTTTTATGAATAGATAAATAAAATATTGGCTACACCTTACCAATAACCGTGCTCAAAATAACTAACATTATTATAATTATTTATCATCATGTTTTTGTCATTATACCTTGTGGTACATATTGTGTGAACCCAAATGGACACATGAAACATGAGCTTAACTTTCCAAAGAGAGAATGCAATACCTTACCAATTATCATGCTTAAATAATAAACATTATTATAATTATTTATCATCATGTTTTTGTCATTCTACCTTGTGGTACATATTGTGTGAACCCAAATGGAAACTTGAAACATGAGATTAACTTTCTAAAGAGAGAACGTAAAAACATGTAAACACATAGAGTCCATAACATCTATACACATAGACTCCATAACATATATACTTACAGACTCTAAAATGACGTATTACATTTTGAAACAAAAATGTAATATATATAGTTGCCCAAATCTAGCCCTAGTGGTAGTTGAACAAGGTCTCTTGAAAATGAAGTATGTCCCTTGCCTAAAATATGGCACCCTAGTTAAAGTACTATCTCAAAATAACAATGAGATATAATAACTATACATGACGTAATAAGAAGATATATTTTTTCATTAAGATTGATCAAAGTTCCATGTTCTCATTAGGTTTGCCTTCCATTTTTAGATATAGAAGGAAAAAGAAATGTAAGAAAAACATAAGAGGGAGCTAGTACCTTTAATATACTTTGTGATGTTATAAGAGGGAGCTAGTACCTTTAATATACTTTAAGAAATGTAATAAAAAGTGAGTTATATGATGCACATGAGATATTGATTAACTATGTGCTATTGTAGAGAAAATACAAACAATCAAATGGGATTTTTCTATGGTGCAAGACTGAGGTTTAATAGAGAGAGAGAGAGAGAGAGAGAGAGAGGGGGGGGGAGGTAATGGTTTTGTGTGAGAACTAGTTTAATTAAGCATTGGTATTATATATATATTGTAAACCTTGATGATTAAGGTTGGGAAAATTGATATTTTGGAGAGAATCTCAAAAACAAAGAAAAATGATAAGCTAGTAGTGATGTGTAGTTGACGTGCATATTCACATAGATGGTGTCGTTTGACAGGTTGTAGATTTGTCGTTGATGTGCATATTTGCTATGTTTCATTTGTTATTGTTTACTATGTAGAAGATGCCATTCGGCAACTTGTAGATTTTCTATGTGTTATTTATTATTGTTATTCGGGTTAGTTTTTCAGGCCACCATCGATGTATGATGTGCATCTATGCACTTTTGGCCAATGGATGTGGTTCGCCTTGATTTCTGTGATGTGAACATTTGTACCTCAAGTGTGTACCATAGATATTTTATGTGTAGGTCTAGATATGCATCCATATGTACATATATGGTAAGGTCTATTGGGCATCATATTGATACTGGAAGTGCATGACAATACCTAGTTCTCAATGTGCCTCTAGCTCCCAATCAATCTTGAAAACCACCAAGTTTGGAAGGTGATGGAAGTATTTTGTTTGAGTTTTGTTGTGCAAGCAAGGAAGAGGTTTAGTAGTTCTAGCATCCCCATTTGTGGGTCACCTCTGTTTACAACACGCCCTTGAAGGCATATAAGTCATAAGTTCTTTAGGAGTTCAACGAATGGAGATTGTTGTAAAAATCTAGACTAGGCACTTGAGACATTAAAGAGACATACATTGTGTAATCTTATTCATCCATGCCATTTTCATTCATAGAACGTTGTTTCCATGATCATATGTTGTTGTTTTTCCATTACTAGTGATACTACTATTATTGACACTATTAGCAATAGTGACTATTGTTGATAGTATTGGTGATGATAGGTACTAGTGATAGTCCTATTGTTGATAGTGACAGGTATTATTGATAGTCCTATAGTTGATAGTACTATTGTTACACTAGTGATAGTGATATTGATGTATTTCCTAGGTTTGTGTTTGCATCATACTCTATTCTAACATAATTAAAATTTCACGTTTAATTACAATGGCACAACATATCACTCCATCTTGTGTGAGAAGCAGAGCTGGTCTATGCTTTCTCACAGGGTAGTCGACTGGCAATATTTCCTATATCTACTAAACCAAACAAGAAGCATGATCTTAGGGAGCGGATGATTTCCACTTGGGAGCACATCAAGAAGCATAACATATGGTATGCCGGGTATGTCTTTCATTATTATATCCATCAATGGCTAAAGAATAGAAATCTTTGAGATAAAAATTATGGTATGTCTTCTAGCATTATATCCATCAATGGTTGAAGAATGGAAATCTATAAAGTACTTAAGTGGAAAGCTAAATGTTTTTCATGTTGAAATCAGAACTTTAATGTATGAGAGAATGGTATATCTTTTAATATTATATCCATTAATGGTTGAAGAATGGAAATTTGTAAAATGCTCAAGTGGAAAGCTAGATGTTTTTCATGGTAAAACTAGAACTTTGTTATATGAGGGAGAGAATCCTACCTTCTTAGCATCATAACATATCTTTTTCTATGATTTCTTATATGTTGTGTGCTATTAAGGGATACTAAAGTACGGTTCCTTGTAGCCCATGTTAATCCTATCATTTTCAAGTCTTGAATGGCCACAACCTACAATGAAGTGATTTCAACTTGTAAGTAGCTTGTAAGGTAAAAATTGCAAATGATGTGCAAGGTTCAATGAAATCAAGCAAAGGCTCAAAATACATTCCATCAAGTTGGTTTTTTTCCTTTGGACATTTTATCCATTTATTTATAACTTGTAAAGAACAGTGTAGAGAACTAAGATTACACATAGTTGCAAGAGATTGGATGAAACATATGTTAGGTGAGGAATGAAATATAAAGAGAACCTATCAGGAGGACATTATTGATTTGTTGAGTTTAAATATCTTATCTTGCATTTTGATAATAACTTGGTAGTGTGATTGCAACCTCTAATTTTGAGTAAGTATACTAAGTGTAATATTTATTTTTTAATTTTGTTATGAATAGGTACCTTATTACTCGTATGTATGTGATTTATCTATAAGAGGTGGAGACTTGTGTGAAAGGGGGATGGCTGAGTATTGGACAAGATACATGCGATGATACTGTAATGGTGGAACTAAAGATTCTTTAGGGAGACACATGAAATAATTACGGTAATCATGGGGAAGCCCACTAACCACTATCCTTTCTTAGACAAGAGATTTCCTTGATGTTGAGTGACCCTCCCACTATTTTTTTTATTTTAGGTTAGATGGTAAGAAGTTGAGGAGAAGATTTAGGAACTCCTTCCCCTACACATAATGTATTTTCCCCCACATTTTTGAGATTGTGGATTAATGTAATTGATAATTTACTAATTCTTATCATTTGGTCTTTCTCAAACTTCTAATTTTCTTTACTTTTCAATAAAAAAAGTCATCAAACCATGTGATCTATAGTACACTTTCAAATGCAATAAAACTTTATAATAAAACCATGACACCTAATCTATCATGACTCTCAAATTAATTAAGATTTTATAATTTAAAAAAATCACAGGTCATGAAATCTAAAACTTTGTAATTTAAAGTCATTAAACCATGCCCTCATTACGTGTAAAATAGCATAACAAAATAATATTTTGTATCAAGAAAGTAATTAGGAAAGCAAAAATTAGTTTTGGTGATAACAAAAAGAAAAGAATAATGGAATATTCAAAGGGCTTTTCATAGATAAAAAGTGAGAAAAGTATACAAAAGGATGGCATAAAAGACTTTACATAGGGAAAGTAAAAAGATTGTATAGGGAAAGTAAAAAGATTGTATAGTGAGAATGGTTTAATTAGACTACTTGCTTAGCAGACTACTTCCTTCTAACACCACTTGCATTATTGTGTAACATGGCGAGAAACATTACTAATGATGATCTTAGCAGATACCTCTCTCATATCTCTTAGGTTTATAAATCCCTGAATTAGGAATCAAGAAAAATATTGGAGCAACAATACAAGAGGATGAGTTCTATTAGTTTTGATATGCTAACCCTTATCTTGGTTAGTACTCTAATTAATTAACATAATACCATGCTAATGGTATGAAAATTTATTAAAACTTGACAATTCTTATACAGCTTTGAGGAGCCAATTGAGCAAAATTTTGACATTAGGCAAAGCCCTAGTAGAGGGTTAGGGGGGCTAGTGCCCTCCCCCCCGGCCCCTTGTCAAGGTTTGTCGAGGGCGGGAGCACCCAGCCCAACAGTATGTGTTCATTATTAGTGGGCACTAGTCGGTTGGTTACATTTTGAGGTGGTGATGATCGTATTTATGTCACATAACTATGTGCGTTTTGCATTTTGAGCGTGGTGATGACCGTCTTTATGTCACATAACTGCGTTATTATATACATGCCTATCACACCACCTAGAGCATTATATATGGACATAGTTATCACAAACAAAGTTATATCCAATGCTTGTGAGTATCCACACCCTCTATACTTAGTACATCTTCCATCTAGAGTCTGTTTAGATTGTTATATCTAAGCTCTACTTGATAACCCGCATGGGTAGGAAAGCACCATCATATTGTACCTATCTCAAAATTTTAATTTCTCTCTATTCTCTATTGCATTGGGTAGGAAAGCACCATCATATTGTACCTATCTCAAAATTTTAATTTCTCTCTATTGCATTGTCTATTCCGCTTTGTTTTGCTATCTATCCTTTCGTTGTGCTATATTCTTATATGGTATCAAAGCTTAGCAAAAACAGTGCATAAAGTCTAGTCTTTCTTTACATAGAATATGGCTTTTACCTTGGCTACTAGCTATTGCACCAGTCCTATGCATTCATCCACCAGCCTTTATAAAAGAGGCAAGCTTGATGGGACAAACTATGCTCTCTGGAAATTAAAAATCAATGCCATTCTAGACTCTTATGAGCTTCTAGTAATTGTTTTAGGAACAAATGTAGAACCATTGGGAACCCTCAACCCTAATTAAACAACAACGCAAAACACAGATGTTACACTTCTTCGAGCATGGCACATTATACATATAGTGGGTATTCAAATGGCACCCCCTAATGAAAAATCCAATTTATTTTAGGGACTATTTCATTGCACGGAATTTTCAGCATTTGCATTTTCCAACTTTCTTTACTACAATATATGTCACATATAAAATGCTTAGTACTTCTACATCTAAAGTACAATGATCATCCCAATTTATGCATAGTGTTGGCGGCCGCCTAGGTCGCCACCCAGATTGTCTCGTTTTGTAACAAAATAGGGGTTAATCTTTCATGCTTTGTAAGACATTTGTAACATTTTCTTGCAAACGGATAGTATCCGGATGGATGTAAGCAGATGGATGTAAGCAGCAAAGGGTATTATTCACTAGGGTGTGAATTAGAGGATAGATAACTTAGTGGATAGTTGAGCTCATGAGTTCATGAGTTGAGGATTACCAGTGTATTGTACTGTGAGAGTCCAAGCTAATATTGAAGAATGTCCATGGGCTGGTCTCTCTGACTTGTTTCTGTTCTGTAGTACATAGTTATGTCCTTTCTGTGTTAATTGTATTCCTTTCTGGACATCAACTCCTATCCAGAATCATGAAGGACCTAGGAACTAACCTACTTGTAGTCACAACTAACTCCCCAAGATTAGGCAAACTGGCAGCACAATGCGCTAGTGTTGGCTTGTCGCATTGGGCAGCACAATTGCATTAGTCATGCTCTTCAAGAGTCGAATAGGTGGTCCAAAGCCACATAAGTTGTGGGTCTTGACTAGACTCTGACACTTTTGGCAATCCTACTAGGGAATGGTAAAGGAAGGGGAGTAGGAAGGTAGAGGATAATTCTAAGGTTAGTTCTACATAGGAAGTCCAAATAGAAAAGCTAGTTGAGGTAGATCAAGAGAGGAAGTGCGCACATTTTTGTGTTGGGTATGTTCATGAGGGAGTCATAGGAGTGCAATGGACAGTGCATGAAGAATGAAGAAAGCTCAAGCAGGGCAATGTGATACTATTGCATGCAATCCGAGGCCTCAAGAAGTGAAGGGCGATCGCGTCATCCAAGAAGACTTCTGGAAGGGATCCCGCACCAGCAAGAACGATAGAATCAAGAACCTATGAGAAATCAAGAGGGAGAGGAAGAACAGTAGGAGCTTCAAAAAAGGAGGCAAGAAGATCAAGAAGAAGAAGGAATGGTAGCTGTGGGAAAGATGTATCTCAAATAATTGAAATTCAAGGGCGAGAGTGTGGAGGATCTAGATGCTCACATCTTCGCCTTCGAGACCACCTTCTTGGTCACCCGAGTTTCATTGCCGCAAAAGACATAGGTGGAAACATCACCAACTGGTATGCTCAATATGGTCTGGAGCACTTCTAGACATTTGAGGAATTGTAGAAGGCTTTTCTGAAAAGATTTCGAGGAGATAAAACCATCATGCAAGTACTGGAAAAGTTGCAAAGGCTAACTAAAAAGAAGAGGCCAACATAGGATTACGTGGAAGAATTCACGACACTGCTAATGCCTCTAGATTAGCCCAACAAACCTACTCCCAACCACACTAAGTCAATGGTTTGTGAGAGGATTGAGGGAAAAGCTCCACACGGCGGTAACCTAGTATGATTTGGAGACCCTCACCTTTGAACAAGTGGTGTGGCAGGAGCAACAGATCTGAGGGGATCTTGAAGTAGACAGGCAAAGACCCCAAGAAGGAAAATAAGGATAAAAGAAAGAAGAAGGAAGAAGAAACTTTCGAGTCAGATTTTGGAGAAGACACCTTAGAATTAGATTCCAGTCAGGAATCAGATGCCAAAGAGCGAAAGCCTCGTAAGAAGAAAGATAGGAAGTAGGTAGTGGATGTTCAAGCCCTAGACAAGCTTTTCGGAGGACACGTAGGATTCAGACGTCTGGTGAACGAAGTGTAACAACCAGGGTCATACAAAGGAAGAGTGCCAGTAGATGAAAACTATGCTATCTGTGGAGAGATCAACCACACCACTGACACATGTTTTTACAACACTCGGAATAGAAATATCGAGAGTGGTGGAAAGACAGCAATGTCAGCCCGCAACACATCCCATCTATCAACCAAGTCACCATCGGGCCTCAAACCCCATATTACAACGCCATCAACAAGAACAAGAAGAGGCAAGGTCACAAACAGAGGAAAACCTAGCAGGAACTGGTGCATCAGTGTGATGAATATTGTAACAGTGGACCAATGTGGGCAGGAAAACAACAAGAGAAGCCACCAGTAGTGATGGCTGTGACAAGATCAAAGGACTTGTCAAGATCCTAACATGTTAGAATTCTAAGCCAAAACAAAAGCAGAAGCCAGAACATTGGGTAGGGTAGTAGAGGTTCCGAGAGAAGCTAGTGCGGAATGCACAAGGAATGGTTGGACAATGTAGGAAAGCACGCTCCTGAGCGAGCATGCTAACACGAATCTAGACAAGAAAAACCTGGTTAAGAAGAGGGAAGAAATTGCAAAAGGAAAGAACCTGCTATGCAATGATAAGATGACTAAATAAAGGATGCCAAAGTGCCAACTAGAGCCCATTATAGCCTAGAGTAGTAGAAGCATCCTGTAAAAGGAAATGGAAAGAAATACAGAACATGTTTGGATAGGAAAACTGACAAGGGAAGGTTAGGAAAAAGAAAGAGAAGCAAAGGAGGAATAATAAAAAGTGCCTTCACACGTGCAGTACCGAGGTGGTGCTCACAACATGGGAAGTGGTCCGTTTGTGCATTCTATCACCACTAAGCCGCTGGGCGCAACACTTGCTGGCATGCTCGGTGCTGGAGCATCTGCTCCGAAACCCGTTCCCTTGACAAATTTATCGTTAAACTTTATGAACATTTTCAGAGGAGTACAGTCTGGAATGTATACACTATCTGAGTAGGTGGCATACTTCTACATCCTCTTTAGCCTTGTTGCCTGCTCTTCTAAGCTCCCAAGGCTTCTGTTTATCAGTATATGGAGTTTGTAGGCCAAAAACTCTCACCACAGGTTGGAGTGGGGTCTGCCTTAGAATTTCCTTTTTTGCATGGGGGTAGGCCTCTACTCGACTTGTGTGGCTTCTTTGTATTCTGCCAGATATTTTGGAAGTGGTCTTTGTGTCTTTTTTGTATCTAGATCTCCGGTTCCCCATTTCCAAACATCGGTGCTGGTTTGGTGGTTGCATCCTTGGTGGGAGCATCTTCCTTCCCTCCGAAGTTTGGGAGAGAACAAGTATTAAGAGCATAGATGCTCTAGAGGAAGGGGTTTCCTAGTCAGTATGGACCTTATTTTGTCTCCATTCTGAAAGAATGTTGGCAATTATTTGTTAGCCTCCTGCAATAGTTTTGAGAACATTACATGGGAGGCTTCAAAGAAGGGATTTTTTGTGCCAGCCCATGGGACTACTGAACTGTTTGCTAGCCTTTCATTTAGGCACTCATTTTCTTTGTTTAGGGCTTGGTTGGCATCTTGCAGCTTTTGGACCTCAACTAGCAACTCTCTGTGCTCTTTCCTTGGCACACCGACTGACAACATCTTTGTGTTTTCTATGGCTGATTTTGCATCAGCCTTCATGCTGCGAGTTCTGCTTGTAGCCTGGTAGCCTCTTCTTTTGCTTCATGTAGCTCTAGCTTCCACTGCAGTCTGGTCTTTTGGGTCTGTCGTACCCTTTCTGCCACTAGACACTCCTCCTCTATTTGCTTATAGAGTGCCATCTTGTACTCTGCCCAATCTCTGGGCCTTTCTCTTCTAATTTGAGCTTCATTTTCTAGACAGTGTTGCATCTCTAATTCTAGCGCATTTACTTCATCGATTGTGTCAATTTCAAACTTTGTGCTCCTCTCGAGCTTTTCTTTATATTTCTCATCCTGTGTCTTGGCCTTGTCTCTGTCCTCCATGGCTTCTCTCAAGATTTTTGCATACTCCTGGGGGGGTGTGGCATCCTACAACTCCTGGTGTAATTCCTTATTTCTTTCTACTAGCTTTTTAACCTCCTTCTCCTAGTGAGCTCCCTTCCAAGCAATGGCTTTCAGAGCTAGCACCAGGTTCTAGTCCTCTTCTTCTGCTTGCTTGTCCTTTCCAAAAGTGGTTAGTTTGGGGGACCCCTAGCCTGCAGAGCAGCAGGCTGCTGCTGTTATTATTGTTGCTGTTGTTGTTGTTGTTATTGTTGCTTCTGCTGCTCTTTGGCTATGTCATCATCTTCATCTAGGTCATGGATGACCTTTTGAGCTTTTCAAGCCATTATTTTTAAATCTGTAGTAGGGCTTCCAGGGCTTGGTCCCAGACCTTACTGAGTCTAGCCTTCGCTGTTTTTAGGATTGCCGCTTTAGCATCAAGCGGATGGCACATGATCTCCTCTTCATCCTGGGTCTTCAGGATTTGTACCTCTGTCTGGGTGACCACCAATGTTGTTGTGCTCTCTAGCACTTCTTCTTTTAGCCCTTGGTTGCATTGCCCTAGACCTTCGCTAGCTTTTGTGCTTTAGCTAACTCTGCTTTGAGCCTGTCCACTAGAGCTTTGAGCATGTTTTTCTCACTCGTGAGAGGGTTTTGATCTTCCCTTCACTTATCTCTTTTTGCTGGACTAAGGCCTTCTCCACTAGAGCGAGCTTGTTCTGCATTTTTGCATTATGCTGAGCCATTATATTCACTTTTCTTTCCAGGTCCCTGGCTTTTATTGTAACATTTTTGAGCATCCCATGTTGTTGTTGATTTAGGGCGCACCTTTGATTGATGGTGTTCTAGGCCTTTGACTCATATTCCTCAATGGAAGCAAGGGCATGAGAGAGGATGTCTGGGTCATAGTCATCAGCCCTTTGTTTATGTGCAGTTTTACTGTGTAGGGAGTTGTGCCTCCAATTCTCCGGGTAGTTTGGGGCTGTGGCTTGGTCCTTCCTACATCTTTTGTGCCAAGGTTGCCACCCAACATTGCAGTTCTGGTGAAATGGACAGCTCAGTCCTTGCGGCGGGCAGCTTCCCCTTTTGAACTTCTTCTTCTCTATTTTTTTTCTATTCGTCTTCTTTTCTCTTTCTCTCTTCCTCCTCTTTCCTCCTCTTTTCTTCTTCCTCCTTTTTCCTTTTCTCTTCTTCCAGCTTTTCTTCTTCCTCCTTTTTCCTTTTCTCTTCTTCCAGCTTTTCTTCTTTTCTGCTTCTGCTACGGCTTCATGTTTCCGTCTCTCTTTCAATTGTCTTTTTCTTTCTTATTCTACTTTCTGCTTCTTTACCTCGTCCGGGTCAAGCAGCAGCTCTTTGTCTACTCTGAGCTTTCTCTTCTTGCTGGCCTTCTGGGTGATTTTTTGCCACTCTTCTTCATCATCTTCAAAGGAGCTAAAGACCACTCTTCTTCATCATCCACATCGTCTTCAAAGGAGCTAAAGGTCACTCTGGTGGGTTTCGAGGATCCTCCAACTTCGTAGTGTGGTTGTTCTGTATAGGATTCTTTGGACCTGAGATCCATAGACCTGGCGGCCTGTGCGATGGCCCTTAGGTGTGCATGCACCACCGTTGGTTGTTTTTCCTTGGCCCATGTGGCTATTCTCTTTGCCAAATTATCCTTGTATATGGTGGCCCAGTTGATCTTTTCTCTTGCTTGTGCTACCCTGAGCAGCATGTGGTTTTTGTTTGACATATCTTCTGGCTCCCCATGAACATTACATTCTATAGAAAGCAAACAAACTTCTCATCTGCCACACCCTTGACTTGATGCATGTTGCCTGTTTTGGGAATCTCCTCTTCCACTTTGGGCTTCATGCTTGTGTCCAATGCTCCATCTCCATCAGCAACCTGAGTGCATGTTGCACTGCTAGCTCCGAAATCTTGATGGGTTCCTTCCCTTCCACATGTATAGTGTTTGTTTTGAGAAATTGGTTTATGAGTTTGCCCCCATCCTCGGGGTCTTGAAGATCCTCCCAATGGTGATTGAGCAGCTTTTTGATGCTGCACTTCCTCGCCCACTCCTGGTGTTCTTTCTTCCTCATGCCAGGAATCATCATTGGTATGCAGAGGCTTTTCTTTGGCCTTAGACTCTTGCTAACCTTTGGCATGGCTTTGTCTTCTGAGAGAGCATTTACGAGTTGGTGAGAGAGCCGTGAGCAAGAAAGAAGGTTGAGAGTGTGCGCATTTTGGGCCCTTGTGCTCTTTTTTGTGATGTTTTTTCCTTTTTCCTTCCTTTCTTGGGACATTATCATTTTCAACCTCCCACTTCTTGATGTGATTTGACTCATGATTTGTATATCATCCCTGCCATCTTAGCGTAAAGGAATTAAAGTTTACTTGTTGCCTCCTCGTCTTACCGTTGCATGTGGAATTTTAATGTCGTTGTGACATCTGTCCTTCATGATGTAGTTACTTATGTCGACATCATGGTGGCAATTTGCCTTGCTGATGTGGATTTGGGTGATGTGGATTGGGTGGCGTACACTTGGTCGCTTGCTTTTTTGTTGTCTTGGCCTTGATTTGTTTGCGGAATTGTGTTCTTCTATAGACTAGCCACCCTTGCGGAATTCTTCCATGGCTCTGTTGCTCCTTAGATTTTTCGCGTCATTGTCTAGTGAGATTATGCCACAGTGGATGCTCCGGACTAGCTCCTTGTCCTCTTCTTGTTCTTCTGGTGTAACTTACACTAGTTGGCCCATGTATTTCTTCATCTTGAAGAAGCCATTCACTTTTTTGGGAAATGCATACCATCTAGGCTTTCTAAAGTGAAGACATTTTTACTGACTGGGTTTTTCACCATGAATGGTCATATTCACCGGATTTTGAATTTTTCGGGGTGTGATCCTAACTTGGAGTTGAAGACCAATACTAGGTCTCCTTGCTTGAAAATTTTGTTCTTGAGATGCCTGTCAATCCAAGCTTTTCTTCTCCACTGCACTATCTCCGCCTGTAGAGAGCTAAGTTGTCTTTCTTCGCCTAAGCCTCGGAGCTCCTGTATTCTATGCTCTTAGGATTCTTCCATTGGTAGTAATTCTTGGATTGCTACTCTCAAAATGGGCACCACAAACTCCATGGGCATTACTGCCTCCAGCCCATAGACTAGTTTGAATGGTGTTTGCCCCATTGAGACTTTATAAGATGTCTGGAATGCCCATAGGGTTGCATCTAGCTTGTGGTCCCAATCATCCTTGTTGGCATTTATAATTTTCTTCAGGATTTTGGTTAGATTGTTGGTAGATTCCATATGGCCATTGCACTGTGCACTTTTCTATCAACCCTTTCATCACCTTGTTCATGAAATGGGTGCCTTGGTCTCAGTGACTATTTCAAGTGGTAATTCATGCCTAGCAATAATGTCCTTAAAGAGGAATTTCACCACCTCTTCTATGGAATTGGTCTTCTTAGCTTTAGCTGCTGGCCATTTGTTGGTGAAAGAATTAGTTGCCACAATGATGTATTCACACTTGTTGCCTTTTGTGGGTGGCTTGATTGGTTTAACAAAATCTAATCTCCACTTTATGAATAGAAATAGCAACAGTATGGGCAAGATGGGAAATCTATCAGAATCACTGGGTTGACCCATCTGCCCTAACGGATATCACATTGCTTTGCTTCACTATTGGCATTCCTCATGAGACTGTTGGGGGCACCATAAGCGTGCTTGCACAAAATTTTAGGTTGTGATTTCTCTGCCCATGTGTCCTCCTCTAGTAATGCCACAGTGTGCTTCTCTTAATACTACTTGTTGCTCATGGTCCAGGACACACTTGCATAGGATCTGGTCTATGCCTCTTTTATAAAGCTGTCCTGCAACCATAGTGAAGTTCCTACTCCTTAAGGCAATCCTTTTCTTTCTATATCAGTGGTGTAACCTTTTGGGAAAGTTCCATCCTCTAGAAACTGCATCATATCATAATACCAATTTTCTCCCACTTCTGGAGCTGCTACTATGAATAGGTTGGTATCTGGGAGTTGGTCATCCACTCCATCTAGAGTAGGTTCTCCAAAATCCAATCTGGACGACAGAAAGTCCACCACCGCATTTTCTTTATCGGTGGATGGTGAACTCAAACTCTTGTAGTAGAATCATCCACCTTGCCATCTTTCCCATGAGAAAGGCTTTGTTCACTAGATGAATCAGGGCTTAATGGTCCACGTGGAAAACAAACTTGTTTTCGAAGAAGTAGAGTCGAAACTTGTTCACAGCATAAATCATTGAGAGAGCTTCTTGCTCTGTTGTTCTGTAGTTTCTTTCCGTCCTTGTGTTGGATTTTCTAGCATAATGGATAGGTTACATATACCCCTCTTTCTTCTCCTACATTAGTGCACTACCCATTGCTTTGTCTGAAGTATCTACATATACATGGAACATTTTATTTCAGTCTAGGGTGGTCATTTACTGATGTAGTTGACACCATGCTCTTTAGCCATTGGAATGCCTCTTAACACTTTGGACTCCATTCATACTTTGCATCTTTCTTGGTAAGTGTATATAATGGGTTAGCCACATGTGCTAAATATTTTAAGCAAACCTCCTGGATATGGCCTCCGCTTTAGTAGAATCTATGGCTAACAGTGTTACTGATCTCACTACAAATGCACACTTGACTGGATTTAGCTTAAGCACTGTATCTCTACAGTCATAGTCTTAAATGATAGATGTGCTTTGCCTTATCTCCAGATTCATTGAAGTCATCTACAAAAGCTTTCATGAAGTTTGTCAGGTACAGAAGATCTCTTGCACCATTGTTTGAAAAGTAGCAGGTGCATTTTTCAAGCCAAACATCATGACAGTCGCCCCTGCGAGACACCCCATTAAGGTTGTTTTTCCCTATCTTTTGGTGCCATTTTTACCTGGTTGTACCCACTAAATCCATCCAGAAATGAGTACATTTTCTTTCCAGCTACCTCATCCAGAAATGAGTACATTTTCTTTCCAGCAAAGAGTCTATAAACGGGAGTGGAAAGGGATCCAAGGTAGTTACGACATTCAGTTGCGATAGTCCACACAAATTTCTCTCTTCATGTTCTTTTTAGGAACTACCACAATTGGGGATATCCAAGCCGCTTTCTCTATTGGCACAATGAAACCTAATCTTAGTAGCCTATCAATTTCTTCTTTGACTTGTTTGGCATAGTTAGGGTTCATTCCATATCTTTGTTGTCTGATTGGTATGGCTCCTTCTCTTAAATTGATGCCGTGCTGGAAGAATTTAGGGTCAATACCCTCCATGTCCTCGTACAACCAAGCAAAGACATCTAGGTATTCTTTTAGTAAGGACACCAACTCTTGCTTGAATTCTCCTTCCAGTTCTAGACTAATCTTCATAGGGTTTTCTTCTTTTTCATTTCCTAGACTCACCTCTTGTAGTCGGGCTTACTTTCGTGGCATTTTTCTTTTGGTTCTCTCTTTGCTTCTACACCCAATCACGGATCTCTTGAATCTCTTCCTCTTGCTCCTAATTCTGGGCCCATTCATTCTCTTCCGAGGCTTTGTCCTGCATGGTTTTGCTCAATTTTTTTCTCCTTGAGCCCTTTGGTTTTACGGAATCTGATTCTTTTATCTTCTGCGTTTTCATCTTTTGCTTCCACATAGTGTCCCATCACTTCATCCACATGTAACATGTACAAGGGCACCAGGTCAGGATGTTCGTGGAGTATTCTGTCTTCTTCATCATCATCAAAGCCTTCTGACATATTGAATGTCTTCAATGAACTGGCCTTTGAGCTGGCCTTTGAGCAGGTGTTACTGAACACCTTACGTCGAAAAGATCAATATGAACTTTCCGCTTCCCCTTTCTGATAGAGATTCTGTTCTTTCCCCCAGTCCTGTTTTACTTTGCCATGTCTCAAAACTAGGGCCTTCCCAATAACACCTGGTACGACGGTGTGGTTTTCAGTGGTTATGACCACCAAGTTGACCTTGAAGTCTACTTGTTTGATTTTCATTTGGACATTCTTGAAATTTCCTTTAGGAACCACATTCTATTATTTGCCATTTTTATGTTGAATGGAATGGACTCCCATTTGAGACCCAATCCCACTGCAGTTTCCTCAGTAATGACATTTACTCTGGATCCACCATCCAGTAGTTGTTTGGTGATATCCTATACATTACCTGATTGCATATGTCAACGTATAGAATTCATGGTATATAAATTTTTGTTCAGGCAAAAGCAAGAGACTAGAGCAGAAAGGTGAGTCTTCCCTTTCAAAACAAAGGGAACCAGAAGAGGACAAATCTCCAGATTTTCTCCTATTTGACTTTCTTCACAAGTGCAAGGCTCAGAGGAACTTCCACATATACCACAGTATTTTCAACAGGGAGTTCACTATGAGCTCTGTTTTGGAGCATCACAGAGATTTTCTTTCAGACCATTGGGATACCTTCAAACAACTGACAGAGGCAGGAAGGATTGTGGAAGGTGAAAAGGTTTTTGTGCATATAAATCATATTGTCTCCATTGATAGGCTGAGGTACCATGTGAATAGAAGGTTTGACAGCCTGCCTGAGGAATATAAATTCAGATGTAACTTGCACACCAGAAAGTGTAGAGTGCTTGAGGAAAACATGGCATTCCTTATGTACATTGTCTTCCATCAGCAATCTCTAAAAGAGCAAGGGCAGGAGGCTGAAGAAGAAGATATATCTGTAGCAGAGGTAAAAGAGGATATTCCTGTGGCAACAGATATGGCAGAGCAGGAAGAAGATATCAACCTCGAGGATGAGGGGCTGCAAGTGGCTTCTCTTGACCTTGTTCAACTGAGGACTGAAACTCTTAGGGTAGCACAGCCAGTTGAAGATTTTGATGTTCAAAGCAGTAACTATGCAGTGCCCATGCTTCCAGGTGTCTTGATTGGTGGTAAAGATTATGTTTTCCTCCATGATATAGAGTGTATGTTCAATTTGAGGAAGGACTATGCCATTTCCCTTATTGCCCAGGCTTCAAGGCTTGACAAGGAGGTTGGCATAGAGGATGACCATTCACTACTGGCTTTGGAAACAACTTTTGATCCTGCAGAGGCCCTTACTATTTGTTTCAAAGAGGCTGAAAATTTCCAAGAGCCAGATGAAGCTGCCTTCCAGCTCACCCAGGAAGCTATGAATCTCTCAGCACTTCATAAGGAAAAGCTTAAAGAAGAGGCTGGACTGGAGGGGAGAGGAATAAATCTTTGGAAAGATGAACTTCTTGTTGCTGATGAAAATGAGAAGGTATGATATTATTACTTCAAATCAAATACTTTATCTTGTGTTTAAATGTTTTGTAGTTATGTATTATTGTCTCACTCCAATCTTTTGATACATGGTGTGAGGTGAAAAAAAGAAGAAAAGACCTGCCTCTATAGCCCTTCCACCTCCCAAACTTGGAAACACTACCACGAACGGGGCACCACCAGCCACCGGCTGGAACACTCTCTCAACATTCGCCACCCACCCACACCATAAAGATAGCTCAGAACCACGAAGGACAGATGATCATTCAGCAAAAAACATATACAGCATCAACCATGTACAAACTCAGCAAATACACCAAAGACCAGGACTCTGGCCAGGATTTACTGCCAAGGGAATACACCCTTGCGTCTGACGACCAAGCCTCTGTTTCCCAGTCCCTGTAATCTCCAGAGGGCGCCCACACCAGCAACCCTTCTTCACTTTCTCTGTAGCTCGGCTACTCTCTGTCTGTTGCTACCTGCCAATTGTCGTAGGCGAGCCCCACTGTCTCCAGTCCACACATCAGCATCTCTAAAAAACCAAGGCTCTCTCTCTGGTCAGCATCCACGCACTGCCTGCAATCATCGCCCACACAAGACCAGCTACTCTCTCCAGAAGGCGCCCACACCAGCTAACCTTCAACTCAGCAGCTCCCACTCTTTGTATGTCATGACCAGCAGCTTCACCAACCACCAGAGCCTTGCACAATCTTCAGCACCACGAACCACTGCTCACCGCAGCATCCTCAGATATCTAGCCCAAGCCACATCTTCTTCAGTCCCTTCCAAACAGCAGCCCTCTCTGCTGCTCCAATCACCAGCCCATACTAGACCATCACCCAAGAGACCTGCAGCCTCTTTCTCTTGTTCACTCGGCTGTACTCCAGCCCTTTAGCTGTTCACCTTGCCACCAGCAGCTCCCTTCAGCAGCCTGTGCAGCTACGAACACCATCAAGACGGCGGCCTCTCTTCAATGTGCTGGCCACACCAAGGTCTCCTTCGCACAGCTAGCGGCCCACCCAAACAGCCTCGCCTCTTCTCTCTCTCTCTCCCTCTGCAGCTACGCCCTCAGCAAAAGCCCCCAACAGCTCTCGTACCAGCTACCTCTCCGTTCTCAGCACTCTCGTTGGAGAAGCCTCTACAGCGTCGCTCTCCCTCTCTTTTCCCTTCTGCGCCTCTGGCTGCACACAGTCCTCTCTCTCAAGGCGGCCGCTTCCTCTCTACGCCGGCTCTCTGTCTTCACAATAGGCCTCCCCAGTCGGCCCCGTTTCAGCAAGGCGACGACCCCCCAGTGCGTTGCAGCCCGCATCTGTTTGAAAGGGGATGCAAGGACCTGGTACAGGGCTTATGAGGAGTCGTTAAGGGATGCTGTTCCACACATTGAGATGACTGAGGATGGATTAAAAACAACACTTAGCAACAGGTTCAAGAAGGTGGAAGACCCCGACAAGGTTTGGCATGAGGTGCAAGCTCTGACACAAGGTGAGTTTGAATCAATAGATGATTATATGAAGAAATTTTCTTTGCTATGGGAAACTTTATGCAGGGCTTTAGGGGAAGATCAGGTACCGCCTGACATGATGAAGAAAAATAAGTTTGTAGCTGGACTTAAGAGGAGTATTCGCTGGAAAGTGGAATTGAAGAAGCCCAGGTCTTTTGAGGATGCGGTAGAGATTGCTAAGTCAAAAGATTGGAAACTGCAACGGATGAATCAGCTGGGGATGATTCCAGTTGTAGCACAACCGGGGAGATTCGTAGAGTGGAGGCTACACCCATGAATGCAGTGATCGAGAGGATGAAGCCCACTGAAGCCCAAACTATGCAGATGATGCCTCAAGCTAGTCAAGGAGTACCTATGGTTCCTACAGGTTCTGATGAGGGATTGCGACAAGATATGAAGCAGATGGTTGATCTTATGAAGAATTTGAGCTTAAATTTAATGGGAAGTACAGGTGGTGGACGTAGTAGAGGCCGAGGCAACAATCATGAAGGGGGAGATGGACAAGCAGGATATGGACGTGGTCGCGGTAGGGGCCGTCATTTCATCCCTACATGCTGGAACTATGGTGAACTAGGTCATCTGAGTACAGATTGCGATAAGCCTCAACGAATGGGTGGTGACATGTACCCACTACCTTCACAGCTACCTGACAGGTCAAATGATTTTGGTATTGATATCAGGGATAAAGCAGGCCCCAGTGGAATCACAGCTGAAGAGAAGGGAAAAACTAAGGTGATAGATGTGGTCACCCTTGAGAAGACGAAGGAAGCAGAAGCTGATGTGATGCCTTTGGGGAAACGGATGCCACAGGAAAGGGAAAGCAAGGATGCTGCAGGGCCCAGCAAGAAGAAAGGTAAAGTGAAAGAAGGAGGGGATGTGAAGGTCAAGCAGAAGCGGAAGTCTCATAGGAAGTTTCGGGTAACTGATTTTCCACTAGGGGGTGGGCAGGATAGCTACAGTTTGCAGGAGGACATGGCTGAAAGGAAGGCTAACATTACTTTTGGGCAATTGATAGAGTTAGCTCCTAATTTGAAGCGTCAGTGGAAAAGACTTGTGAATCCGAGAGAGAAGGAGCCTGCCAAAGGGATAGTGACTGTTCTATCTGTCCAGGAGTTACCTGACATATGTCCTGTGGTGAATGTGTGGTATAAAGGGAAGAATCTGGGAGAGGCATACATAGATGGTGGAGCACAAATTTGTGTGATCACATTAGCAGCTGTAGAGAGGCTTGGTCTTAATTTTACTGAAGCGTCTGGATTTCGTATTCGGCTGGCAAATCATCAGAAGGTCAAATGCTTAGGTATGATCAAGGAATTGGAATTGCAAGCTTTTGATGTAAAGGTGCTTGTAGATTGTCATGTTATGCCTGCAGGAATGGGTGCATTCCCCATTATTTTAGGAAGACCATGGCTGAGAGCAGTGAAGGCTGTTCAGGATTGGAGGAAAGGGGTCATTACTCTGTATGACAGGAGAGGGGATAAGAAGCAGTTTAATATGGATAACCAGAAGCCTGTCAATGATGAAGAGGAGAGTGAAGCTGATTCGAGTGATGATACGACCAGTAGCACCACTACTAGTGAGGGAACACAGGATACTTCATCTAGTGAGGAGGATGCAGAGATGGATGCCCTGGTTATTGATGAGGAAGTGCTTAGTGATGAGGTTGCTGAACAAGAAGAAACCATACATGAAGAATGCGAGGAAGTACAAATGAATCATGAGCAAAGGTATGCCTGTGATGTGAAAGAGCTTGCTTTTAAGTCTTTGGATAATGAACCTGTGTGGGATGAGTGGGAAATAGACAGTCTACAGGATGATGAGCCTGAGTTGGAGCTGGATGACCAGATGTGCATAAATGTTAAAAAAGCCATGACCAGAATTGAGGTTATGAAGGAAGAGAAACACCAGAAGACTTTGAATGAGGCTGCTGCTATGGATGAGATGGATGCTGTAATGGATGAATTTCTCAGTGGTTTTGATAAAGATGAGCATACAGGAACTGAGGTGGATGCTTTGGCAACGGTGCCTTTTGAAGAGGAGTTTGTTTTGCCTGTGGTGGCTGGTTTTGATGATGATGTTTCTTATGCTGATGGACAGGAAAGTGTTATGGTACAACCGGTTTTTTTTTATGAAGCTTTCATCAGCTATTACCCTCAGCAGGAGTTGCTGCACTGGTTCTCCGATATTGGTGCTGATCGTATCAGTGATTTTGGGCTTGAGATGAGGCAGGATGGTGTGTATGTCAGAAGCTTTGTCTCCAGAAGCTCTGGTGTTGTGTTGTGGGATGCGGGATGGAAAATTATGCCTGTGGAGGATGACAGAGTTTCTTGGATCACCTGGAACAGAGATGTGTTGGTTACACTGTATGATGCTCAAAGGATAGATGGAGGGAAACGTGGTCATATGCTTTTTGCTGATCATAAATGATTCAGCAGGCTAGGGGTTGGGCAAAGTATGTCAGGCTAAAATCTGAGAGGTATTTTGGGTCAGTGTACATATGGTGCGTGTGGTGTGTGAATAAAATTTGCCCTGAATGCCCTGGCAAGTGTACATGCCGAGTGGTTTGGCAGAAAGCTGGAATATGCACGTGTTTTGTTTTCCGGAGAAAATGTTGGAGATCTGAAGTTTTTATTGCATCAGTATGGTGTGCAGAGAGATACTAAATGGACGGCACCGACTGGAAATTGATGGCTTGGTAGTTATGAAGTTGATGATTATGGTTGTGAGCAACCCTAGCATTGTATTGGAATGTTGTATGCACCATATACTAAGGTGAAGCAAAGTAGTAAGTGGTGTGGTGGCCATTAGTGTGGTTTGGGGAAAAAAATTTAAAATATATACACAAAATAAGTGGCCAGCTTGAAGAGATACGTGGAGGCCTAAAGGGCAGCCAGCTCGAAAGTCTAAAAAGGTGGCGAAGAAGCAAAGAGAGCGTGAGGGTGGCTGGGTACGTCAGCAACTGAGGGCCATTTTGTTCCAGAGAGAGGCGCAGAGAGAAAAAAGACCAGCGTGGGGTCGTCGCCTTGCGGAGAGGTGGAAGCTGCAAGAGTCGTCGCCTTGCAGAGAGGGCTGCAGCTGGTAGTCAGGCAGAGACGGGCTCGTGTGGGAGAGCAGAGGCTCTCTGGCGCAGGCTTGTTGTGGTTAGGAGAGCCGACTGTGAGAGCTGGCTGGCGCGCAGACAAGGGCGCCCTCTGGAGCGTAGCTGCAGCCGCAGGTCTTTAGAAGGAGAGCTGGGCAGAGTGACAAGTAAGCTTGCAGAGGCTCTGTGGAAGCCGCCTTGTGGGAGGGCGGTGCTGCTGGTGGAGGCGCTGACGTGTGCGCTGAGGGTAGCCACAGGACGGAGCCAAGAGAAAAAAGGAGCCGACGCACTGGGGGGATCTTGGGTACAGTCGCAAGCACTAAGGAGGGGCGCAGTTGCAGACGTGAAAGAAGGCGCAGAGGTGCTGTGCAGACCCAGACGACGGCTGGAAGGTGTGGTGGCCCCCGGGTTCTGGAGTGGAGAGCAAAGTGGCTGGTATAGTCGCAAGGGCAAGAGGAGTTGGGCGCAGCAGTTAAGAGAAGGCACAGTTGTGTGCATGAGAAGGGAGCCGCCTGGGAGCAGCTGGCGATGGGTGCTGGCAACAGAGAGGGCAGCTGCTGCAGGTGTGTGGCTGGCGGGTATCATTGTTACAGAGAGGTGAGGAGAGAAGAGAAGGAAATGGCTGGCTGGTAACTGAAAGCTGGGGGCGCTTGTGTGTTGGTTATAGAAGGGCTGGTGACAGTACAGAAGAGGCTGCAGGTCTCTTGGGTGATCGTGATAGTATGGGTTGATGATTGAAGCAGCAGAGAGGGCTGCTGTTAGGAGGGACTGAAGAAGATGTGGCTTGGGCTGGATGCAGAGAGGAGGCTGCTGTGTTGAGTTGATGTGTGGTACTGAGGATTGTGCGAAGGCTCTGGGGGTTGGTGAAGCTGCTGGTCACGACATACAGAGAGTGGGAGCTGCTGAGTGAAGGTTAGCTGGTGTGGGCGCCTTCTGGGGAGAGTAACTGGTCTTGTGTGGGCGATGATTGCAGGCAGTGCGTGGATGCTGACCAGAGAGGGAGCCTTGGGTTTTTGTGTGGGTTGGATGCAGTAGAGATGTTGATGTGTGGGCTGGAGACAGTGGGGCTCGCCTACGACAATTGGCAGGTAGCAGCGGACAGAGAGTAGCCGAGCTACAGAGGAAGTGAAGAAGGGTTGCTGGTGTGGGTGCCCTCTGGAGATTACAGGGACCGGGAGACAGAGGCTTGGTTGTCAGACGCAAGGGTGTATTTCCCTTGGCAGTAAATCCTGGCCAGAGTCCTGGTCTTTGGTGTATTTTGCTGAGTTTGTACATGGTTGATGCTGTATATGTTTTTTGCTGAATGATCATCCGTTCGTTGTGATTCTGAGCTGTCTTATGGTGTGGGTGGGTGGTGCATGGTGAGAGAGTGTTCCAGCCGGTGGCTGGTGGTGCCCCGTTCGTGGTAGTGTTTCCAAGTTTGCGAGGTGGAAGGGCTATAGAGGCAGGTCTTTCTTTCTTTTTTTCACCTCACAACAGCCATTCTAGAGACTGGCATAGTTATAGCGCCAGCTCATTTTAGTTGGGTTCACACTATAGAGAACCCGTGTATGTATTGGTTGAGTACCTTTCATATTGTGTGTACTCTTATCTTGAATATGGTGTGTTCTCTATTAGGGTTTTGTGAGTGTGTGTGTACTTGCAAGAGCTCAAGCTCTCTTCCCCCCTGCATCTTTTCATGGTATCAGAGCCTGGTTCGTGCTAAGGGCTGAGCTGCAAGCAAGAGAACCATAGGAAGCGGTACGAGGGTAAGAGCTTCAACTACTCTTCCCTATTTGTGTTGGTGACTACACCCTTGTCGGGAGCTCTACGGGAGGCACCAGCAAACGATCTCTGATTGAGGAGCTTTCTTCGCGTGGGAGTAAAGCTATAGGACAACTATAAAGTCCTATCGGACAAAATTTTCTAGGCCGAAAATGCGTTTCAGGCGCGTCTGGACCTCCGTTTTTCAGAAAGCAGGCGATTTCGAGCATTGCGGGTAAGTCATCGATTCTCTGCAGAACTCTGTTTTAAGAACTGCAGGAAGACAAATTGACTGTGCAGACACTGTGGGTGCTGCAAAGAGGTCAACAGTTGCCACTGGGTGTATGTATGCACATTGAGGTCACTGGTTGTGACATTTGAGAGTACTACAGTACCGCTGTAGAAAATATAGCAGTTTGTGCAGGACAAACCAGAGTGCTGTTTCTGGTAAAATTATGTGTTTACCAAGATGTCAAATGATGGGATAACCCTGATTGTGTCTGAGAAGCTTGATAAGAATAACTTCCATGCTTGGAGGTTCAGGTTAACAAATTTCCTGATGGGAAAGGGCTATTGGGACTACATAGAAGGTGAGCATGAAGAGGCACCAGAGATACCGGTCGACTGCTGCAGATGTGAAAGAGTTTAAAGACTGGAACCAAGGAGCCAGGAAAGTTATGTATTGGCTCTCCATTAGTATACAAGACACCATGATTGGGCACATTCAGGATGCCAAGTCCCCCAAGGAGGCGTGGGACACCTTGGTAAAGCTTTATGAAACAAATACCAAGGCACTTAAGATACAGTTGAAGAATGAACTTCATACTGTGGAGAAAAAGTGCATGTCTGTGAATGACTATGCGTTGAAAATAAAGGGTATTGTGGAATCCCTTGCATCTATTGGTGTGTCAGTAGATGATGATGATAAGGTGGAGGTCTGTCTACGTGGTCTCAGGCCACAATACAAGGCGTTCAAGATGTCTATTCAGACTCGGGAAAACATTCCCAACTTTATAGATTTGGTGTCTATGCTGATTATAGAAGAGAAGAGCTTGGGTGAAGACCAACAGTCTTCACAAAACAAAAACAGTTCAGAGCAACAGGCCTTCTACACAAGTTCAGGAAGAGGACGAGGTAGAGGAGGTCATGGACGCAGTCAAGGAGGTGGCCGAATAGGTAATCAGAATTATAGCCAGCAGCAGCAACAACAACAGTCCCCGAATACACAACAACAACAACAACAACACGCAGGTGGAAGAGGCAAATTCAGAGGCAGGGGGAGTCAAAGAGGCCGTGGAAATTGGCAAAGGCAGTATAATGATGCACGTGAATGCTATTATTGTGGTAATCCTGGACATGTGCAGGCAGAATGTTATAAGAAGCAGGCTGACATGCAAAATGGGAAAGTGCAGCAAAACAACTATGCATCCTCAAGCAGAAATAATGAGGATAATGAAAGGTTGTTTGTTATGCAGCATGTCGTGAATGCCATGTCTGAAAATGTTGATGCAGCACAAAAAGATGATGTATGGTATGTGGATTCAGGTGCTTCGAACCACATGACAAGTCATGGGGAGTGGTTCAAGGAGATGAAAAACCCGAAAAGACCAGGTTTTGTGGAAACAGGGGATGACACTGCTCATCCAATTGCCCATGTTGGAGATGTGCCATTGTCTATGCAGGATGGCAAAGTGAAGTACCTTGCAGATGTACTTCACGTTCCGAACATACCAAAGAATCTGGTTTTAGTTGGCCAGATGATTGAGCAGGGTTTGCAGGTTCGGTTTAACCCTGATGGTTGTTATGTTGAAGACTTTAAAGACAAGTGCAGGTTGGTTATAAAAGGCAACAGAGTGGGCAGAATGTTTACATTGAATGTAGACATGCCTGAAATGAGTGATGCGATGTTTGCAAATGGTTCAGGAATTGTTGCAGACACAGACATTTGGCATAAAAGAATTGGACATGTGAATGTGCAGCGAATGAAGTCTATGTAGACTAAAGGAATTGTGACAGGGCTGTCAAAGTTTAAAGTGGAAGGTATGCAGAGAATATGTGAAGCATGCCAATTTGGAAAGCAAACAAAGCATGTATTTTCTGTAATAGATATGTGAGCAGAAATGCACTAGATGTTGTGCATTCAGATGTATGGGGTCCTACGAAGACCATGTCTATGGGAGGCTGCAGATATTATGTGACATTTATTGATGACCACACAAGGAAAATGTGGGTATATTTCATGAAGGAGAAGAGAGGTGTTCACTCACTTTCAGAATTTTAGAGTTTTGGTTGAAAAGCAAACAGGGAAATATGTAAAGTGCCTAAGGTCAGATGGAGGGGGAGAGTACTTCTCCAATGAGTTCTCTGAATTTTTGAAGAAAAATGGTATTCGGAGACAGTTTACATGCAGATACACTCCGCAGCAAAATGGAGTTGCTGAGCGAAAAAACAGGCACATTGCTGAGATTGCGCGAGCATTGATGGAAGAGAAGAATATGCCGCATAGCTATTGGGCTGAGGCTGTTTCTACATCAGTATACATCATGAACAGGACTCCAACTGCAGCCATACATGATGTAACTCCAGAGGAGAGGTTTACTGGCAGAAAACCAGATTTGTCTCATCTGAAAGTCTTTGGATGCATTGCATATGTGCATGTGCCAGATGAGCTGAGAACTAAGCTGGATCCGAAAGCTGAAAAATATGTGTTTATTGGATATTCCCTTGAGCAAAAGGGATACAGGTGTTATAACCCTGCTGCACGTGAGTTGAGGGTAAGCAGGGATGTTGTCTTTGATGAGATGAGCAGCTGGTATGCTGCTGAAAAAGAAGCTGTTGGGACTGATGTGAGTGGAAGTGTGGTTGCACAGAATGCAGGTCAGTAATCATAGTCTTTGAGTGGACCAGGAGAGTCCTCATCTAGTGGGTCTGTTGATAGACCATGGAATGGTAGGCTGCATCATAATACCAGTCCTACAAATGTGATTAGTACATCATGTAAAGGAAAAGAGAAAGTGGTTGAGCCCCTTGGTATGCCTGACATTTCTGCAGGGCATTCTCATGTTGATGGAGAATCTAGTGGCTCAAATATGAGCCTTGATGAGGAGCTTGGGATCCTAGCTATGAGAACACCTGGTGTAAAGAAGGCTGTGGAAGCCATCAATGAAAAGCTGCGAAGATCTAGGAGAGTGAAAAATCCTGTGCAGAGATTTATCTATGATAGTTATGTGGCACATCACTATGCATATATGGCAAAGGTTGTGCAGGTTGTTGAGCCCACATGCATTGATGAGGCTGTTGGAAATGTGTGTTGGGAGGAAGCTATGGATGAGGAGATGAATGCACTATATGGAAATGAAACTTGGGACTTAGTGAAATTGCCTAAGGGCAAGAAAGCCATTGGATGCAAGTGGGTGTACAAAGTAAAACATAACAGTGATGGAAGCATAAACAGGTATAAGGCTAGGTTGGTAGCCAAAGGGTATGCGTAGACATATGGCATGAGGAAACTTTCAGTCCAATTGCCAAGATGGCAACAGTGAGAGTTGTGATAGCAGTGGCTACGTCAAAGCAATGGTCTTTACATCAGATGGATGTAAAGAATGCATTCTTGCATGGGGTTTTGCAAGAAGAGGTGTATATGTTGCAGCCACCTGGTTATGAGGATGTGAGTCACCCCGAGCATGTTTGCAGGTTGAAGAAAGCCTTGTATGGCTTAAAGCAAGCACCAAGAGCATGGTCTGACAAGATTTCTGAATATCTTGTCACTATTGGCTTTTATGTAGCCAATGCAGATTTATCGCTGTACGTGAGACATGGTGATAGAGGGGTTGTGCTTGTTGTCATCTATGTAGATGACTTGATCATTACAGGGGACCATGATGCAGAGATCTTTGATGTAAAGATCTTGCTTAGACAAAAGTTTGAGATGAAGGATCTGCGGGAGCTCAGATATTTCTTGGGCATTAAGGTGATTAGGTCACCACATGGTATTGGATTACTGCAGAGACAGTATGGCTTGGACATGTTGTCCAAGTATGGTATGACAGGCTGTAAGCCTATCTCAGTGCCATTGGATCAGAATGGCAAGTTGAGTGCAGATTCAGGAGAGATTTTGGAGGATCCTACTATGTATAGGCGCATAATAGGAAGCTTGATATACATGATGATCACCAGGCCAGATTTGAGCTATGCTGTTGGGTTGGTAAGTCAGTTTATGCAGGTTCCACGAAAACCACATTTGGATGCATTGAGACGCATACTGAGGTATGTGAGGTCTACTTTGCATTGTGGACTATTCTATGAGACTGGGACAGAGATATGTGTACATGGATACACATATGCTGATTGGGCTGGTAGTATCTCAGATAGAAGATCTACCACAGTGGCTTCAAGTTTTCTTTGGGGAGTGCTGCTGTGACTTGGAGCAGCAAGAAGCAGCCTACGGTTGCTCTATCCAGTACAAAGGCCGAGTACAGAGGAGCTGCTATGGCAGCATGTGAGGTAGCTTGGTTGAGAAAGCTACTTGCAAATTTGGGTCTATCAGTGGATAGACAAGTTGTCATTTTTTGTGACAACACTAGCAGTATACAGTTGGCCAGGAACCTAGTTTTTCATGCTCGTACGAAGCATATAGAGGTCCACTACCATTTTGTCAGAGAGAAGGTCTTGGCAAGAGCCCTTGACCTTGTTTATGTCAGCACACACAGGATCAGGTAGCTGACATCTTCACCAAAGCATTGGGTACAGAGAAGCTCCGCAGATTCAGGGCTTCGCTTGGTGTACATGAGATGGAGTTGATCTCGAGGAGGAGTGTTGAGATATCAAGCTCGTCTAGTGAGGCGGTGGACACTGATGACCCGCCTGGGGGATAGGCCCCACACTTACACCACTGGCATGGTTGGTGAGATCTTGGGTGATATGTGGCCAGTGGGATGACAGGCTGTGTGACAGCCATTCTAGAGACTGGCATAGTTATAGCACCAGCTCATTTTAGTTGGGTTCACACTATAGAGAACCCGTGTATGTATTGGTTGAGTACCTTTCATATTGTGTACTCTTATCTTAAATATGGTGTGTCGAGTGTTGAGTGAAGTAGAAGAAGATTTTCAGCCTCTCACCTTGTGTGTTCTCTATTAGGGTTTTGTGAGTGTGTGTGTGCTTGCAAGAGCTCAAGCTCTCTTCCCCCCTGCATCTTTTCAAATCTTACGGCATTTCGACTGACATTCAGAGGGTATTTTGGTAGAGATTGTGGCATTCTTATAGGAAGCCACAGATTTCCTCCTTTATCTTGGTTTCTCTTCATGGTGGTCTGGCCACCCACCAATCAATGGAGGTCTGTTTACTAGTGCTTGCCCAGCATGCCCTAGTAGATGTGCAGGAGTTTTGGAGTCAGTTTACCATTGTTTATGGGAATGCAGGAAAGCACAGAAGGTTTGGTCTGCGATTGCACATCCCTTTGGTAGGATTAAGAAGGATGCTATCATTTCTTTTGGTTCTATCATTTGGTTGACACAGTCTGGGCCTCAGCTGAGATTCGAGGGGACCGACAGGAGCTTGGCCATTATGGTTAGGCAAGGAGTTGCTCGACAATGTTGTCTTCAGGATTTGCCACTTTCACACTTTGTCCCTCCGGCGGCACAGAGGTTAGAGAGCTCTTGGGAGATTATTCCTAGCATCTCCAGCCTGGAATATCTGGAAGGCTAGATGCAATGAGGCTATTAAAGGTACTCCCATTCTTGTTTATCAGTGTCTTTGCAAGATTTGGAGTGATATTATTTACACCATTATCGCTACCTCGGTCGCCAAAATCCAGGGATCTTCGAGGGCTGCGAAGAGGAAGCGCGGCTAGTTTATGAGAGAGTGGGACATTGGTATCTTTTTCACAACCTCTCATTTAGAACCCTATTGGCAGCACAGGGCTCCTGATTGGTTGAGATCTCCAGCTTGCTTGGTGTGAAATCTCCATTTTGTTTTTAAAAAAAATCATACTTAATAGAAGTCTCCTTTCTGAAAAAAAAAGATGTCAAGGCGAGCAGCAACGACTTTGCGAGTTTTGAGTCACCAAGAGATTAGAACTCGGAGTAAGCAGGTCAGGAACATAACTGTGGATGAACTCAGTAATGCAATACTAGAAAAATTGAAGGTAAAGGATGGAAGAGAAGCATCTGAGCAGCAAGGGCATACCCATCTTTACCCTCGTAGAGAATTGGTGTGGTGCTCTATGTGCAGATTGAATCACACTATGACCGAATGCCCACAATCAAGAGCAAGGCCATTACTCTATTGTGCACACTATGTAAAATTAGGGAATCATGAAACCTCCATGTGCATATATCCAAGGTTCCAAATAGTAGCACAGTTAACCGGCACCTATATCTCTCCATTGGCCTTACCCGCACCACCTGTGCAAATCACTACAGTTGCAAGATAGCCAAACTCTTCCTATTTACCTAGGGGGATGTTTTAGGTACAAGACACTTAGATCTCCATTGGCCTTACCGGCACCGCCTGTGCAAATCAATACAGTTGCAAGATAGCCAAGCTCTTCCTATTTACCTAGGGGGATGTTTCAGGTACAAGACACTTCACCTCTGCCGCCACTTGTTCTACCACCACAGGCTAAAATCAACCAAGTATTGATTGAAGAGCATCAGAAGATATGGATATGGTGTATGAAGTAGAAATCAGTGTGAGTACTGTGAGGAAGCTGCGGAGATTGCACCAGAATTCTATGTCTTACAGAATAACACGCCATTACCTATGTTTCAAATCACAGTACAATGGAAGAGTAAGGACATAAACAAAAATATGAGGAGAGTACTATTACAATGTTTTGGTTGTAGTGGACTGCATCAAATCATTGAATGTTCAAACAAGAATGTGGTTCATACGCATCAACCCCAACAATTGACTGCACCCCCCAATGACATGCCAGTACTTACTTGTTCTAAATGTGGGATTGATCATTTGATCAAAGATTCTCCATACCACACAAGTGGCTCAACTTCCACTCTTAACCAAGCCATCGTTCGGACCATAAGTGTGCAGCCTAGAAACATCATGCCACTCAATGTCCTAACACGAGCCCAAGCCCAATTGGGGGACAAAGGGAAGAACCCAGCAGATCCAACCACTTCCAGAACTGGCAAGAGAAGGAGGGTAAAAAAAAGTGGGTAAGGGTGACACCACCAGGGTCACAAATCAAGATGAATCTAAAGAAGATACGATCGATACTGGATCCACTCAATCAAGAGAAAAGAGGGATCAAGCAATCAAACCAAATGAGCCTGACCAAGAGATGTAAGGGGAAAGACCATCAACTCCTAAAGGAGTCAGTGAATACCCAAATGATGCTGAAGAGGAGATAAGGAAGCTTGAAGAAGCAAGGGCCCTAGTAGAAGAGTGTCACAATGACTTCATGAAGCCAAGTTGAGGGCTAACCGGGTCAGGGATGCAAGGGGAAAGACCATCAACTCCTAAAGGAGTCATTGAGTACCCGAATGATGCTGAAGAGGAGATAAGGAAGCTTGAAGAAGCAAGGGCCCTAGTAGAAGAGTGTCACAATGACTTCATGAAGCCAAGTTGAGGGCTAACCGGGTCAGGGATGCAATGTATCCACTTGGTGTGTAGCAATCATTTTTTGCATTTCGGACTTATTGGTGTTGATGGTCTCATTGAGTGCTCTAATTTTTTGATGGTCTTATTGGTGCTGATGGTCTCATTGAATGCTCTAATTTTTTTTGGCATTTGCTTTGTTGCTTTGTTCCCTTTCTTGTTGTAGTTGGAGCACTCTTTGTTTGGCTTCCTTCAGAGTTAAGGATAGTGAATGTAGTTGTCCTTGGCAGCTTGTAGCTGTTGAGCATGGATAGCCGCTCGTTCCTTGTTATGTGTGACTTTCTTTTGAAGTTGCCCCTTGGCTTGTTTGAGCTACGCTTTCAAATTTGTATTCTTGTTGATCTTTTGCACAATGGTTTGGCTCAGAACAAGATTAATGTTTTCTAGTGCTAGCTTCCTACTCCTCGACTGCCTTTAAGCTCTTTAGGATAACATCCTTGTGGGTTGCTTCTGCTCCTGTTGTTAGGTGCGCTTGCAATGTCTAAACTTGATTGGTAGCCTCTTGGACCTACTTCCATAATGTTGCATTTCAGTCGCGTGAAGCATATGGGTTGTAAGGAGATGGCATCGCTATACACGTTGCTCTTGTTCCCAAAGGGAAGCACTTATTGCTGCAGCCCCTTCCAGTCTAGTGTGTGGCAAGAGCAAGAGTTCATCCAGTCCTTCCACAGTCTCTTGAAAGAATACAACTGTCATAATCCAAATTATGGAGGAAGGATGTCTTTGGTATCTCCTCCTCATCCTCTAGACATTGCCTTTTACTGGTACTTGGTGTCACTTTAGCCCTTGGTCATTTTCCTGTATCCAGTGGCTCTTCTGTTAGTCATACTGGGAGTGATGTGGCTTCTTCATGCGCCCTTGGGGCTCTGCTTCTGGCAACGCTTCTAGCTTAGACTCTTTCTGCAACCCAATAGAAGCAGGTGTATCTGACATTTTGTTGAATTCTTGAGGGGAGAAAGATTCTTGAATATTAGTTGTGCCGGGGCTTTGAGGGGGAGTTAGATGATGTACTTCCGTCCTCTCTTGAGGTGCTGTCAAGCACCTGAGACTTGCTTCCTGCTACCCCAGAACTTCTTGGTATGACACTATTTCCTAGGCTAGCTCGGCCTCAATCCTTTGTGTCTCTTCAGCGACATCCGGTATAGTGTCTCTCATCTTTTTCTCAGTCTCCATTTCTTGATCTCTTTTGTTTTCATCAATATGGCGTGTCCTTCCTGCATTTCTTATGCGAGCAAGTGGTGGTTGTTCGGTAGTGCCAGTTGCATTCTTTCTTTTGGTTTCAGATCTGGGAGAGGCCTCTAAGCTACGTGATTCAGCACCTGTGTCATGAAGTAAGGGTTGCAGATCTTTGACTGGTGGGCCTTTAGGTAATTTTCCATTTCTCTATGTATGTAATAAGCCCAGTCATCTTCTTTTTCCTCATGTACCTTTGCTATCCTGTTTAGGGGCACTGTTATATTGGTCTACTAGCTTCACTTGCATAATCAATGACATTGCCCTGTAGGCCTTTTCTATTACTTCATCCCTGATATTGTCGTATTCTGCTCCATTAAAGTTGTATGAACTCTTCTTTGGAACATCCAGGGGCATCTTTTCGTAATTATGTGTGTGTATTTTAACTGGTGGTGGTAATGGTAGAGCCTCACGTATCAAGTCTTCCGTGATCAAAACCTGCTCTGTGGTGCCATCCGCTTTAGTTACTGTTCCCCTCTTGGTGGCCTTGTCGTATGTCTTGATGTATTCTACACACAGCTCTGTATCAATATTTTGGGGGAGACTCTGTGCCATCCGCCTTAGGCCCACTTTCTCCAGCTTTTCTTCGACTTTAGCATCCTCCAAAGTTTGTAGGCAATCAGGGACTATGGTACTGTAGAGCTACCTTTCCATGCACAGTGTGGAGTTCTTTGCTCTAATGATTGCGCCGTGGAATGCCTGGGCATACTGACGTAGGTAGCTCAGCTTCAGGCCCCATGTGGGTCTTCTCTGTCTCCTCACTAGGGATCCCGTTGCACTGGCTTGTGTCACTGCTGAGGTCTCTGTGGCTTCTGGGTCAGATGTAGCTTAGGTCAACATCTGTACATTGAGAAGAAGGTCAATCCATAGACTGGTGAGGGCATGTGCCATGCCTTGTTGTTTTCTCTTCTACTTTTTTTTGTTGGGGAAGTGTCAAGGTTAATTTTGATGGTGGGAAGTGTGTTAGTGGTGTGAGTAATTGAGAGGGTGCAAGTGCTGTGACACGACAGGGTCCAAAACCCGTGAGTTGGTTAAACACCGTGAAAGTGCAGGTGTTTAGGCCATGAAGGGCTATTTTGTGAAACAATTTAAACCCGTGAAAGTACATACCGTGAAAGGTTAGCTCATGAAATGGTCTAAACCTGTGAAGGTAATCCTGTGAAATGGCTTAGAGCCGTGAAAGGTAATCCCATGAAATGGTTTAAACCCGTGAATTGCTATCCCATGAAATGGTTTAAACCCATGAAATTGCAAGCTATGAAAGAGAATCCCATGAAATGGCTTGGAGCTGTGAAAGGTAATCCTGTGAAATGGCTTGAAGCCTTGAAAGTGCAGGCCGTGAAATGGCTTGGAGCCATGAAAGGTAATCCCGTGAAGGTTAATCCTGTGAAGGTTAATCCCATGAAAGTTAATCCCATGAAATGGGATAAACTCATGAAATGAGATAAACCTATAAAGGGTAATCCCGTGAAATGGCTTGGAGCCATGAAATTGCAGGTCCTCTACCTTGTTTATGAATAGTGAAGTTCTTTCGTGTTTAAATAACTTATCAACCATTTTCAACCATGCGATTTATGCTTAAGTAGAAAAGAATTGAAAACACAAAAGGAAAACATAAAAGCAAGGCACAAGCTCCCACCTCAAACTCGTATATGTCGATTTTGCACACGATGAAGGAAAACTGAAATCGACGAGAGCCAAGCTCAATGGTTGTGCACACGATGAAAGACGACGAATGCAAAATGACAAAAAGGAAGGAACTTTGATTTTATGGTGTAGTCGTAGGACTGGGCAGCTGCCTTAATGAAGAATGCCATGTGGCTATCCATGATTGGTTGAGAGAATATGACTGTTTCATGGCATGAACCTTTTAGAATGTTTCACGACGTGAACCTTTTTGTGAACTGTTTTGTACCAGTTCACAGTGTGAACTGTTTTTTACCAAGTGTGTGCAAGATTAATACCCTGCATTTCTCTTCATGCTGAGATACTCAACCATGCATTCAAAGATTGGATGAAGTGAATGATACCCATTTTTACCTTGTATCCATTTTTGAGTAATGGATACCTTCATCTTTTTATTGCCATGGAAACCAAGGTGGTACTTTGGCACTTTTGGGTAGGTGTTGTTGTTGTTGTAGGCGTTTTAACTCCATGTGTGAGAGTGCTTGATCCTTCTCTCCACCCAACTGAAGAGTGTTTCTACTAAGTCCTATGGATTAGGGTTTGTAACAGTGTCCATTTGTTGCATCTTCTTTTCAATAACCTTGTCGAGCCCCCCGATCGTGGTGGTTATAGGTAGTGGTTTTATTCTATTTAGCCCATTCTGTTGTATTGGTTTCTTCCTTCACACTAATGTTTGTGCATTCCTAGCATTTGTTTTAGTCGGGAGTTGGTTCTGAATGCCTTTACTGCCCTTTTCTTTGTATTTATAGGTATTTTCAAAACAGCGGGGCCATTGGGCACCCATAATGTTGTATTGCCCTAGTAATAACCTTGTGCCATTAGCAAGTCCTTTCGAACCCATTGCTTTATGAGGGCTCTGTGGAGTGCTTTTTTGTTTGGAATCCCGCGAGCTTACATGTGAAGACCATTTCTGTTCCTTGTCGACTCTTTGTACCTATTTCCTTGACTCCTTATTGACGCCCTTCTCATCTTTGTATAGTTGGTTTCCAAGTTGACCCTTAGGCACCCACTGTAGAGTACCATGTGACTTTGGCTGTTTTTTACGTATGGATTGTGGAATTGATGCCTTCCCTACTATATCAACTGATGTCATCGTGCTTGGTGTTTCCATATCCTCAATCGTGGCCTGCTTTCTTGTGTTTATCGAGCTTCATAAGGGCACGGAAATGACGTTGTTGCCCTCGTTTAGCAATGCCGTCCTCTTCTCCCATTGGATATTACAGTTACTGCACAAATCCAAGATCGTCCCTAGGATCATTTCCTCCTCCCATCAATCCTGCAGGCATGATAAACATCTTTCCAGCCAAGGAATTATTTCTATTGGGAAACATCAACACTTAGAAATCCCTCAGCTTTCGTAGTTGTCAAGTGCACACTTCATACTTGTGCATTGGTGGCCTCAAGGTGCGGTTTATCTAAATCTACCCATGTCTCATATGAGATTAGGTTATGACTTCATCCCGTATCTATTAATGCAATGCTCATTGCATGATATTTAGCCGTAGAGATTCCTACCCTAAACTGTGCGCTAGCTCAAACTCATCTTCGTCAAGGAGAGTTAGTGACGCCATGTTTACATGTAATATTCTCTTTTGGAGTATCTGTTTGGCCTTGGCCTCCCTTGCCTTAACCTCTTCTTGAGCTTGCTGGATTTTTTTCTTTTGTGAGCTCCTTCTATTGTTTTAAAAGATGTTCTTGCAAGAGCATCTCTTGGTGGTCTAAAATATTTTTAAAGTTTGCTTCCATTGACATAACCCTCCATTTGTATGCCCTCAATTGTCTCAATTCTCACCGACCCCTAAGGTGTGATCTTGGACACTTGGAAAGGTCATAGCCCTCTGTACTTGAGTTTCTTTTTTTTGGTGCTCTCCACACCATACATGAGGACAAGGTCCCCTATTTCTAGTTCTTTTTGTTTTAAGTTATTGTCACACCAATGTTTACTTCATAGTTTTTCGACCATACGTCCATGTGAAGCAATTAGTTTGGTTTTATCAAGCTTCTCTAAATCTATTAGCCTTTTAGCTAATGCATTCTTTGTCAAACGTTCTTGCACTACAATTCTCAAGCTTGGAACTAGGTACTCCATAGGAATTACTACTTCAACACCATAAGCTAGACGGAAGGGAGTATCCCCGTCGCTACCTTATACGATGTTTGATATGCCCATAAGGCTGCTGTTAGCTTATGTTCCCAATCCGTTCCACTTGCTTCCAATGTTTTTGTTAAGATAATACACAAAATCTTATTTGTACTCTCCGCTTGACCAATAGCATGTGGATAATAACGTGATGACTTCTGATGGACTACAAGGAATCCAGTAAAAGTAAGTGATCAATCACCTCATTAATGAAATGTGAACCATGATCATGGACTAACTCTAATGGGAAGCCGAATCTTGAAATGATTTGCTCATATAAGAACTTAAATGTTGTTCGTGCACCAGCACGCTTAGAGGCTCTGCCTTCTGCCCATTTTGTAAAATAGTATGTGGCCACGATTACATATCGGGCTTGTGATGGATGCGCAGCTGGACTAATAGGTCCAACAAAATCAATTTCCCATTTCTCGATAGGTTGTCTTACAATAACGGGGGTAAGTGGCATCCTGTCCCTTTGTTGCGGGATACCAAATCGTGACATTCTTTGCACCTTTTGACAAACTCTATGGTGTCCCCGAACAACATAGGCCACCATAGTCCTGCTTGAAGCACCTTCCGAGCCGTAATCTCTCCAGCAAAATGTCCTCTGGCAACCCTTGAATGTGCTTCATCCAATATCGTGAAAAACGAACTCATCTTCCCTCATGCATCTCCTTAGGACATTGTCCTTACCTAGCTTGTATAGTTCTCTCATAATTAATTGATAAGGTGTAGCAAGCTTAACAAGCCGCCGCATTTTATCTTTGTTCAAGGATCGTTCTTGCGAAAGACCATAAGCTAGATAATCGGATATTTACTCGCTCCATTCGGGCACCATGTCTAGTTTAAACAAACAAGCATCAAGGAGGTCATCATCATTACCCATTGTCGGTTCCCCATTTGAAATTCTCAACATATGATCAGCCAAAACATGCTGTGTTCCCTTTCTCACCATAATCGTGAAGTCAAATTTCAATAGTAATAACAACCAGCATGTGATTCTTCCCGTGGTGCAAGGCTAGTTCACCAAGAATAATAAGGCCTGATGGTCCACAAAGAAAACAAATTTGTTGGCTAATAGGTAATGTCGATACTTCTTGACTGCATAAACCATGGCCGACCCTTCTCGCTCTGTGGTAGTATACTTCAGCTCTGCATCATTCAATTGGCAACTAGTGAAGCAAACTGGGTAGTCCAATTTGAACTCACCAGGCCATGCCAATATGCATCTAATAGCAAAGTTTGACGCATTGATATGCACATGAAATATAAGGTCCCAATTAGGTGGTCTTAGAATTAGCGCGCTACCCAGCGCTTACTTCAATCTATCATATGCTTCCTGGAATTCTTCAGTTTATTCAAAGACAATGCCTTATATAATGGCCTGGAGATTTCAGTATAGAATATTATAAAGCGGCGGTAATACCCAACGTGGTCCATAAATCTTTGCACACCTTTGTAAAATTAGTGGTAGGTGGTGGCAGTTCCAAGATCAACCTGACCTTGCTGTCATCTGTGGATATACCATTCTTAGAGATAATTTGTCCCAATATCACACCGTGTTTGACCCATAATTGGCATTTTAAAGGGTTTAAGGATACATGATACAATTAACATCGCTCAAACACCTTCCTTAAGCAAGCCAGATGGTCTGCCAATCGAGAGTGTGCACATAGAATGTTGTTGGGGCATTGGTGAGACCAAAAGGCATGACTTTGTAAGCAACCGCCCCCCACATTGTATTGAAGGCTGTCTTATGCTGGGTGCTATAGACACCTGATTGTAGCCTGAAAATCCATCCAAGAAGCTGTAAGCTTCTTCACCAGCTACTCTCTCCAAAACGTGTTCCGTATAAGGCAATGGGTAATGGTCCTTCCTAGTAGCTGCGTTGACATTTTTAAGACTGACACATACCCTATGTTTCCCATTCTTCTTTGGCACTATTATGATTAGTTACAACCAATTCATATGTTCTATCTCATAGATGAGATCCGCAGCAATGAGTTTATCTTTGTGATTGATGATGCTAACCCCTGTCCCACCATCTAGGATAGCCAGTGCCTAGAATTCATTATGATGAATTAGGATCGTAGGATTAGTGTCGTTGCTTTAGTAATAATGCCCCAATTGATTAACCGGTATCTTGGCGACTCTGGTTATTCCTTCTCTTATATGTTTTAAGGTTCTTTCTGTGAGAGGTGATAGAACATCCTCTGTAGTGTCGGCTGGCCTTAGTCCGCTGCCCTCTACCCCTTATTTTATGTCTACCCATAATGTTGGTGTTGTCCCAAAATGGCATTTGCACAGAAGTGGACACTATAGCCCCGCGAGGTTGAGAGTTCCTTCCATGTGTGCATCTCGTATCCATCTTTAGGGAATGAATGGATAGACTCATCCTGCACATCTTCCTCAAACATTCCTGACGACGAGATGTGACTACTCCTTGAGCAAGCCTTGGATATAGGTTCATTGTTGCCAATAACTCCTTGGGCCCCTCCTCAAACTCTAACTCTCTTTTTGTCTACACTAACCCTCTATTTACTTCAATATGATATTAACCTATCTGATGACCTAAGCCTAGGAGAACTAACACTTATTAAACAAAACATAGAACGTGATGTTGATCCTACCATCATCATGGGAATTTTTCGGAGGGACTTAATACTGTTCATCCCATGCATCTTTTGCCCATTGTATCCCTGTGATGTGATGAATGATTTCATCATTTAAATTGAGTGCGATAAGTCCTAATGCTTTCTCATACCTGCTCTTCTACTCATTTTTCCCACTCACCTCTGGGCATTCATCTCTTCCCTTAACTAGCCCCCATAGGTTTTTCCTCATGAGTAGATACATGGTCATATATAAAATTGCTCCCCATTAAATTTGGCTATCTCTTGTGACGTGCTCATGATGATGTGAAGGGGGTCTTACCTCTTGATCTAATTTCAAGATTCAAGGGTAGTGTCTACCCTTTTACAAGTCAATCTGGTGTTTAGGTGATGATTACAACATGTTTATCAACATAAATTCACCAGAAATTACATTAAACCAAGGGTAACAAATCTGTACTGAATGGTTGGAGTATCAAACCATCTTCGAATTGTAATTTGAAGTTATAGGGATCTGTATCAGGGGTTAATTTGAACCCTCAATTACACCAAAATATAATGATTAGTACTGATTAATCACTGATTAGCAAAATAATCCTATGTTTTATGTGTAAAAAATAGAGTATGCGGGGAGTCCAGATCTGGGGCCTTGGAGTTCAAATGAGCTCAAATCCTTTCAAGGCCATCAATAGCAATTAGTCTAGTAAAGGATTAAGCCAAGAAACACAAGATTTGACTAAACATTGAATGCTTAATCTCTATTTTACCAAAGTCACCAGCAGATTTAATGGAGAGCTTGGATCTCACTGTAGACTTGATGAAATCAAAAAATGTCTTCACTAGCTTGTAGAGCACCCTTGAAAACCCCAAGGGCCAAGAGGAATTAGAGCAATGTCTTTTGGTGCAGACAAGATCTCAAATTTTCTTTTAAAAAAAGGCGCCTGAAAAAAATGCTGAAATCTGCAAGATGCGCGCGACGGTTTGCTGAATTGAGTAGATGGGCTGAAGCACATAGCTTGTGGCTATGTGTGGCTAAAAGGTTTTGGGCCAATTTTATGTGTGAAGGGAGAGAGAGCTCCTCCACCAGCTGGGGATACAAAAGCTCTTTGAAAAAGAGGTAAAAAAAAACTTTATCTACTAATCTTGATTAGCTAGGTGATTAGCAAGATAATGGGCTCATAAATTTGATGGATTCTAGGCTAGGCTCTGATACCATGTTAAATTTGCAGCAATGTGATGAGCTATGGTGGATCAAATGCTAGAATCAACATCATTAAAAAAGAGATTAGATGATAATTAAGATGTGATTAGCGAGCAATTAACTGATAGCTTAATGTAGGCATGGATAATCAAAAACCAAGAAATTCTCATTAGGCCAATGCCTCAATTTATATAGTTTACATCCAAGCATCTAATCCCACTGATCTCTCCTTGATTCACTCCACCTCTTTTGCTTGATTCTCTCCACCTCTTCCCAGAATATCTCCACACCTCCTAAACCTTCTCATGCTACCCTTTATTCTCTCCTAGTACATACTTCTCACCTTTTCACAGCTTCTCACTCATTTATAGATTCTCTTTTACAGCCTCTTGCTAAGGGCTTGTTCCCGCACACACCCTATTCACTTGTATATTTCAACAAACATGAGGCAGAGAAGATGGCTTAAAATCCTACAAGAATATGACTTCGACATCAAATTCTACCCTGGGAAGGATAATGTGGTGGTAGATGCACTTAACCGTAAATCTTTCTTGAGTGCAATTTCGATGCCAAATGATCCCATACTGGACAAGGTCAAAGAAGTCTCATCTCATGATCCTAATTACTAGAGGATAGTGAAGTTAGTAGAAGAAGGAGGAACTTCATAGAAATAAAAAAAATCTAATCAAGGGGTACTTCATCCATGATGGGAGTCTTCTTTACTTCGATTACAGGCTATGTATTCCTAAGGATCTAGATCTAAAAGAAGGTAATTCTCCATGAAGCTTATGATAGCTCTGCTCTACAGGGCATCTAGGCTATGCAAAAACATTGAATTCTATAAGGAGGAGCTATCATTGGGCAAGCTGAAAAATGATGTCCTTCGATACTTGAAGCAATGTCTCTCATGTCAAAGGATCAAAGCAAAAAGAGTCAAGATGCCTGGGAAGCTTCACCAGCAGATGAAGTAGAAATGCATTAGCATGGATTTTGTCGCAAGTCTCCCCACTGTACAAAGAGGATATGATTCCATTTTAGTGGTGGTGGACTTGCTTACTAAAGTAGCTCATCTTATACCAACAAAGAAAACCTTTAAAGCTTATGATGTTGCCCGATTATTCGTCAAGGAGGTCTTCAAGCTTCATGGTCTCCCAAAGAGGATAGTTTGATCCGGATTCTGATTTCACTTCAAAGTTTTAGCAGTCCTTATTTCAGGCCTTGGGAACTCAACTTTGCTTTAATACAGCTTATCATTCAGACCGATGACCAGACTGAGAGAGTCAACCAAGTAATTGAAGACATTCTTAGAGCATATTGTGGAACCAAAAAGATGGATTTAATACCTTCCTCTGGTAGAATTCACTTATAATACATCTTATCTCAGAGCATAGGAATGTCACCATTCAAAGCACTCTATGGGCAAGAATGTTTCTCTCCTCTAAATTTCTCTAATCCAACCATAAGAGTTGAGGCATCCAGAAAAATGCTCAAAGAGATGGAGAAACAGACCAAGGCAATCCAAAAAGATATTAAAGTTACTCAAGATCGGTAAAATCATTATGCTGACACAAGGAGGTCCGAAAGGATCTTCAAGGAAGGAGACAAAGTTCTTCTACGAGTTGGACCCAAGTGTAGTTCTCTATCACTTGGGAAATATAAGAAACTCAGCCCAAGATATTGTGGGCCCTATACAATTATCAAGTGTTTGGGTAAAAAAGCCTATAAGATCCAGCTCCCAGCCTATATCAAGGTCCATAATGTATTTCATGTAAGTTTGTTAAAGCCTTATGTACCTAGTCTCGATGATATTCTTGATGATGAACAAGTTGTAATCCCAACTCAGGGAGTCCTTGGGTTGAGTTGCAGCCTAACAGGATCATAGATTCTAGAGAAAGACAACTCCGTAATATAACTCTTGTAGAACATCTAGTACAATGGAAAAATTACCCTGAAGAAGATACGACTTGGGAAGATGAAGCAACACTCTTAAAGGATTACCCTCAATTCTTGACGAGATGAGGGCATCTCGATTTCTTTAAGGGGGGAAGGATGTAACATGCCCATCTGCAATAATAATAGATGCCCATGAATTTATGGTCTTTTGTGGTGTTAAAAAATTAATAATTTTAATAAACAAGCTGTTTCTACTTAGAATCTTAGAATTCTGAGTCTAAATTCGAAATCTGCACATGATTTTACTCTAACATAGGATTTTACGGCATCCAAAATGGACACCGGATCAAGCCTATACGTAAATTGTTACTTATTTTTAGTTAAAACATGGTGAACTTAAACCTTAATAAATGCATGACCGAGTGTCTAATTGACAAACAGTCAGCACCCCTATGACCAAGGAGACACCCCGGACATTTTCGAGCGAAAAAAACAATTTCACATCGCCGGGCGCTCTAGCACGGGTCAGCACCCCAAATTAGGAGACCCCGCCCACGCACAGGCACCATTCCTTTCCCTAGGCCCATGCCATAGGTCAGTGTACTTTCACTGTGCACCATCCTTTGTACTCACACTTTTCTCTTCCTTTCCCTACACTTGTACCCGTACCCGCACCTATATAAACCCCCCAATACCTCGTGGTCGAGACACTCAACACCCTGCTCTGTCGTACTCGACACTCTGCACAGCATCTATACCCATCAAGCTATCAGTGCGGGACTGTACCCGACAACCCTTTGCACCCCTCTCCAGCAAGCCATTTTTGCCCATCTCCAAGTAAGCCCTCTGCATAATATTTTTGCCCATCTCCAAGTAAGCCCTCTGCATAATATTTTTTGCCTCCTCTCACCCTTGAGGGTAGAGTGTCCTTAGAGCTGCTCTCCCCCCGTGTGAAGACTTAAGGGAGGAATCTCTCTTCTCTCCCTCTAGCTGCAGCCTTCTCCCCTTACAAATCCAGTTTAAGGACACCTCCCTCCCCCCCATTAGCGGTGACTTTAGGAAGGGCTTGTAGACTCCTAGAGGTGGTGCACACTTAGGAGTTTTTTTACTCATAACTTGAGCAAACAAACTCCGATTTGTGATCCAACTGAAGCATTGGATTTGTGACATCGTTGTGGGCTATAAGAAAGAGGGCAGAATGGCTCCTTCATGAAAGCGCCAAAATACGCATCGAGAGACGCGCACAACAATGAGTCTAGAGAGGTTGCTCTAAATGCTATCCCATCTCTCCCCTTGGGAGCCCCACAAAGAATTAATGACCAGGTTAGCTTGGTCATGGTTTAAAAGAATATTTTTTATTAATTTTTAATGTTAACTTTAAAAAAATTAAGAAAGAAGATGCCACTTTTATTTATAACAAAATTTCTATAAAATTGTTGTTTTCTCAAGAAAAAGTGATGAAATATGTCATATTCAATAGTTTAGTTTGTAAATTGTTATCTTGATTGAGTTAAGAAGTACAGGTATATCTTCTCCCCACCTTGACGCTAACCCCATTTTCGTGCTTGTGTAGCCGGGCGGTGACGTTAGCGAAGCCCGGAGTTGTCCCAAGGTATCCTTCATACCATTGGGAGAAAAAGATTTTGCCAATAGAGACAAATATTGTGATACTGCCTAGATCTGTGGGCCTAGGCAAGTGTGGTGAATAAGCTCTCCCTACTGCGTAGACGTCCCTTTGAGGGGCGAGAGAATCAAGCGATGGAGCTTGAGAGGGCGACAAGCTAGCTTGGGTCCTCGCCAACTGTCAAGACGACGATGAGGTGTATGGTCCCGTAGGGATTGCCCAAAGGCTGGAAGGCCAAATTCTAGATCATGGACAGAATAAAGTAAAGAGCGTGGATTTGGCTATGAATAATTTTGAACATTGCATCTATTTTTTTAAATCCTTTGTTTGTAAACATTGTGTATCATTGATAAAGACTGTTTAAACGAACCATGTGTAAGGCCTTTAATTAAGGAACTTGTTTATTTATGTTAAACAATATGGTAGAATTAATTAGAAAACAAATTGATGCGTGAGTTGGGTGGAAAGTGGGAGGATGGAATGCCCTGACGCGGAAACATCCTATGGACGGGTGAACCCGATTAGTCGGGTAACCTTTCAATAAATTAATTAAAGCTCTACGTTAGATAAATAAATCCATGGGCAACCCTAGTCTAGAGGACTAAGTCAGTGGTTGTGCCTTGCATAGATGAGGAAAAAAACGTTATTTCTAGAAGTCAAGAATGGAGGTTGCCCGAGTTAAGGTCGATCACTCTATGAGTGATTTGATTTTAGAAATCCTTTAGAAAGACCACGCTCCCCTTGTTGCGGGATGGAACTAGGTCATACCTACTAATCGTTTCCTTGTATCTTACATGGTCAAGGTGTCGACGAGTAGGAAATTATCCCAAGTTAGACTTAGTAGATTGTCTTAAAGGTTTCCCCTATTTAGGAAGGGGGGGACCTTACAAAAGGATACAAAACCAATCAGTAAGCCACCTTATAGAGTAAGTTTGAATGAAAGACAAGAAGTTGAAAATAGTTGGCTGAATATTTAGAACAAGGCTTTATTAGGTCAAGGAAGTCTCCCTGGGCTTCACCAATATTATTGGTGAAGAAAAAAGATGGATCTATGTGCTTGTGCATAGATTATTGTGGGTTGAATGCAATCACAATAGAAAATAAATTTCCTATTTCTAGGATAAATGAGTTGTTTGATCAAAGGTGCTAAATATTTTAGTAAGATGGATTTAAGGTATAGATATCATCAAGTAGGAATTACAAAACTGATCATGTGCCAAAAACAACATTTAGGACATCTTTTGGGCACACTGAGTTTTTAGTTATGCCTTTTGGTTTAACTAATGCTCCTGCTACTTTTATGACCATGATGAACACTATACTTCATCCTTATTTAGGAAAATTTGTGGTGGCTTTTATTGATGATATACTAGTCTTTAGTCAAATTGAAGAAGAACAAATTGAGCACCTTAGAAAAGTATTTTAATTATTGAGGAAAAACAAATTATTTTATAAAAAATCTAAATGTGACTTCTTAAAAAAAGAAGTGCAATATCGTGGACACAATGTGTGAGGAAGGGACTTGTATGGATCTTGATAAAGTTGAAGTTATATTGAGATGGAAGGCCCCATCCAATATAGATGAATTACAAACCTTTTTAGGACTTGTTGGTTTTATCGAAAGGTTACAATAAGGAATTATGCTAAGATAGCTATTCTAATGACGAATCAACTTAAAGGAAAAAGAAAATAATTTAGTTGGACTCATGATCAACAAACTAGTTTTGAAAATTTGAAAGTAGCAATAGACACTACTACTTATATTTTACAAATAGTGGATCCAAATGAGCCATTTGTGTTGGAAATGGATGCTAGCAATAGACACTACTACTTATATTTTACAAATAGTGGATCCAAATGAGCCATTTGTGTTGGAAATGGATGCTAGTAATTTTGCTGTAGAAGTAGCATTAAAAGTAACTATTAAACTTATGAAAAATAATTGTTTGCAATTATGCATGCTCTTAAAAAAGAGCGTCATTATTTGTATGGTGCCAATTTTAAAGTTTTGTATGACCGTGAAAGTCTTAAATGGTTAAATACTCAAAAGGAGTTAAAAGGTAGGAAGGCTAAATGGGCTGAAATCCTACAAGAGTTTGATTTTCAAATCAGATATAGAAAAAGAAAATTTAATTTCGTGGGTAGATGCTCTAAGTTGAGAACCCATGATAAATGAGTTGAGTTTTTACTCAACTAGAAAGTGAGTTGCTGGCTCACTTAAAAGGAGAATATGCTAATGACCCTACCTATCAAGTAGTTTGGAATTACTCGATTACAAAAGATAACTCGATTAATAGAGAGTAAAGAAAATAGTGATAAAAGGGTGTCACTTACAAAAGATAGTGGTTCAAAGGAGTCACTTAAAGAAGGGTCAATAAGTAAAGAGGATAATTGGAAATTTTTTTCCATCAATAATGGGTACTTGTTATATAAAGGTTGCACTTATGTACCTAACGAAGAAAATATTCTTGAGAATATTTTACTAGAATGTCATGACAATCCAAGTGTGGGGCACCCGGGAATTTCTAAGACCTATGCACTTATTAAAAGACAGTTTTATTGGGCAAGTTTAAAGAAGGATGTTCGAAATTAAGTTATAAAATGCCCTAAATGGCAAGTCAATAAAGTTGAGCGCTAAAAGTAGGTGGAATATTGCAACCACTATAAATACCTAAGGGCAAGTGGAAAAGTATTTCTATGGATTTCATACTACCCTGAACAAGCAGAGGGCATGATTCAATGTGGGTAGTAGTGGATAGGTTAACCAAGTTGGTACAATTTATACCAACTAAAAAAGAAGTAAAAACACTAGAATTGGCTAGAATGTTAATCCATCATCTATACAGATTGTATGGATTGCCAACATATATAGTAAGCGATTGAGATATAAAGTTTACAAGCCATTTTTGGAAAGAAGCGTTCAAAAAGTTAGACACCAAACTTAGTATAAGTACGTATGAACATTCACAAAGCGATGGACAGACAGAGAGGATTAATCAAGTCCTAGAAGATACGTTTTCGAGCATATGTTAATCATAAGCGAAACAAATGGGATGAGTATCTTCCGTTATAAGAATTTGCTTATAATAGTGCTAAACATTTTGCTACCGGTTTTCGTCCATTCACGCTAATGTATGGATTTCAACCTAGAGCACCTATAACGGTTGGGTTACAAAAAGACTACAGAGTGTAAAAGACTCTCAAAGACATGCAAGACATGCTAAACGTTTTGCAAGAAGCAATGTTAAAAGAGCGTAGGATCGTTCTATTAGTTATGAGAAAGGTTAAAGAAGACTAATTAATTTTGAGGAAGGTGATTTAGTTTTTGTAAAAGTTTCTAAAAAGTTAGAAACTTTTAAAAGTGAAAAAGTTTCAAAATTAAGTCCAAGGTATTGTGATCCTTATACAATACTTAAAAAAATTAGAAGTGTAGCTTACAAGGTTGCCATATGTTTAGAATTTCCAACTGTTGCTTATTTCCAACGGTTGCAATCTGTCGAGCGGATGGCTGCGAGCGAGGGGGTTGCTAGCCAGTTTGCGATTTATTCTTTGCATTCTAATTTCCAACGGCCAACAGTTGCAATCTGCTTGGTAGATAATAGGGCGGATAGCTACGAGCGAGGGGGCTACTAGCCATTTCGCATTGTTACCCCAATGTGACTAATAGGGGCCGATAGGGCGGTTGGCTGTGCGAGCGAGGGGGCTGCATTGTTCCAGCGGACCTTACTTGTTGCGCGGGCGTGATCTAATGATGGTTGCGAGCGAGCGTGCTGCTATTGGCAAATGCTCACTTCCAGCAGACCTTACCTGCTGTGTTGATGACAGTCCACTGCTCTCTCTAGTATGGGCATTGTAGCCCACCCCTACAACCTCCTTGCCCAGTGCTCTCTAATCGGGGTGTTGTGGTGGACACAGGTACGTCTTTTTAAAGCCTGATTAAATTGACTAATCTCGATTCCACATGGAATTAATTAAACCGGTTGCAAGCCCACGATCCAAAATTAGCATGGCTAATCAATCCAGATGCTATGTGCTTAATCAAGATAAACCAGCCCTAATCCCCCAAGGCCACCGAGTAGTGGAATGCCCTCTCAAAAATGTTACGACCAAATTAACTACAACCTCTTGTGCAAGTAACAATTCCAGCTTACATATGTTCAAAATGTGGAGCACACCATTTGATCAACAACTGTCCATACACAAATCAAGCGGATTCATAGCACGGAAAAAGGCTTATCCATCTTACATATGTTGAGTGGACCTTCCATTTGATCAAAGACTCTCCATGCACAAAAACGCTTTTCCAATCCTCAACGTCCTTGGAACCCCGGTGAGCGGCATGGCCTGTCCAAGAGTTTGTCCTCGTATGAAACGGCCTAAGGGTTTAAGTATTTAGGGAGGACTTTTGACTTCAGCGCATGTCTCCCACTTTTACACACGGTATTAGGCACCATTTCATATACCTGCAGCATAGTCGCCATCTCGGTTTCAGCTATGGTGATGGCAGATACTCACCCGGGGTCGATTCCGTATGCTCGCAGTCAAGGTAAGGCCCCTATCTGTGGTAAGGGTTTTGTGACTGTGTGTATTCTGATGTGTGGCCTCTTATCTTCTCATCACAGCATGGCGGGAGTTTGTGTGCGGTGGAATTGCAGCCGCCCTGGGAGAAAGCTTAATGCATCCTGTGGATACAGTCAAAACCAGAATGCAAAGCGGGGGCTCCTTCCTCTCCACAGTCCAGGTACCGTCATCTTCATCTCTCCGTCCCGTTCATGTATTTATTAGGGCCATTAGTCATATACACACATCTATACACGAACATGACCTTTGAGTACATATCCCACACATACATCGTTCATATATTTATTAGGGCCATTAGTCATATACACACATCTATACACGAACATGACCTTTGAGTACATATCCCACACATACATCATACCTTCGTATGTACGTGTGCACGTACATACATACATGCGTGAACGTGACAAAGTACTTCATATACACACACGTACACACATAAATACATGGCCTTTAATTAGTGCTATCTACAAAGGCCATTGTACAGGCAGGCATGAACATAACCTTCGTTAGTTCTCCATGCATTTGCTTTGCAAAGCATCTCACTTACTTTGCCTACAACAAGTCTTTCCTGCTATATTAGGGTCAGATGGCATCCCATGTGACATGAATGAGAGACAGGTCAAACTACTTGCATACATACATGAATTTTTTGCTTTGCAAAACATTTATTTCCTTTGCTTATAAATCCTCCACGCTATATTGGGGTTAGATGGCATCACATGTGACATAGGATGCATGACACATATCAAACCCCACACCCACACCCACACCCACACTGACACACCCACGCGCGTGTACACACATGAACACTAAGTTTACATTGATGCTCAGATTTTCAGTTTGAATTTTGTGGGCAAGATCTATTGATAGTCGTCCGTTTGTTTGAAATGTGTTTCAGGAAAGCACTAAATTCACAGAAGTTCTCAAGGTTGTCCTCAAAACTGACGGCATGAGAGGTAAGCCTAAACCTTCTACCTATCTACATGCATGCTGTATACATGGACAACTTTCTTATACAGAATTATCCCCATTGACTCAGCTCTTGTTAAAGCTGCTATGCAGTTCTATTGAAGCCACTACTTTGAAGGTTTGATTTTGTGGGAGATGTGTGAGACACTGATGATACACTTCTTTGAGGCTTACGTTTTCTAATATGCCGTCTTAAAAGTCCTTATTTTCTCTGTCATAGCCTGTTTTAATTTGAGGAGGAATTGGGTGCTGGTGCCGGCTAAACAAGAGTGGCTGTGCTCAAAGTTAATTGGGTTTACATGAGAGCATTGATTGGGTTTACATAAGAGCACAAAGGAAAGCTTGCATAAGTGGAGCTGCTGCCTGCTTGTGTGATCGGACTGCTGAGCAAAATGGGTTCTCTCAAGGTGGAAGCACTACCCAGGCAACCCTAAGAATTCGACCCTTTGCAAGAAATGGGACTATCCAGTATGTGTCAAGGGAGGTTCTTTGGAGAGGCAATGAGGACTTGTAGGGTCGAGAGTCTGGCTGTCCTCATGACGGTGGCTGCTGGGGAACTCAAGAACCTGGCCAAGAGAGTGCTCAATTGTTGGTAGAAGAGCATGGTACTCCTTGGGGATGCTGAGGAAGCAAACTGTGACTGGAAAATGTCGCCCATGCTTCCACTTGACGAAGTATACCTTGGAGCTCCGTAGTGCAGCTTGACAACAAGGTCGTCTCTGCCAGGATGGCAGAGGCAAACTCAATCTGGATGTATCCCTTGCTGAGGAACTGGACATCTACATTACGCCCCTGCTTATTGACTCAGGTTGTGTTAAAGCTGTTTATTGAAACCACTACTTTTGAAGGTTTGTTTTTTGGGAGATGTGCGAGACACCGATGATTCATTTCTTGGAGGCTTCACATTTTCTAATATGCTGTCTTAAAAGTTCCCGTTTTCTCTGTTGTAGCCTGTTTCAATTTTAGGAGGAAGTGGATGCTAGTGCCGGCTTCACAAGAGAGGTTGTGCTCAAACTTGATTGGCTTTACATAAGAGCACAAAAGAAAGCTTCCATAGGTGGAGCTGTTGCCTGCCTGGATGCTGAGCAAAATAGGCTCTCGCAAGGTGGAAGCACTACCCAAGCAACCCTAAGAACTTGACCCTTTGCAAGAAATGAGTACCATCCCACTGGGGAATCACTAAGTGTCAAGGGAGGTTCGCTCATTGCCTGCCCACTTGCTTCAGCGTGTCCTCTCTCTCTCTCTCTCTCTATTAAACTTGCTCAACACATAACTATTTCCCAATACCAAGTTGAAATTTATAGAGGTAGGTGGATCATAACAAAACACCAAATCCTAAGTTAAAGATTAAAACAATGAGAAGTTGGGGAACAATGCGAAGACTCAAAGCATCAAGACCTATTGAATTGATTCTCTCTTCAAAATGAGAGCACATCACTATGTAGCTCATGTAGATCCATAATCATCTCCTCAAGTCACTCCATGATTCTCACAATTAGCCCTTCTGGCTTATAACGTTACCTTGCTTGTATCATTGCTTGTATCAAGAATCTCTCACCTTTTTGACCTTCTATTGTCATGATAACCTAAGAACAATCACCCATACACCACAAGAGGACTCTTGCTTCCCCTCAAAGTACAAATGCGGAGAGAAGTCCTACCTCCCCTCAAAATACAAATGCGGAGAGAACTCCTGCCCTTGTTCAAATACAAAATGCAAACCCAAATTTTAGTATCAAGGAGGGAGGTGCTTTCCCGTTGAGAAGCACTTAAGTCATCTCTTTTTTTATGCTCTTGGTTAGTTTTCTCGCCCAAGAGCATTTTGTTCATTCTTTTTTTTGGGGGGGTCTCATACATCTGTCATGTGCATGCACATGGACATGCTTAATCCTAGGCTAATCCCTGGTTTGCAACAGAATAAACATCAGGATTGGAGCAGTATACAGACATAGGCTTGAGGGGGGCTAGAGGTGGACCCGAACCCTGTCAGCCAGGTGTTGGGAGGTCGTGTACTTGTAGTCGGCATCATCAATATTTATGAATGTCCATGGAATTGGTTGACAACAAGCCGGCCAATTGATTAGTTCCTCCAAGGACCAAGGGCCTATAAAAGGCATACTATTGCTTATTGTTAGTTATCTCTTGGTCATTAGATAGACTTTTGGGGTTGCTAAGGCAGCTAGATTGATGTACCTTTTTGTATCATATGAATATACTGAATACACAACCATCTCTCTCTCTCTCTCTCTCTCTCTCTCTCTATTCGGTGTATGTTGATTGTTCTTGCATCAAGAGTTTCTATGCAATGCTTAGGGCTGAAAGGAGACTCTCAGAGCTTTTGCATGTGACATTGGTATTAGAGCTTCGGCTGATTGTGAGGGAGTGTTGTTGCCCATGTCCCACCCACCCTTACTGCAGCATGCATGGACGAAACCATTGCCCGTGTCTTGATCTTTTGTTGGTGTGGTGACCATGCAACATTGTATCAGCATCGGGCTCAACTATGCTAAGTGCTATTGGTGTCCCAGAAGAAGTGCACAGGTCCAAGGAGAGAAACACAACATATGTCAGGATCCCTAGAAGCTGGTTGCGGTGTGAGGCAAACGCAAGGGGAGGGTTTCATGAGAGTTGGAGCCAGTTGGGGTTGCCCCAAAAGCTTTTATAGAGCACTGCAAGGGATGAAGTTCATCCAAGGGGTGGAGCCAAGGGTGCCATGATCAGTTTCAAGAAGAAGGATTCATGTTTGTGTTCAGGGACAAAGGAAGAAAGCAAGGGGACAAAGTGAACTAGATGCATAGATCTCTACATTAGATTTGGAGTGGATTTAGAGACCTAAGGCAAGGTTTTTAGTGAAAAGGTTGCCAGGAAGGGAAAGATGACAAGTATGGGGGGCCATATGTGGAGACAGGGGATGATGACAGTCATCCAGGATCAAAGGTTGGAATCCCATTATCAAGTTTTGTTGAAGGGGATGTCATGTGCATGCACATGGACATGCTTAATCCCAGGCTAATCTTTGATTTGCATCAAGATTGGAGTAGTATATGGTGTGGCTTGAGGAGGGCTAGAGGTGGACTAGAACCTTGTCAGCCAGGTGTTGGGAGGTTGTGTACTTGCAGTCGGCGTCATCAATATTTATGAATGTCCATGGAGCTGGTCGACAGTAGGCTGGCCGATCTCCATACGAGAGATGTTGGGGTAAAGGCGTTATGCCCACCCTTATAGTGTGTACAAGCCCATAAGTTATAGTACATAGTACACTTAGTACTTTTAATGTACTAAGTGCACTATGTGTACTAGTGCAATATACATGTGTGATAGGGGAGTCACACACTCACTTGATGAGTTGACTTATCCCCACAACTCTCTCTCTCTCTCTCCCTTGCTTCTCTGTGTATGTCTCCCACACATGACCTAACCCTAATTCTGTTTTCTCCCCATCAACTGGTATCAGAGCCCTTAGTGATCCCTCCCTCCCTTCTCTCCATTGATGAAGCTGGGGATAGCATCTTGCGAAGGCGAGCCGCAGGTTTATTCATTGTGTCCTTCTCTGCTTCGCTGTTGACAAGGGGGGTTTCTTTCCTTGCTTCCTCGCATGGCAGCCCTTCATAGCTCGGCTCTGCAGTCTATAGAATGCGTGCAGAAGTTGAATGTGAAGTGTGAGGCTGAGATTGTGAGGGTCACACTGGTCGCCTGCTGAAACCCCCTTGGAGCGAGCTACGTGTAGCATTCCACAAGGCGCATACCTGGTATAGTCCAGACTGGTGCTAAGCGAAGACATCAGCAGCCAGGCGAAGCGTGAGCGAGCGCTGGGCGTAGATGCGCTAGGCGAAAGCAACACAGGCGAAGGCGGAGGTCGAGTGTGAGCAGTCGAGCGGATACACAATCGAGCTGCAAGCGCTACCAGGCGTTGGCGAACGACGTGGAGTTCTAGCGCTAGGCGAATACGTCGGGCGAACGTGAAGCGAAGGCTATCACGTCATCTGCAGTTCAGCACTACTAGGCGAAGCAAAGTTGGCGCTCAGCAGCGAGTAAGCCAGGCGAAGCGGGTGGCCCTTCAGCGTGAGCAGCGAGCGAATACACAGGCTGGTGGCTTTTCCAGAAGGGCATCAAAAGATCGTAGCTTTTCCTCCGCACAGGCTCACGTGCCGTTGCTGAATCGTAGTGCTGCACAACCGGCAGATGATGAAACTAGAACAGTTACCAAATCAGAGGCGCCTCTGCAAATGCAACAAAACAAGCCTCTGACTCGGTTGTCAAAGAAGCCACAGCCTTCTGCACAAGGCTTGGCAAGACTCCCTTGTGTCCACCTGCACAGAAGCCTGACGAGCAGCAGCATCAACAGCAAAATCGACGCCCTCCTTTCCTGCAACAAAAATCAGAAATTACAAGGTATTTGCCTCAATTTTTTTTTGGGATTTGCAATTGAGCAAGTACAATCAACAATTGAGCAGGTACAGGTGCCCAATTGCTCAATTTTGAGCAAAATTGGCAAAATTGGGTGACATTGGTCACAATCAGGATCAATTTGCAGGAAATTGGTCAAATCAGGATCAATTTGCAGGAAATTGGATGTCGAAATTTGGGGTTTTTGATGTAATTGTGCAATTAAGCACTCATACATGCTGTATGATGTGAAAAATTGCACATTTGGGCAAAATTGCAGCAAATTGCAGCAAATTGCAGTGCAAATCAAGGGGCTTTTGTGCCGATTTGGTTGATTTGCATGCAGGCAATCGCGTTTGATGCTTTCATGTATTTGGTGTATATGTGGCCAGGGGGAAGCATCGTGAACACTCTGGATGCCTTCATGTGCGTCAATGTACCATGTATGATAAGAAATTGATCTTAAATCAAGGGGCTTTTCAAGTTTTCATGCTTGTTGAGCTTGGCAAAGCAGCAGGCAAGACATTTATGCCTTGAATCCTCAAAAATCAGCTTGCAGTCAAGGGGCTTTTGCCCAATTTCTGTTCGGGACTGTTTTATCCAGTGTACAGGACTGTAAAAGTCTGATTTTCACTCATTTGGACAGCCAGGAGAGCATTTATTGCTATTGTACTTGCTGGTACAGATTTGGCACAGCTTTGTGCATGTTTTGGCATGGCTGTACACTGTTTTGAGTGACCAAAAGGTTCAATTTCAGCTGTTGTACTTGCCGGTACAGGTTTGGTACATCATTTGTGAGCAATTGGTACTGTTGTACAGTACTTTGGAAGGGCAAAAGAGCACATTTAAGGTGCTGTCCAAAATCTGCAGCAACCAGATTTTGGTGTTTTCATCACATAAAGTGGGAGAAAAGTTGCATTCTTGCTTCCGCAGTGGGAGATAAAGCTTGGGAGAAAAACTGTGAGCACTTTGTGTGCTTTTGGTGCAGTGTTTGCACATTTTGCAGGGAGTCAGGCATTTACAGGTTGCATTTTGCTATGGCAACCACAGGTGAGAGCTCTTCATTGCTTCACATCAAGAAGCTTGAAGGCTCGCATAATTATGATATTTGGCAAACCCAGTGCTACAATGTGTTGCTCCAAAAAAAGCAGCACAAGCCTATCAAAGAAAGGGGTGTAATGCCCGCTTCTCTTACAGCTGAAGAGTGGGAAGATATGGATGAGCTGGCAAGATCTACTATCATGTTGTCTGTGTCAGACTCATTACTGTTCAGCATTCGTGAAGAGAAGACAGCTTGGGGAATGTGGCAGAGATTGCAGGACTTGTATGCCCAACAAAGTGCCTCAAGCAAAGTGTATTGGTTGAAGAAACTCATAGGCCTTCAGATGAAGGAAGGGGCGTCTATGACAGCCCATTTAAATGAGTTTAATGGTATTGTCAGCCAAGTCATTAATCAAAAGTTGGCAATGGACGATGAGTTCAAAGCCACTTTTTTGTTATGCACTTTGCCAGAGAGTTGGGACACATTCAGGACAGCCACTAGCAATTCGAATGCTATGCTGTCATATGCAGATGTTGAGGGTGCTCTTCTTCAAGAAGAGATGAACAGGAAAAACAACTCTGTTGGAAAGTCCAATGCAATGAATGCACGTGGGAGATCCCAACAAAGGGGAAAAAGCCAAGAAAGGGGAAGGAGCAAGTCTCGCTCCAAAAAGGATTTGGAATGCCATTATTGTGGCAAGAAGGGACACATCAAAAAGCAATGCTACAAATGGAAAAATGATCAAAAGGAAAAGGGAAAAGGCAAAGACAAAGAGAAGGATGAAGCCAAAGATGTAAAGCCAAAGGGCAAAAGTGGAGTCAAGATCGAAGAAATCAATGTGTCACATGCAGGTGGCAGTGAGGATGAGGTCCTATTTACTTCTTCACTTGATGCCCATTCACTTCTTACAGGTGGTCATGGTATGCACTCATGGATCATTGATTCAGGTGCCTCCTTTCATGTCACAGGTTGCAGAGACTTGTTTGTCAGGTACACTGCTGGCAATGAAGGAGTGGTTTATTTGGGTGATAACCATGCATGCAAGATTCTTGGCAGAGGTGATGTGAGGCTTGTATTTTCAGATGGCTCACAGCTTATGCTCCATGATGTCAGGCATGTGCCTGAGATCAAGAAGAATCTGCTTTCTACTGGACAGCTTGATGATGCTGATTATGTTACCACATTTGGTAGTGGAAAGTGGAAGATTAGTAAGGGCTCACTGGTTGTTGCCAGAGGCTCTAAGGTGGACACTCTTTATTTCATGCATGCAGGTGTTTGTCACCATGCTAATGTAAATGCAATCGAGCTGCCGGAAATTTCTATGTGGCATAGCCGGTTGGGACACATGAGTGCCAAAGGAATGGAGCAATTGTCTCGTTTGGGTTACTTGCCTTCTCTAAAGTTTTCAAGTTTTCAGTTTTGTGAGCATTGTATATATGGTAGGCAACTACAGTGCCCCCACAAGAAAGCTCTTGGACAGAAAGATGCTCAGTTAGAGCTTGTGCATACAGATGTATGTGAGATGCCTCAGCTTTCTTTGGGAGGGGCAAAATATTTTGTGTCTTTTATTGATGATGCCACACGCAAGGTGTGGGTTTATCCTCTTCGTTTGAAGAGTGATACATTCTCAGTGTTTGAGAAGTTTGTTGCTCTTGTTGAGAATCAAACTGGCAAAACACTGAAAGCTTTGCGTTCCGACAATGGTGGAGAGTACACGTCCAAACAGTTTCAGGACTTTTGTGATGCTAAAGGCATCAAGAGGGAGCTCTCTACTCCTTATGATCCTCCACAAAACGGGACAGCAGAGAGGATGAACAGGACCATTCAGGAGAAGGTCCGTTCTATGTTGTCACATGCTGCATTACCTCATGGTTTTTGGGCTGAAGCTGTTATGACAGCTGTTCACCTTATAAACAGGTCACCTAACACGAGGCTTGGTGGGAAAGTGCCAGAAGAAGTATGGACAGGGAAGCCTCCGTCATACAAGCACTTGAGAGTGTTTGGTTGCGTTGCGTACGTGCACATACGCAGGGAAATGCGCACCAAACTTGATCCTAAGTCTCACAAATGCATATTCCTAGGATATGGTGACAGAGGTGAAATGGGGTATAGACTTTGGGATCCCATGAATAGAAAGATCATACGCAGCAATGATGTCATTTTTGATGAAACATGCATGTATAAGGAGCCTGCAAGGCAACAGGAGCCTGGCAGAGTCATCTTTGATGATGATGGACATCATGGACAACAACAAAGGGCTGTAAATCAGCCATTACAGCAGGAAAACCAGCCCTTAAATGGTGCTGAAAATGGTCCAAATGGACAGCCAGAGATGGCAGAAGATATCCCTATGGATATACCACAGTTAGAAGAAATATCGGGCATGATTTTTCAGCCTTATGGCATGGAACAGGAGCCACCAATGGGTGATATGCAGGCTGGACAGCAACCTGCAAATGATGGTCATTGGGTACGGAGGTCCACAAGACCCTCCAGAGCCCCTGACAGGTTTGTTCCAGGGGTTGACTATTTGATGCTTACTGACTGTGGGGAGCCCTCATGTTATAAAGAGGCTTTACAGAGGGCAGACAAGGCTCTATGGGAGCGTGCCATGAAGTCAGAGATGGATTCTCTGCATAAAAATGAAACATGGAAGTTGGTGCATTTGCCTGCAGGCAAGAAGGTTTTGCCATGCAAGTGGGTATACAGGCTCAAAGTTGCATCAGATGCAAAGCCAAGATACAAAGCCAGGTTAGTGGCTAAGGGCTTCAAGCAGGAATATGGTGTGGACTTTGATGAGATCTTCTCTCTAGTGGTCAAAATGACCACACTTAGAGCTGTGTTAGCTTTGGTTGCACATGATGATCTGGACTTGATTCAGATGGATGTGAAGACTGCTTTTCTTCATGGTGATCTCCATGAGGAGATATATATGCAGCAGCCAGAGGGTTATGCAGTAAGTGGAAAGGAGAAGCTTGTATGCAAGCTGAAAAAGAGTCTTTATGGGCTCAAACAGGCACCAAGAGAATGGTATCATAAATTTGATACATTCATGAAATCTCAGAAATTCAGGAGAAGTGACATAGATCACTGCTTGTACACCAAGAAAGCTTTGGATGGCAGTCTATTGATCCTCATCTTGTATGTTGATGATATGTTGATTGCCGGGAAATCTCGTAAAGAGATGGATGCCTTGAAGCAGAGGCTGCATCAAACCTTTGATATGAAGGATTTGGGTGATGCAAATCACATCTTGGGTATGCGGATACTTCGGGACAGAAATCAGCATGTGTTGTATTTGTCTCAGAAGGAATACATTGGCAAAGTCTTGCAGAGGTTCAATATGGACGGGGGGAAGAAGGCTAGTACTCCTTTGCCTCCATATGTGAAACTCAGTGCTATGGACAGCCCACAATCAGATAGAGACAGGGCTGATATGGCCAAGATTCCGTATGCTTCAGCTTGTGGCAGTCTCATGTATGCCATGGTTGCTACTAGGCCGGACATTGCATTTGCAGTGGGAGTGGTTTCTAGATACATGGCCAACCCTGGCAAGAAGCATTGGGAAGCAGTGAAAGGTGTCATGAGATACCTGAAGGGCACACAGGATTTGTGCATTTGCTTTGGCAAACAGGATGCATTAGTGCATGGTTACACGGATTCGGATTATGCCGGTCATCCAGATAACCGGAAGTCTACTACTGGTTATGTGTTTACATTCACAGGAGGTGCTGTGTCATGGATATCCAGGATGCAGAAGTGCACTGCCTTATCTACTACAGAGGCCGAGTATATTGCAGCCACAGAGGCTTGCAAGGAGGCATTATGGCTATCTCGGTTAGTAGTTGATTTGGGCTATACAGGGGATATTCCATTGTTGCATTGTGACAGTTAGAGTGCCATCCAGTTGGCAAAGAACCTTGTCTTTCATGCAAAGACGAAGCATGTGGATGTGAAGTATCACTTCATCAGAGAGGTGATAGAGAACAAGCAAATTCAGCTTGTTAAGATTCATACGGATGACAACCCGGCTGATCTGTTGACAAAGAGTTTGCCTCCGGAGCGGTTTGCTCATTGCAGACACTTGATGGGCATTGGATGAGGCCATTTTCAGCCTTGATATGGCCTTGTATATTATCATGTACATGCTGATTTTTCTTTTCCTTCATTTAAGGGCACTTTGCCTTTAAGTGGGAGGTTGTTGGGGTAAAGGCGTTATGCCCACCCTTATAGTGTGTACAAGCCCATAAGTTATAGTACATAGTACACTTAGTACTTTTAATGTACTAAGTGCACTATGTGTACTAGTGCAATATACATGTGTGATAGGGGAGTCACACACTCACTTGATGAGTTGACTTATCCCCACAACTCTCTCTCTCTCTCCCCCTTGCTTCTCTGTGTATGTCTCCCACACATGACCTAACCCTAATTCTGTTTTCTCCCCATCAAGAGAGAGATAACTAACAATGAGCAATAGTATGCCTTTTATAGGCTCTTGGAGTTGAATACATAGCCATCTCTCTCTCTCTCTCTCTCTCTCTTCTCTATCTATGTTGATTGTTCTTGCATCAAGAGTTCCTATGCAATGCTTAGGGTTGAAAGAAGACTCCTAGAGCTTTCGCATGTGACACCTTCGTTTTTAGCATTTCACCTTGCATATTGCTTTTTTTTCCCCTCTTAGGAGGGCAAGGTTGAGGTGGTTCATTTTTAGATATCAACATACTCCTTCGTCACTTTGATCTTGCATTCTTACGAGCAATCATAGTCCTTTACAGGAAAACCAGCTTCAGGTGCACACCGTTTAGCATGTGATGCACTCTCTCCCAAGTCCCGATTGCATGCTATGTGATGTATTCTCTCTTGATTGGAAGCTGTGAATCTTGAACCAGTTTTACAACTCTCCTCATTGAGCCGTTTCAGTGTGGATAAATATCAGTGATTTGAGGCGTGCTAGGCGCAATGTTTGTAGGATCAATATCATTCCCGCTCACAAAAACCCATAGGCTCTTGAACACAAGCACGTTTTTTTTTATCAAAAACCTCCACATGGAGTAATTACTCCCGTCAAGCTTGTCTTCCTATGCCAATACACCTAATATGTCTCCAACATTTTATGCCATCTCTAACTGCAAATGCACGAGTAACGATGCACATAATTTATGAAATGGTTTTTGTCAACTTTCCCTTGCAAAACATTTCAAATTGCCTTGTGGCATTCAACTGTAGAAAAGTCCTATAGGGAGAGAAATTGATAGTTGAAAGTAGAATTGATGAAAGATTTTGTTACCTTGAAGATTGAATGTTCCAATTTGTGTTGTAATTGCAGAAAGCTCCAAATTTTGAAATTTGCAGGTACAAATGCAAGCAGTTAGTGATGGTACAAACCGTACGGATTGCAAGTACGTCAATTGTGCGGGTGTCACGTGAGGAGATATGGAAATATGAACAAGTTCGCGACGACACAAAGATGTACGTTGGGTACAGGCTTGTGCATGCATACAGACGTGTATGCGAGGATGTACGGTCGGGTACGAGCTCGCATAGATGTACGAACATGTATGAGGTAGTGCAAGGATATATGGTTGGGTACGAGCTATATGGACAACAAAAAAAATTGGGTGTGAACGCTCGAGGTAGAATGAACGTGTAGCTTTGATACCACTATTAGGCTCTGAGAAACCCTAATGTTTAGTAGATGTACATGGAAAACAGTAGGAACAAAGAGTAGGCCCTTACAATAAATGGGAGAGTATTTCGATGGATTTTATCACCGGTTTTCCATGCACTCGTAGAGGGCATGATGCCATTTAGGTGGTGGTAGACAGATTGCCAAAGATGGCAAGATTTTTACCCACAAGGAAAACAGTAATGGCTTGTGAATTGACACATGACTTTGTTGAGCAGCTTTTCAGGTTATATGGTTTACCTTGTGACATAGTGAGTGATAGAGACTCCAAGTTTATTGGACACGTATGGCAGTTGGTCTTCTAGAAATTTGAGACCAAGCTGAGTTTGAGTTTCTTTGATCATCCTTAGCATGACGTAGAGAGCGAATTAGGTTTTGGAGGATATGCTTCGCACTATTGTCCAAAAGACCAATCATCCTCGGTCCGGCAGGTGGGATTAGGAGATAGCAAGCAGATGCAAAGGGCTAAGGTTTAGAATTAATAAAACTTGGCTATTGGCTATCTATAGTAGGTTAGCTATTTATAGCGGTAGTTATCAATATACGAGTGGTGCCTTGGGGGTTATTGTTGTGTAGTGAGTCGTGCGGTGCACTTTTGATGGGTCTGTGCCTGACCAGAGTTTCTACTCTTGCGGAGGACATGGCAGATCAGAGAAAGTCTTGCTGTGGGCCCTTGTGGGCAAGCACTGGTGGTATGTGATGCCAGTGCTGACTGGTATGTAGCTGTGTAGTGGAGCCTTGGCCCCTGGCTCAGGGGTGGATCGAAGCATTGATCCTATGGTTGGGTGGTGAGCTTTCTCTAATCTTGTTTGGACTGTGTTTAGAAGATCTTGGTTAGACAGGCGTGGGAGGCCTCTTACAGCTTGACACCCTTGCACATGAACCATGCTGCCGTACATGCTGTGTACCTGGCTGTAGGCATAGGTGGCTGACTGTTTATGCTGCCCTGTGTGAACACGGGGACTGTCTTGCCATAGGCCCCACCCACAGCACAGTCAGGCATGGCTGGTTGGGTGCCCCATACAGCCAAGTACGGCTGGCCTTAGCCTGGCCGCCGCCTTGAGTAGCCACCACGGCTGGCTTTGGCCCACCCACTCCCTCTTTCTTGTGCGATTTGTGCACATAAGGTACCCCATAACCATGTCAGGGTTTGCTTTCTCCCTCTCTTGGAGAACCCATGGCTTCCTAGCCATGCCCATGATCACCACTCCCAAGGTTTCATTTTGCATCAGATATAGGTCTTCCTAGACCGAGCCTTGGGAACTATCTGACAAGAAACTATGTAGGGAGGGAGGCTTAAGGCCATAGCTACATAGAGCCCCTGGACTCTCCCCTGAGCTAGAGGCCATAGCTACATCCTTGGAGAAGCTCCCCCGCAGCATGACCTACGAGGCTACATGTGTCGTCCCAGTGAACAGCCCCGATGGGCCATTTTCAACGATGTCACACCAGCCTAGCTTCCACTTATATAGGCCACTGGGCTTTATAATTAGCCCCAATTCTTTTATAAGATTTTAACCCTATAATTACTTATAACGACGCCTCCACTTATAAGGCTCTTCCCGCGTTAGGGATATCTCCCCATCAGGAGCTCTTATGTCCAGCCCCCAGCCAGACCCCGCGCTACTGTGCACCTGTTCTGGATGTAACACCCATGGCAGGTTGCCTGGCCAGGGCTGCTGAGACCATCTACAGACAGCCACAGCAGCCCAGCCTGTCTGCCATTCAGCCTGCTGCCCCATTGGGCCTGTCCACTGTATGTGGGTGTCTGCTGCCCAAGTTTGGGGCTGTCTGATCATCGCCCATCACTGCTGGTCTTGGTGGGCCTGTGTCCATGCAGCTGTTCCAGGCAGCCGGTCCTTGATGGCTGCTCGCTTCACAGAATCTGAAGCATGCAATGCACCGTGTGTATTTTTGTGTGTACCACACACACGTGCACGCACATTGGGAGTAGGTCCATAGTAGAAATAGCTCGAGTGGGGTCATGTGCAATACAGTGACATGGTAGGTTAGACTATGTCCAATTTGGAAGTAGACTTGCACATGCGTGCCTTATATGTGGTTGTGTATCACCCTCGGTGGGTTGGCATGTCAGTTCTTTTGTAGTAAATCTCAGTAAATTAGTTCTTGTCTTGATCAGGATAGAAAAAACATGTGAATCAGTGTTATTCTGTCTGGCAGGCTTGTATCGAGGGATTGCAGCAGGAATGACGGGCTCTTTTGCAACTGGAGCTACCTATTTTGGCTTAATTGAGCTCACAAAATCATGGATAAATGAGAGACATCCGGCTCTTGCTGGCCCTGTTTCACAATTCTGTGCAGGCGCTCTTGGTATGTCTTGTTTAGTCCTGTGGGTGGTGTCTTTTGTTTCAACCTTTTTGTAGCTTATGATGGTTGTCATTTTGTTACAAATCGTTAGCAGTTGTTCTTATAGCAGGTTTTGGTGGTGACGTCTTGCAGTTTCTTGTTTGTATATTCCTTAAAAAGCATCAGCAACTGAATTTCGAAAGTGGTCCTGGAGCTTTTTTAGAGATTGTCTATCCATCATTGACAGACGGCCTAGACGGGTCCCTGCTGCTTATGTAAAACCAGCCTTAGAAACTGTGGGTTGCATGCAGGTGAAAGATTGGGGTTTATCCTATAGATGAAGAGAGGAAGCGGAGGAGTAGACTTTTGGTGTCAATGAGATTTTAAGTAAGGTAACACCCTCTGGAGAAATGCATGTATCTGAGTGAGAACGAAATTTGCTACCTGGTAGCATCTATTTGGGAAATGATATAACCTTGCCATTTGTAACAATCCGATTGCAGAGGTGGCAAACGGTTGCCTTATGGATATGTTTGCCTCATGCATGTGAATACCTTGATGGGAAAGGTCTCTCCTCAGAATTTGCGAATGTAATCCCCTTGAGCGGGTTGTTTGTTGGGGTTCGCTTGTTTGTTGGGGTTGCACCACCACGAGAGTTGGGATATGTAAGATGATACATCGTGCGGTGTATGCAAGATAACACTTACAAAAAGTAGGATCTTATTGGGTTCAAAACTTTAAAACTCAAAACTGCACAAAAGTAGAGATAGAAAACAATAATGTATTACTGATGTGAGACAATAAAACAAGGGAATGAGCTTTTGGGGAGAAGGGATTAGTATGGCCAAGCTCCTCGTGATTTTTGCCCGCCAATGTCCAAAAAAAGGATGGAGCATTCGGCATGTGTGTGGATTGCCAAACTCTCAACAAACTTAACCTTGCCTCTTCCTATTCGTTGTCGAGGCCATGAGTAGTTTTCTCTTCGCCCAGGAGACAGGGCTTCAGGGATTGCGTCTTCCCCTCTCATGTAGGAGGAGTTGTTGGACTCAGAGTTCGGAGATTTGCGGAGGCGATCAAGGTTTTCTGCCACACATAAGGAGCGTAGATCAACTGGCACAAGGCGTGTGGTTTTTGGGTAGGCTTAGCACCCGCCCCGACTTGGCGACCAGTTGAGGATTTCCAGTAGATCCCAAGGGGCACTCTAGTTCGAGATCTCGGTTACCAGGTTGGCATTGATATGTCTCCCAAGTAGCAGCTCGCCCCGTTTCTTTTGAGTATTCAAAAGAAGCTTCTATATTGGGGCTCGGAGAGGCTCTCCCTAACAGGCAGGGTGGTGGTGGGCCGTGGCGAACTAGGTACTTCTTGCCACCATGTGGTCCATCACTTCGTGTTGGGCCTTTTCTCGGGCATGTATTGGCCAGTACAGTGATTGATTCGGAATTTCTTATGGGCCAAAAGTGATGGGAGGCCAACTAGGGCTAAGGTGGCATGGAGAGACTATTCAGCCTCGTAGCAGAGGGGTGCTAGGCCTCAGTGACCCGGGTATTCATAGCCACTTGATTGTTAGAGGCCTCCTTCCCGGTGGTGAGCCCTGGAAAGATTTCCTGTTGGCCCGGATTTCAGCCCGCACTCCGAGTCTTGGGGGCCCTTGGCCGCAGAGTACCAGATGGATCTTCACATAGATGCGAGCCCGTGGTTTTAGCTTGGATTTTGAGGATAGATTTGTAGCCAGGTCTCTTGGAGATTGGATTGCCTTCAGGCAGTTACCCCCGGAGGTGCAAGAGAGAGGCTTGACAGGGATCCGGGAAGAGACAGGCTTAGCATTGACATTGACTCAGCTATCCCTCATGAGTGGCTGACTCCCCCAGTGTGGCTAGGTGTGTTTACTAGACACGATATCCTAGTGGCGGTCCACGGAGTAGATGAGGACAGTGGTCTGCTCACTTTCTCTATTGGATTCCATGGCAGATTACAGAGATTTGAGCTTCCCTTGGAGGATTTTAGTGGCTGCACCTTGCAGAGGGTGATTGGTTTTCGGGCACGGGAATGGCATATTGATCTAGCATCGGCCAAGGTGGCCAGTGAGAGATTATGATGGCTATGGATATGGGAGTGCCGACCTCTCACGCGCCTTCAGTAGGATCCGGGAGAGTGGACTTGGCATGATCCAACGGATTGGGAGGAGACTTTGGATGCCCCCTTCTTTGCATATACTGTGAGGCTAGGCTGCAAGATCAGGATGCTCGAGATAGATGGCACACCAGCAGCACATTGGCAGTCTCAAGGCCTCTCACAGCGTTTACTTTTAGATTTATGGAGGAGGTTGTGGGACAACTTTCGGCCTAGAAAGATCACCCTCTTTCTTTGGTTGATGGCACATAGGAGTTTAGCGGTCGGTACTTGGCTGGCAGTTGGTGGTCGACCAACGGCTTGCTTGAAGGCTCAACAGATTTGGCAAAGGATTCTCCGCATCTTTGCTATGGACAAGGCATCAACCCGGATCATCACATGGGGCACTGTCGCTTGGGTCACAGAGGCTGGAGTGGTCAGGGCTTATGAGGAGGATGCGGTAGGGCTAGGCCTTCAGATCTCTCACCATCGTATTGCAGTAGTACCAGTCATAGTCCCACCTACAGGTGAATGGCGGCCTGGCTCATGCCAGAGATGGGAGATTTGTTGTAGCATAGCAGCTTGGTACATTTGGCATGCTAGATGTAGTGAGGCCATCGAGGGTACCCTCACTTTGCCGGCAGAGACCATTAGGAGCATATGCCTGGCCTTCAGATCTCTCACCATCGTATTGCAGTAGTACCAGTCATAGTCCCAGGCGAATGGCGGCCAGGCTCATGCCAGAGATGGGAGATTTGTTGTAGCATAGCGGCTTGGTACATTTGGTATTCTAGATGCAGTGAGGCCATCGAGGGTACCCTCACTTTGCCGGGGGAGACCATTAGGAGCATATGCCTGGATATCATTCACACCCTCTGCGGTCAGTGGGAGAAGTTACAGGGAGGTTCAGACCGCATGTGTAAGCAACGGGAAGCTTTCTTGCGACTTTGGAGGCTTGACCCTTTCTTCACAGATAGAGATGACCCCATTTGGCATTACAGATCTCCTGTGTGGTTGTCCCCCTTCCCCTCCCTCCCCCTGTATGAGATAGCCTTCTCCTCACAGAGCGGCCAACCGGAGGAGAAGGGGCTCTTCCTCTCATGATCGTTTGATTTCCGCTCTCCAATGAGGCGAGTTCGTATGTAGCCCTTTGTGGTTGTATCTAGCCCTCTGTGGCTGTTTTTTCTTTAACTAATTGAAGGATCTTTTTCTCGGAAAAAAATAAAATAAACTAGTGGTCCGAGGATCTCTATCACAATAGATTTGGGCATGCCATGATGTTTGAAAATCTGAGCCATGAACAACTTTGCCATGTGCTCTGGCTTGATTGTTTTTCTCACAGGAATAAAATGTGCATGTTTGCTAAAGCGATCAATGATAGTCCATATGGCATCATTACCATGTACCGATCTCGGCAAATCCATAATGAAATCCATGGCAATGCTTTCCCATGGTTCCTGTGGAATGGGTAATGACGAAGCAAACCAAGGGTCTTGTGCTTGTCAAATTTGACTTTCTGAGACACCATGCACTCCTGAACATAAGTTTCAATATCCCTGTATAAAGTTGGCCAAAAGAAATATCTTACCAAAGCTTGTGTGGTAGCGAGCCACGATGACCTACATATGGAGGAGCATGACACTCTTCCATAACCTTGTGGCACAACTCTTGGACCACACAAATGCGGTTTTGCATCATCTGAAAACCATCTCGTATCGAGTAAGATGGGACAGCAGTACCACCATTCAAATCAGCCCAAATAAGCTGAAAATCTGTGTCCAAACTATCATATTTCTGATACTACACATGTGGAGGAACACCGTGAAAGGGTAGGTACAGACCTTGGTGTGTGTTCCAGGCATGGTTTAATACATGTGAAAGGACTCCATGGAAGGATTGACTATTGAGATCCTAGTGTGAGCTCCTTGCATGGTTTGTTACGTGTGGAAGGACTCCATGGAAGGATTGAGATCCTGATGTGAGCTCCTGGCATGGTTTGTTACATGTGGAAGGGCTCCATGGAAGGATTGATATCCTAGTGTGAGTTCCTGGCATGGCTGAGTGCATGTGGACCTGGCATGCTAATGAAGACACCCTGGTGAGCATTCTTTATACTTGTATGGGCGGTGCTCGAGACGGGTGAATAAGTTGGGAGATGGAATCCAGAATATTATGCATAAAGCATTTGTGTGTGTTTTGACATGCATGAGTGACTTGTCTTGGCTGCTTGGACAATGCCTGGTATCTCTGCCTGTGATTGTCCATGGGCTCTGGGGACGCTTGGAAACACTGTGGACGTGTGTGTGCACACATGTTTGGGAGTGAGGCATGGTCACCATGAAACTCGATTCGGTGGCCTTGAAACTTGTTTCGCGTTTTGGCGTTGAAATGCTTCATGCGCATCATTGAAACCATTTCGTTTCATGCGGAACAAAAAATTGTGATTTTTTCTATGCTTTAACCTCTCTCTATATTTTTAAGTCTTTCACGTCCCTTCTTTTCTGTCTCTCTCTTTTGTTGTCTTCTCTTTTTTATGTTTTAACCATCCTCCTTTCTTCAATGGTGACATTATGGCAATATCTTCTCAATTTTTATGCATATGATCGTTTTGATCTACTGTTTCATTGTGCACCTATCCACAGTTGAAACGTTTCGTTCCAAAATAGATCGTTTCGACAGTGAAATGAATTTTATGCACTATCAAGGAAATGAATATGGTTGCTGCTGGATAGCAACGCACCACCCTCGTATTGTAAAATCCAGACCCTCGCTAGCTCATGTATGTATGACCCTAGTAGCCATGGTGGGGCAAGCAAGGCACTCCACATCCCTTGTGAAGTCTAGCATGACTGGATGTGTGGAATAATTGATCTCTTAACAAATTTCCAGATATCAAAGCTATGGCATGGGCATGATGTGCATCCTATCTTCTCTGTTCCTATGGTAGGAGCAAGTGCTGGAGCCTGCTAAGCACCTCTGCCAGGAGTGGCAAGTGCATTTCCTGCAAGACGGGGCTCATCCCCATTGACATACCTCCACAAACCCTTGGCAACCAGCAAGTTCCTGACCATAAAACTCCACAAGGTGTCATAGGCATAGATTAAATCCAAATGAAGCATGTCCTAGGATAACGCTTGAGGGGGAGTGTTGGAGAACAAGCCTTATCGAAGACACAAAAAGCACAAGGCATATGCACACACTCTTGTAAAAGAGAGAATAAAATCCATAAAGTAACCACAAGGCAAAAGTCAAAGGGGCAACGACCTCCGCAAGAATCAAGGAGCAGATTTAGGGAGACCTAGAATCTAGGTAAAGATGGAGAGTAAGGCATTGAGTGCAGAAGTTCCAGGCCATGAAACACCAAAGGTGTAAAGGTAGTGATGTACCTTTCACAAACAAGCTCAAAAAAGTCAAAGCGTAAATGTGTGGATCAGGCTTTAATGTCACTAGTTGTACTCTTGTAGGCTGTATTTATTACAGTGAACTTCCTAACATAATAATTGACAATGGCTCACCTAAAAGAGCTAAAGTTTGAGTGCATCAGTACTGCATTTTCATAATGTTAACTTGGTATATACATATGCACCAAGGATGAGAATATTATGCTGTGTAACACTTAAGGAATTAAATCAACCAAGAGAAACTTTGCATTTGCATTTTGTGTCGATAGGAACACTCTTATCAACTTGAAGAATTGGCCACCATGAAAGTGGAAATTTCACATATGGAAGGTTTTTGGATTCACACATCCAACCTCCCATTTACAGCAAATAAGAGTATAGCTAATGTCTATACATATGAGTGATGTGGCATGATGACGTGGATTACCGTTCCGTATTGAATTATGGAATTGCTTTGTCTCAACATTTGAATAGGAGCCACATTATTGCGTAATGAGGTCGTGGTATATTCTCTTGTGAGCTGCATGATTATGGATGCATAATGGTTCTTTTTTCCTCCTGATTCAGGAGATACAGTCGGTTCTGTCATTTATGTTCCTTGTGAAGTTATCAAGCAACGAATGCAGATCCAGGGATCACCACATAATTGGGAGGCAAGGATGGCTAAGGCAGGAAGCTCTGGGGTCACGGAAGCTCAGTATTACAGAAAGTTTTCCCATGCTGCAATTTCCATTGTGGAGCAGGAGGGGTTTAGAGGTTTGTATACAGGGTAAGTGAACTCCCCCTTCTGTTCCTCCTCTTCCCCCTCTTGGATTGTGTGTAGAAGATCATTAACAAATGGATGACTTTTTTTTGACTTTTGAACTGCAAGCTCTCAAAATGATTTAGAATGGTTTCAAAACTGCAATTATTTTCTATGTATGCATGCATGCATAGAAGTATGTATGCATGAAATCATTTTCAAAACTGCAATCATTTTCTATGTATGCATGCATGCATAGATGTATGTATGTATGTTTCCAATATTTTATATAAAGCTGCAAACATTCCCTATGCATGTATACATGAATGATGGATGTACGGACAAAAGGACAAAGAAGCTTAAGCAGTAGTGGCACATCTCTGGCATGAAGATTTATATAATGAAAGTGTAAAAGTGACCATAAAAGTCAATCTATACAGAAATTTGAAATTTCTAGAACATAGTAGTAAAAACGTTGTTTTTACTACTATATTTTCAAGCTTTCGCTTGAAAAGAAACCCGTGGCTTGACCACGGGCTCCCTCATTAGTCAAGTTAATGTAGTTAAGTGCTCAATAAGGTACTCATTCGATCTGGGTGTGACAGGTTTGCATCGACACTAGGAAGGGATGTTCCTTTTGCTGGTTTGATGGTAGGGCCATTTCCTTTGGTGACCATTAAATAATAGAAAATTATAATTTATACAATGTTGCTTATTAAGAAGAAAAGAAAAATACAAAATTCTATAAAATATATCTAAAATTTTCGTATTAGCTATTAATATATTGTCTTCATATTCAGGAGCTTTTACAGACATTAACTTTGCTTGTGAAAATTGGAGATCTCACCTGCCCATTCCTTATGGGCACGGGACCTCCCCCGTCCAAACCCCGCCTTCTGATGGGCAGGGGATGTCTGTCAGGACTTTAAAAAGTTACTTGCACAGATGATGCTTCGTCTTTGACTTGTTTGACTTTTTTCTGTAATCTCTATAGATTGTGTTTTATGAAGGCCTAGCACAAATTGTGAAGTCAGGGAAAGACCCAACCAGTGCAAGAGAGTTTGCGATGACTGGTTTTGAAGACCTTGTAATAGGAGGTGCTGCGGGAGGTATACACTGAATTATATTCTAATAAAACAGTTTTAATTGATATTATTGAAGCTTGATTATGGGTTGCCACTTGCGTTTTGATGCTTAAGCAGTCCATTAGTGCCAAAAAGTGGGTTTATGTGGCTATACAGTTAATGTATAAAGGTTTTAGAATGAGTTTTGTGCTAATTAAGGCTGTTCTTAACTCATGCTAAGTTGGTTTTTTTGGTCCACCCAGGGTTCTCCGCTTTTCTTACAACGCCTCTTGACGTGATCAAAACAAGGCTTCAAGTACAAGGGTCAACAAAGCAGTAAAGTTTCTTATCTTATCAGTACTTGATTCTTGAAGCTGAAACTACCTGGAGTACGCTTTTGTTATGATACTTGTTGAAGGAATGAAATAAGCTATACCTTTAGAGCTGATTCAACTATCTGCAGCATGGAATAAGATGTGTCTAACTAGAAGTTAACATATGTGAACACGCCCTTCAGTCATATCTGAAAAGACGCACATGACCTTGTTTGATTGTGTCTATCTAGGATAATATGGTTAACACCAATAGAAACTACATTTATATAATTGCATTCTGTACGTATATACGGAACCCTCTGATACAGCATGAAACATTTGGTATGTCAGATGGAATGTACTTTGATAACAACAAACCCAACCAAATCCCCCCCCCCCCCCCCCCCCCCCCCCCGCCCCCTCCCAAAAAAGAAAAAAGAAAAAAGAAAATTAAAAAAAGACCAGGTATCAAAATTTAAACTTGAGCCCCAACCTTATTTTATTGTGCAGTCGTCATGCATTGTAGCAACCCAGTAGCTATGGAAAATTATGCTTTCCTAAGATTCTTTCTACTGTAGCTGTATGGTTTTGAAAAATCACTGATGGAACACCAAATTTTACTTTGTTTATTTTTACAGATATAAGGGATGGCAAGATGCTGTGGGAAGCATATGGAGGAATGAAGGGTTTCCTGGGTTTTGGAAGGGAAGTCTTCCTCGTGTGATGTGGTACATACCTGCATCTGCTGTCACATTTATGGCGTGGCAAGCGCTGCGGAATGTGTTCATCAAAACGGAGATGGACCAAAGCGCTGGTCTCTCAATCGAGAGAAGCCCCCATTCTATTGATACAATGGCCCCTGTGGTACCCCATTCATCGCAGACAAGATAACTTCACAACTCTTCTCGCTTCTTCCGATTATATCCTCTGGTACCAAGGTGCTCCATAAATCAACAGTGGTGCACGCACTAGCATTATACCCTGCTTTTCCGTGGTGTTATGCCTTGGACGTGGTACATGCATGGAAGCTAATTTTGTCTAATACCACCCACCCACTTTTTTACAACTATGGGAAAACAGGTAAAGAATTGATCTCCACGTGTACAGCACTCCTGTTCACATCTGGTGCCATGTCTTCTGCTTTGGGTGGCAGAACTTACATTGAGAAGCAACTATATTCCGTTGAACCGGCAGTCTCTGGTTGATTTTTGTCAGTATGAATTGATTACTTTACTCATTTTTGTAGCTTGTCAATGACTATCCCAATTATATTATAATATCCTTTTTCTTCAAATCATACATTGGTTCATGCATTGCCTTCAATTATGAGGGGGGGATGGAGATCCTCAATTAAGTACTAAGTGACATGTACGAGCTCAAAGAATGCCAAGACGCTATCAAGGAGGTGGGGGGACTCACACACATGGAAGAGCTTACCAAGAGTGTGGCGGCAAAGATTCAAGAGAGTATGGTAGCAACAAAAGAACTTCTTGTGCAGGGAGGGGACGATGTAGACATCAGTGGCCAAGAAACATCGAGCCTCTGCCCCCAATGGAAGAGAAGAGGAACATTTTACATGAGACACTCGAAGAAAGGTGGAGGAAGACTAAGGCTAGGTATGGTAGAGGGTAGCTCACCCAAGTAGATGCCTTGGAGCTATCCAAAAAAGTGAAGGTGGAAGGTTCCCCATTTGTGGATGTATGGAGAGCACAAAGGACACCCCTTCGTTTACCAGACTTAGGGAGTTGCCATACAAGTTTAGATATGAAGGTAGCTTTGAAGGGGGATAAAATCTACTTGGATGAGGATCTGACCTCGACACAGGTGGAACACAGGAAGGCCTCAGTGGAGGTGGTCATGGCAGCCCGTAAGGAAGGGAAGTGGGCAATATACTGTATGGGAGAGTTGGCACTATGGAGACGTCATTCTGGGTACCAGGCTTATCAGCGAACGACAAATTGGCAGTGTACAGAGCGTCCATAGATTTTGATGCTATCTAGATTGATATCCAATAAACCATCTGTCCCTCACCATATCATTCGAGCAGAGTTTGCTATAGCACCTATGGTGGTAGAGACCTTATTCCAGATTGTCATGTACATATAGAGGTTACTGCGATGCATTCGCCACTGTTTTCATACCTGGCACTACAATCTTCTCGGGTGGTAGCGGGGAGATAGGGTTCATCCATCTTGGTATGTTTCTTTCCTCACATGGTTCACCACCCACGGGCTACAGGTGAGACGCTTATCCCCATTTCAGTATGACCCAAGACCCCCCCTACACGAGGCTCACGCATGCGGATAGGAACCAAGTAATTCGATATGACTTGTGATAATTACACATTCGAGATACATGGATTATCCCAGGGGAGCCCCTAACACCCGAGGTGAAGTACTAGAGTGACCATTTTTTGAGGCTTTTAGAGGATCGATTCATACAGTGGCCAGGGTACCTAGATATTTTCATGTCACATGCCATGAGGATAGCACTTGGTTATCTCAAGGTCTCATCCCATAGGCTCGAGATTGAGGTTGGCAAAGCAGCAGGGATCCCTAGAGAGAGTCTATAGAGGAGTAGAGTATGAGGAGTATCATATTTGTCAGTGTGCTTGGTGTATTATGAGATCAAGGGAAAATTCCATTGCCTACTAAGAGGGGGATTTGGGCCATTATCTTGTTGGCAATAAGCCCGACTTGCAGTCCCTAGCCTTTTCAATTATTTTTCATAGGATATCTCCACCACCATATGCCATAAGCAGTGATGTCATCCCAGAAATGTGTTACATTGAGTGTACCTCTCATGGTTATATAAGCACTATGTACAAGCTTATTTGTATCAATGCAATCAAGTTTATTTTCATTATGAATGGCTCACTTTTATTTCCCCCTTAGTTTCTAATATGGTATCAGAGCATAGGTTTTTATTATCTTTAGACTTCTATTTTGAAACTTTTGGAGTTTCTATTCATTTATCTTTTTGACTTTTGAAAATTTTTATTCATTTTGCTTTTGGACCTTTCCCAAGACCTTTTTTTCTATTTTCTATTTCTTTGAATTTTGGGATTCCACACCTTAGCGCATCTCCCTACGCTTTTCTTTCTCCTCCTTTTTCTTCGTAGATTTGATGCCATTACCTTTAGTAAACCAAACTCCAAACTATAGTTGTCTTCAACGTGGCCAATGTGCCAGGTGTCCACGCATGTGAGTTACCAAGCACCCCATTTTGCCATTCTTGCACATGGTCAACGTCGTCTAGCTCCGCTCAGCCTTGTAGCCGTGTGCGACTCCAATTGGCAACTCTGCTTGCTACTGTCTCTACAATAGCACTGCCAACACCTCCTTGTTGTAGCCCTAGCTTGCCTAGACGACCTACTAACGTGCCTGTATTACGCGTTGCTGAGAAGTCCCACTATCTGCTGCGAGTTGCTTCCTCTCGCCACTGTACAAGGCAGCTTTCTCTCTTCTCACTCGTGGCCATCTCCAAGACACCAGCTGTCGCCTCCTCTCCAATAGTCGCCTGCTATCCAGATAAGGTGTGCTCACTGTTGATCGTAGCCCTATCACCTGCAGCTCCAAGCCTTTTTCCATCAGATGTACTCTGTCAATTGTGCCGTCCTTCATCGTGGCTATATTGTGCCTATTCACCCAGCACTGTTGCGTCTGTTCACCTAGCTCCGACCGCCTCTCATAGGCGGTGTTAGCGCTCCTGCCAGGCATCGATGGCGGCCACATGGCAAAAGATAACGTTTATTTTAAAAACCCTAAAGCCAAAAAAAAAACTCTTAAAGGTCATCAACCTGAGGTTTAAAAATGAGTGTAAAAAGGCATTTGGTTGTTCACATGGCCTTCATGTATTTCTATTATGATGCTTCATTATGGTTGGAGTGTTTCACATGTATACATTAATCTGATGGGCATTATTAGCATGGACTTCCATAGTCAAATCTCCATTGACTTTTGAAGATGCACCGACATGGACTCCATCGAGTATCTCATCATTGTGCGGATTCCAAGCAATGATTTCTTGAAAACGTCGTCGCAAGAGGAGTAAAGAAAAAAGCCATTCTTGTCACTGTTAAAGAAAGTAATTTTGTTGGTCCTGATTTTGATGATGAATCTTATGCTTTCTAGTTCACTCTTTCTTTTTGGGTTCTAAAACCTTGTCTTTTATCATACATGACCTTGATTGTATTATGAAGAAGAGTACACACCTAATGTCATTGAAGGGAGACTCTATCTCATTCTTGTACCAAGGGAGATTACTAAGGTATAAGTCCATGTATAGAGTGTCTTTCATAAGTTTGGCTTAAGAGAAAGTTTGTTGGCAATAAGCCCTACTTGTAGTAGTCCCTAGCCTTTTCAATTATTTTTCATAGGATATTTCCACCACCATATGTCATAAGCAGTGATGCCATCGCAGAAATATATTAAGTCATATTGAGTGTACCTCTCATAGCACTATTTGTATCAATGCAATCAAGTCTATTTTCAATGGCTCACTTTTATTTCTCTCTTAGTTTCTAATATATCTCGTGTTATTGAGTATCCAGATCAACGTTACCTCGGATCTCTTCCTGTTGGAGATCTGACAACAGAGTTACTATTCAGAGATCCTCGACCTCGGCACCCATCTTAGTCTACCATCACTAGTTTTTTCTAGCCCACAAGAGGACACTTATACAGATGACACCACCGTAGTAGTGACGAGGGGCCCATCATCTCGCCCCTCGACTGGAGTTACCCTGCCTTGTGTCACCGCACTTCGGAGAGCTAGACGGCCTCACCCTCTTGGACCTTGAGAACCCAGACTCACCAGTCCTTAATTGATGAGATTCTCGCCGGCGCACTGAGCATCTGTAGAGCTGCTGCCTTCTCCCAGCTTCTCCTCGGCCTTGTAGAGCTAGGGGGCTTCCTCACCCCGTCCTCGATGTTGGACATCCTTTATGGACCCTTACCATACATCCATGGATAGCTCTCTCTCCACTCTCACACCGTGTTATACTGTACACCCACCTTGTATCCATGATGATGAGGATGGTGATCATCCATGATGAGGATCACAATAATGATCCATATACATCTACATTTACCTAGGGATTAGTGTTAGTTTTTTTTTGAGGTTATGTTGCCTTTTTTTTTTCCATGATGAGATTCCATGGACACATTGTACACCTTTTCTCTCGTAGACCTATTGGGTCTTTTACAAACATTAATATATATCTTCTTATTCTTCTTCTTCTTTCTCTTCTTCTTTCTATCTCTGTCTTTCCGAGAGACGTAGTCTTGAAGGTACTGTGGATCAAAGAAGCTTCTCATGCTTGGACTATTGGGGCGATGTCGACTTTGCTTTTGTGTTTGACTCCTATGGTTCCAATTACATCCACTTTCTTGATACTTGGGGCTAAGGTGAGATGAGTTTGCGATTGCTCAATAGCTTGCAAATGATTACCTAGGGTGGTTACCTGGGAAGAACACCTTTTGGTTAGTCACTCAATTGACATTACCATAAGAGGATACAACGTGTAGTGCATACATGAGAATACTCACAAGAAGTAGGATCTTTCACAACACAAAACTTTAAAACTCAAACTGCACAATAACAGAGATAGAAGAATACTCTATTTTTGAAGTGATACAATAGATGACAAAGCCCTAGACCCATGTGCTCTTGTGAAGGGGGCTTTGATGGCTGTTAATCCATTTCTAGGGTTAAGAGCTACTATCATTATCTTACATCAAAGAGTTCAGGTAGACGTAATGGTCAAATGGAATACTAATGATGTTTTTTTTGCTTCAAGAGCATGTGGTGGCAAGTTAGGATGAAGTCTCAAAGTGATGTACTTCATGGATATATTATGAGAGTTGTCATTGTAATAGCATTAGGCCTCTTATGAGCCTAAAGTACCTGGCCAACCACAATTTAAGTGAGTGTGAATACTTATGGTTATGTATATAAGTGAAAATCTCTCATAATACAAAAACTCTCCTATTGTGCAATAGGGTCTTGCTCTTGCTAATTGAGGAGGAACATATTTACTAGTAATATCATCAGCAATTGCCTGAATTTCGAGACGCTCTTCAAACCAATCATATACTTTAGCGAGATGGGTAAGCTGAGGATGTTTAATTTTGAGGGAGCTCCTCCTCTCTCTAACAGTTTGGTTCAAGGCTTTGAAGCAAGGCTATGTAGAACTCAGTGAGAATGATAATTTCAAGATCAATTTCTCCTTAGCCATTGCTTCACTTGGTTTAGATGAGGAACATCTCATGTCATGATTATCCTCCATCGTCATCTAAACGTATTGTTCTTTACAACATTGATCGAATGTTTTTGGATTGGGAATACAATGATCAAGTTATGTAAGCTGTTTCGCTTTATGCCCATCATAAAATATCTTTTCAATTGAGCATCCTTTAGTTTCTCCCATGGCTCACATCTTGAGTCCAAATTTTTTATCCGAATGATAAAATCTCTAATGGTTTCATTTGGTTTTCGCTCAATTGAATAGAGTTCTCTTGCTCCACTCCACCGACCACATTGTCTTGAAAAGCCATGGATAAAGGCTGTTTTCAAGGTCCTGAAATTCATCTTCATCGTAAGCATCCATGTGATGAACCATCGACTAGCCTTTCCTACTATGAGTAAAGGTTCAACGCATGTACCTCGGTGGGATAGTTTGGATTTCCAAAGGCTTTACATCTCTGTTTAAACACTTGTATGAATTGAACAGGATCAGTTATTCCATCATTTGGCCCATGATTTTGAAAATTTTACGGACCTTTCACGATGTGAAAGTGCAAAGAGTCTCATGCCGTGAAATGGGTATTTCATGGATTTTTTTTCACAAAGACCTTTTCACAACATGAAAGTGCAAAGGGTCTCACACCATGAAATGGCTATTTCACGGATTTATTTTTTTAAGCTAGAGAGATTCGAATTTTCTTTTGTGGAGGGAATATTTTTTGAATTTTAAATTGGGGAGATATAGGCATTTCCCGAAAAGATAAGTGGGAACAAAAAATAGTCAACACTTTTATGACACCCTCTTACACCCTTTATAAATGAATCCCAAAAGTGACCATTTACCAACTAAGGGGCATGTTTTCATTTAATGCTCATTAGCCTTAATGAGATATGAAAAAAAAGTGTTTAAGAATTAATCCTTCTACTAATTTTCTCTCCTTTTGAATTAATCAAGAGTCTCTAATTGACTCTTAATCATCAATTAATCCACACCATTGAGCACATTTAAGTCCTTAATTTTGGCTCTTTTCTTTATGCAAACTAGGTTGAAGAGAGCAAAAAATCTCTAATTGTGAAAATTTTGATGTAATTAGTGCTTTGATGCATCTAAACATTAATTTTGACACTCTACGTGATCGATTTTGACCCCAAAAATATATTTTCTAAATTTTTTACCTCTAGAACTGGATTAATCACTCCTTAATGATAAAAATCAATCAATTAAGAAAGATTAGACAGTTTCAAGAGTTTTTTAAAGTTTTTGTAAAAAAAATTAAAAGATTAAGTTACCCCTAATACTTGGTAACACTCAATTACATACAAATCAAATAAAAAACACACAAATCAAGCAAAATTTAATGATTTTAGCTCTATGTTTAACTCTAAAGAGAGCTAAAAATCACAAAATTGCAATCCATTACATTGTTTGATGTAATGGATGCAAATTGAACCTAACACACTCTACATGCACACTTAACAAACACTAAAGACTAGATTAAAACTAACAAAACAACACATTTAAGCCAAAAAAATCATCCTTTCAAAAATAAAAAAGAGAGCTATTTCTCACAAAATCACACAAATTTTCATCAAAACCACATCTTTTTCGTGGGAAACCACTAATCAAGACAATGGAAAATGGGTTTGCGTAGATTATTGGAGAGCAAACATTGAAAAAAGCCAAGGGATGGCTCCCCAACAGCAGTACCAAAAATGTTATGGCTCACCCAAACTCTCGTCGAAACATATCTAACAAGAAGATTACCTTAGCGAACCACAACTGTCATGGAGATCTTTCCTCTAGTCGAGTTTGTAACCCTTGAGGTCTCCAAGCTCCACAACTCCTTAAGAAGCAATTTCACCGCACCTCCCACAAGCGTTGTCACACCGCTGCATTGCACTACGTGTACTCATCCACCCTCCTATCACCTCACTTCACTCACACACACACATTAGCATAGATTAGAGAGACAATGCCTCTCAAAGTTATGAGAAAAATACCTTGTGGTTATTGCCATCACTACATCCATCCCAGTCCCCAATGTGCATACCCTAGGCCTATCTTTTTGTACTACATACATTGCAAAACCCTTGGTCATGACACACCCCAATGTCTCTATTTACCTACAATTATGTAAAAATCTCAATCTCATGTGCCCCAACAAACACAGTTCAAAGGGTAGAAACTGCTCAAGAAGCAGTTAAGAAAAAACTTCAGTGCTTCTATTATTATGGACTGCACAAAGTGACAGACTGCACAGTTTGGAATACCTCCATAACTATAGTCACTGAAACTTTGCAACCTATATGTGAACAATGTGGCATCGATGAGATATTCTAAGATTACCAACTCTACAAATGCTCAAGCCTGACATACTCACCGCGCGAGAGTTTCTTCAATGCAACTTGTCTCACAAAATACAACTCTTAACATCTTCAGTGTGCAAAACATGCAATTGTCCATGGTACCCTTGAATGTGCTTACACGTTTGCAAGTCAAGGCACGAGAAACAGTAAAAAGAATGCAAAAGAACACACTTCGAAATGGGTAAAGGAGCATGTTTGTAAAATAGAAACCAAAACAGGATGTAAAACCTTCTAAACCCAAGAAAAATAAGGGCCAACAAACTGTCACAAAACCAAGGTTGAAATAAAGGATAAGCGAAAGGAGCTTGGGAAGGACCTAATCCCAAAAGAGACAAAAGCTACCAATGATGCGAACACATCAAAGGCTACCCCTCAAACCATAAAACCCACATGTGTGACACATGATATAAAAGCCCAAAAGAAAATTCGTTCTCGTCGCATGGCAAACATAATGAAAACCTAACGATCCAAAGAAAGTCAGAAGATGAAACAAGTTCTAGCATGTCACTTAGTGAGGACGAAACAAGTTCTGACTTGTCGCTCAGTGCACCTCCCAATACAATCAAGAAACTAGAACTCGCCCAACCACCACAATTGAAAATCATGATCACATGACATATGAGGAACGTGAAAAGCAAGCTTAGGAGAGCTTGCTGCTTAGCATTGTTGAGTGTCAAACAGGATCACCGATTGTGATTGAATCTCATTGTATCAAACCTAAAAAAGTAACTAGAATACCAAAATCGGAGGAGTATTGCTTCCCCTTCCTAGAGGAATATGTACTCTCTATAGAAATGAACTCATCAAGCCAAGAAGAGTCATCCGAGGAAGATTGCAAGAATGAAGAAGTTGAAAAAGCACATGAGGAATTTGATGAATCCCTTACGCAATTTAAGCAGTCTCTCAAATCCTCATTTGGAGGAGTGCTCTTCTCTCAAGGTGAAGCTAGCACCTTTAAAGGCTAAACAGGATCACCCGATTGTGATTGAATCTCATTGTATCAAACCTAAAAAAGTAACTAGAATACCAAAATCGGAGGAGTATTGCTTCCCCTTCCTAGAGGAACATGTACTCTCTATAGAAATGAACTCATCAAGCCAAGAAGAGTCATCCGAGGAAGATTGCAAGAATGAAGAAGTTGAAAAAGCACATGAGGAATTTGATGAATCCCTTACGCAATTTAAGCAGTCTCTCAAATCCTCATTTGGAGGAGTGCTCTTCTCTCAAGGTGAAGCTAGCACCTTTAAAGGCTAATCATGAGTTATACCAAGATATCAAGAGCTACATAGAACAAGACTTTAAGGATTCGCAAGTTTCCAAACATACCTCAGTTAAAGTGGTCAATGGACCCAAGGTATCATTTTATACATTGGGCACTCTTGAAAAATCTGAGAGCCAAGAAGAGGATGAAAGTGAAGGGGAATATGAAACTGAAATGAGAACTGAAGCTGAAACAAAAATTGAAACTTCCATGATTCTGCTTGAGGATTCTATCATGGTATGATTAGATTTCCCTGTGTGGGAAATAACTTTAAGCGCAAATGCGCATTGATTAGCCCTCGAGCGAGCCATAACCTTGTAACAATAGACACATGGGTATCATTGAGCCAACCTGCAAATCATCCCTAAAGAAAATTCTCTTGCGAAAGGTGCCAATGGAGAAACCATTGAAGTTCTAGGTTGCTTCAGCTATGCTACTTAAACAATTGGTCAAATTGTGGAATTTGACTTTCATATTCCCTTGAATATGATACCATCCTTGGTGGAACTTGGGTAACCCCTTTACTTGTAATTTTTTTGTGGTTGAGTATGTGTTGGAAGTAGATTTAATCTTGGGGCATAAATGGATTATTGTTGCCCAAGCACCAGTGTACTTTGCTAGCGATAGGGTCATCATGATGGTCAATGACACAAAGTTGACAATACCCCTTCCTGCTTAGGCCTGATAATGGTTTCCAAGCAAGAGGAGAATCACTGATCCAAAAACCAACTGACTTATGCCAATTGATAGTAGCTCCTGCTGCCAAACAAAAGGCCTCCAAGGCTGTCTGGAAAGCACATAAACAAGCATGTGAAGCCTGAAGGAACAACGCCGTATCATCTGCTAACTCAGAGTCCAAAAACTCTTCCTCCGTGCATAAAGGCAGCTTGAGACCCACAACACTAGGGGCAGCCTGAAGAAACTTGCTCATAGCCTCAACTACAATGAGGTACAGTAAAGGGGCGAGGGGACATCCTTGCCTCACTGAACGAGAAATCTAAAAATGCTCGCCGTGCCCCCCCACAAGCTAAAACAGTGCTATGAGCCTCCCTATATAGGCAGGACACCCCTTTGATCCAGTTTTGGGGGAAAACCCCATGTGTGCTATAGTGCCCTCCAAAAAATCCCAATCCACTATGTCATAAGCTTTTTCAAAATCAAGCAAAAGAATGGCAAGAGGCTGCTGACCAGACTTTGCCCACTCGACAGCTTCCCAGAAAGAAAAGATGTTATCAAATATACTCCTTCCTTGGAGGAACCCATTATGTGTATCAAGGATAGTCCTTTTGGAGAATCGGCTGCAATCTTATACTCGACTTTAGCCAAGATTTTATATGCAGATCCAAGGAGGGTGATGGGCCTCCATTGTTTGATGTCAGTCTTGTCCCCACTCTTGGGGATAAGGTAAATCAGCCCCTTCGTGAGGTATCGTGGCATCATACCCGACAAGAACATTTCCTAAAGGGCAATAGTGATAGCATCTCCAATATGATCCCAAAAAAGAATAAAGAAGGCGGGAGAAAGACAATCATCCCCAGGGCATAAACCACTAGAAAGAGCATGCAGGGCGTGAAGGAATTCATCCTTCGAGAAAGGGGCATCCAAGGAAGAACACATAGCATCTGTAATGAGCCTGGGCATGCACTCCCAAACTTTTTGCCGTGCCACATCTCTCTGAGGAGAGGGCACCTCTGCAGTCAACAAAGACCAATAAAAATCTGAAGCAATACCCCCCCTCACCTTATTGGGCTCAATCTGAACCTCACCCTGTGAATCCTGCAAGTACCTCACAGAATCCCTGCTATGGGAAGGCCTGTGTGTTGAGAAAAACTCTTTGTTGCATCTGCCACCCATCTGAGTCCAAAAAGCCTCGTTCGCATGAAACGCGAACTCAACACTCCTGTCCATGGCCAATTGTAGCTCTACTCTAACTGTGGTCAAGAGGTCTGTAATCCAAGACGCATGTGGATGCTTTTCATGTTCCCTCTCTGAAGAGCAGCAATCCTACGCCTAATAGCTCTCTCCTTGTCCAGAACCTCCTTCTTCTTGGACAAGGCAGTGCTATGATAATGATGGCTGGTCCTCTCAAGAGCCAACACAATATTATGACAAAGGATCAGGACCGTCACAAGATCTCCCTATCTCTCTGATCTCAAGGGAGACGTCAGCATCTAGATAAAGAGAGTTAGGGATACGGACACGGGGAGAGGCCGAGCAAGCCCCATGCTCCCTAAGACACAAAACGACGACGCAATGATTGGATTTGGTGGTGCCAGGCATAATAGCAATGGTGCCTTCTCTATCCAAGGACGAATCATCCACATAAAACTTGTCCAGACGTGCAAAGATGCTCTCATCCCCACTCTTGCGGTTATGCCAAGAGAAAGATAAGGGGTTTGGCCTTCTCTGGAAGTTATCCTCAGTCCAAAAATCCGTGCCAAAAAAGGAAAGCATGAACCTCTCCCATGAGGTTCGTGTCCACCCTTCTTGTCATCAGAAGGTTGCTCAACCATATTAAAATCTCCTCCCACTATCCAATGATCAACCTAGGGAATGACATTTGTAATGGTGTCCCAAAAGGCCACCCTTTCACCTCTCACGTTAGGTGCATAGATATTCAAGATTCCCAATTTCTGACCCTCATGCATGATCAAGATCCACTACGCTCTAGTAGGGATGATAACACCGTGCCCAATAACATGAGGCATAACAGATGCTGCCACT